>NC_139992.1:24610121-25324923 GCF_964263955.1 Coregonus lavaretus | reverse complement strand
AATCATTCTCCGGGAGAGAATTACCTCGGAATCTCCTGGAGTGGAACCGTGCTGGATTGGATTGGCACAGGACAACGCGCCTCACTGTTTTTCCCCATTTGAAGTTAGAATCCATTAGGAAAAGAGAGGAGAGTGGGGGGGGGGGTTATAAGCCTATTGCCTTGGACCAGTGTTTACAGAAAGGCCTGTTCAACTTCAAACCCTGACCAATTACCAGCAATTCAAGCCCATTATGGTGCATTATAACCCATTATAAAGGCATTAAGTCATTATGAGCGCTGAAACAGGTCCAGTGGCTTCAAAACAAGACCAGTGAAAACCTTTTCACACTGCAGAGAGAGGGGGAGAGACTACGCACCAGGACCAGTCACACAAACATGTGCATGTGTTCAATGGCATTTAAAACGAGGTTGTCTTCAACAGGAACAGAGGCAAAGAACTGGGCTGTGGGGATGAGGATGTAGAGTACATGGACTGGGAATATGACGTGCATACTGTACACTGAGTGTACAAAACATTAGGAACACCTTCCTAGTATTGAGTTGCACCCCCTCCCTTTTGCCCTCAGAACAGCCTCAATTTGTCGGGGCATGGACTCTACAAGGTGTCGAAAGCGTTCCACAGGGATGCTGGCCCATGTTGACTCCAATGCTTCCCACAGTTGTGTCAAGTTGGCTGGATGTCCTTTGGTTGGTGGACCTTGATACACACGGAATACTGTTGTGCATTAAAAACCCAGCAGCGTTGCAGTTCTTGACACACTCAAACCGGTGCGCCTAGCACCTACCACCATACCCCTTTCAAAGGCACTGAAATCTTTTGTCTTGCCCATTCACCCTCTGAATGGCACACATACACAATCCATGTCTCAATTGTCTCAAATCCTTCTTTAACTTGTCTCCTCCCCTTCATCTACACTGGTTGAAGTGACATCAATAAAGAATTATAGCTTTTACCTGGTCAGTCTATGTCAAGGAAAGAGCCGGTGTTCCTAATGTTTTATACACTCAGTGTTTGTGCAGGGATCTCTCGCTTTTTCTGTGTGTGTGTGTGTGTGTGTGTGTTGATGCTTTGGGAAAAGAGCATGCATATGTAGAGGCTTGCTCAATCACACATCTGTTACAAGGCCATACATCCTGAATGGGTATTGCCAGTTCCGTTTACAGCTGGATTCTGTGTGTGTGTGTGTGTGTGTGTGTGTTTTAGCGAGTCTGTTAATGTCTATGTTTTGTGTGTTTGCATGTTCTGCGTGAGTGTGTTTCTTTAATGAGTCTCAGGGTGCCAACCCAAAGTAAGATGGAAACACTTGTCATCCCTGTTCTGCATTAGCTGGTGTGTCACTCAAACCCAGGCCCTATGCCTTTGCGTGTGTAATGTAATATGTGGATTCAAATAAAGTATTTAAAATGTGTGTGTGTGTGTGCAACAGGTTCTGAGATGTGTTCTACTCTCCCTCTCAGCTCTGTGTAATCTCTCACCAGTACAAGAGATAGTGAGTGCTGCTGTGATCCTGTGTATGATTTCTGTCCCTCCGAGGCCTCTGTACTCTGGTCAGTGAAAGGGGCCTATTCTGGGAATTGGGAGTTAATCAGATACTAGATGTTAGATGAGGAGATGATCATTTTAGAAGTTAACCTTGAAGTAAATGCTACTGAGGGTGTGGCTAGAATACCTGAGACAGTCCTGCTGGGTCTCCCAGTGAGGGAACAGACCAAATTAAACAATGCCAGAGATCCCTGCACTGCCATCGCCAGGCATGATTAAATGACCTACATCCCTCATTCTCCTAAAACAGAGCGAGTGTTTTCTCTTTGTTAAACATGATTCTGTGTGTATGTGTGGCGGTTGGAGTGTGTTAGCAGTGTGCAGAGCACGTGGCATCGTTAGAGCACACACTTTTACGTTCTCTTAAGAAGCTCATCGAAACCCACCCCCCTTCTTCCCGCTCCCTGAGTGTGTCCAATTTGTCGTTAGAAGGCGTTAATTGCGGAGTGTGCTGCAGAGCCCAGATAAAGCCCCTTATTTACCAGTGGCGTAAAGCACACAATGGCCACAAACACAGCCCCATTCACGTCAAGAACGCAGGCAGGAAAACAAGCTTCATGCCCGACACATGCACACGTTCCGTCTTCACTCTCCTCATAGCTATATGCCACAACGCCGTTAAGCGGTTCTTTATTTGCAGAGCCAAGTGCGGGAACAGATTAAAACTTATTGGGGAGGTATTTTACGGTCCAGGAGGTGGGGAGGAAAGTGCACTGTTAAGGCTGTGCTCTATAGTATCTCTCCAACCTCTTACCATCACTCTCTACCAGTCTAATCAGAACACCGCCCATCTGTCTGTCTGCCTGAACTCAATGAAACGCTATCAACTACATTTCACAGACCCGTGCAAAACAGCCCGACCATAGGGATGTACAGTATTCAATAGTATGATGAACAAAGAAACCTTCTAGAATTCATCCAGACAGCCATCTCAACCAGTGTCTATCACAGCCAGTCTCATCACCTGCCAGGACATGAATATTCAGCAGGCTCACCTACAGGCTCATGCATATTAATGAGGCTCCAATGAATAACTCAGACAGGAGGGTGTTGTGGGTCTCTGGTTCATATTTTGGTGCTCAATCTTAAATAGAGTGTTTTCTGTGCTTTATGATCATTCATCTGAAAAGGCTTGACGGCGGGGATATTGGATGTGTCCCAAATGTCACCCAATTACCTATATGGTGCACTACTTTTGACCAGAACCCTATGGGCCCTGGTCAAGATACTGCACTATTATATAGGGAATTGGGTGCAATTTGGGCCACAGACAATGTGATTAGACCCCACTCAGCCTAAGGGCCCGCAATCGTCTCTCCACCTACACAGGCCTTTTGGTGAAATATGTTTCAGTATTTTAGGCCTAAAAGTCCTCAGAGGTGTCATTGAGGCAGTGGGGAAGAACTTGGTCAGAGAGAAAATAGAGAGAGAGAGGACATGGGGGATTGGGGGATTAGAGGATGAATGGAGAAGGTAGATGAATGAAACTAAAAAGAGGAGAGAGAGCAGAGCAGGTTGAAGATACAGGAGTGAGAGGAGGAGCACCAAAGAGATGAGGCATGAGAGATCATGGGAGATGGAGGATGTGGGGGAGCTAAAAGAAAAGATAATTCTCCTGGGAGGATTTGGGACCAGAGGGGGGTCTCTTGGGTTTCAACTCAGGGAGGCTTAACGTCTTAAACCCGGCCTGCTCCGCTGTCAGCATTAGCCTAGCCGAGCCCCGAAGGGATGTACAAGGCCAACGGCTCAGACACACTCTGATCCCAGAGGACGGCTCAATCCAGCTGGGCCACTCCTCCTTGCTGCTCCCCCTGGCCCGAGCCCTGTCTCTGGGGAGAGGTCGGAGTGGGTTCCCTTTGGGGAGGGATCAGGGATGGTACTCTACTCTGGCTGAGGAGCGGCTGTTCCTCTCTTCTTCTGCTATAATGGGGAGCCTAATTTCTATGCTAATGATGCCGATGTATCTCTGATCCTTTTGTGTCGAAAGGAGATTACCCCCCCATCATCATCATCTCACATTCCCGCCGCAATGTCATTAAGATTGGGGTAATTATGGGGATCTGCACACGCCCAATGGCAGCCTCACACACACACACACACACACACACACACACACACACACACACACACACACACACACACACACACACACACACACACACACACACACACACACACACACACACACACACACACACAGCTGCCTTTCTCCTCTGTCTCCTTCTCGCTGTCTCAGAGACTGATCTCCCTGGCCTAGCGGGAAAGGGGGAGGCGAGGGAGGGAGAGAGGGAAGGAAAGAAAGAGGGAGAGAGGGAAAGGGAAGGAGAGGAGAGAGGGAGAGAGGTGAGGGGGGTCAGGGCAGGGGAACTCTAGGTAGTGATTAATGACCCCCCAGAAGCAGGCAGGGAAATGGGAGTGAATAAAGCCATACCAGACAGGCCTGCGAGTGTGGGTCCGTGCGATGTGTGTGTGGGTCCGTGCGTGTGTGTGTGCCTGCAAGCATGTATGTGTGCACATGTGTGTGAGGAGAAAGTGGGTCTCTGCCAGTAAACATAAAACACTTTATGTCCATTAAACCAGCGCTGGAATGTGGTCGTAGATATTGTTGAGGGAAGCCAGTGCTGACTGCTGGCTGCAGACCAGTCTCTGGCCTGGAGATGAATGAGACAGAGAGAGAGGACACAAGAGATTGTGTGGAGAGTAGTGTAGTGTAGTGTAGTGTAGTAGGGGGGGGAAGTGTGTGTGTGTGTCCTTGTATGTCCCGAGCAGTAGGAGTGTGTGTGGTGGACTGGTTGTGCAGTCTGCGAGGAAGACACAGACTGCACAACCAGCACAAAGGCTCTTAATTTCATCACCTACTGTGTGTGTAAATGTGTGTGTGTTTCTGTGTGTGTGTGTGTGTGTGTCTCTGTGTGTGTGGAATAGAAAGGGGGTCTTGGAGTGCAGATATCCAATCAGACAGCAGAACACACAGCAGTGCCTGGGGCAACCTTGGGGGTTAGATCAAAACTGTACTGTACACAGCACAGCTCAAACATGATAAGACTTCATATCCCAGTCACAACAATAACAACCCCATCAGCCATGTCACACCACCACTGTAAAAACAGCACAGTAACATCTGGAGAGACATGAGAGGAGAGGGAGAGAAAATGAACAGAGGGCGAATAGGAAGACAAGATGGGTGCAGGAGAGAGAGAGAGAGAGAGAGAGAGAGAGAGAGAGAGAGAGAGAGAGAGAGAGAGAGAGAGAGAGAGAGAGAGAGAGAGAGAGAGAGAGAGAGAGAGAGAGAGAGAGAGAGAGAGAGAGAGAGAGAAAGAAAGGACTGATCACCCCAATCCACAAAAGTGGAGACAAATTTGACCCCAATAACTACCGTGGGATATGCATCAACAGCAACCTTGGGACAATCCTCTGCATTATCATTAACAGCAGACTAGTTCATTTCCTCAGTGAAAACAATGCACTGAGCAAATGTCAAATTGGCTTTTTATCAAATTACCATACGACAGACCACGTATTCACCCTGCACACCCTAATTGACAAACAAACAAACCAAAACAAAAGGCAAAGTCTTCTCATGCTTTGTTGATTTCAAAAAAGCTTTTGACTCAATTTTGCATGAGGGTCTGCCTTACAAATTGATGGAAAGTGGTGTTGGGGGAAAAACATTGTAAAATCCATGTCCACAAACAAGAAGTGTGCGGTTAAAATTGGCAAAAAACACACATTTCTTTCCACAGGGCCATGGGGTGAGATAGGATGCAGTTTATGCCCCACCCCAACATATATATCAACGAATTGGCGAGGGCACTAGAACAGTCTGCAGTACCCGGCCTCACCCTTCTAGAATCTGAAGTCAAATGTCTACTGTTTGCTGATGATCTGGTGCTTCTGTCACCAACCAAGGAGGGCCTACAGCGTTGAGACAATGATTTAGCAATGACCCAAGCCCAGCTCAGCTAATCCCTACCATTGTGATGCAGAGTTGTCAAAATGCTTCTGCAAATGTACATTACACCAGGGACACAATATAAGTAGCCTAATGTATGTCCCTCTAACTGGCCTTAATGCCTCTGCTGATCCTACAGCTATTGTATGCAGTAATCATGTGCCTAAGAACCAGATTTATACTGTTAGCACTGAGCCGGTGTGCCCGAGGAGGAAGTCCACTGTGTGAAGCTCACCCTGCACTAACATAAAGAACATGACCACATCTACTGCTGCTAAGCTTCCCAGTAAAGCAATACAAACAAGTAAGCATACCAGAAGAAAAGTGCTCAAAATAGCCCACGTTAACATATGTAGATTAAGAAACAAGGTTCATGAAATCAATAATTTGCTAGTAATAGATGACATTCATATTCTGACTATCTCTGAAACTCACTTAGATAATACCTTTGATGGTACAGTGGTAGCAATACAAGGTTATAACATTTACAGAAAAGATAGTAATGCCAATGGCGGAGGTGTTGATGTTTATATTCAGAACCACATTCCTGTGACGATTAGAGAGCATCTCATGTTAAATACTGTTGAAGTAATATGTCTACAGGTTCATCTGCCTCACCTAAAGCCTATTCTGATGGGAAGCTACTATAGACCACCAAGTGCTAACAGTCAGTATCTGGATAACATGTGTGAAATGCTTGATAAAGTATGGTATACTTTCTGGGTGACTTAAATATTGACTGGCTTTCGTCAGGATGCCCACTCAAGAGAAAGCTTCAAACTGTAACCAGTGCCTGCAACCTGGTTCAGGTTATCAGTCAACCTACTAGGGTAGTTACAGTGCAGGAATGAAATCATCAAAATGTATTGATAATATTTTTACTAATGCTGCAGAGGTTTGTTTGAAAGCAGTATCCAAATCCATTGGATGTAGTGATCACAATATAGTAGCCATATTTAGGAAAACCAAAGTTCCAAAGGCTGGGTCTAATATTGTGTATAAGAGGTCATACAAGAAGTTTGGTAGTGATTCCTATGTTGTTGATAAGAATATATGTTGGTCCGTGGTGACACATTTATGAAATTGCTTATTCCAGTTACTAATAAGCATGCACCCATTAAGAAAATGACTGTAAAAACGGTTAAATCCCCGTGGATTGATGAGGAATTTAAAACTTGTAAGGTTGAGAGGGATGAGGCAAAAGGAATGGCAAATAAGTCTGGCTGCACAACCGATTGGCAAACATATTGCAAATTGAGAAATCATGTGACTAAACTGAATAAAAATAAGAAGAAACTACACTATGAAACAAAGATAAATGACAAAGAATGAAAAAAGGCAAACTCAGTGTCAGAGTGTTGAGTGTGGATGTAGTGCAGGAATCAGGCGCAGGGACAAGGAGGTTCTTCAACGGACTTTAGTATATATATGTATCCCAACACGGGAAATGAGTCGCCAACCCAACCGGGCGGCACGAACAATTACGCACAACACACAGTGCGGAAAAACAAGAAAAGGCGCACGCAGTGCGAACTCTCGAAAATACTAAATAAACGAGAGAGAGAACTACTCGGAGGCAAACTGACAATAACAATCACGCATAACACCTGCCCCAAACAAACCAACTAAATAAGGAGAATAATCAAGACACAAATAAGGGACAGGTGTTATGCACAGACAAAACCAAAAGAACAAAAAACATCGAACGGTGGCAGCTAGTACTCCGGAGACGACGACCGCCGAAGTCCGCCCGAACAAGGAAGAGGAGCAGCCTCGGCCGAAACCGTGACAGTACCCCCCCCTTGACGCGCGGCTCCAGCCGTGCGCCGACCCGGAGCTCGAGGACGACCCGGACGACGCGGAGCAGGGCGCGCAGGATGACCCCGATGGAAATCGGTCAGTAGGGACTGGTCTAGCACGTCCCTCCTTGGCACCCAGCACCGCTCCTCCGGACCGTACCCCTCCCACTCCACGAGATATTGAAGACCCCCCATCCGGCGTCTAGAATCCAGAATGGACCTCACGGTGTACGCCGGAGCCCCCTCGATGTCCAACGGGGGCGGAGGAGTCTCCTCAATCTCAAAGTCCTGGAGTGGACCAGCTACCACCGGCCTGAGGAGAGACACATGGAACGAGGGGTTAATATTTTTGTAGTCAACAGGTAGTTCTAACCTATAACTCACCTCGTTCAATCTCCTCAGGACTTTAAACGGCCCCACAAACCGCCGACCCAGCTTCCGGCAGGGCAGGCGGAGGGGCAGGTTTCTGGTTGAGAGCCAGACTCGATCTCCAGGTGCGTACACTGGCCCCTCACTGCGGTGTAGGTCGGCGCTCGTCTTCTGTCGACGTATGGCACGCTGCAGATGGACGTGTGCAGCGTCCCACGTCTCCTCCGAGCGCCTTACCCACTCATCCACAGCGGGGGCCTCGATCTGGCTCTCATGCCATGGTGCCAGCACCGGCTGGTACCCCAACACACACTGAAACGGGGTTAGTTGGGTGGAGGAGTGGCGAAGAGAGTTCTGTGCCATCTCCGCCCAGGGCACATATCTCGCCCACTCCTCCGGCCGGCCCTGACAGTATGACCTCAGAAACCTACCCACATCCTGGTTGACACGTTCAACCTGCCCATTACTTTCCGGGTGGTAACCCGAGGTAAGGCTTACCGACACCCCCAACCGTTCCATAAATGCCCTCCACACTCTCGAGGTGAACTGGGGGCCTCGGTCAGACACTATATCCTCGGGTACCCCGTAATGCCGGAAGACATGGGTGAACAGAGCCTCCGCGGTCTGCAGGGCAGTGGGTAGACCCGGCATGGGAAGGAGACGACAGGCCTTCGAGAACCTATCCACAACGACCAGGATGGTAGTGTTTCCCTGTGAGGGGGGAAGGTCGGTAACAAAATCCACCGAGAGGTGGGACCAGGGTCGTTGTGGAATAGGCAGGGGTTGTAACTTACCCCTGGGCAAATGTCTGGGCGCCTTACACTGGGCACACACCGAACAGGAGGAAACATAAATCCTCACATCCCTAGCTAACGTTGGCCACCAGTACTTCGTGCTAAGGCAGTGCACTGTCCGGCCGATACCCGGATGACCAGAGGAGGGAGACGTGTGAGCCCAACAAATGAGGCGATCGCGTATCTCGAGCGGAACGTACGTCCGACCCACAGGACACTGAGGAGGACTCGGGTCGGTGCGTAACGCCCGCTCGATCTCACCATCAACCTCCCACACCACCGGAGCAACCAGACAAGACTCCGGTAGTATGGGCGTGGACTCAACTGACCTCTCCTCCGCGTCATACCGCCGGGACAGAGCATCTGCCTTCCCGTTCTGGGACCCAGGGATGTATGTGATCTTAAACACAAACCGGGCCAGGAACATAGTCCACCGAGCCTGGCGAGGATTCAGTCTCCTAGCTGCCCGGATGTACTCCAGGTTACGATGGTCAGTTTGAATGAGGAAAGGGTGTTGAGCCCCCTCGAGCCAATGCCGCCACACCTTTAGGGCCTGTACCACGGCTAACAGCTCCCTGTCCCCTACGTCATAATTCCGCTCCGCCGGACTGAGCTTCTTAGAGTAGAACGCACAGGGACGGAGTTTAGGTGGAGTACCAGAACGCTGGGAAAGAACGGCCCCTATTCCGGCCTCTGACGCGTCCACCTCTACTTGGAACGGTAAAGAGGGATCCGGATGCGCCAACACCGGCGCCGAGGTAAACAGGTCCTTCAGTCTCCCAAATGCCCTGTCCGCCTCAGCTGACCACCGCAAGCGCACCGGACCCCCCTTTAACAGAGACGTTATGGGAGCTGCCACCTGTCCAAAACCCCGGATAAACCTCCGGTAGTAATTCGCAAAACCCAAGAACCGTTGCACCTCCTTCACAGTGGTTGGGGTTTGCCAATTACGCACAGCTGACACCCGGTCTACCTCCATCTTCACCCCTGACGCAGATAACTGGTAACCCAGAAAGGAGACCGACTTCTGAAAAAACAGACATTTCTCTGCCTTGACATATAGGTCATGCTCCAACAGCCTCCGCAATACTCGGCGCACCAGGGCTACATGCTCAGCACGGGTAGGACTATACACCAGAATGTCGTCGATGTACACAACCACTCCCTGTCCCTGCATGTCCCGGAAAATCTCATCAACGAAGGATTGGAAGACTGAGGGAGCATTCATCAACCCATATGGCATGACTAGATACTCGTAGTGCCCGGAAGTCGTGCTAAACGCTGTCTTCCATTCATCGCCCTTACGGATGCGCACCAAGTTATATGCGCTCCTAAGATCCAATTTTGTAAAGAACCGCGCGCCGTGCAGTGACTCCGTCATAGTCGCAATCAGAGGAAGTGGATAGCTGTACTTCACTGTGATCTGATTGAGACCGCGGTAATCAATACACGGCCGCAGACCTCCATCCTTCTTCTTCACAAAAAAGAAACTTGAGGAAACGGGTGAAACGGAGGGCCGTATGTACCCCTGTCTAAGAGACTCAGAGATGTACGTCTCCATCGATTTTTTCTCCTCTTGAGACAAGGGATACACATGGCTCCGCGGGAGAGCTGCGCCTGACTGGAGATCTATCGCACAATCCCCCCGTCTATGAGGCGGCAGCTGCGCAGCCCTAGTCTTACTGAACGCCAGTGCCAAATCCTCATACTCGGGGGGAATCTGCAGTGCTGGCATTAGATTCGGACTCTCCACCGAGGTCGCCCCTATGGAAACACCCAGACACCGCCCCTCACATTGAGCAGACCACCCTTTAAGAGCTTTCTCTCGCCACCCAATAATAGGGTCATGAGTCATCAACCAGGGAAGACCCAGCACCACCGGATACGCAGGAGAGTCAATCAGATAAAGCTGAATTCTCTCCTCATGACCCTCCTGCGCCATCATCTGAAGTGGTGCTGTGACCTCCCTAATCAACCCAGACCCTAACGGACGGCTATCTAGGGCATGGACGGGGAAAGGCTTATCAACAGGAAGGAGGGGAATCCCTAACTCTAAACAGAACTGGCGATCTATAAAATTCCCAGCTGCGCCTGAATCTACCAGCGCCTTATGCTGGGAACGAGGTGCAACCTGTGGGAAACAAACAGGCAAGGTTAGGTGCACGACAGAAAGCTCTGGGTAAGCAGGGCGCCTACTCACCTGGGGGGACCCCCCAATGCTAGACCTGCCATCTCCTCCCCTGGAGGACCCGCCCCAGCACCTAGCCGCAGTGTGCCCTCCACGACCACAGTTGGTGCAAGGGCCGGGTCCCCTCGGGCTCCTCCTCCTGCGTTCCCTAGCGCCAGCACCTCCGAGCTCCATAGGGCTAGGCTCAGAGGTGCTGGAGAGTGGAATGGGCAGACCCCCCCCTCCGGGACGCCCACGGGTGGCGAGCAGGGTATCCAGCCGGATGGCCATGTCGACCAGCTGGTCGAACGTCAACGACGTGTCCCTGCACGCCAACTCTCGCTGGACGTCCTCCCGGAGGCTGCAGCGGAAATGGTCGATATGGGCCCGCTCATTCCACCCTGCGTCAGCCGCTAGGGTCCGGAACTCCAAGGCAAAGTCCTGTGCGCTCCTCATCCCCTGTCGGAGGTAGAACAGACGCTCCCCCGCCGCCTTCCCCTCTGGTGGATGGTCGAATACAGCACGGAAGCGGCGGGAGAACTCCGCATAGTTCGTGGTTGCGGCGTCCATTCTCCTCCACTCGGCGTTGGCCCACTCCAACGCCTTGCCGGTGAGACAGGAGATGAGGGCTGAGACGCTCTCGTGTCCCGAGGGCGCCGGGTGGACGGTGGCGAGGTAGAGCTCCACCTGCAGCAGGAACCCTTGACACCCGGCGGTGGAGCCGTCGTACGCCCTCGGGAGCGAGAGCCGAATCCCACTGGGTTCCGGAGATGTACCCTGAGGGCTGACCGCTGGAGCTGGGTCGGTGGTTGGAGGTGTGGGCACCCCGCTGGTCTCCCATCGGTGTAGGGTGGTCATCACCCTATCCAGGGCGTGACACACCTGGTTCATACGGTCCTCCTGACCACGAAGCCGTTCGTCCAGATCGGCGGTCGGCGCGGTCGCTCCTGCTGATTCCATGATGATGCGTGATTCTGTCAGAGTGTTGAGTGTGGATGTAGTGCAGGAATCAGGCGCAGGGACAAGGAGGTTCTTCAACGGACTTTAGTATATATATGTATCCCAACACGGGAAATGAGTCGCCAACCCAACCGGGCGGCACGAACAATTACGCACAACACACAGTGCGGAAAAACAAGAAAAGGCGCACGCAGTGCGAACTCTCGAAAATACTAAATAAACGAGAGAGAGAACTACTCGGAGGCAAACTAACAATAACAATCACGCATAACACCTGCCCCAAACAAACCAACTAAATAAGGAGAATAATCAAGACACAAATAAGGGACAGGTGTTATGCACAGACAAAACCAAAAGAACAAAAAACATCGAACGGTGGCAGCTAGTACTCCGGAGACGACGACCGCCGAAGTCCGCCCGAACAAGGAAGAGGAGCAGCCTCGGCCGAAACCGTGACACTCAGCTCCATCATTCATTGAATCAGATGGCTCATTCATCACAAAACCAACTGATATTGCCAACTACTTTAATGATTTTTTCATTGGCAAGATTAGCAAACTTAGGCATGACATGCCAGCAACAATTGCTGACACTACACATCCAAGTATATCTGACCAAATTATGAAAGATAAGCATTGTAATTTTGAATTCTGTAAAGTGAGTGTGGAAGAGGTGAAAAAAGTATTGTTGTCTATCAACAATGACAAGCCACCGGGGTCTGACAACTTGGATGGAAAATTACTGAGGATAATAGTGGAGGATATTGCCACTCCCATTTGCCATATTTTCAATTTAAGCCTACTAGAATGTGTGTGCCCCAGGCTTGGAGGGAGGAAAAAGTCATTCCGCTACCTACAAATAGTAAAGCCCCCTTTACTGGCTCAAATAGCCGACCAATTAGCCTGTTACCAACCCTTAGTAAACTATTGGAAAGAATGGTGTTTGACCAGATACAATGCTATTTTACAGTAAACAAATTGACAACAAACTTTCAGCATGCTTATAGAGAAGGACATTCAACAAGCACAGCACTTACACAAATGACTGATGATTGGCTGAGAGAAATTGATGATAAAAAGATTGTGGGGGCTGTTTTGTTAGACTTCAGTGCGGCTTTAGACATTATCAATCATAGTCTGCTGCTGGAAAAATGTATGTGTTATGGCTTTACTCCACCTGCTATATTGTGGATACAGAGTTACCTGTCTAACAGAACACAGAGGGTGTTCTTTAATGGAAGCCTCTCCAACATAATCCAGGTTGAATCAGGAATTCCCCAGGGCAGCTGTCTAGGCCCATTACTTTTTTCAATCTTTACTAATGACATGCCACTGGCTTTGAGTAAAGCCAGAGTGTCTATGCATGCGGATGACTCAACACTATACATGTCAGCTACTACAGCGACTGAAATGACTGCAACGCTTAACAAAGAGTTGCAGTTAGTTTCAGAGTGGGTGGCAAGGAATAAGTTAGTCCTAAATATTTCTAAAACTAAAAAGCATTGTATTTGGGACAAATCATTCACTAAACCCTAAACCCCAACTAAATCTTGTAATAAATAATGTGGAAATTGAGCAAGTTGAGGTGACTAAACTGCTTGGAGTAACCCTGTATTGTAAACTGTCATGGTCAAAACATATTGATACAACAGTAGCTAAAATGGGGAGAAGTATGTCCATAATAAAGCGCTGCTCTACCATCTTAACAGCACTATCAACAAGGCAGGTCCTACAGGCCCTAGTTTTGTCACACCTGGACTACTGTTCAGTCGTGTGGTCAGGTGCCACAAAAAATTGCAATTGGCTCAGAATAGCGCAGCACAGCTGGCCCTTGGATGTACACAGAGAGCTATTATTAATAATATGCATGTCGATCTTTCCTGGCTCAAAGTCGAGGAGAGATTGACTTCATCATTACTTGTGTTTAGGAGAGGTGTTGACATGTTGGGTGCACCGAGCTGTCTGTTTGAGCTACTGGTGCACAGCTCGGTCACCCATGCATACCCCACAAGACATGCCACCAGAGGTCTCTATTCCACATCAAGTAACTGATGCAAGTAGTAAAATTAGATTTAAAAAACAGATAAAAAACCTTATGGAACAACGGGGACGGTGAAGCAACACAAACATAGGCGCAGACACATGCATACACACACACGATAACATACGCACTATACACACACGTACACATGGAGTTTTGTACTGTAGATATGTGGTAGTGGTGGAGTAGGGCCCTTAGGGCACACAATGTGTTGTGAAATCTGTGAATGTATTGTAATGTTTTTAAAATTGTATGAACTGCCTTAATTTTGCTGGACCCCAGGATGGGGATCCATAATGAACACAAATACAAATACAGCCGCACCTAGATCGTCTGCACAGATTCTGTCAGACCTGGGCCCTGACAGTAAATCTCAGTAAGACAAAAATAATGGTGTTCCAAAAAAGGTCCAGTTGCCAGGACCACAAATATAAATTCCATCTAGACACCGTTGCTATACATACCTCGGCCTAAACATCAGCGCCACAGGTAACTTCCACAAAGCTGTGAACGATCTGAGAGACAAGGCAAGAAGGGCCTTCTATGCCATCAAAAGGAACATAAAATTCGACATACCAAGTAGGATCTGGCTAAAAATACTTGAATCAGTTATAGAACCCATTGCCCTTTATGGTTGTGAGGTCTGGGGTCCGCTCACCAACCAAGAATTCACAAAATGGGACAAACACCAAATTGAGACTGCATGCAGAATTCTGCAAAAATATCCTCAGTGTACAACGAAAAACACCAAATAATGCATACAGAGCAGAATTAGGCCGATACCTGCTACTGATCAAAAATCCAGAAAAGAGCAATTAAATTCTATAACCCCTTAAAAGGAAGTGATTCCCAAACCTTCCATAACAAAGCCATCACCTACAGAGAGATGAACATGGAGAAGAATCCCCTAAGCAAGCTGGTCCTGGGGCTCTGTTCACAAACACAAACAGACCCCACAGAGCCCCAGCACAACACATTTAGACCCAACCATGAGAAAACAAAAAGAGAATTACTTGACACATTGGAAAGAATTAACAAAAAAAAACCAGAGCAAACTAGAATGCTATTTGGCCCTAAACAGAGTACACAGTGGCAGAATACAGTGGTTTGCGAAAGTATTCACCCCCCTTGGCATTTTTCCTATTCTGTTGCCTTACAACCTGGAATTAAAATTGATTTTGGGGGGGGGGGTTTGTATCATTTGATTTACACAACATGCCTACCACTTTGAAGATGCAAAATATTTTTTCTTGTGAAACAAACAAGAAATAAGACAAAAAAACTGAAAACTTGAGCGTGCAAAACTATTCACCCCCCCCCAAAGACAATACTTTGTAGAGCCACCTTTTGCAGCAATTACAGCTGCAAGTCTCTTGGGGTATGTCTCTATAAGCTTGGCACATTTAGCCACTGGGATTTTTGCCCATTCTTCAAGGCAAAACAGCTCCAGCTCCTTCAAGTTGGATGGGTTCCGCTGGTGTACAGCAATCTTTAAGTCATACCACAGATTCTCAATTAGATTGAGGTCTGGGCTTTGACTAGGCCATTCCAAGACATTTAAATGTTTCCCCTTAAACCACTTGAGTGTTGCTTTAGCAGTATGCTTAGGTTCATTGTCCTGCTGGAAGGTGAACCTCCGTCCCGGTCTCAAATCTCTGGAAGACTGAAACAGGTTTCCCTCAAGAATTTCCCTGTATTTAGCGCCATCCATCATTCCTTCCATTCTGACCAGTTTCACAGTCTCTGCCAATGAAAAACATCCCACAGCAAGATGCTGCCACCACCATGCTTCACTGTGGGGATGGTTCTCGGGGTGCTGACAGGTGTTGGGTTTGCGCCAGACATTTTCCTTGATGTCCAAAAAGTTCAGTTTTAGTCTCATCTGACCAGAGTACCTTCTTCCATATGTTTGGGGAGTCTCCCACATGCCTTCTGGTGAACACCAAACGTGTTTTCTTATTTTTTTCTTTAAGCAATGGCTTTTTCTGGCCACTCTTCCGTAAAGCCCAGCTCTGTGGCGTGTACGGCTTAAAGTGGTCCTATGGACAGATACTCCAATCTCCGCTGTGGAGCTTTGCATCTCCTTCAGGGTTATCTTTGGTCTCTTTGTTGCCTCTCTGATTAATGCCCTCCTTGCCTGGTCCATGAGTTTTGGTGGGCGGCCCTCTCTTGGCAGGTTTGTTGTGGTGCCATATTCTTTCAATTTTTTAATAATGGATTTAATGGTGGTCCGTGAGATGTTCAAAGTTTCAGATATTTTTTTATAACCCAACCCTGGTCTGTACTTCTCCAAAACTTTGTCCCTGACCTGTTTGGAGAGCTCCTTGGTCTTCGTGGTGCCGCTTGCTTGGTGGTGCCCTTTGCTTAGTGGTGCTGCAGACTCTGGGGCCTTTCAGAACAGGTGTATATATACTGAGATCATGTGACACTTAAATAAAGTCCACATGTGTGCAATCTAACTAATTATGTGACTTCTGAAGGTAATTGGTTGCACCAGATCTTATTTAGGGGCTTCATAGCAAAGGGGGTGAATACATATGCACGCACCACTTTTCCATTATTTATTTTTTGGAATATTTTGAAACAAGTTATTTTTTTCATTTCACTTCACCAATTTGGACTATTTTGTGTATGTCCATTACATGAAATCCAAATAAAAATCCATTTAAATTACAGGTTGTAATGCAACAAAATAGGAAAACCGCCAAGGGGGATGAATACTTTTGCAAGGCACTGTATAGAACCCATTGCCCTTTATGGTTGTGAGGTCTGGGGTCCGCTCACCAACCAAGAATTCACAAAACACCAAATTGAGACTCTGCATGCAGAATTCTGCAAAAACATCCTCCGTGTACAACGTAAAACACCAAATAATGCATGCAGAGCAGAATTAGGCCAATACCCGCTAATTATCAAAATCCAGAAAAGAGCCGTTAAGTTCTATAACCACTTAAAAGGATGCGATTCCCAAACCTTCCATAACAAAGCCATCACCTACAGAGAGATGAACTTGGAGAAGAGTCCCCTAAGTAAGCTGGTCCTGGGGCTCTGTTCACAAACACAAACAGACCCCACAGAGCCCCAGGACAACAACAACAACAACAACAACACAATTAGACCTAACCAAATCATGAGAAAACAAAAAGAGAATTACTTGACACATTGGAAAGAACAAACAAAAAAACAGAGCAAACTAGAATGCTATTTGGCCCTAAACAGAGAGTACACAGTGGCAGAATACCTGACCACTATGACTGACCCAAACTTAAGGAAAGTTTTGACTATGTACAGACTCAGTGAGCATAGCCTTGCTATTGAGAAAGGCCGCCGTAGGCAGACCTGGCTCTCAAGAGAAGACAGGCTATGTGCACACTGCCCACAAAATGAGGTGGAAACTGAACTGCACTTCCTAACCTCCTGCCAAATGTATGACCATATTAGAGACACATATTTCCCTCAGATTACACAGGTCCACAAAGAATTTGAAAACAAACCCAATTTTGATAAACTCCCATAGCTACTGGGTGAAATACCACAGTGTGCCATCACAGCAGCAAGTTTGTGACCTGTTGCCACAAGAAAAGAGCAACCAGTGAAGAACAAACACCATTGTAAATACAACCCATATTTATGTTTATTTATTTTCCCATTTGTACTTTAACTATTTGCACATTGTAACAACACTGTATTTATACACATAATATGACATTTGAAATGTCTTTATTCTTTTGGAACTTCTGAGTGTAATGTTTACTGTTAATTTTTATTATTATTATTTCACTTTTGTTTATGATCTACTTCACTTGTTTTGGCAATGTTAACATATGTTTCCCATGCCAATAAAGCACTTAAATTGAATTGAATTGAGAGAGAGAGAGAGAGAGAGAGAGAGAGAGAGAGAGAGAGAGAGAGAGAGAGAGAGGAACCGTCACTGCAGGTAGTAGAAGAAGAGGAAGAGTAAGGAGAAGGAAAGAAGAGAGAGAAAGAGGGAGGTAGAGATAACGTGAGACAGAGAGAAAGAGCAAGAAAGAGAGAAGACAAGATAAAAAGGAAGAAGGCTATGTCAGGGTGGTTGTGATAAACTCTGAGCCCTGTGGCGTGTGACTCTGGAGAGTTGGGTGGACGACTCCTCCCTAATCCACAGATAAGCGGGAACCTCCCGTCACCGTGGTGATTGTAACGCTATCAATAACAGGGTCAGGGGAGGAGGGGAAGGGCGAGGAGGGCTGGGTGGCATGAAGAGAGCTGTTACTGCCAAGCCCCATTAACACTGAAGACACTTCACTAGCACTAGGCACCAAGACACCACCAGGAGGGGTTGGGCGGATAGTGAAGGGGTGTGGGGAAAGGAGGACAGAGAGAGGAGAGAGAGAGACAGAGAAGGGGGGGGTGGAAGAAGATAGAAATAGCAGGGGGACACCCTTTACTGACCCAGGTATGATGTACATTTCATCCTATGTATACTGTATCAGCTACAAAGACCAGCTCTTCATTCCATACTGTATATCTGCTTCCCAAATGGCACCCAATTCCCTATAGAGTGCCCTACTTTTGACTATGGTTTGAGCAGGGCTCTGGTCAAAAGCAGTGCACTATATAGGGAATAGGGTGCCATTTTGGACTCAGCCTATGTGGGCTAGTTCCAGTAATAATCAGCATACTGATCAGAATACTGTACTGGAGGCGGCAGGTAGCCTAGTGGTTAAGAGCGTTGGACCAGTAACCGAAAGGTCGCTGGTTCGACTCCCTGAGTCGAGTAGGTGAAACATTTGTCGATGTGGCCTTGAGCAAGGCACTTAACCCTAATTTCTCCTGTAAGTCGCTCTGGATAAGAGTGTCTGCTAAATGATGAAAATGTACTGTATGTAGACTAGAGTGTAGGTGTGGACACCCCAGATCTCTCTCTCTCTCCAGGAAGTAGGACACCATCATCTCCCTTTTTATTCCAGCACAGCCTAGAACCAGAGAACGTTAATATCACATTCCTCAAACTATGTGGACGCGCACACACACACACACACTGATGAGAAAATGTATTAAATTCCCCAAACCATCATTAATCTGAGCTCCGGCTCCATTACGGAGAATCAGCATAATAAGAAGGTGTGTGTGTGTGTGTGTGTGGTGGGGGAGAGTTATGAGTAGCTGGTATTAGATTGTGTAGTGCTGAGTCTGAAGCTTCCCTGGTGATGTGCAGGACTTAACATGTGTTTGCTCTTATTACGTTTTACAGAGAGACAAAGAGAAAATGTAATCAGGAGGAATATAATATTTATCCTTCCAAAAGCTCTTTATGTTCCTGGAGAAGAAGACCAGAACACACCTACCAGAGGGGCTGGGGCTGCTGCTGGGGTTATGCTGGGTCTGCTGCTGGGGTTATGCTGGGTCTGGGGTTATGCTGGGTCTGGTGCTGCTCTGGTGCTGGGGTTATGCTGGGCCAAGACTAGCGCTGGAGCCGAGACTGGGGCCTCACACGTTCCATCTCTCTAGTCCTTTCTAGCTCTTCACATGTCATCCTCAGCTCAGCAGAGGCCCAGTGCAGTCAGAGATGCTGTCCCATCGCAGACAGGGAGCTGCAAACTGCATGTATGCAGAGTATGCATATGAGTAGCATTATGCAGTCAGCAGGCTTGGGTGATATACCGTTTATACCGGGGTATTTTGAAATACCAACGGTATTTTTCAATACTGTTTAAAAAAAGAACTATAAGTTAAGTATAACTATAAGAAATCTAAGATATGTCAAATAAATTATATCCAGCTCAGGGCTCCAGCTATGCATTTGGTTTGCTAACTTGCTAGCTAAGTGGCTCGATGTCAAGATTAAGCTTCTTGGTTACAGCAGAGAAATTCAAATCACCTCCTGGATCAAGACCCCTGTTGCCTAAAATGTTTTGTGCATCCAAAAGCGCCCCTTGTGTGCACATTCTCATTTAGCAAAGCGTGGTTAACATTTAGGAAAACAACTAGGGGAAACAGAAGAGACGGCCTACATTCTGACAGAAGAATCACGGCTCTAAATGGAGCCCTGTGACGCGCGTGCGTGTGTGTGTGTGTGTTTGTGTGTGTCAGGACTAGTTGAGGAGGAAAACAGGATTTGACTAAAACAACAGAAAGAAAGTATGGAGAAGCCAATGGGGGAGCTGGATTAGTCCACCTCACAGCCAATCAAACACTCCCGTGAGCCCGAGCCTATACATGGACTTATCATATAGCCACCATAACTGATCACTTCGTCATGGTAACTCATGCCATTGCCAATGTAACCGATCACATTGTCACAGTAACTGACAGCTTTGCCAAGGTAACTGATCACATTGTCATGGAGACAGTGCGGAGCCAGAGAAGAGCGTGAAAGATTTTCTCAATTCTACTCCAAAATGTGTGCGTTCGTGTCGTTGGTCCTCTTCACTAGGGGTAAAGAGAGTAAAGTGCACATCAGGGAAACTAAACAAGCGTTCAGGATGATAAATCGATTGCCAAATGGCTCCTGAAGGGTCTGGTGAGACTGTGTTCAGTTTGAGTGGCTAAGGTCAGAACACTGTCTGCCCCTGTGCTGCTGCAGAGCACAGACATGTTTGTGTTTGTTTGTGTGTGTGTGTGCGCACATGCTTTGAGGTTGGTGCGTGTGTGTATGAGAGAGAGGGAGTGGGACAGAGAGAGAAACCCTGTAGAGTTGACTATATTCTAATGTCTGACTGTCTTATTGATCAGCAGTAACTGAGCTCATCTCCCTGCTGGGTTGTACACACCAGTATAGTGCCATAGCAGCCCCCCCCCCAGTTATAGTAAAGTGGTATAACCCCCCACAGCCAGTCTCAGTTATAGTAAAGTGGTATAACCCCCCACAGCCAGTCTCAGTGATAGTAAAGTGGTATAACCCCCCACAGCCAGTCTCAGTGATAGTAAAGTGGTTTAACCCCCCACAGCCAGTCTCAGTGATAGTAAAGTGGTATAACCCCCCACAGCCAGTCTCAGTGATAGTAAAGTGGTATAACCCCCCACAGCCAATCTCAGTGATAGTAAAGTGGTATAACCCCCCACAGCCAGTCTCAGTGATAGTAAAGTGGTATAACCCCCCACAGCCAGTCTCAGTGATAGTAAAGTGGTATAACCCCCCACAGCCAGTCTCAGTGATAGTAAAGTGGTATAACCCCCCACAGCCAGTCTCAGTGATAGTAAAGTGGTATAACCCCCCACAGCCAGTCTCAGTGATAGTAAAGTGGTATAACCCCCCACAGCCAGTCTCAGTGATAGTAAAGTGGTATAACCCCCCACAGCCAGTCTCAGTGATAGTAAAGTGGTATAACCCCCCACAGCCAGTCTCAGTGATAGTAAAGTGGTATAACCCCCCACAGCCAGTCTCAGTGATAGTAAAGTGGTATAACCCAAGGCTGATCCTCCCACTATTGGCCTCACAGGCAGGATAAAAGAAACACCACAGGTCTACCTACACTGCTGTACCGCAGTACTCTGCTGCAGGGTGAAAGGGTGTCTGTGTTTCGAGAGGCCAGGAACTATTGAATTGGAGAGGGGTTTTCCTCCAATGCTTTCCTAAAGCCATTCCCATTAAGCAGGAGCTTCCTGTGTGTGTGTGTGTGTGTGTGTGTTTGTGTGTGTGTGTGTGTGTGTGTGTGCGTAGATGGTGAAGGAAAACAGAGAGCAACACAGGGCACGCCCACACACACACTTTAATGAGGTAGTGCACATTGCACAAACACAAACACTCCTCAGCTCAAGGCCAGAGTGGCAGTAATGTAATTCAGTCTCCTCACAGAGAGAACACATAAACAGCCTGGGAACCCAGGAACACAAGCACTGACATTAACCTCCTCTACACACAAACACAAACTCTGCCTCAATGTCATCAGCGGGTTGTTCAGTGTGTGTGTGTGTGTGTGTGTAACAGCAAGCTGCCCCCACTGCGACAAGATCGTCAGGTCATGGATTGGCCTATTCAGCCATCTCCAGACCCTAGGCCAGCCAGACCCACACCACAACCCAGACCCCTGATACCTGGAGGGAAATCATACTAGACTATGAGGGATCCTAAAGGAAAAGTATACAGTGTGTGTGTGAGCGAATAAAAGCCTATTATTGCAACAGTGCATGGGGTGTAGTTAGTGAATTGTTGATGAGCGAAACAGTTCAAGGACATATCTCTTACTATTCTCTCTCTCTCACCCATTGTTTTCCTCTCTCTGATCACTATCTCTAGTGGGGACATTAACGATCCATCGTTACTACACTGCTCCATTAGGAGGTTCCGCCTTGCCCAGTGCTGCCACACACACACACACACACACACACACACACACACAATTAGTCCGTAAACAAGAGAGCAAAAGCAATTAGAGCAGAGAGAGAGAGAGAGAGAGAGAGAGAGAGAGAGAGAGAGAGAGAGAGAGAGAGAGAGAGAGACTCTAATACCTATAGGTCCATGGCACCACAGACCTAATGGGCAGAATACACAATGCTAATACAGGACTCACTCCTCAGACTGTACAGGGCTCTCACAGAACACAGGAGGACAGGAGGACAGGGAGGAGAAAACCTGTGCAGCATATGTTCACCTCTAAACATTCCCTGACCTCAGGCCTACCGCAGTCATTCTGTGTGTGTGTCTCTGTTTTGTGTGTTAATTAATGTCCAGAAGTGTGGTTGGTTGGCTACAGGGCTCAAGTGTGTGTGTGTGTGTGTGTGTGTGTGTGTGTGTGTGTGTGTGTGTGTGTGTGTGTGTGTGTGTGTGTGTGTGTGTGTGTGTGTGTGTGTGTGTGTCCCCTACCTGGCTGTAACACGCTGATCCCTAGCAGGTTAGATGTCCTGTTGGCCACTTTGCTCCAGGTGTTGTCGTAGTTCCTCCTCCAAAGGAGGGCAGAACACTGATATGTCCCCGCCTCCCTACGCCCGGCACGCGTCACAGACAACCTGAAGTTGGTGTTGGCATGGGAACGGTCCACGGTGGTGCGGGTACCCTGGCCCAGCAGTTGCTCGCCCCACTGCAGCGTGCCCTCACGGGTAAACGTCACCAGGTCTCGGAACTCGCCCGCCGTGCCACCCTCACCACCCTCCCCGGCAGAGCCTGAGCCGGTGGGCATGAAGCGCCAGGTGACGGAGGCGGGCACACGAGGGTTATGGCGGGGCTTGACCAGGCACTGGAGATCAAACGAGTCACCAAAGGTCACGCTAGGCGTCCGCGACGACGCCGACACCACGAAGGAGGATTCTGGGAAAACAGGAAGAGAGGAAATTATGTGTTAATGTTGGAGAGTAAGGCTAAATTCCAAACCGACCCCTAGTTCCTATTCCCTAAATTGGATTACTAGTTCCTATTCCCTAACTCCTATTCCCTAGCTCCTATACCCTAACTCCTATTCCCTCTCCTATTCCCTAGCTCCTATACCCTCGTTCCTATACCCTAACTCCTATTCCCTAACTCCTATTCCCTAACTCCTATTCCCTAACTCCTATTCCCTAACTCCTATTTCCTAGCTGCTATTCCTTAGGCACTTGATGTAGTATGTGAAAGGATTGGAGAGGTAAGCAGTGTGACAGGCCAGGCAGCATGACAGAGGCCATGGTGGTGACGGACTGTGATGGGACCAACCCTCTGCTGTAATACACAGACAAAGGGGGAGGGAAGGAGTAGGGATTGCAAGACCAAGTGGCATTCAGTGAGAGTTGAATAACTTGCCTTTGATCAACAAGTTAGCCGTTAGAATCCATTCACTGTCCTCTGAAACACAACCGTATAGAGAGGTTGTATACTGTGTGTCTGTAGATTATGTAATGTATAAGGTTTAGTGTTGTCACGATACCAGAATTTCGACTTCGATAACGATACCAGGTCACAGAATGGCACTTGATCCAGACAGAAGTTTTGAGTTCAATATCATTACATTTGAACTGTTTTGTTGTTGATGAATGTATGCATTAATGAATCAATTATGTAATCAATTTGACTTAGTTGTTTACCATTGTTGTTATATAGTAAGATGGGTAATAATTTATTTGAATGGTAAATCTCTAACCTATTGATAAACTGGGTAAATCAACATGTAGCCTAGGCCTATTCACAATACAGGTGAATGCATATTCAATAGGACACACTGCTTGCATGAAAAACAATCTGTTTCCCTTCCATTTGGGACTTATTTTATTGTACTGATCAACAACATTTGCATAGAAGATCGCAATCTCTTATTTTATAACAGTGTGCGCAGTCTCTTTAAGCCCCATGACATCATTCACACACACAGTCAGTTCGAGACTCGAGCAAAGATCATCTTGCTAACTTCTGTGCAGCAGAAGTGGTGATGCAGCCCAGACTCCCAGTGAGTGCAGTGGTTCCTCAGGACAGGCTAGAGCTAGCCATGAGTAAGTGGAGCTGGAGCAGGAACATGTTCTAGTATCGAAAAAGTAGTGAAGTGTCAGTATACCGTGTAACACTAATAGGGTTAAAGGTCACAGGTGGTTGGATGGGGGAGGACTCTCCTGCTGAGATTAGCACCCACAACATTTACCCAGGGTGCACTGGGCTAACAGAGCACATATCGATTTATCATGACTACCCGGCAGCCACAGACAGTGTGTGTGTGAGAGAGAGTGAATGTATGTGTGTCTCATTGCAGTGTGTGTGTGTATGCGTTTGAGTGTGTTTGTAACTGTGTGTCAGAGCAGAGCTCAAAACTAATGGTGATGCACCACCAGAGAAGGCTCCAGGGAGAGATTTGCTCTAAGAGCTGATGTTCGATCTGCTTCTTTCTCTAGCCAATCCAAACCTTCCTCATTAAGATAACAACAGTCACCCTGGTCCAGATAATAGGGCCAACATAGACCTACACTACACCACTTAGAGAGTTGAGAAAGAGGAGGAGGGAGAGATTCCCTGGTACAGTATACTTCACTCCACAGTTCTATCAGATATCCCTCTGTAATATCCTCCATTCTAGTCTGCAATTCTTACTGATATCAACCCATTTCAGTATCTTACTGCCCTCACATACATGTATTTCAGAGAGAGAGAGACAGTGTGAGTGTAATGTTTACTGTAAATTTTTTATTGTTATTTCACTTTTTTTTATTATCTATTTCACTTGCTTTGGCAATGTAAACATATGTTTCCCATGCCAATAAAGCCCCTTAAATTGACATTGAATTGAATTGAGAGAGAAGCGGTGAGCGTGAGAGAAAGACCTCCTTCGTGATGAACTCAGATTGTGCAGATTTCTCCATTATTCACTTGTCATCTCTCCCTCCTCCCTTGCTCCCTCCCTCCTCTCCTCATCCCTCTCCCCTGGCAGTGAGTTGTCCATAGTGTCCTTCAGGGTGTGTAATCAATGGTTTTATGTCCAGACTGTTGGCTACTGCTGGGACAGCAGCCGCAGCCCATAATTCTACATTAGACAATAACTCTCCTCTCGCTCTCCCTCCATCTCTCATTCAGCCCTTCCCTCCCTCTCTCTGTCTTCTTCCATCCCTCACTGTCGGTCTGTCTGCCTCTGTGACGGGAGAGACAAGTTCAAACTGATCATTCCTTTCCTATTATATTACCTTAATATGCCCTTTCCTATGTATACATCGCCGTGAGTCGACTGTAAGTATATGCCTATCATATGTGTGCATGTGCGCATGCGTGTGTGTTTGCTAATGTGTGTGTATGTGTTAGGTCTAAGAGCCTGGGCTTGTCATCATCACAGACCTGCCAACCAAATCACTTCAGCCAATCAGCTACCAGGATCCCCTGACTACCAAATGAACACCTTCACCATGGCAACGCATCACCTCTCTGTCAAACCCCTGAGGACACTAATCCCCACAGGACAGACAGCCAACTTGGAAAAAGACGCATTGTGAAAAAGGGGAATGGAAGAACAGAAGGAGGAACAGATTAAAGGAGAAGAGAGAGAATAGAGGAGAGGAGGAACAGAGGAAAAGAGTGCGGGCCTATTTATACCTTGGCCGACTGTCACTGCTCTACAGAGGAGACTTCAGTAGAGACTGAGGCAAGCAGATGCTACACATCTTGAAGACACAAGCACGCGCGCACAAACACATGATACAGACACACACAGGGAAACTGACACACATACTGTACACACAAATAAAATAAAAACGTGTAAGAACAATAAAAAAACAAGCATCTACATAATCTACATACAGGTAACTGCCAAAATAATGGAAACACTTGAGTAAATGAGGGATACAAAGTATACTGAAAGCAGGTGCTTCCACATGTGTGGTTCTTGAGCATATTAAGTAATTAACATCCCATCATGCTTAGGGTCATGTATAAAAATGCCCAGTTGCCCATTAATTTGGTTACCACGGCTATAGAAGAAGAGATATGTGACTTTAAAAGAAGGGTCTCAAAGGAGCATAGGGTGTGTGTGTCTCAGTCACCAGATCTCAACCCAACTGAACACTTATGGGAGATTCTGGAGCGGCACCTGATATGGTGTTTTCCACCACCATCAACAAAACACCAAATTATGGAATTTATTGTGGAAGAATGGTGTTGCATCCGTCCAATAGAGTTCCAGACACTTGTAGAATCTATGACAAGGCACATTGAAGCTGTTCTGGCGGCTAGTGGTGGCCCAATGCCCTATTAAGACACTTTATGTTGGTGTTTCCTTTATTTTGGCAGTTACCTGTAATTGATCAGTTGTTGCTAAAACACAACAAATGTCCAATTAAAAAGCTGACATATTTTCTCTCCCTCCACAGCACCACGATATTCTGCTGCAGGGACTAATCCCTTCTCTTGCTGTGTGTGTGTGTGTGTGTGTGTGTGTGTGTGTGTGTGTGTGTGTGTGTGTGTGTGTGTGTGTGTGTGTGTGTGTGTGTGTGTGTGTGTGTGTGTGTGTGTGGTGTGTGTGCGCGCGACTGTGCACTGAGCCCTTGGTTCCCCAACGCCTCAGTCAGTGCGCCGCACCAGTGCCTCTCTCAGTCAGCCTGTACCAGGGATGTTCAGCTTAACTCACTGACAGAGGAAAGCCTGCCCACTGCTAAACACATTTCCATTTTAATAATTCTAGATAATCTGCGTGTACGCAAGTAGTGTGAGTGTTTGTCTCAAGTCAAGATTGTGTGTGTTGTGTCTATAATATCATGAAATATAAAAACTACATCTGAAGTCAGAATGGTGTGTGTGTGTGTGTGTGTTGTAGTGGCACATACCCCTTGGCACTGCATGAATAAAGCATGCTTTATTTTCCAGCCCACACCAGCCTCTCAGTGAGCTATTCATCACAATCTCTTACAACAGGTATGAAAATGACTGCTCTCTTTGTGTTCCTGACATCCCCCTGCACACGCTTACCACCTGTCTACACATGGAAGGACTGGACATGTGTGTGTGTGTGTATGTGCATTTTGGTGCTCAAGAAATTTACATTTACATTTTAGTCATTTAGCAGACGCTCTTATCCAGAGCGACTTACAGGAGCAATTAGGGTTAAGTGCCTTGCTTAAGGGCACATCGACAGATTTTTCACCTAGTCAGCTTGGGGATTAGAACCAGCGACCTTTCGGTTACTGGCACAACGCTCTTACCCACTAAGCTACCTGCCGCGAAATGTCTTCACAGCGATGCTCTTGATGTGTGTATATTTTACATTTACGTCATTTAGCAGACACTCTTATCCAGAGCGACTTACAGTTAGTGCATACATTTTTTTTATATATATTTTTTATACTGGCCCCCCGTGGGAATCGAACCCACAACTCTGGCGTTGCAAACGCCATGCTCTAACAACTGAGCTACCTCCCTGCCGGCCATTCCCTCCCCTACCCTGGACGACGCTGGGCCAATTGTGCGCCGCCCCATTGGTCTCCCGGTTGCGGCCGGCTACGACAGAGCCTGGATTCGAACCAGGATCTCTAGTGGCACAGCTATGCAGTGCCTTAGACCACTGTGCCACTCGGGAGACATGTGTGTGTTCTCCTGTTGCATAAGTTTACAACTTGTCGTGACAGAGATGACCTTGATGTGTGTGTGTGTGGGTATACTGTATGTGTGTGTGAGCTGACAAGGTTAAAATCTGTCGTTCTGCCCGAGCAAGGCAGTTAACCCCCTGTTCCCTGGGCGCCGATGACGTGGATGTTGATTAAGCCAGCCCCCCGCACCTCTCTGATTCAGAGGGGTTGGGTTAAATGTGGAAGACACATTTCAGTTGAATCCATTCAGTTGTACAACTGACTAGGTATCCCCCTTTCCCTTTATATACTATGTGTGTGTGTCAGGGTCCCGTGTGTGTGTATGTATGTATGTATGTATGTATGTATGTATGTCTTCCTGAGTCATGAGTCCCTGCTACACACACTCACCCACGGTCTTAACAGTGATGGCCTTGGTGGCTGATTTCTCTCCTATCTTCTCCCAGCTCTGCTCCGGCTCTGTCCCGGCTTCCACCCACTCTGTGGCCGTGCACCGGTACAGCCCCTCATCCCCAGGCAGGGCGTTGTATAGGGACAGGGTATAGATGTCCTCTCGTACCCTCTCTACCCGGATCTCCCCGTAGCTGGAGCGCTCACGGTACCCAGGGCCTGGTCGGATGGTCCCGTCGCGGTCTACGGAGACCAGGTCCTGGGGAGGGGTGGAGCCCTGCTTCTCACTCCACTGCCAGGCCACAGAGAGAGGACCCGTGGTGGAGTGGATGGAGCAGGTCAGCTGAACCACGTCCCCCTCCTGGACCTCTGACAAGTTACTGGACAAAGACACTGTGATGTTACTCTCTGGTGGAGGGAGAGAGGAGTGGGGAGAGAGAGATAGTTCAGAGAGGGAGAGTATAGAGAGGGAGGGATGTGGTAGAGGGAGAGGGAGAGGGAGAAGGAGTGAGAGAGAACAAATACAAAATAAGTCAAAATTGACCAAAACCTCTCCAATAGGACATTTTGACAGGGCTTTAAATTAAAATAATTAAATACTAGAACCAGGCTTCACATGTTGAAAAATTCATATAGGACAAAAAGAACCACTGGCAGTATCGTGTCTACCAGTGACTGGAATATACTACTGACTAGCCTATGCATGTACTGTATTTATGTCACAGCAGCCTGTGTGTCTGTGGAGATGATCACTCGACTCTGGCCTAGGGGCACCTGAGAGAAAGAGAGAGAGTAACTGTCAGACACACAAAGACCCCAGTGGACTGATGCGTGGGGGTGGACTTCTGCCACCTAATGTAACGCAGCCGATACCCCGGTCCACCCGAGGCTTAGGAGCTGGGCCTGAAACCACACGGCTCAGCATCTGAGAAATTCCTCCTCAGAAGAAAGTGCTGAAGGATAAAAGTCTTCAGCTGCCCATCCCCTGTGCTTTAAAACAGACCCTCTCTTTCCTTCTCGCACCACTTCAGCACCTTTCACACACTGCAGAGCCTGGCAGAGTGCTGCCCGGCCCCAACACCCCCTTTATTTCCCGCTCTCTTTCTCTCTCTCTCCCTTGTTCCCTCCATCTCGTTCTCTCTGCCGTCAGAGTATGAGGGGTTGACTGGGAGCTAACCACCCCTCTTAACAAGCCCCAGGCCAGGGAGAATACAGAATGAAGCAGCCTTCCTGGGAGCTAACCACTCCTACTAACAAGCCCCAGACCTGGGTGAAAACAGAATTAAGCATTCTTCCTGGGAGCTAACCACCCCTCCTAACAAGCCCCAGTCCTGGGTGAATACAGAATGAAGCAGCCTTCCTGGGAGCTAACCACTCCTCCTAACAAGCCCCAGCCCTGGGTGAAAACAGAATGAAGCAGCCATCCTTGGAGCTAACCACTCCTCCTAACAAGCCCCAGCCCTGGGTGAATACAGAATGAAGCAGCCATCCTTGGAGCTAACCACTCCTACTAACAAGCCCCAGACCTGGGTGAAAACAGAATGAAGCATTCTTCCTGGGAGCTAACCACCCCTCCTAACAATCCCCAGCCCTGGGTGAAAACAGAATGAAGCAGCCATCCTTGGAGCTAACCACTCCTCCTAACAAGCCCCAGCCCTGGGTGAATACAGTATGAAGCAGCCTTCCTGGGAGCTAACCACTCCTCCTAACAAGTCCCAGCCCTGGGTGACTACAGAATGAAGCAGCCATCCTTGGAGCTAACCACTCCTCCTAACAAGCCCCAGCCCTGGGTGAATACAGAATGAAGCAGCCATCCTTGGAGCTAACCACTCCTCCTAACAAGCCCCAGCCCTGGGTGAATACAGAATGAAGCAGCCTTCATGGGAGCTAACCACTCCTCCTAACAAGCCCCAGCCCTGGGTGAATACAAAATTAAGCAGCCTTCCTGGGAGCTAACCACTCCTCCTAACAAGCCCCAGCCCTGGGTGAATACAGAATGAAGCAGCCTTCCTGGGAGCTAACCACTCCTCCTAACAAGCCCCAGCCCTGGGTGAATACAGAATGAAGCAGCCTTTCACACTTACATGAACAAATGGAAGGCCTCCATCCCTGTCTCTTTTTCTCCATCTTTCAATTTCACCCCAGCTTTTCCCTGTGTTAAATACATGATACGTTCTCTCTGTCTCTCAGCTCTTAGTGTCAATGTAGATGTGTATGAACATCACACATGGTTAGGCAGGCAGAGGGCAGCTTCTCTCCTCTTCAAACCTGCCTGTTTTTCTCTTTCTCCTCTCTCAGTTCTCTCTCTATTTATATATCCATCTCTTCTCTGTGTGTTTCTATCCTTCTTTCTCTTCACTCCTCTCTCTCTCTCAGTCCCTTCCTTTTCTCTCTCTCTGTGTGTCTTCCTCTCTACTGCCCGTCTCTCGCTCCCGCTTTCCCTTTCTCTGTGTGTTTGTAATTCATAGCAGCGCGTCAAGACCCCTCCCCCTGCCCAAGGTAAACTCATTCATCAGGACTGATTTGTCAGCACTGTTTACATCTCTCTCTTCCCTCTGCCCACCCTCCTGCTCTCAACCTTCTCTAACCCATACTCCCCCCATCACCGCTGCTAATGGGTCCAGATACAAGGGGTGGTAACTAGAGGTGGGTGGGTTGGGGGGGTTACCCTGACCCCATACGGGGGGAGTTACCCTGATCCCATACAGGGGAGTCACCCTGACCCCATACCCTTACCCTTCTACCCCTCTACCTGCTCCACTCTCCATTAAGACCTCCCTCCCTGCTGTAACCATGGTTATTAAACTGCAAAAGAAACTCCATAAAATGCTTTTATAGAACATTAAACCTATTTGTTAGGGAAACAAAAGGTTCCATTAGGGAGAATCCCTGGGGATTACTGGGGCCATGTGGGGGCCAGGGGGGCTTTGTTTTGGGACAGTTTGTTCGGGAGTGGGGTGAAGTGGGGGGTGTTTGGGTAAGGTCAGGATGGTTGGGTGCAGGTGGTGGATGATGGCATATTTAGGGTGAGATGGGGTGGGTTGTTATTGTGTTTTAATGCTGGTAACAGCTGACTTTAGCATTCAACACCAGCCCTTAGAAAGAGAGAGTGAGGGATAGAGAGGAGGGTGCTGTAGAGGGGCTATAGAGTTGCAGACCAAAGGGGAGCCACTAAACTAGAAGACAGAGAGGATACATCAGGATAGAAAGAGAAAGAGAGAGGATGAGAACATTGGGCACTCAAGGTTTTGGAAGGGTTGTATTAGCTAGATTAGGCTTCATATCGCCTCCCAGTGTTCCAGCATGGCTCTAGTCACTCAGCTCCAGCAGAACACATTAATTTAGCCCAGGGATCCATTAGTGGGCCCTGGAGAGCTAGGCCCCATTCTCTCCCTCTCTCCTTCTTCACACTCTCATTTCACGGCTGTTAGCTCAGCCTCCTGCATCCTCCTCTCCAGCTCTCTCCATTATCCAAGCTAGCAGCACTCGCACGCAGCCCTGAGCTGAGGAAATGTGAAGGACCATAATACTGCATTACCAATATTTAGCAATCCACTCAGACAGAAAATGAGTGACGGGGGAAAAGTCGATACAGTTACATATCACAATATTATTTTGGACTATATTATATTGATACTTTGACTCCAAGTACGAATAATATTTGAATTGCTAGGTAGTGTTATCTAGCGCTAGTCAGCTGTACCTGCACCCAAACTCCAGTATTTTTCCTTTTATAGCTTGTTCTCCATCTTCTTTTTAAATAGTGATAATAGCAATAATATCGCAGTATCGAATCGCGAGAATCACAATACATATCGTATCGGCACCCAAGTATCATGATAGTATCATATCGTGAGGTCCCAGGCAATTCCCAGCCCTATAGAAAATAATGGTGGAATAAAGAGCGGCTTTATTCTCAGTGAGACTCACGGTCCACAATAGAGGCTCTACTGTTCTCTGGAAGAGATGTATCTGACCTCCGCTCTGGGAGAATACATAATGTATATCATTAGAAAAGCATACTACTATCAAAGGGCCAATCAGATGTTGTTTAACTCAGTGGTTCCCAAACTGTGGGGCGCGTCCCCCATGGTCGGCATGGGGGTGTGGGGGCGCAGCTTTAAACTTACTCTTGAACGTTTGTAATAGTAGAATGCTAGGTGTAAATTCGAAATTAGGTAGTGCATCATCAGTTCCTCTTGTCATGTTAGTCATTGCATACCTTAGAGAGCTATTTATAACTTGTCAGAAATGTCCAGATCAACTAGCCCATGTCAGCAAAACATATTTTTTCCGTTTTTTAGCCCATAGATATTGTTGTAATTTTTAGATCACAAAAATATCACATGAATACACATTAGACATGGTAAAATGTATAGAATTGCAAGACAATTAGTTTTAAAACTGCAAAATGTTCTTTGCACCCCATGACAAAATGTGTAGAATTGCAGGAAATAAGCTTTAAACCTGCAAAATTCTCTCCACCAACAAGAGGGGTTTGAACAGTTTGTGACATGAACACTGCTTGTGCCCATAGAAATAGATTTGGCGCGCACGCAGGGTGGGCGTGGGATGTTCACCAATGCTGGAAGGGGGGCCCCGAGTGAAAAAGTTTGGGAATCCCTGGTTTAACTGACCAAGGGGCCAATGAGTGGCCTTTTACTAACACAGGAGCCAATAGCGTGCCGTGTTGATACTCACTGATGGGCTGCACAGTGATCTGGACGTTGCGTGATCTCTTGCTCCGGTCTATAAAGTCCCCGGTGGGTGTCTTCTCCCTCTCCATGACTCTACAGATGTATTTCCCAGCATCCTCTGGTCGGAGGCGCTGCAACTTCAGCAGGTGCACGGCAGGGCTCTCCTTGCGCACAGTCATGTGACCGGCGGCCTCGCGCGCCACGTAGTCGGGTCCCAGGACGGGCACAGCGCTGGGCCCTATCACAGCAACCGACGAGCTGCTGAACACCCACGACACCGAGAAGAAGCGCTCGGGCACGCTCTGGGCATCGATGGTGCAGCGCAGCTCCAGCGGCTCGCCCGCCGTGAAGGACCGCCGCTCCGTGCTCACCTGGATAGAGAAGTCCCGATCTGGGGGAGAGGGGGGGAGAGAGAGAGCGAGAGCGAGAGCGAGAGAGAGAGAGAGAGAGAGAGAGAGAGAGAGAGAGAGAGAGAGAGAATGAGTTAGAAAGCAGAGTTGAGGTAGAATTTAGCTCCTCCTCCTTCACATCTTCACACTCCAGTCCCTAATCAAGAGGATGTTCATTTCCCCCTGGATGCTGACTTCCTGATCTGGGGGGAGGAAAGGGGAGAGGGATAAGAGAAAATTGGCATTTTTAACATTTACCATCAGTATGGTTTCAGCTCTGCCAGTCTCTCCCAAAGACAGAAGGACAGAGAGAGGGAAGAAGTCATCAACTCTGATTTAGCTGTTGCATATCACATGTTCCCTTATCCTCATATAATGCATGACAGCTTGACTAGCTGCTCGGGATAGAGACCTGCTTTAAATACGAGCACATTAAATTAAAATGCATCACACTAACACATCCTATTCTTTAATGTCTACTGCTTGTCACATTGGGGGCGGAGACAGCGAGAGAAGGAGGATCAGAAAGAGAAAGAGAGGGAGGAGTCAGCTATGCCCACAGTAAAGCACAGCACTTTCAGCCTCCTCCTCTCCCCTTGGTTTCACCTCCAACACAAAAACACAGCTAATTAAGATTCTCTACAGCAGACGAAAAAAGCCTCGCCGCTCTGCTCGTCTCCTTCGCTCATCTCCTTCGCTCATCTCCTTCGCTCTTCCTGACAGAAGAGAGAGGAGAGGAGCCCGAGCAAACATTGTCAGCGCAGCCTTTGCTGCCTACACCTCTTTGACCAGGCTCCCAATTACAGATGGACTCTGCACACGGTGGCACCAGCGTTTTATTGACAGTATTAATTTCAACATGACGAGCAGCGGTATGCTGTCTGCATCCCTCTCCTTCTCTGCTCCGCTCCACTCTGCCTGGCTCAATCAGTGAGGTGCTAGCCACTGGCTGTAATTATAAAGACTTTAAACAGACTTCCTGAGAAAACACAGTCGTGGAAAAGTTCAAAGCCTGCCATTTGAAGAGGGGAGGGGGATGAATGTTTACATGTACACACACACACACAGTCTCTAAAATAACAATGAGCCTAATAGCTAACAGTCTGGCACTAACTGGAAAGATACAAGCACACTCACACACACAGACAGACAGACACACACAGGTCATCACTAACAGAGCGGAAAGCAGATCCCAGAACAAAGACCAGTGACGGTCTGTCCCTCATTGACCAATGAAGCGGCAGGATATTGCATTGTGACATCAGAGCTGGGCTGACTGTATTCCTGTCTGGATCTAAATTCATGGAGCTGTGACCTGCTTTACAAGGACACTGCCTCAACTTAGAGTTCAACAACAAACATGGCCATGGGAAACTGGGTCGTATTCACTAGGCACACCAAACTGAAGCAAACGGATGAAAATGGGGAGGTACCATCTCAACTTGTCCAATAGGAAATGCTTGTTTACGTTTTCCATTGCACAACGTTTTGAAACTTTTTGCTATGATGTGTCTTAATGAATACTACCCTGAACTGTGCCCGGGCAATACTGAGAGGTGAGAGACACGGAGGAAGAGAGGAACTGAAAGTGGAGACATGCACCTGTCAACTTTTGTAATAAATTAAACGTGAAAAGAAACATAGCCAAATCAGATGCAGCGAGAGAGTAGGAAACTGCAGAAAACAGGTAGAGAGATATTTTAAAAGCGGGAGTTAGAAAGCGAGAGAGTTGGGAAAAGATAAAAGGGCGCAAGGGAGAGAGGTGTGGGATGAAACGTTAAAGGGAGAAAGAGAGGGTATGAAAACAGAAAAAGGCAAGAAGAGAGAGCAGAGAACAAGAAGAGAGTGAAAAAACATCAAAAAGAGAGAGCGGTTTAGAGAGAGATGTGTAGAGGGAGAGATATGACAAGAAAGGGAGAGAACGATAAAGTAAGGGAGAGAGAGAGATGGAAAGCGAAGAAGAGGTCCATTAGGATTCTGTCCTTGTCTAGCCTCTCTCCTCTCTGTCTATGGGTGATTAGCCAGTGATGGGGCTGTCTCAGGGTCCTCTCTCTCTCCCTTCAATACACACAGCCTAATGAAAGAGCCTCACACACACACACAAGCAGGTGTACACACACACACATAATCAGTAGACACATACATGCACACAAACGCCCTGCTCTACTCCGTTTGTCACGCTACAATACTCCCATCCATTATAGATTATAAAAGAGAGAGACAGAAGAGAGAAAAGAGAGAGAAGAGAGTGGGTGTAAGAAGCAGAGCTCTATGTGCCTCTCCTGGCTGACTTATTGCTCTTCTGAGAGACATAATCTTCCTATCGAACATCCTCTGATCACGATCTGTGGCGCCATTAACAATCAATTAATAATTCCACTGTCATTCTTAAAAAAAAAAAAAAATGTTTTGCATTATCTACTGGAATAGTGTTCCTGGATCTGGAGAAAGACAGTATTGTACTGTACATTGGCCCTGTATTTAATGTGTGTGTGTGTGTGTTTTGGGGGATTTTCCTATCCTTGTGGGGACCAGAAGTCCTCACAAGGATCGTACAGTGCGTGTGTAGCTCAGACTCTGTTCTTGTGCCCTGTCTGCTGGGTTAGAGGTCGACAGCTAATTATAATATCATAAGAAGCAGAATCTCTTTCCTCTGTCTCGCTCTCTCGCCTGTCCCCCCCCTCCTCTCTCTCTCTCTCTCCGCTCTTCTCCTCCTCTCTCACTCCCTCTGATCTCTGGGGGAATTTCCCCAGTATAACTGTGGATGGCTGAGAGATTTAACTCTCGTCACAAACAGAGCAGTATGTCTCATATACAGTAGACTAGCCCAGACACAAAGGGAGTGTTTCACTGTAGGATACAGAGGGGGAACAGTGAGGAATATAAATGACATTTCGCCTCTGACTTCAAGGTCACAGGAAGCCTAATGAGATGACGTACTACTATCACGTCAGCATGAAACACTCCATTATTGTCAGGGTGTGTGTACTTCCTGATTTCTGACCCTGTGCGATCTCTGACCCTTGTAACAGTCCAGCTTTGTGTTTCCTGTATGCCAGTCAACACATGCATGATGCACGTATACACTGATAAGGGCAGTCTGTAGAGGTTTGGTAAGCCCTACTTAGTGCTCTAATGAGCTTAGTGAGAGATACTGATCAGCCCTCGGAGAGTATGTGTGTGTGTGACGAGTCACAACCTTACACACACACACACACACACACACACACACACACACATCTCCACACTCCCATCTCCCCCTACTCACCAGTGGGCTGTATACGTAGCTGGGTCTTGTCGGCCTGCTTGCGGGTCATAGCGAACCAGCTGTGGTCGGGGTCCTGGATCCACTCTGCAGCCTGGCAGTAGAGCAGACCCTGGTCAGCAGGCTGCAGCCGGTGGATGGTCAGCCTGTAGGATGTAGCGCTGGTCTTATCCAGCCTCAGGTCTCCTGAGGTCATCCTCTGTTTGTAAGGCCCGCCGGCACGGAGGACAAAGTCCCGGGACAGGGTGAGGATCTCCAGGGGTGGGGCGGAAGCGTCTTCAGGGGAACGCAGGTACCAACCCACAGACAGGTGTGTGTGCTGCTCCGTCGCCCGGGAAACCTCACAGCTGAGCTGGAGCGTGTCACCCTCCACCTGGGAGAGGGTCTGTGGCGGCGCGGTGACGGTGAGTGAGTCGGGGATGACTGCAGGAGGAGAGAAAGAAGAAGAGAACTGAGTGTCACGTCAGTGGTTCAGTGTCCCGTCAGTGGTTCAGTGTTCCGTCAGAGGTTCAGTGTTCCGTCAGTGGTTCAGTGTTCCGTCAGTGGTTCAGTGTCCCGTCAGTGGTTCAGTGTCACGTCAGTGGTTCAGTGGCATACGATGGATTAGAGTTGGAGCACATTGTTTGGTTAGCACATGGATCAAAGTTGTGGCTTTCATTCCCACATATACTATATTTACATATGTCAACTTTAAGTGGCTTTAGATTAAAGCATTTGCTATATGACATTGTTGTTGTTATATTTCTATTACATCAGCCCTATGCGCTGACACCTTCCCCTAGCGTATAGCATAACCCTCTCACACATACAGAACCCCTCCCTCCCTCCCTCCCTCCCTCCCTCCCTCCCTCCCTCCCTCTCTCGCTCTCCCTCCCTCTCTCGCTCTCCCTCCCTCTCTCGCTCTCCCTCCCTCCCCCTAGCCCTCCCTCCCTCATGGACCCCACACACAAGCTGTTCACTGCCTTACCATCAGGCAGACGTATCGGCGCATGAGGTCTGATACCAACAGGCTCAGAGACAGTTTCTATCTACAAGCCATCAGACTACTGAACATTTGAACTGGACTGACCACCTGCCTTGACTCTTCGCACTTCAGCACACATGCACTCACTCACGTACACACCCACACAGACACACACAAACTCACCACAATTGCTGCTACCAGACTTATTATTATTGCTAAATACTGCACAATTTAGACACTTGCCCCCCGATTCCCCCTTCCCCAAAACACATGTAAATATTGTACTATAAATTGTGCCTTTCTGTATTATATTTATGCTAAAATCTTTATTCCATTCTACTGAGCCATTTACTTTATGTTCGTATTCTTATCTTGTATTATTTGTCCAGAAGGAACCTGCAAGTAAGCATTTTGTTGGATGGTGTATACCATGTGTATCCTGTACATCCGACTAATAAAACTTGAAACGTATAACTGTCTCTCAAACACACACACGCACAAACACACACAGAAACACACACACAAACACACAATGACCGCCCTAACCTTGTGAAGCCTCAGATGGAGCTTTTCCCTGTAGGTCTACCAGATCACACACTCTAAATATACAGACAATGTATTTGGAATGAGAACACATTTCAGCATTAGCTACTATCTATAACTGACAACATAAAGAGTCAAACCCGGCCGGTTAAGAACAGAGAGAAAGAGAGGGAAAGCGGGAGAGAAGAGAGCGACATGACAGGTTTGGGAGGGAGGACTGGTTAAACACTCTATACATCTCCAGAAATAAACCCTGGTTACTCTGTCTGGGGAGAGGGCTCGGCAGGCAGCAGGATTATTATGGGATGGAAGACGATGAAATGTCCCAGCAGCAGCCAGAGGGTGTGTGTGAAGATACATCCTGCCTAAATGTCTGTCAGTTGGACTAATATCTTGTTTGGGTCCTATTATCTCAGTAGGAAATGGCTCATCTAACCGGTCAGGGGCTGTGATGTGCTTTAGATCTAATGATTGAGACACACACACACACACAAACACTCTGCCCTAGGGTGTAAATACATTAGTGTGTAGCACACAATGTGCAGAAGCAGCAGTCATCCTTTTAGCTGGCCTGGACAAATGAATGTGGGATGGTATAATGTAGGGACTGGGTGTAGGCTTTCCAGTAATACAGTGCGGTATGTTAAAGCTCTGGTTTATATGCTTGGCTATTCAAGGGCCTTGTCAAGATGCATGGTATTGGAGTGCATTGTGCAGCAGGCACCTGGTATGGAAGTGCTTTGTAGATGCACGGCTATTGAAACACTTAAGCATTGTTATTGTGGAGATGACACATGGGCTGGTTTCAAGGCTGGTGGTATCCATCTATCCTGAAGTTATCCTGGTATGACTGAGCATAGATGCTAAAAACAGCTTGTATGTTTGTCTGTGTGTGTGTGTGTGTGTGTGTATGTGTGTATGTGTGTGTGTGTGGGTGTGTGTGTGTGTGTGTAGAACTGGGATGACAAACCTAAAATTATCAACACCAACCATACCGATCACTTATCGCAGACATTTTGCTTACAGTGCATTCGGAAAGTTTTCAGACCCCTTGACTTTTTCCACATTTTGTTACGTTACAGCCTTATTCTAAAATTGATTAAATAGTTTGTTTTCTCATCAATCTACACACAATACCCCATAATGACAAAGCAAAAACTGTTTATTTGAAATGTTTGCAACTGTATAAAAAAATTATTTAATATAACATTTACATAAGTATTCAGACCCTTTACTCAGTACTTTGTTGAAGAACCTTTGGCAGTGATTACAGCCTCGAGTCTTCTTGGGAATGACGCTAGAAGCTTGGCACACCTGAATTAGGGGAGTTTCTCCCATTCTTCTCTGCAGATCCTCTCAAGCTCTGTCAGGTTGGAGTGGAGCGTCGCTGCACAGCTATTTTCAGGTCTCTCCAGAGATGTTTGATCGGGTTCAAGTCCTGGCTTTGGCTGGGCCACTCAAGGACATTCAGAGATTTGTCCCGAAGCCATTCCTGCATTGTCTTGGTTGTGTGCTTAGGGTCGTTGTCCTGTTGGAAGGTGAACTTTTGCCCCAGTCTGAGGTCCTGAGCACTCTGGAGCAGATTTTCATCAAGGAGCTCTCTGTACTTCGCTCCATTCATCTTTCCCTTGATCCTGACTAGTCTCCCAGTCCCTGCCACTGAAAAACATCCCCACAGCATGATGCTGCCACCACCATGCTTCACCGTAGGGATGGTGTAAGGTTTCCTTCAGACGTGATGCTTGGCATTCAGGCCAAAGAGTTCAATCTTGGTTTCATCAGACCAGAGAATCTTGTTTCTCATGGTCTGAGAGTCCTTTAGGTGCCTTTTGGCAAGCTCCAAGCGGGCTGTCATGTGCCTTTTACTGAGGAGTGGCTTCCGTCTGACCACTCTACCATAAAGGCCTGATTAGTGGAGTGCTGCAGAGATTTTTGTCCTTCAGGAAGGTTCTCCCATCTCCAAAGAGGATCTCTGGAGCTCTGTCAAAGTGACCATCAGGTTCTTGGTCACCTCCCTGACCAAGGCCCTTCTCCCCCAATTGCTCAGTTTGGCCTGGCGGCCAGCTCTAGGAATAGTCTTGGTGGTTCCAAACTTCTTCCATTTAAGAATGATCGAGGCCACTGTGTTCTAGGGGACCTTCAATGCTGCAGAAGTTTTTGGTACCCTTCCCCAGATCTGTGCCTCGACACAATCCTGTATCGGAGCTCTAAGGACAATTCCTTCGACCTCATGGCTTGTTTTTTTCTCTGATATGCACTGTCAACTGTGGGACCTTATATAGACAGGTGTGTGTCTTTCCAAATCATATCCAATCTATTGAATTTACCACAGGTAGACTCCAATCAAGTTGTAGAAACATCTCAAGGATAATCAATGGAAACAGGATACACATGAGCTCAATTTGGAGTCTCATAGCAAAGGATCTGAATACTTTTGTAAATAAGGTATTTTTGTTTTATGTTTTTTACAAATGTGCAACAATTCTAAAAACCTGTTTTCGCTTTGTCATTATGAGGTATTGTGGGTAAATTGATGAGAAAAAAATAACATTTACTCAATTTTCGAATAAAGCTGTAACGTGGAAAAAGTCAAGTGGTCTGAATACTTTCCGAACGCACTGTATATCATTCATTACAATATGTAGCCTATACTACAGAAATTTGAAGTTTGAAATGAAATACGTTTTCTAATATGGGTGATTGTTAATGGGACAATTGTTGGCTACAATCATCAAACCAGTAGTAGTTTAAAATATAATAATTTAAAAAAACTGCGGTGCACATTAATGTTCCATTTTTCATTATCACATCAATTCAGGCAATTTATCGCGATATGGATTTGTCCATATCGTCCAGCTGTGTGTGTGTGTGTGTGTGTGTGTGTGTGTGTGTGTGTTTGTGCCCGCACACGTGAACAGGAGACAGATTGAGAGATAGAGCAGGAACAACAGAGAGACAGACACCATTAATGAAACAAGGGAACAAAGACAGAGAGATCAGAGACAAGATAGAAGAAGAGGGTTCCTGCAGTTTATCAAGGCACCGGGGAGAATAACACAACAACATGAGAGGAGAGGGATGAAAAACGATAGGGAATAATTACATTTGTCCTCAATCCCCACTGAAATAGTGCTCATGTACACTCCGGAAATGGAATAGAATATTTGGCATGTCAGTATACAGATTTGGGTTGTATTAAGCTGAAATTACTTTGAATTCAACTGAAATAGGTTGGAGTTGACATGAGTTGACGAGGGTTGAATGTGTTATAGGCAATCTCTGTCACTAAGGGTAAAGTTGCTTGAAGTGTCTACGTGGTTTTCTCCATGTCGACACGACCACCAAATGTCTGTCACTTAGCGACCACAACTGTACTATCAATCAATTGTCAACAAGTAGCAGGTTAGCCACGGTCCCACTCCTCGCCAATGTGTTCTGCCTTGGATGTTTTTGAGGTCTTCCTCAAATATATGGATGGAGAATAAATGTGAGGGAATTCATGTTTGTGTCTTATAAAATTCTGTGTTGGCACTGGAGTAAGCCAACTGGCACATGGTGCTGTTCCTTGATAGGGTAGCTTGAAAATGTTCCATGAGATGGCTGAAGGAGGGAGGCTCTGTATGGAAGTCTCCTGATGCTGCCTGTGATACATAGAGCATTTCAGATTATGTCTGAAGGCTACGTAGGGAGAGAATGTTCGGAGGCGTGACAGAGGCCTTACTTGGTGTGTGAAAAGCATAGTAGAGAGCACCTCTCACACTGAGAGACCACACTATACCACCCCGATCAACAGGAGAGATAGAGGGAGGGAGGGATTTCCAACACATGATAGAGAGGGAGAAAGAGAGAGAAAAAAGGAGAGGGAGAGCCTACTCATTCCACAACAACCCTCCTACGCTACAGCCTCCTGTTGCCATAACAACCCACCTACTCTACACTACTGAGGTTCCCCCTAAAACAGCCTGGAGTTGCCATAACAACATCTCCACTTCCATATATATTTCCCCTGGTCCCCCTGGTCCCCCACCCCTGCCTGGTCCCCCCCCCCTGAACCACCCAAAGACTCTGGATAACTGCAAAATAAAAACATGCTTCTCTTCTCTACATCCCTGGGTTGACACAGGTCCACAAAACAGCTGGGTTGACCTGACACAAAAAAAAAAAATACCTCCACCTACTGTACTGTCCCCCAAGGCCAATAAAATGCTGTCTAGAATGCATTCAACCAATCAGACATGACCCATTGGGGTTGTGGGGTCAGAGCCCGGTTGGTAAACACATAGATGTGATCTCCTTGAGATTCTCCCAATCGCCCCTTGACCTCAATCTGAGCAGGATTAAGGATGAGGCGAAGCACACATGCAAGCCCGCACACACACTACAGGAGTGTGGACTTCGCCTAAATCTGGGAGAGACTTCATCAATCTACACAAAATATCACATAATGAAATTTTTGCAAATGTGTTTAAAATAAAAAACAGAAATACCTTATTTACATAAGCATTCAGACCCTTTGCTATGAGACTCGAAATTGAGCTCAGGTGCAACCGGTTTCCATTGATCATCCTTCAGATTTTTCTACAACTTGATTGGAGTCCACCTGTGATACATTCTATTGATTGGACATGATTTGGAAAGGCACACACCTGTCTACACAAGGTCCCACAGTTGACAGTGCATGTCAGAGCAAAAACCAAGCCATGAGGTCGAATGAATTGTCCGTAGAGCTCCGAGACAGGATTCTGTCGAGGCACAGATCTGGGGAAGGGTACCATTGAAGCATTGAAGGTCCCCAAGAACACAGAGGCCTCCATCATTCTTAAATGGAAGAAGTTTGGAACCACCAAGACTCTTCCTAGAGCTGGCCGCCCAGACAAACTGAGCAATCAGGGGAAAAGGGCCTTGGTCAGGGAGGTGACCAAGAACCTGATGGTCACTCTGACAGACCTCCAGAGTTCCTCTGTGGAGATGGGAGAACCTTGAAGAAGGACAACCATCTCTGCAGCACTCCACCAATCAGGCCTTTATTATAGAGTGGCCAGACGGAAGCCACTCCTCAGTAAAATATTATCTGGTCTGATTAAACCAAGATTGAAGTCTTTGGCCTGAATGCCAAGCGTCACGTCAAGTACAGAGAGATCCTTGATGAAAACCTACTCCAGAGCGCTCAGGACCTCAGACTGAGACGATGGTTCACCTTCCAACAGGACAACAACCCTAAGCACACAGCTAAGACAATGCAGGAGTGGCTTCGGGACAAGTCTCTGAATGTCCTTGAGTGGCCCAGCCAGAGCCCGGAATTGAACCCGATCAAACATCTCTGGAGAGCCCTGAAAATAGTTGTGCAGCGACGCTCCCCATCTAACTTGACAGAGCTTGAGAAGATCTGCAGATAAGAAATGGGAGCTTGTAGCGTCATACCCACGAAGACTCGAGGCTGTAATCACTGCCAAAGGTACCTCAACAAAATACTGAACAAAGGGTCTGAATACTTATGTAAATGTTATTTCATTTTTCTATATAATTTGCTAACATTTCTAAAAATCAGTTTTTGCTTTGCCATTATGGGTTATTGTGTGTAGATTGATGAGAGATCAAATAAAACAATTTAATCAATTTTAGAATAAGGCTGTAACGTAACAAAATGTGGAAAAAGTCAAGGTCTGAATACTTTCCGAATGCACTATGGAAGTACCTTGGTGCCCCCAAAAAAGTGGTTAAATATAGGTCTAATTTTTTTATTTCCCTCAGATATACGACAGAAACTTAACATCCTTTGATGTTATTCAATGCGTTTCTATGGGCTAATAGCATTATGGCCAAATTCAATGTTCGATCAAATATTTTTTTTATTACAATTGTTTTATACTTACAGGGGTCCTAAAATTCAAAATCAAATAGCTAAATTATCCTTGGTATGACCATCTTAAAACAATTCCATATGTTAGCTTAGTAGAAACCCAGCCAGGGCTATTCAAGTATATTCTTACGGGGGCCAGATACCTTCTACATGGGATTACTCTTCCTAAAGCCGGTATACAAAACAATGCACACACACAATTATAATCTGATAATTAAATGTTGCTAAAAGTTCATTTTAAGTGCTTTAAGATTAGCCTAATTCAGTGCATCAAATTGTTTAAATAATGGAACACATTTGTACTTATAACACAGTTGACCTGCATCACATTAATTTCTACTTTCCTGTCATTTCTACTTTCCTGTCCGTTATAGCTTCATCTTTTGTTTTTATTTACACATAGGAAACCTTTTATGCATGGCATATCTCAATTGACCAGCATCACATTCTGTTCTATTTTCTATTTATTTTTCTATTTCTTTATCACTATCAAATTTTCTCTGTCTTGTTTTACTGTTTTTTTACACATAGAAACCTTTTATGCATGGCATATCTCAGTTGACTAGCTTTTGCAGAGAAGTCTCTGTCCCCCCGCATCAGTAGAGAACGGGTCCCTATAACAAACTGCACCACCTCCGTGGAGACTTAAACTCATCAAATCCTGTTTCAAAGTTAGCTTTCAGTTTATCTAAAAACTCGACGTCACGGGGAGTGATCTGTACTATTGATGACTGAATATAGTTGCACAGTGTAGGGAAATTGAATGTTTTGTTTGGGCTAAAATCAGTCATGTCAATAACGGTTTTATCCCTCCCCTTAGTCCTAAATGAAGTCCATTCAATTGATTGAAGATGTCACTAAAAAACAAACATCTGATATGAAGTCCTCATTAAGCATTGTTGCTAGATAGGTGGTGGCTTTCTTGTGGCAGCAATTGTGAAGAAATGCAACTATCTCCTCCCTAACCTCACGTAGGCTGATCTCTTGACATTATTAACCTTGCTTAGCCACCGAACATCATCATGTAAAAGTAGATCATGATGCTCAGCAGACTACGAAACAAGTGATGTTGCAGGCTAGATGTTGATCGGATAAAGTTTATGATAATCATAACTGAGTCCATGGTGTTTTTTAACTCACCGCTGAGTTAAGTGCAAGGCATTCTCTGATGTATCAGGCCAGTGTAGTGATCTCATCTGCGGTGAAAGAGCCGATAGGCTGGCAGACAGACACTGTACCCCTGTTAGCAGCTCTGATTGGCTGTAACTGGTATGTTGGGTGATATTGATTGACAGCATTTAATAGGCGGGACAACAGGAAAACAGATTCTCCCATTGTAGAATATTGAACGAGGGCTCCTTTTCGCACTAAACGTCAGATATTTTTTGCTGATTTTTTAAATTAATGTTCAGAATTGATCAAAGGGCCATTCTAACATTTACAAACTGGCCAGATCTGCCAGTTGAATAACTCTGCCTTAGTTATTAAATAACAGTGGGTCGCTCTCTCCCTCTTTCCCTCCCTCCCGCCTTCTCTCCCTCTCATCCCCCTCTCTATTTCTCTCTGGTCGGCATTTCATGTAGAGTCCCACAACATCTGAGAGAGGGATGGCATGGCCGGATAAACGAGGAAGGAAAAGAGACAGAGAAAGAGGGGTAAAGACGATAACTTGTGCAGTTTGATCTGCAATGTAGACTTCAAAACCCTGTCCTAACTAACATCTAACCTCTATGTAACCATTAAAGTTACACTGAACAAATTCTAATGGCAGCACTGAGTCACTTAGAAGTGCCCACTGACACACAACTACTAGTAATAATCCAAGCATTGAGTTACCCTCAATAGAAATAAAAATGTGAAGAGGGGCAAACATAGTCACCACCCACGTGACTCAGCGCAGGGAGAGCTGTGACTGTGACCACACTTGTCTGGAAAGGAGGCCGTTTGTTAATGCAATATTTGCTCAGAAATTGTGCGACTGGGTTTGATTGGTTCTCTCAAATCTTTATTTAATTTTTTCGGGGGTTGAGACCTCTCGTTGTTTGGATTTGAAAATCCAAACAAGGGGGCGGAGCTAGGGGGCTGTGTGTGGCTGTGGGTGTTTGAGTGCGAAAGACACAGAGGAGAGCCAACCAGTAAAAGCACAGCCCACTTCATAATCAACGGAGGACTTTGAGAGTTAGGTGTTAGCCAGACTAGTGAAAACAGACATTATAGAACATAATAACACTATAAGAGAAAGCAGAGAATGGTGAGGACGAGGTAGGATAATTAGCAGTAATTGCTCTGTGAGAAAGAGAGAGTGCTGCTCAGAGGAAAATGGAGAAGGTGGGCGTGCGTGTGTGTGTGTGTGTGTACAGGAGATGCATACGAATCCAGTGATGATTAGAGGAATGGGCATATGTGTACTATTTCTTTCCCTCTGTCTTCCTCTCTCTACGGCTTAGAGCTAGTAGTGAGTCAGAGAGAGGGATGCATACATTCTGAGGATTAGCAAGAGGGAGGAGTAGGATGAGGATGAAGAGGATGATTGAGGAAGAGGACAATGAGTGTTCCCGCTAGGCCCGATGCTCTAACATACACACACATTTTGAGCCTCACTTTAGATGTTGAGTGAACATATTCTGAGTGCAAAAACACACACTTTCTCTCACACAGAGTCTGTTATATAAAGACCTCTCACAGGAGACTAGAGAGCAAAAAGATTTTAACACACCTAGAACAATAAGAAACCCCCATCACTAGAGCTGTGAAGAGAAACAACCTGAAACAGCAGGAGAGGCGAAGAGAGGAGAGGAGAAGAGAGGAGAGGAGAGAAAGAGGACAGCTACAGTTGGATCTAGGGCCACAGCAGGGGGGATATTCATAATACAACACATACAGACAATGAGCCATACTGCCTATTAAACATTGTCTGTGTACGTGTGTACACTCTCACGAACATATCCCAAGCAATCTCTCAGTCTCCCACACAGTGCTATAAAAACACACCGTGTCCAACCACCTCAAATTTGAACAGAGGGGAGGGAGGGAGGGGGAGAAGGGATGACAAGACACTCAAGTGTGTCTGCAGAAAATAGTTTTGAGCTATTCAACATCAGACATCTCGCGTCCAGCTAATGGCGTAACCATATACAGGTGGTGTGTGTCACTGTGACTGCAGCCCACATGAAGTGGAGGCTCTACTGTTAAATAAGAGCCACTGAATCATCCTCTCCTCTCGCTCTCCTTCTTTTTCACACTCCCACTCTTCTATTCCCTGCCTTTTTTACTCACAATTGTCACGCCCTGGCTCTGGGGACTCCTAAATGTTGAGCCAGTGTGTGTAGTGTCTATGTTTGGTTTTCTATGTGTTTCTTTCTAGATCGTTTATTTCTATGTTGGCCAGGGTGGTTCCCAATTAGAGACAGCTGTGGCTCGTTGTCTCTGATTGGGAACCATACTTAGGCAGCCTGTTTTGCACTTGTCATTTGTGGGATCTTGATCCGTAAGGTTTGTGTTTAACCCTAGGACTTCACGTATCGTTTATTGTTTTGGTTCGTTGTGTGTACACAAATAATAAAGAATGTACGCTTATCACGCTGCGCCTTGGTCCGCTGTTTATGACGATCGTGACAACAATTTACTTCTTCACGCTCTCCACACTCTCACAGTCTCGTGGTTTTCTCTTTCTTTAGCTAAGCTGTTTGTCAGCACCCAATTATCTCTTTTTGTTTTTATCACTCTCCTCCTTCTCACTCTATCCTCTTGTCAATCACACAACACACAGACTGGCTGATACTGATAGTGAGCTGTTCTCTCACACTACCTTGCTGACTGGGCTGTACATGCAAGCTGCTAACCGCTCTCTGAACATAGATGATTTTATATGTAAGTTATACAATCACAGACCTCTGGTGAATCCAGATGTGTGTGTGTGTGTATGTACAGTACCAGTCAAAAGTTTGGACACACCTACTCATTCAAGGGTTTTTCTTTATTTTTTACTATTTTCTACATTGTATAATAATAGTGAAGACATCAAAACTATGAAATAACACATATGGAATCATGTAGTAACCAAAAAAAAAGTGTTACACAAATCAAAATATATTTTATATTTGAGATTCTTCAAAGTAGCCACCCTTTGCCTTGATGACAGCTTTGCACACTCTTGGCATTCTCACAACCAGCTTCATGAGGTAGTCACCTGGAATGCATTGCAATTAACAGGTGTGCCTTCTTAAAAGTTAATTTGTGGAATTTCTTTCCTTCTTAATGCGTTTGAGCCAATCAGTTCTGTTGTGACAAGGTAGGGGTGGTATACAGAAGATATCCCTATTTGGTAAAAGACCAAGTCCATATTATGGCAAGAAAAGCTCAAATAAGCAAAGAAAAACGACAGTCCATCATTACTTTAAGACATGAAGGTCAGTCAATAACTTTGAAAGTTTCTTCAAGTGCAGTCGCAAAAACCATCAAGTGCTATGATGAAACTGGCTCTCATGAGGATCGCCACAGGAAAGGAAGACCCAGAGTTACCTCTACTGCAGAGGATAAGTTCATTAGAGTTAACTGCACCTCAGATTGCAGCCCAAATAAATGCTTCACAGAGTTCAAGTAACAGACACATCTCCACATCAACTGTTCAGAGGAGACTGCGTGAATCAGGTCTTTATGGTCGAATTGCTGCAAACAAACCACTACTAAAGGACACCAATAAGAAGAAGAGACTTGCTTGGGCCAAGAAACATGAGCAATGGACATTAGACCGGTGGAAATCTGTCCTTTGGTCTGATGAGTCCAAATTTGAGACTTTTGGTTCCAAACCATTTGGTTTGCGCTTAGTGGGAATATAATTAGTTTTTCAACAAGACAATGACCCATAACACACCTCCAGGCTGTGTAAGGGCTATTTGACCAAGGAGAGTGATGAAGGGCGGTATCAGATGATCTGGCCTCCACAATCACCCAACCTCAACCCAATTGAGATGGTTTGGGATGAGTTGGGCCGCAGAGTGAAGGAAAAGCAGCCAACAAGTGCTCAGCATATGTGGGAACTCCTTCAAGACTGTTGGAAAATCATTCCTCATGAAGCTGGTTGAGAAAATACCAAGAGTGTGCAAAGCTGTCATCAATGCAAATGGTGGCTACTTTGAATAATCTAAAATCTAAAATATTGTTTGATTTGTTTAACACTTTTTTGGTTACTACATGATTCCATATGTGTTATTTCATAGTTTTGATGTCTTCACTATTATTCTACAATGTAGAAAAGAGTAAAAAATAAAGTAAAACCCTTGAATGAGTAGGTGTGTCCAAACTTTTGACTGCTACTGTATGTATGTACAGTTGAAGTTGGAAGTTTACATACACTTAGGTTGGAGTCATTAAAACTCGTTTTTCAACCACGGTTAGGACATCTACTTTGTGCATGACACAAGTAATTTTTCCAACAATTCTTTACAGACAGCTTATTTCACTTATAATTCACTGTATCACAATTCCAGTGTGACAGAGGTTTACATACACTAAGTTGACTGTGCCTTTAAACAGCTCGGGAAATTCCAGAAAATGATGTCATGGCTTTAGAAGCTTCTGATAGGCTAATTAACATAATTGGAGTCAATTGGAAGTGTACCTGTGGATGTATTTCAAGGCCTACCTTCAAACTCAGTGCCTCTTTGCTTGACATCATGGGAAAATCTAAAGAAATCAGCCAAGACCTCAGAAAAAATTGTAGACCTGGTTCATCCTTGGGAGCAATTTCCAAATGCCTGAAGGTATTACGTTCATCTGTACAAACAATAGTACGCAAGTATAAACACCATGGGACCACGCAGCCGTCATACCGCTCAGGAAGGAGACGCGTTCTGTCTCTTAGATATGAACGTACTTTGGTGCGAATCGTGCAAATCAATCCCAGAACAACAGCAAAGGACCTTGTGAAGATGCTGGAGGAAACAGGTACAAAAGTATCTATATCCACTGTAAAAACGAGTCCTATATCAACATAACCTGAAAGGCCGCTCAGCAAGGAAGAAGCCACTGCTCCAAAACCGCCATAAAAAAGACAGACTACGGTTTGCAACTGCACATGGGTACAACGATCGTACTTTTTTGCGAAATGTCCTCTGGTCTGATTAAACTAAAATATAATTGTTTGGCCATAATGACCATCGTTATGTTTGGAGGAAAAAGGGGGTGGCTTGCAAGCCGAAGAACATCATCCCAACCGTGAAGAATGGGGGTGGCAGCATCATGCTGTGGGGGTGCTTTGCTGCAGGAGGGACTGGTGCACTTTACAAAATAGATGGCATCATGAGGAAGGAAAATTATGTGGATATATTGAAGCAACATCTCAAGACATCAGTCAGGAAGTTAAAGCTTGGTCGCAAATGGGTCTTCCAAATGGACAATGACCCCAAGCATACTTCCAAAGTTGTGGCAAAATGGCTTAAGGACAACAAAGTCAAGGTATTGGAGTGGCCATCACAAAGCCCTGACCTCAATCCTATAGAAAATATGTGGGCAGAACTGAAAAAGCGTGTGTGAGCAAGGAGGCCTACAAACCAGAGTTTAAATGTATTTGGCTAAGGTGTATGTAAACTTCCGACTTCAACTGTATATGAATATTACTGCTCATTATACCTGAAGGCAGATGGAGGAACCAAGTTGAAAATCTGTGTGCCACACACACCTAACACACACTCACAAAAAGAACTACAGAACCACACACACAGAACGACACAGCAACACACACGCATGCCAGTCTGAGAGCCATGAGGGGACAGCTGCTCTCTGACACACAGAGGAGTCACCCCTCTCTCACTTCACCCCTCCACTAACCAATTCCCCTCCCCTCTTCACTGCAACACAGACAGAGGGAGGGAGCACTGCAGTCAAAGGGACACACAGCGAACTGCAGGCCTGTGTGTGTGCGTGCCAGCGAATCAGTGGATTTTGTTATTGTAGCAGCTGAATAGTGAGGTGGAGGTAGTAGGCTGATTCATTGAGAGAGGATTTAGCATGTGGAGCTGTTTACACAAAGACAGGAGGACGGATTTAACACACACACACACACACACACACACACACACACACGCACACACACGCACACACACTCCCTTCACACACACCTCACACACACACGAGAGCATGGAAGCAGGTTGAACATTTTAAACACACACACTCTCACTTTCTCTCTGACATGATTCCTATCCTCCTAGCAGCCCAGCCAGGAAAGGAGCTTGAGAGAGAGAGAGATTTAGGGAAGAAAGAGAAAAGAGAGAGATTAAAAAGAGAGAGAGAGAGGCGTGAGAGGAGGGGTAGTTTGGAAAGAGAGGTGGGTGTATGAAAGACAAATCTTCCTAAGAAGAGCATTTGAGAAGTGTTCAGGCAAAGCTGTCAATGATTAATATCCTTGGGAGCATCAAATACATACACACATTGCTTTTAAAACACAAGAGAACATATCCGTTTCCTGCTATCACTCGCTTTCTATCTCATTCCCTTGTTCTCTACCTCTGTTTCTCTTTTTATGACTCACTCTCACCCTAAGTATTTCCCTCCTGTCCATCTCCCTTGGCCCCCGTTTCTCCACCTCTCCCCCCATTTCTCCCTCTCTCCCCTTGTCTCACTCCCTCCATCACTCCTCTAACTGTACTGACTAGTGTACTGTAACTGTAAACATTCTACTGTACTTAACCATGCTGTATATTGTCTAAGAATAGTTAAATTCCCAAACAGTGCAAACACAATGTAACCAGAATAAAAGCAGTCATCTACTGTATGCATTACATTTTAGTCATATAGCAGACGCTCTTATCCAGAGCGACTTACAGTTAGTGAGTGCATACATTTTTTTCATACTGTATGCAACATAGTTACTGTTTTTGTTACAGGGCTTCACATCCCCCCCCCCCCCCCCCCTCTCCAGCCCCAGATGGTCAAGTACTGTGACCAATTCAAGACAACCCCAGGGACAGCGCCAGTTATAGCCTCAGCCATCTGACCACCACTACTGTGTGGTGTGTGTGTGTTTAGATCACTGCATGCTTTGTCTCATTGCCACTTCCAGGTGGTGCTGCTTGCTTTTGGAGGATTGTATGTATGTACGTTTTGTGAATAACTGGAAAATAACCCAATCTCCAGAAGCACGTGCAGAGCAACCCCCATGCACCAACAAAGAGCAATGCAGCCATCAACTATATGGAGACCAGGACAGAGACAGGGGTGGATTCAGGGAGTGGTGTCTGGCCGGTGGCCAGTGTGTGTGTGGTGCTGATGGGGGAGGGGGATAGGGAGGCTGAGGGTTGTGTGTGGACTGTGCATGTGTGTGAGGAAAGGGATAATGCATGCTGGTGTGTGTAGGAGGGGCTGGAATATGCTAAACCTGGTGTGTGTCTGTGTGGGGCGGGGATGTGCAATCTGGAGCTTCCCAGGAGGGTAGTGTGGGGTGGGGAAATACTGTGAATGAGGGCCAGAGACATGCATGTGAAGTCTGGGGTGAGAGTGGGTAGAGTAGAACCACTAGGGACCAGTCCAGCAGAGCTAGAGCCAGCACCCACACTGTCCCCTATGGCAGAGCTCAACCCTGGCACAGGGGCACAGGTGGAAGCATATGTCTGCACCCGCCTGTTTGGAGCGAAAGACGGAGGGAGAAAGAGAGTGTGTGTGTGTGGGGGTGGGGGGGGTGGGGGGGGGTGAGATTGAGGACGTAGTTATCTTCAGAGTGGAAGTCTTTGTTACAGAGAGACATGTTTAGAGCCTACTCTCCAGGGCTCCATCAGGCCTTCACATTGCCTTGCTACTGTGTTACTGTGTAGTGTGTTAGTGTAGTGTGTAGTGTGTTACTGTGTAGTGTGCTACTGTGTTACTGTGTAGTGTGTAGTGTGTTACTGTGTAGTGTGCTACTGTGTTACTGTGTAGTGTGTTAGTGTAGTGTGTTACTGTGTAGTGTGCTACTGTGTTACTGTGTAGTGTGTTAGTGTAGTGTGTTACTGTGTAGTGTGTAGTGTGTTACTGTGTAGTGTGTTACTGTGTAGTGTGTAGTGTGTTACTGTGTAGTGTGCTACTGTGTTACTGTGTAGTGTGTTAGTGTAGTGTGTAGTGTGTTACTGTGTAGTGTGTAGTGTGTTACTGTGTAGTGTGTTACTGTGTAGTGTGTTACTGTGTTACAGTGTAGTGTGTTCAGACTGCAGGCGGAGTTAGTTTTCCTCCACTTCCACAGTGGCTCAGACAGACAGCCTGGGGCTGTAGAGCCCACACTGAAACCTATTACAGTAGACATTTTAACTAAATCACTATTTCTCATTCCAAATAATGAGGGTCTGATTAGCATGCTAACGAGGCGGGCACGATGTTAATCTCTTTAAACTGATACAAGCACTACCTCCACACACAGAGAGACAGGCAGAGAGAGACAGGCAGAGAGAGAGAGAGAGAGAGAGAGAGAGAGAGAGAGAGAGAGAGAGAGAGAGAGAGAGAGAGAGAGAGAGAGAGAGAGAGAGAGAGAGAGAGAGAGAGAGAGAGAGAGAGAGAGAGAGAGAGAGAGAGAGAGAGAGAGAGAGAGAGAACGAACAAGCAGGAGGATTGACTGGTTTAATAATGCTTTCTCTCACTTACACCACTGTATTAGCCTAATGCATGTTATGCATGCAGTAATCTTTAACCTCTGAAGGTCTAAGCCTTTGGGGGGGTTCTACTAAGCTAACATATATAATTGTTTTAAGTTGGTCATACAATGGATCATTTAGCTATTAGATTTATTGTTTTATTTTTTATTATTTGATCAAATATAGAATTTGACCTTTACTACTATAGCCCATAGAAATGCATTGAATAGCACATTCATAAATGGCAAAACAGACAGTCAAAAAATAAATCAGAAGGATTAAGGTTTTGAAGCATCTTTCCTTATATATATATATATAGAGAGAGAGAGAGGAGATCTAAGAAAGCAAAGGAAAAATAGAAGGAAAAAAATGGACACATATTTAGCACAAAACTACCTCCATATTTCCATAAAAAAATTATAACCGGTACTGGTTACCTTCAGACGTGTCCCGTGACACGTGTAGGGGTCGTAGAGCGAAATGGACAACACCATTGTGTTCATGAGAATACAGTTCATAGCCCAAACGGTTCGGACGCTACAGACAGAAGTTGGCACATCAGCGGTACCAACTTCAGACAAGTCCTGTGACGCTTGTGGGGGTCCTAGAGCAAAACGGAGAACACCGTCGTGTTCGTGAGAGTCTCATCTTAACATAGAGTGGTCATATGATTTATAGGCCAAACCGTTCGGACGCTACAGACGTTATTGTGAGAAGACTGATTTTCTTGTGATATGACAAACACCGCTGTAGCTCGGCCACCTTCCACCGCAGATGCGGAAGGCCGACGCAGCCCATGCAAAAAAACAGATACTGTATCTCTAGCTTTAATTGACGGATTTTGATGGGGATTTTTTTTATTATGTTACGTACAATAAAGCACGGTTGCGCATGTGTTTGTGTGCACGTTTGCGGTAGACAGAGCAGTGTTATCAGCAGTTCCTGTGAAAAAGTAGACCTACAAGCACCTTGAGTTTATTTTCTGTTGAGATAAGACTTTTGTCTTCAGCCTGTTTTATGAGAACCAGCTTACTAACATGCATTTGTAGCATTAGCATTCTCCTATTAATATACATATTCTTGTAGCATTCATATTCATTGTCATGCCCTGACTCTGGGGACTCGTATTTGTGTGTATTTTCTGTGTGGTATGTTCTATGTTGTATTTTATAGGTTTAGATCTAGATCTAGATCTATGTTGGCCGGTGTGGTTCCCAATCAGAGGCAGCTGTCGCTCGTTGTCTCTGATTGGGGACCATACTTAGGCAGCCTATTGGCACTAGTGGGTTGTGGGATCTTGTTCCAGTTAAGGTATGTTGTGTTGTGCTGCCTTGGACGTCACGTTTCGTTTGTTGTTGTGTTTAATATTTAATAAACATGTACGCTTATCACGCTGCGCCTTGGTCTGACCCGTCGATGAAAGAACGTGACATTCATGTAGCCTAGCCACTACGTTTCATTAATCTCACACAGAGAAGAGGCAGAGCACCCCTGAGGGTTAGCGCTTAGCTAAGCTAATCAAATCAAAATGGAGGAGCAAGTGGCGCTTTTTTGGCCCATTCCCCATTTACACACACACACACACGTTCCCTGTTAACACCCTCATAACGCTAACACGTTAAACCCTCTCTCATTAGCCTAGCTCGTTAGCGTGGACGCTAAGCTAAAGACCGCACTCTCCTGCGTGCTGACATATGTTCTATTATTGTATGGGTAATAGCCAAGATTGCCAGCGTGTGTAGATGTTTGTGTGTACGGTGAATGACAAAGAGCTTCAGCCTTGAGATAGTGACTCCAACAAATACTTCATGCCATTGCATAAGTGCAAATGAGGGAGGAGAGGTGGGAGATGAGGGCAGGCAGCCACTTCAGAGTATTGAGATGGCCTCTATGCCCACCCTATCACAGTGTCCTATTCAGAGTATTGAGATGGCCCCTATGATCTTCCTGTCACGTTGAGTACGTTTACATGCACAGTAGTAAATCGATTATAAACTGATTATGGCAGTAGGCAGATTATACAATAGTCATGTAAACACCTGCTCATTTTAAATCGGAGTAAGTCACGGGGGGCCAGTATGAAAAATGTATGCACTCACTAATTGTAAGTCACTCTGGATAAGAGCGTCTGCTAAATGACTAAAATGTCAATTGGATCACAAAAAAAACAAAAAAAACATCGAAGTAAGCATACAACGATTAAAACACCTGGTTTCTGAGCAATCTCTCGAATTATTAGGACATGTAAACACCTTAAAGGGCGTTCCAGCTGTGTATTTGATCTGTGCATGTGCTAGCACCAGCCGAGCGAGCCTCCCTCTTTAGTGCGAGTGACGTGAACTCGGAACAACTGAGAAGTTGTTCCCATACAAACTTTATATGTCCAAACTCAGAATCAAACATGCTTCCCAAAAGTAACATGGTCACTGTGGTAGAATGTTTATTTTGATTGGCAATTTTCTGCATTTATTGAGATGGCCCCTACACTGTGTCCTGTTCAGAGTATTGAGATGGCCCCTATGCCCTCCCTGTCACACTGTGTCCTGTTTACTTCCTCTCCTCTCTTCCTTTTCCATCTACCATCTTGTTCCACTCTGCTTTGCAGTGTTATATTCCTGGTGCTCTATGTTCTATTCTGTGGTTCTATTGTGCCTCTGTGTGTACTGTGGGGTTGTGTTCTGTAAGAGGCGTTCTGTAATGTTTTGCGGTGCTGTTCCCATTTCCACTGGGCCACTTCAGATGCGCCTCTCACGGAGTCAATTACCACCAGAACATTTGTTCAGACTGACAGGACAGCGCCAGGGCGGAGTGTGTGTGTGTGTGTGTGCGCGGTCAGAGTGGCAGTAATGTCATTGAGCAGGAACCCCTGTCACTTGGAGGAGATGACATTGGCAGGGAAATGGCAGAGTAGACGGAGTGATAAAATCTCTCATTCCGTTTGGACCCGTGCCTATTCACCAGCTCAGAGAGCACACACACTCATTCCCTCAGAGCCAAATGGGAAAGAGTGAAGAGCGATTGTAAATGACATGGAGAAAATGAGATGGTGAGGTCAGAGAGAGCGAGAGAGAGGACAGGGAAAGAGAGCTAATGCCACTGTGAGGAGGAAGTCTGTGTGAGATAAAGTGTTCCAGTCACACAGCCTAGCACTCCCAATCAATACCAACAGACAGCAGACTGATACAGCCTTCCTCTCCCATCCTCTCACCTCCAGTAACTCTCCCTCTCTATCTCTTCATCAGCCCAAGACGTTATCCCTATCGTCATCTCTTTCCATCACGCCATCCCTTGGTAAATCTACCTTGTTCCTCCATTTCTCTCCATTCTTCCATCTAGTACTCCTCTCAATCCCTCCTTTTCCTCCCTCAATCACCCCCCTCCTCCTTCTCCTCTCTCTCCTCCTTCAATCTGACAGGGCTGGAGAGGCAAGACTTCTATTGACAAAACCATAGACCTGCTTCTTAGACAGCCAAAGACGAAGAGGGGAGAGGACAGGTGGAGAGAGAGTGAAGTAGAGAGGGAGAGAGAGAGGAAAAGAAAGAGGGGAGTGGGGTTAGATGAGTGCTACTATCAGTGCAGCATATACCATAGTGTTGCAGGGTGAATCCATCATTGGTGGAATGACAGACAAATTGTCTACCTACCTCAGTGTGGCAGGTAGCCTAGCGGTTAAGAGCGTTGGAATAATAGCCGAAATGGTCGCTGGTTCGAAGCAGACTAGGTGTAAAATCACTTAACCCTAATTGCTCCTGTAAGTCGCTCAGGATAAGTGCGTTTGCTAAATGCTGATTCTCTTCTAAAAAGAGAGTGAGAGAAATAGCTGCATTGTGGGTAGTGCCCGGGGAGACTTAACCAACCAGACTGGAGTCAGGAGAAACGGCTCATAATTTCTCAGTCACACACTCTGTTTCTCTTTCTCTCCATCAGTCACACTCTGTACTATAACTAGCCCCTTAAGCCAATAGCTTGATAAGATAAAACAGACATGAGTGTGAGAGAATATGATACACGTGTCCAGCAGTATGGAAGCTGTCATGGAGCGAAGTAGCGCCGTCATACTCTGCAGTGATAGTGACTAACAATGCTCTACTTTAAAGAGCACTTGATGTACTGTATTTTTGCCACAGAGTTACTAAATGGTCTTGGACCTGACTGTGTTTTTGAGCCACATGGCTGAGTAAGAGAATTGCAGTCTGCTGTTGGTCCCTGTTCTCATACAAGCTGGTGCCTTGGACACACTCAAACACAAGCTGGTGCGTAGGACATGCATGGGAACACACACACAGTAGGACCATTTCATGCTGTTGTAATTTTATCTCACAAGTTAATGCTTAGGAGACACGCACTGGTGCATGGAACACACACAGGCTGGTGGGTAGGATGCTAAGCCTGTCTCCAGGGATCCCCCCGTCTTGGAACCATGGCTCCTGTGGGTCATCATGTGGGTGAAAACAGACTGCGGTTGACCCCTGACCTGGAACTACTTCTGTACAAACAGTTACACATGGTGATGTTAGCCTTTCACCTTTAACCAGGCAAGGCATCCGTGTTACAACACTGATCAATCAGAAAACATCACTCTCTCCAGGCCTTGTGAGTGGGAAGTCTTTAGTTGCTTTGTACAACCAAAAAGGACATACTGTAGATACCACGCAATATATTGTACAGTCCACACTCAAAAATGGTCTGAAAAGTTATTATTATTTTTAAGATTGATTTTCAAGAGCTTGTTAGTGCTTTTAGGAGTTGTTTTGTAATAGGGCGGCAGTTTTTCCAGTTGGCCCACGTCAGCCAGACACTTGTAGACTGTTGTCTCATTATAAAAGGGGTGACAGATACACAGTGTGGTGGTATCATCATCTTTCTGAACAATCAGCCATACACACGGCCCAGGAGTCATATTCTACTGCCACACACAATAAACACACCTCACTCTCACAAACAACGATGAGACAGTATCGGGCAGGCAGGAACAAAGCCAGGTGTGCTACTGAAAACCTTCCCCGGGGGACAGAGAGGGTATACTGTTCCAAATCTATAAAATCACTCTCACAGAACCCATTGACAGAGGGGAGATTGATCCCTGTGTGTCACCGTCTGTTACTCAGCACACTGATTACTCCCAGTTTCTCCTCCTATCTATTTCCATCCCCCACTAATCCACTCTCACTCAACCCCTCTCCCTCTCTCTCTCTCCCCATCTCACACTACTTCCTCCTCTTCTCTGATTAGATAGCCAGCTTCCCTCCTGTGCTGTGACATCACTGGTGAGATACACACTTCCTGCTTTGCGACAAGAACATCCTTTGATCCAAAATAGAGAGCTGATATACACACACAGAGAGAGCAAGAGAGAGAGAGAGAGACCTCCTGCCAAATGTATGACCATATTAGAGACACATATTTCCCTCAGATTACAGAGAGAAAACAAACCCAATTTTGATAAACTCCCTTATCTACTGGGTGAAAAACCACAGTGTGCCATCACAGCAGCAAGATTTGTGACCTGTTGCCACAAGAAAAGGGCAACCTGTGAAGAATAAACACCATTATAAATACATCCCATATTTATGTTTATTTATTTTCCCATTTGTACTTTAACTATTTGCACATTGTATATATACATAATATGAAATTTAGAAATGTCTTTATTCTTTTAGAACTAATGTTTACTGTTAATATTTATTGTTTATTTCACTTTTGTTTCCTATCTACTTCACTAGCTTTGGCAATGTTAACATACATTTCCCATGCCAATAAAGCTCTTAAATTGAAGAGAGAGAGAGAAAGAGAGAGAGCGAGAGAGCGAGAGAGCGAGAGAGCGAGAGAGCGAGAGAGCGAGAGAGCGAGAGAGCGAGAGAGCGAGAGAGCGAGAGAGCGAGAGAGAGAGAGAGAGAGAGAGAGAGAGAGAGAGCGAGAGAGAGAGAGAGAGAGAGAGAGAGAGAGAGCGAGAGAGAGAGAGAGAGAGAGAGAGAGTCCTGTGGTGTTGATGGTATCCTCAATGAAATGATAAAATATACAGACCACAAATTTCAATTAGCTATACTTAAACTCTTTAACATCATCCTTAGCGCTGGCATCTTCCCCAAAATTTGGAACCAAGGACTGATCACCCCAATCCACAAAAGTGGAGACAAATTTGACCCCAATAACTACCGTGGGATATGCGTCAACAGCAACCTTGGGAAAATCCTCTGCATTATCATTAACAGCAGACTAGTTCATTTCCTCAGTGAAAACAATGTACTGAGCAAATGTCAAATTGGATTTTTACCAAATTACCGTACGACAGACCACGTATTCACCCTGCACACCCTAATTGACAAACAAACAAACCAAAACAAAGGCAGTCTTCTCATGCTTTGTTGATTTCAAAAAAGCTTTTGACTCAATTTGGCATGAGGGTCTGCTATACAAATTGATGGAAAGTGGGGTTGGGAGAAAAACATACGACATTATAAAATCCATGTACACAAACAAGTGTGCGGTTAAAATTGGCAAAAAACACACACATTTCTTTCCACAGGGCCGTGGGGTGAGACAGGGATGCAGTTTAAGCCCCACCCTCTTCAACATATATATCAACGAATTGGCGAGGGCACTAGAACAGTCTGCAGCACCCGGCCTCACCCTACTAGAATCTGAAGTCAAATGTCTTCTGTTTGCTGATGATCTGGTGCTTCTGTCACCAACCAAGGAGGGCCTACAGCAGCACCTAGATCTTCTGCACAAATTCTGTCAGAGCTGGGCCCTGACAGTAAATCTCAGTAAGACAAAAATAATGGTGTTCCAAAAAAGGTCCAGTTGCCAGGACCACAAATACAAATTCCATCTAGACACCGTTGCCCTAGAGCACACAAAAAACTATACATACCTCGGCCTAAACATCAGCACCACAGGTAACTTCCACAAAGCTGTGAACGATCTGAGAGACAAGGCAAGAAGGGCCTTCTATGACATCAAAAGGAACATAAAATTTGACATACCAATTAGGATCCGGCTAAAAATACTTGAATCAGTTATAGAATCCATTGCCCTTTATGGTTCTGAGGTCTGGGGTCCGCTCACCAACCAAGAATTCACAAAATGGGACAAAGACCAAATTGAGACTGCATGCAGAATTCTGCAAAAACATCCTCCGTGTACAACGTAAAACACCAAATAATGCATGCAGAGCAGAATTAGGCCAATACCCGCTAATTATCAAAATCCAGAAAAGAGCCGTTAAATTCTATAACCACTTAAAAGGAAGCGATTCCCAAACCTTCCATAACAAAGCCATCACCTACAGAGAGATTAACTTGGAGAAGAGTCCCCTAAGTAAGCTTGTCCTGGGGCTCTGTTCACAAACACAAACAGACCCCACACAGCCCCAGGACAACAACAACAACACAACTAGACCCAACCAAATCATGAGAAAACAAAAAGAGAATTACTTGACACATTGGAAAGAACAAACAAAAAAACAGAGCAAACTAGAATGCTATTTGGCCCTAAACAGAGAGTACACAGTGGCAGAATACCTGACCACTGTGACTGACCCAAACTTAAGGAAAGTTTTGACTATGTACAGACTCAGTGAGCATAGCCTTGCTATTGAGAAAGGCCGCCGTAGGCAGACCTGGCTCTCAAGAGAAGACAGGCTATGTGCACACTGCCCACAAAATGAGGTGGAAACTGAGCTGCACTTCCTAACCTCCTGCCAAATGTATGACCATATTAGAGACACATATTTCCCTCAGATTACAGCGATCCACAAAGAATTTGAAAACAAACCCAATTTTGATAAACTCCCTTATCTACTGGGTGAAAAACCACAGTGTGCCATCACAGCTGCAAGATTTGTGACCTGTTGCCACAAGAAAAGGGCAACCAGTGAAGAACAAACACCATTGTAAATACAACCCATATTTATGTTTATTTATTTTCCCATTTGTACTTTAACTATTTGCACATTGTTACAACACTGCATTTATACACATAATATGACATTTGAAATGTCTTTATTCTTTTGGAACTTCTGAGTGTAATGTTTACTGTAAATTTTTATTGTTTATTTCACTTTTGTTTACTATCTACTTCACTTGCTTTGGCAATGTCAACACACGTTTCCCATGCCAATAAAGCCCTTAAATTGAATTGAATTGAAATTGAATTGAGAGAGAGAGAATTAAGGCGTGTGTGAGAAATTGAAGGAGGAGGAGGGAGTGGGGGAAGGACAGGGTCCACCTCTCTCAGCTGCTGAGAGAGGTGGATGAGGGGATGGAGGTTAGAGACAGAGAGAGCAGAGAAGACCCCTGTAATGTCCCCCTGACCGTGGGCGACTGGGTTAAGAGGTTAGAGACAGAGAGAGCAGAGAAGACCCCTGTAACGTCCCCCTGACCGTGGGGAACTGGGTGAAGAGGTTAGAGACAGAGAGAGCAGAGAAGACCCCTGTAACGTCCCCCTGACCGTGGGGAACTGGGTGAAGAGGTTAGAGACAGAGAGAGCAGAGAAGACCCCTGTAACGTCCCCCTGACCGTGGGGAACTGGGTTAAGAGGTTAGAGACAGAGATGGGCTCATATAACACAGTCCCTCAACACCTAGACACACATACACAAATAGTCTATAAATACAGTATGCCATCAGCAACACCATTTTGCAGTGCTTTACGCCTGAGCCTTGCCCCACATTCAAAACATAGCGTGCATTCTGTTATAAGGCCAACAATATACTATAGATACTACAGATACTACAGGGGCCTTTGTGCCCCGGCCCCACCAAACATATCTCTTTCCCTCAGAAATGATTGAAATCCTGATTAAATACAAGTCTGTGTCTATTACACCACACTAACAGAGTGACAAACTAAAAACTAGAACGGCACACTGACAACACTTCACTGGTCAATCTATCAACTCTCGCACTGCCATACTGTATGACTAATAACTAGGGCTGTCAAACTATTCAAATCATTTATCGAGTTAATGGCATTAGTTAATCGTGATTAATCGCAATTTTATAATTTGCTCAAATTTGGCCCTAAAGAAAGATTTCTCAATTTAAAAGGCATTGCATTGAGTTTCAGGCATACTATGCTTTGATTGTAAGGGAGGAAACACAAAATGATCTACATCAGAATGTTTTAATAGCTTTTTCACCATAAACAACACATACAATCACTGTAATGCTCCCAATGTTTCAGTAGGCCTACTCCCTCTTATCAATGTTCTTGAAGTATAACATTTGTGCACAGCACACACACTCTCTCTTTCACACACACACACTTTTAGGTACTGTTAAAGCTTCAGGCATTTTAAATGCGTGTGACCATAGAACAAATAGCTTTTAAAACTTGTCCAACAATGTTATGAAAAAACTGTAACTATCTGTACTGTTCAGATAACTTTACAAACATAGGCCTACACATTCTCCCTCCCTCCCACACCCTCTCTCACTTACTCCCGCTCTCACACACATCCTCTCTCACACACACACGCACATACACACACACACACACACACACACACACACACACACACACACACACACACACAAACCCCACTCTTGCATATGCAGTCTACATTTGAACCATCTCTTTAAGTAGCCTATTCATTTCAGTTCTTCCAGTTCCATCCAAATGTATGCATAGCCTAGTCAGTGGTCAAGTTATATGGTTGCTAGCTAGCTAGCTAGGTAACATGACTAGCTAAACAATGTTGTTTATTATCAAACCAAAAAATAGCGGCGAGTAGTTTAAAAACGGCCCGCCATATGTGCACGAATCCACAACAGAAAGAACACAGCTCCGGTAATATTGGGCATAATTTAATTTTTTATTTAAGTTTTTTAGGGGGTGGATCAGCTTTACTATTGCAACTAGATTGTGGCTTCTATTAATGTAAAGTCGGCATCATTTCCAATCCCCCATATATATATATATATATATATATATATATATATATATATATATATACAGTTGAAGTAGAAAGTTTACATACACTTAGGTTGGAGTCATTAAAACTCGTTTTTCAACCATTTACATTTACATTTACATTTTAGTCATTTAGCAGACGCTCTTATCCAGAGCGACTTACAGTTAGTGAATACATATTTTTTTTATACTGGCCCCCCGTGGGAATCGAACCCACAACCCTGGCGTTGCAAACGCCATGCTCTATCAACTGAGCTACATCCCTGCCGGCCATTCCCTCCCCTACCCTGGACGACGCTGGGCCAATTGTGCGCCGCCCATGAGTCTCCCGGTCGCGGCCAGCGGCGACAGAGCCTGGATTCGAACCAGGATCTCTAGTGGCACAGTTAGCACTGCGATGCAGTGCCTTAAGACCACTGCGCCACTCAGGAGTACTCTAAACCACTCCACAAATTTCTTGTTAACAAACTATAGTTTTGGCAAGTCGGTTAGGACACAAGTAATTTTTCCAACAATTGTTTACAGACAGATTATTTCACTTTTTAATTCACTGTATCACAATTCAAGTGGGTCAGAAGTTTACATACACTAAGTTGACTGTGCCTTTACAGCTTGGATAATTCCAGAAAATGATGTCATGGCTTTAGAAGCTTCTGATAGGCTAATTGACATCATTTGAGTCAATTGGAGGTGTACCTGTGGATGTATTTCAAGGCCTACCTTCAAACTCAGTGCCTCTTTGCTTGACATCATGGGAAAATCTAAAGAAATCAGCCAAGTCCTCAGAAGAAAAATTGTAGACCTCCACAAGTCTGATGGGAGCAATTTCCAAACGCCTGAAGGTACCACATTCATCTGTACAAACAATAGTACGGAAGTATAAACACCATGGGACCACGCAGCCGTCATACCGATCAGGAAGGAGACGCGTTCTGTCTCCTAGAGATTAACGTACTTTGGTGCGAATCGTGCACAGTAAAATGAGTCCTATCTCGACATAACCTGAAAGGCCGCTCAGCAAGGAAGAAGCCACTGCGCCAAAACCGACATAAAAAAGCCAGACTACGGTTTGCAACTGCACATGGGGACAAAGATTATACTTTTTGGAGAAATGTCCTCTGGTCTGATGAAACAAAAATAGAACCGTTTGGCCATAATGACAATCGTTATGTTTGGAGGAAAAAGGGGGAAGCTTGCAAGCCGAAGAACACCATCCCAACCGTGAAGCACGGGGGTGGCAGCATCATGCTGTGGGGGTGCTTTACTGCAGGAGGGACTGGTGCACTTCACAAAATAGATGGCATCATGAGGAAGGAAAATTATGTGGATATATTGAAGCAACATCTCAAGACATTAGTCAGGAAATTAAAGCTTGGTCGCAAATGGGTCTTCCAAATGGACAATGACCCCAAGCATACTTCCAAAGTTGTGGCAAAATGGCTAAAGGACAACAAAGTCAAGGTATTGGAGTGGCCATCACAAAGCCCTGACCTCAATCCTATAGGAAATGTGTGGGCAGAACTGAAAAAGCGTGTGCGTGCAAGGAGGCCTACAAACCTGACTCAGTTACACCAGCTCTGTCAGGAGGAATGGGCCAAAATTCACCCAACTTATTGTGGGAAGCTTGTGGAAGGCTACCCGAAACGTTTGACCCAAGTTAAACAATTTAAAGGCAATGCTACCAAATACTAATTGAGTGTATATAAACTTCTGACCCACTGGGAATGTGATGAAAGAAATAAAAGCTGAAATAGATAATTCTCTCTACTATTATTCTGACATTTCACATTCTTAAAATAAAGTGGTGATCCTAACTGACCTAAGACAGGGAATTTTTACTAGGATTAAATGTCAGGAATTGTGAAAAACTGAGTTTAAATGTATTTGGCTAAAGTGTATGTAAACTTCAGACTTCAGCTGTATATATATCCCCCGACCTCAACCAATTGAGATGGTTTGGGATGAGTCGGACCGCAGAGTGAAGGAAAAGCAGCCAACAAGTGCTCAGCATATGTGGGAACTCCTTCAAGACTGTTGGGAAAGCATTCCAGGTGAAGCTGGTTGAGAGAATGCCAAGAGTGTACTAAGCTGTCATCAAGGCAAAGGGTGGCTATTTGAAGAATCTCAAATATAAAATATATTTTGATTTGTTTAACACTTTTTTGGTTACTACATGATTCCATATGTTATTTCATAGTTTTGAAGTCTTCACTATTATTCTACACTGTAGAAAATAGTAAAAATAAAGAAAAACCCTTGAATGAGTAGGTGTTCTAAAAATGTTGACCGGTAGTGTGTGTATATATATATATATATATATATATATATATATATATATAAAATGTACGCCGATAAACATTGCCCTACTATTAACATACTGTAGGTTAACATAGGTTCCTCCCATGAGCACTTGGCGTGACCTCTGACCTTTCTCTCAGAGCAAGGTCACCAGCCTCAGAGATGAAGACATGACAGGAACCAGATTCTGACCTGGGAGTGGAATTCCCAACCATACCAGCTGTGCCTTGAGAACTCTGGGAATGTTTGAGTGGATTTCTGTGTGTGTGTGTGTGTGTGTGTCACAGAGGAACAGATGCTGGTGACAGACAGACATGGGGGAAGAGAGGGGGATGGGGTGAGGGGTGAGAGAAGGATGGGGCACGACTTAACCTGACCCAAGACAGGTGGCACTCTGTGTGACACTGAACACTTCCTTCCGTCTCTCTGTTCCGGTCACATACATTCTCAATGACTAGGCCTATCCTCCCATATGACCCCATTGCCAAAGCAATAACTTCTCACAGTGTACACCTTGTGTTAACTGCACCTGAGCAATGTACGCATCTTCCCTCATCTACCCTGTATGTACGCATCCACCCTCATCTACCCTGTAAATACACATCTACCCTCATCTACCCTGTATGTACGGATCTACCCTCAATGTACGGATCTACCCTCAATCTACCCTGTATGTACGCATCTACCCTCTATGTACGGATCTACCCTCATCTACCCTGTATGTACGGATCTACCCTCATCTACCCTGTATGTACGGATCTACCCTCATCTACCCTGTATGTACGCATCTACCCTGGTCCTGGAGAGCCACAGGGTGCGCAGGCTTCTGTTCAACAATACAGTCTTCTAATCAAGACATTGATTAGTTGAATAAGATGTGTTGGTGCTTGGCTAGAACAAAAACATCCACACCATGTAGCTTTCAAAGACCAGGGTTGGAGACCACTGTATCCTCTGTAGACATCCTAACAGCTAGTGTTCATGCCCCATGTGGACCCTGGTTAAAAGTGGTACACTATACAGGGAAAAGGGTGCCATTTGGCACACAGCCTTGGTGTCCGGTGTTGTAACATGGACTCACCAGTGAGGTTGGTGCGGGCACTGTAGGAGCCGAGGTACTGTCCGTCTGTGTTGGGGGTGTAACACTCAAACAGCCCCTGGTCTCTGGCCTGGACCTTGGTGATGTGGAGCAGGGCTGAGTCCCTGGTCAGCCTCTCTACCCAGATCTCCTTACTGTTGACCCTCTGGGCATACACCGCGTAAGCATAGTTGGTCTGGGCCGTGCTCACGATGCGGATCTCGCGGTCGGGCACCGAGGTCAGGTACATGGACCACTCAAAGTCCTGCTCCACACCCTCCTTGTAGCCGGTCACGTTGCACCAGATGGTCACGTGACTGCCCTCCGTCCGTACCAGCGGTCCGCTCTGAACGGTCACTACCCTCTGGGCCACGCTCACTCCTGCCGGGGTAAAGAGGTTGGGAGGAGGGGAGAGAGGTAGGGAGGAGGGGAGAGAGAGAAAAGGGGGAAGAAGGAGAGACGCAAAGAACATTGGTTACAAAACTGATGTTAAAACATTTAGCATCCTGTGAGCTTTAGCTCCAGCACTCTCCCAAGAGTAACAGAATCAACATGACATGTCCACTCAGTGCCCCGAAGAAACAGCCCTGTAGTGCCACACACACACACACACACACACACACACACACACACACACACACACACTACAGAGAGCGAGACAGTGGGGAATTATGAAATATGAGGTCAGTGTCAGGCTGTTAAAACACTGTGACCAGTAGCCATGAACCTGAGGAGGTCATGCACACCACACACACACACACACGAGGGACAAGGTCATGCTGTGTAATACAAGGTTGTTATTTTAGTTCTTGGTGGAGGACATCTGTGGTCAGTTTCAGCTGAGGGAGATCACAGTAAAACCATACAATTGAAAGAAGAGCAGACAATACACAGAAACATATGCAGGCATACACCAATCCCAAACAGAAGGGGACTAGAAACTGATTCCTGTCTACATGACCAACTGCGGAACACAGCTGTGTGTGTGTGTGTGTGTGTGTGTGTGTGTGTGTGTGTGTGTGTGTGTGTGTGTGTATATATATATATATATATATATATATATATATATATATATATATATATATATATATATATATACACACATACATACATACATACATACATACAGTGGGGAGAACAAGTGTTTGATACACTGCCGATTTTGCAGGTTTTCCTACTTACGAAGCATGTAGAGGTCTGTAATTTTTATCATAGGTACAACTGTGAGAGACGGAATCTAAAACAAAAATCCAGAAAATCACATTGTATGATTTTTAAGTAATTAATTTGCATTTTATTGCATGACATAAGTATTTGATCACCTACCAACCAGTAAGAATTCCGGCTCTCACAGACCGGTTAGTTTTTCTTTAAGAAGCCCTCCTGTTCTCCACTCATTACCTGTATTAACTGCACCTGTTTGAACTCGTTACCTGTATAAAAGACACCTGTCCACACACTCAATCAAACAGACTCCAACCTCTCCACAATGGCCAAGACCAGAGAGCTGTGTAAGGACATCAGGGATAAAATTGTAGACCTGCACAAGACTGGGATGGGCTACAGGACAATAGGCAAGCAGCTTGGTGAGAAGGCAACAACTGTTGGCGCAATTATTAGAAAATGGAAGAAGTTCAAGATGACGGTCAATCACCCTCGGTCTGGGGCTCCATGCAAGATCTCACCTCGTGGGGCATCAATGATCATGAGGAAGGTGAGGGATCAGCACAGAACTACACGGCAGGACCTGGTCAATGACCTGAAGAGAGCTGGGACCACAGTCTCAAAGAAAACCAATAGTAACACACTACGCAGTCATGGATTAAAATCCTGCAGCGCACGCAAGGTCCCCCTGCTCAAGCCAGCGCATGTCCAGGCCCGTCTGAAGTTTGCCAATGACCATCTGGATGATCCAGAGGAGGAATGGGAGAAGGTCATGTGGTCTGATGAGACAAAAATAGAGCTTTTTGGTCTATACTCCACTCGCCGTGTTTGGAGGAAGAAGAAGGATGAGTACAACCCCAAGAACACCATCCCAACCGTGAAGCATGGAGGTGGAAACATCATTCTTTGGGGATGCTTTTCTGCAAAGGGGACAGGACGACTGCACCGTATGGATGGGGCCATGTATCGCGAGATCTTGGCCAACAACCTCCTTCCCTCAGTAAGAGCATTGAAGATGGGTCGTGGCTGGGTCTTCCAGCATGACAACGACCCGAAACACACAGCCAGGGCAACTAAGGAGTGGCTCCGTAAGAAGCATCTCAAGGTCCTGGAGTGGCCTAGCCAGTCTCCAGACATGAACCCAATAGAAAATCTTTGGAGGGAGCTGAAAGTCCGGCGACAACCCCGAAACCTGAAGGATCTGGAGAAGGTCTGTATGGAGGAGTGGGCCAAAATCCCTGCTGCAGTGTGTGCAAACCTGGTCAAGTCCTACAGGAAATATATGATCTCTGCAATTGCAAACAAAGGTTTCTGTACCAAATATTAAGTTCTGCTTTTCTGATGTATCAAATACTTATGTCATGCAATAAAATGCAAATGTATTACTTAAAAATCATACAATGTGATTTTCTGGATTTTTGATTTGATTTAGATTCCGTCTCTCACAGTTGAAGTGTACCTATGATAAAAATTACAGACCTCTACATGCTTTGTAAGTAGGAAAACCTGCAAAATCGGCAGTGTATCAAATACTTGTTCTCCCCACTGTATATGTGTGTGTGTGTGTACATGTGTGTATACGTGTGAGTGTGTGTGTGTCTTTCACAGAGAGTGGATGAGGGTCTCTGAGAGGCTGTGTGTCTGTAGGCACAATAAAGTATGTTAATATTTCAACAGATCAGCTTTTTAAACTTCCAACATCCTCTCTTCCTCGTTCACCCTTCCACTCTCTCGCAGTAACTTTCTCTCCCATTCCCCATTTTTCATTTACTGTTATGACTGACTGTGTGTGTGTGCGCGTGTCAAAATCAAATCAAATTTTATTTGTCACATGCGCCATATACAACCTTACCGTGAAATGCTTACTTACAAGCCCTTAACCAACAATGCAGTTCAAGAAATAGAGTTTAAAAAATATTTACTAAATAAACTAAAGTAACACAATAAAATAACAATTATGAGGCTATATACAGGAGGTACCAGTGATGCACTGGGCCGTACGCACTACCCTCTGTAGCGCCTTACGGTCAGATGCCGAGCAGTTGCCATACCAGGCGGTGATGAAACAGGCCAGGATGCTCTCGATGGTGCAGCTGTAGAACTTTTTGAGGATCTGGGGACCCATGCCAAATATTTTCAGTCTCCTGGGGGGGAAAAGGTGTTGTCGTGCCCTCTTCACGACTGTCTTGGTGTGTTTGGACCATGATAGTTTGTTGGTGATGTGGACACCAACGAACTTGAAACTCTCAACCCGCTCCACAACAGCCCCGTCGATGTTAATGGGGGCCTGTTCGGCCCGCCTTTTCCTGTAGTCCACGATCAGCTCCTTTGAGGGAGAGGTTATTGTCCAGGCACCACAGTGCCAGGTCTCTGACCTCCCTATTGGCTGTCTCATGCGTGCGTAAAATATTATCTAGTTGAAAAATAAACAAACCCATGCAAACTGTGCTCAGCGAGTCGGCAAAATGAGAGAAAACGGAGCACATTTATTTGTGTGTGTGTATGTATGTATGTATGTGTTACAGTGTGTGAGTAAGCTTCTGTTTTTCCTCATATTATTTCCATCCTTCTTGGTTTTGTTTTGTGGTCCTTTGTCTTTTTTTGCATTTTGAGGCATATTTTTCTCATGAGCTCATAAAAGCGTTACAAATCTCTGATTTGTTTTTGGCCGCCTCAGTTGAAAGGGATTTCAATTCAATAAGAACAGCCTTTCAGAAGAAAAAAAAATCTAAAAATGAATCACTCCGAGGCTTCAATTCTCCAATGGACCACAATAAGATAGATCTGGCCATGAACTCACAGGCAGAAGAGTTAAACACACTAAAACGTCTCAGGGGGATGGAGAAGAGAAGAGAAGAGCTCCAGGAAATAGGAATCTTGCCAAAATACTGATGTTTTTATCTGCACTAAATGTGTGATATTTAATATGTGGAATACCTCACTGGTTTGATATTGGGAGGTTGTTGTCATCGTCCTACATTTATCAGTTCCCTTCCTCTCTCTTTCTGTGCTCTCTCTTCTACTCTCCATGGCTGTGTTGTCTGGTCAGTAAGAGAAGATATTAACATAATACCAGACCATTAGTGACCAGGGCGCCATTGAGTCTGACCACATAGAGCTCAGAGTCATGATGCTGTATTCCCTGATGCTCATGTTACTGCTGCCCTGGTCCAGTATTACTGCCAACAATACATTACTCACCACATCATGATTAGGCTGGTACTGCTCATATTGTATGAGCACCGAAACCATTGTTCATCTCCCCCACCCCTCATTCTCTCTGTTTCTTTCTGTCAGGCTCTCTCTCCTTCTCCCGTCTCTCTCTCATCACTCTCCCCCTCTCCTCATACAACCAGCCCCCCCCCCCTCCCCTCTCTCTCTCTCTCTGAGTAAATTCCTGTCTCTCCTCTGTGCCTCGTGGTTCTCTGCATCTTTTCAGGCAGGATTTAAGAGGCTCTGTGAGACTTCAAAGCAGCCCGGCACTCTGCAGGCTGTTTTGAGAGGCTGACAATAACATACCAAACCCTCCAGACCTCTAACTGATCACTCTAACCCTACAACCTAATCCCTCTACACCTGCCATCTGGCTGCCTCTTCACCTCTGGCTGCACTGTCTTTATCACTCCCTGACCCTAGAACTGGTAGCGTTCATCTACAAGCCCTATATAGCTCTTTCTCTACCACTTTGACAGCCCACTGTCTGTCTCTCACTGTAACATCGTCGCCACCTCAGCCCTTCGGGTCAGGCAAAGGCAGGCAGTCAATGTCAGTCAATGTCACTAAAAATATTAAACTGCTGTTCAGCGCCGGTCATAGAGGAATGGACTTGGAAGCTTTTGGCATGAACAACAACTTATGCACACACACATACACACATAAGAGGAAGCTGTAAACAGGATTATGCTAAGTGGGGGGGGGAAACACTAATCCAATCATTTGTGGCTGGTGTCTTATCCACAGTGAAAACAGCATCATCTCACAGCACTGTACTGTTGGCACTCACACACCACCAGCTTACTCCAACCCTCACAGGATAATTACACACACCTGCTAAGGTGACACATTTGAAGCCATCCATCTTTTGTCATCCTGCTGGCATCAGGGGAGACATAAGACGGTCCTGTTACCTCTCCCTCATTATACCCAGGATGGTAAGGGCTGATCACTATACATGCCTACGCTGCCTGGCTGGTCCAACGCCCAGGTGGATCTATTTCTGTCACACACACACAGCTGGCTCCTCCATATGGGCCATACTACAGAGTAGAGGAGGACACAATCCCAGTCCTCTCTCAACTCCTCCACCAAACACACAACTTTTAGAAAGAACGAACGAAAGAACGAAATAAAGAAAGAACGAAAGAAAGAAAGAACGAAAGAAAGAAAGAACGAAAGAAAGAACGAAGACTTAGGCATGGGAATAGAATATCTGTATTAGTATTCGATTACTTGAGTGAGTGTTCATTTTTTGAGAAAGACCAATTGTAGACCTACAATGAGTATACCAAACATTAGGTACAGCCAGAATTCGTCGGGGGAAGGACTCTAAAAGGTGTTGATAGCATGTTGACCCCAATGCTTCCCACATTTGTGACAAGTTGGCTGGATGTCCTTTGGGTGGTGGACCATTTTTGATACACATGGGAAACTGTTGAGCGGGAAAAACCGGTGCTAATGACGAGGCACACTGAAACACAATGAGTATACTTCACTGTGTGTGTGTGTGTGTGTGTGTGTGTGTGTGTGTGTGTGTGTGTGTGTGATTTCCCGCTCTAGACTCGAGTTAAACTTTCTCCAAAATCAATCTGCCTCTCTCTCTCCCTATGGAACCCCTCAACATCATGCCCCTTTATTAACACCCATTACCACAGAAAGAGAGAGAGAGAGAGTGAAGGAAATAGGGGGAGAGAAAGATAAAAAGGGAAAGGAGAGAGAAAACTATACTTTTCATTTGAAAGAAATGGACCATGTTAGCCATCAATTCATTTCAGAGGCCTGCAGACGTAAGGCCTATTTCTCTTCATATTACATTCATATGGGCCTGGGTCCATATTAAGGCTGCTCTTACATTACATCTATTTTATTATAAATTGGATGGGATCCTTTCACCAGCGGTTTTCTGTGAGAAGCTGTAATGTAGACAGACAGACCTCTCTCTCAGAGCCAGTATAACAGACAGACAGACACTACATACAGTACAGTAGAGGAGTGAGAGTAAGGGAGAGATCTCATCTTTAGCCTTTATATGACTCATAACTGAACTGGTCCTGTGTGGCTCAGTTGGTAGAGCATGCCAGGGTTGTGGGTTCGATTCCCACAGGGGACCAGTATGAAACTGTATGCGCTCACTACTGTAAGTCGCTCTAGATAAGAGCGTCTGCTGAATGACTCAAATGTGAAATAATTTACTATCCATCAGATGGTAATAATAATGTCTATCAGGGTCTGGCACTAATGTCTGCCTGCCAGGGAATGTTCCCTACTTGCCAAAGAAACTGTCCCATGTGTGACAGACAGCTAACAGCTTTGGCCAAAATGTATATAAATGCACCTGTATTAAAAAACGGTACCCTTTTTTTCCATACCACTTTACCCCTATCAAAACACTATCCTAGCCTAACTGACATCTGTTTTCAAAGATTGGGAAGAGAGACATAAGCTTTAGTTATGGCAAAACTGTACATGGGCATTCTGTGTGTTTATGAGGCCAAACAATCACAATTCAACAGACTCCATCCCTGCCCTCAGCCTTCATCAGCCCAGTCAGTAGACAGTCAGTGTTGGACTGAGAGGATGTTTTTACAGGCAGCTTCAAAGCACTTAAGGCCCACAGCAGAGTAGTCCAGCAGCACAGCCTCTGTGTAATTTACCCACCATCACACAGCAGTTAAAGACAGGCCGGCAGAGCACTGTGATGACTGACCACCAGCCCTCACCACTAACCATTACAGCCTGTTCCTGGGCTAATGGAGAAGGGGGAGGGGAAGGGGGGAGCAGACAGGAAATGGATGGAGAGGAGGGGAGGAGAGAGAGGGAAAAGGAGAAAGAGGAAAGAAAGAGCGAAAGAAGGAGAAATATAAAGGCAGAAAGAGAAATGGCTGGAAAGAGACTGAGGGGAAAAAGGCCTTTGTGTTTCAGCGCAGTAATTTCCATCCCTTAAGCAATCCTCAGTCCTGCCCTGCTTCTCTCAGGTCAAAATGAGCCCTGCAGCCACCAACAAGGCCAGGCTGAGGGAGAGAGAGACCAGACCATCATGTCTGCTATCACCTCATCTCAACATGGGGCACAGAGAGGGAAAGGGGGGAAGACAGAAGGGTATAGAGAGAGGGGGGCAAGAGAAAGAAAGGGAGAGAGGGAGGGAGAGAGGCTCAGAAGGTGAGTTTTGTTAAGCAGTTGTGTTGTGGCTGAGGTCCAACCTCTGAGCAAGAACAGAGACCGCAGCCTGAGTCTACAGTCGTGGTCAAAGGTTTTGAGAATGACACAAGTATTGGTCTTCACAAAGTTCGCTGCTTCAGTGTTATGAGATATTTTTGTCAGATGTTACTATGGTATACTGAAGTATAATTACAAGCATTCCATTAAGTTTATGCAAAGAGTCAATATTTGCAGTGTTGACCCTTCTTTTCAAGACCTCTGCAATCCGCCCTGGCATGCTGTCAATTAACTTCTGGGCCACATCCTGACTGATGGCAGCCCATTCTTGCATAATCAATACTTGGAGTTTGTCAGAATTTGTGGGTTTTTGTTTGTCCACCTGCCTCTTGAGGATCGACCACAAGTTCTCAATGGGATTAAGGTCTGGGGAGTTTCCTGGCAATGGACCCAAAATGTTGATGTTTTGTTCCCCGAGCCACTTAGTTATCACTTTTGCCTTATGGCAAGGTGCTCCATCATGCTGGAAAAGGCATTGGTCGTCACCAAACTGTTCTTGGATGGTTGGGAGAAGTTGCTCTCGGAGGATGTGTTGGTACCATTCTTTATTCATGGCTGTGTTCTTAGGCAAAATTGTGAGTGAGCCCACTCCATTAGCTGAGAACAACCCCACACATAAATGGTCTCAGGATGCTTTACTGTTGGCATGACACAGGACTGATGGTAGCGCTCACCTTGTCTTCTCCGGACAAGGTGTTTTCCGGATGCCTCAAACAATCGGATAGGGGATTCATCAGAGAAAATGACTTTACCCCAGTCCTCAGCAGTCCAATCCCTGTACCTTTTGCAGAATATCAGTCTGTCCCTGATGTTTTTCCTGGAGAGAAGTGGCTTCTTTGCTGCCCTTCTTGACACCAGGCCATCCTCCAAAAGTCTTCGCCTCACTGTGCGTGCAGATGCACTCACATCTGCCTGCTGCCATTCCAGAGCAAGCTCTGCACTGGTGGTGCCCCGATCCCGCAGCTGAATGAACTTTAGGAGACGGTCCTGGCACTTGCTGGACTTTCTTGGGCGCCCTGACACCTTCTTCACAAAAATGGAACCTCTCTCCTTGAAGTTCTTGATGATCCGATAAATGGTTGATTTAGGTGCAATCTTACTAGCAGCAATATCCTTGCCTGTGAAGCCCTTTTTGTGCAAAGCAATGATGATGGCACGTGTTTCCTTGCAGGTAACCATGGTTAACAATTTCAAGCACCACCCTCCTTTTAAAAGCTTCCAGTCTGTTTTTCTAACTCAATCAGCATGACAGAGTGATCTCCAGCCTTGTCCTCGTCAACACTCTCACCTGTGTTAACGAGAGAATCACTGACATGATGGCAGCTGGTCCTTTTGTGGCAGGGCTGAAATGAAGTGGAAATGTTTTTGGGGTATTAAGTTCATTTTCATGGCAAAGAGGGACTTTGCAATTCATCTGATCACTCTTCATGACATTCTGGAGTATATACAAATTGCCATCATCAAAACTGAGGCAGCAGACTTTGTGAAAATTAGTATTTGTGTCATTCTCAAACTTTTGACCACGACTGTACAAAGAACATCAAGCACTGCTCAGTCAGTCAGTCAGTCACATACACACGCAGATGCAGAGCTGCCTCATTCTTACACTCTGGGGAGTCTCCTCTCGTGTCAGTGCAGTTTCATGTATGGTCGTGGTCTCTTCATGTCAACTAGCTCTAATTCCTGGCCCTCCTGAGCCACCATACGCATGACCCCACCTGTGTGCCTGCCCATCACAGCTGCTGAGACCAGGCCGAGAACACCAGGGGGTAGCTACCACTCTGTGAGTGTGTGTCCCTACCCATCCCGACCCATAATGAATTAATAATTGAGGTTGATGGCGGGGAAGGCTTAAGTCGCCCATCTCCTCTCTCGCCTCTGTCCATAATGGACATGGTTAAAAATTTAGTGTTTGTGACCAACTCACTCATCCATATAATAAAACTACTGTAGCACACAGATGGTGTCTCACACACTCTCTCTCTCTCACACACACACACACCGTACTCTGCCCACTGTCCTGTCCCATCTGAAGTGTCCCCCTTCCCCCAGTCCATTAACTCCATATAGCCACCTGCTTCCCTGTCCAAAAGCCCTCCCTCCCCCCAAGGGCCCTAAACCCTATCAGACCAACCAACACCACAACAGCATGACAAAGAGATGGACTTAGAAATATCCCCATACATTCACAAACACACATACAGAACATCATCATCAACAAAAACAGTTTAAGGTTTTACAAACACCTATCCTTTAAATGAGACACACACATCTGCACAGATTTGCAAGCCAGGAACACACACACACATGTAAGTACAAACTCCAGACAGCTGCTAAAGTTGATGTAACACTATAAATCCAACTTTCAATCTTCTATAATTATCCAAACCCACATGTTAATAGCTCTGTATGACAGCTGTAGATCTGGCAGTGTGTGTGTTAGAGATTGACAGCTTGCTCTCCATCGCTCGCTAGGTTTGTGTATTAAGCCACAGATTGGAAAGGAAACTAATTAACTAATCATTAGACTCTTCAAACAGACTTCTCTACCATTGTCAGTCAATTTGGCATTCAGGATGCTGAGTGAAGCAAAGCCACACACACTCACAAGCTCGTACACAAAGACAGTCTCACACACACAGTTTCTCTCGGTCTCTCTCACAAACACACACAGTGTTTTCCTCTTGAGTTCCAGGGATTTGATTTGAGAATCAGATCAGATCAGATGCCTCCAATGTCCCTGTGGGTTATCTTAGCTCAGTCCCATGCTGACTGTATCCTATTCACCTTTTGTTTTCAATCTAAAAACAGCCATGGGGGTTTGTGCGTGTGTGTGTAAGAGGGAGGGGTGACACTATAAGGTGGTGTGTGGGGTGGTGTGCATTATTATGTAAGTGTGTGTGTGTGTGTCACAGAGTCTGTGGATGTGCTGTGCAGCAGGGGAGCTGTCTCCATAGTAACGCTGCTGTCTCATGTGCATCCCACTGAGGCTGTGTTTGGGCGGAGAATCCAGTGAGGAGTCTCGGTATGTAAACCCAAGCATTGTGGGTGGATCTGGAGGAGTGGAATCTGGGCTACACTGTTATCTAAGAGCTCTGAGTAGAAGTTACCCCTAGGCACATATCTAATATCAGCTTACCCCCTATAAATTCTAACCCTACCCATTAGGCAAAACTGATATTTGACCAGTGTCTAGGGGGACACCCTTATCCTACTCACCTTTCTAAACCAGGGAGGGGAGAAGGGAGGTATTCAAAGTGAATGGTAGGTTATGGTGGTATTTAAAGTGAAGAGGGGGGTGGGATGTCATGGAGCTAACCACCCAAACCCAACAGACCAGTTAAACTGCCTTATATCTTATCTGAGAGAAGGTACCTCAGACATACACACACACACACACAGAAAAACCCACAAAAAAATGGTTACTGTAAATTATTTAGGCCTGCAATCACAACTGTAAAATCATCAACAGCTGTTGGAACTCTGGTGATCAGCTCTGAGGTCAGAGGTCATGGCCTCCAACAGGAGGTGCTGCTATACAGAGTTCATCACTACAGAAAGAAACAAAGCAGACACTACAGAGTTACTCCATTTAGACACAAACCAGATGCTGCAGACAGGCATCTGATTCATTTAAGCAGGAAGGAGGTTAAAAATAAAACAGCAGGCCATTTTCCAACTTGTCTTTAATGTCCAGATAATGTATCCTAAACTATGTGGAGAGAGCAGCACCAGGTTTTTACTGAGTATAAGAGCAGATCGCAGTGCTTTGGTAAAATGAACTGTTAAAACTCTCCAGTCTGTGAGGAGCGTGTGTTGGGGCGGTAGTTAGCAGCGGTGACAGTTGGGTGTGAATTTCCCTACCTTACTGTTAACTCAGCATTACAGGGTCCACTCTAGCCCTGAGGGCAACTGTAACTCCTGCTCTGGCAGCGTGTGCACACACTGTTCTCTAAAGACTTATCAGCAAAGGAAACAAACTACTCAAATACTTACTACGGCAGGTCTGGGTCTGATGTCCAGACTTATTTTATCTTTCCGGTCTACTGATAACTTGACCAATCACAAAGTTGTGCTCTCTCTCAGCCCGAAGCGGACAATGACCCATCAATGACACGTATCTCTGAATATTAATGAGGAGTTGAGTGACTGAAGTTTGCAGTTGTCTTGCTGTTGTCAGGTAAATAAGCCTCCAGAAAGAGGGAAACAATGTGATGAAGCACCATGATGTTATGGGTACACTACAAACACACACTTTCAGAACTCTGAACAAACACACCGAAAAGCCTCAAAATATGTGACCTACCAGCTCGAGCCTGTGTAGCAAAATTTGAAATAGTGTTTTTTTACATTGGATAAAGTATAGACTCAGAGCTTGCATATCTGCATAGTAGCAATATCAAAAAGTTTCCAGATAAATATTTTATAATTATTAGATGATTCTTACCCAGACACACTTGTCTAAATTGAGGGGTCATGTGAAAGAAATGCTATAACCAACCCCCAAGCCACATCTAGCTAAGTGAATGGTTCACTATTGTCTAGAAATGTACACGTTCATGAAATACAGTAGATGACCGTAATCACCCCCAGACACACCTGGCTAACTTGATGGGTCAAGTAATCATCTGGTGAAGTGGAGTCTTTTGTTTAGACATGAAGCTAGCTAAACAATTAACCTAATGGTGCTTTCAAGACAACTGGGAGCTTGGAAAAATACGAGGTCAAATCATGATGTTAGTGATCTTCAGGTCGGAAAGTCGGGGCTCTAGAAAGAGGCCCGAGTTCCCGAGTTTGAATTCCAAATTGGATGACTGTTCAAAAATATTTTTCTCAGTTGTCTTGAACGCACTGAAGTCGGAAGTCGGAGATTTCAGAGTTCGCAGTTTCGAGTTCCCAGTTGATTTGAACGTGGCAATAATCCCAACCCATACTAATAGCAATACAAACTGATTGTCATAGCTAGCCACCATGCATGAATCTGCAGGTAGCTAAAGATAACCAACTAGGTTCAATGTTAGCTTGCTAGCTAACATTAGGCTATAACTATCAATGCAAATGGATTTCTGAGATATTAATAATATTACTACACAGATCAAACACGCATCGTTAGCTAGTGAGCCAACTAAAGTTAGCTAGCTAGCTAATAGTACACTTTAACTTGCAATAACGACTTTCTGACAAAATTAGAAACGTAGAATATCTGAAAATGTAGCTAGCTAGACTCTTACCCATATACATGGATGAACGCTTCTCCCTTTCTGCCATGGATGCCATGGTTGCCCTTAGTTTGAAGATGTAATCCGGAGAGAGGTGTTTTATACAACAGCCTTCTGTGTTCTCTTTTTGACTCCTACCGCATATTTGCAATCAAACGTCAGAATTTTCTCCTTGGCTATCATACTCTGCTTCCACCGGGCATTCCACTGATTTCAAAACTCGGTCCACTTCTTCTGTGACAAGAACACGGTTGATCACCATATCTTCCCCATCACTGTCATCAGAAGACTCTACAATGTCTGGTTCAATGAAAATTTTCTGACCTAAATCAGGGATTTCCTCATTGTCTGATTCATTTTCAGAGTCAGAGAGAGTCAGCATGGCACGATTGTCCTCCAGAAAGTGGAGAGCAGTAGCAACACTTTTGCAGTTCTTCATGATATCTTTCAAAAAAGCCGCAGTAGAAAGGATTATCTACACATGGCAGTCCAATCCGAACTCATCTCTCAGCATGTCCAGCCCATCCGTTATCTCAGCCAATCATGGCTAGCGGGAAAGTTCCTGTCTTTTTCTGTGGCTAAACCAACTAGGCTTGTAATTTAACCATTTTATTAGTATTTACAGATGGCACACAAGTTTGTTATTAAAGCACATGAACATTCACACGTTCCAGAAGGCATTTGTGCCAAAAAATGCATTTTGATTTAAAAAAAAGTATGTTTACGTTTTAAATGGCTCTCCTGTGAAGTAGTGACGTGTGACATATGACTAGTTTCCTGAAACTAGTCACATATTAGCAAAATAAAACATAAAAGCAAAGTCAAAGACCTTTACAAACAGAAACATCCTAAAAAAACACACACAGGAGAAACATCCCAGCCAGGCCTCTGTAGAATGCACACAGATGTACTGCCAGAGACAGGGTGAGTGATTGCATTATGAGCACTGTCTAGACATGCTTGCTCTGTATGTATACATAGGCACTCGCACACAGACCCAGGTCATCTGTTGGCCAAACAGCTGGAAGATATGTTAGGAACCTAAAGCATGTCATATACCACCAATAATTTAGTGTTAGCATCACAGTAACATTCACAAAGACACGATGGATCCACTCAAACTCACAGCAATGTTTAAACAACGCTGACCCTTCCTTGACCAAGACGTGAGATTCCTCTCATGCTAAAAGTGTGTGTGTGTGTGTGTGTGTGACACACAGCTGTCATTCTGTGGGTGGCATTGGAGAGTCAGAAGGAAACCTCATTTAGACTGGGCTAAAGAATATTGACAAAGTTGAGTGAATTCAATGCCAGTAAAATTTATAACTGACATAAATTATGATAATGGATTGGCAGGGACGAGTCAGCTAGACTACATTTGCATGTTAGACTACGTCATAACTATTGGTTTCCATGAGACTCAACTGGTGGACTTAAACTAGACGGTGAAACTGGCCTGAGATCAGGGTATACAGAGGCTGTGGCAGCAGACAGGCATAGAGAGCCTATACTAACTATTGTGCAGTCAGCTGAGCCAGTATAGCCAACTGAAGCATCTCTCCATTACTGTTTAACCAGCCAGCCTCCTGCTGAACATCACATTACACTTTCTATTAGTTATATAAGCCAGAACGGCTCGGGGATTCAGGGCTCTCTTTCTCTGCCTCGGTCATGACTACAGGGTAATAAACACATCATTTATACAGTACAGTTTACACACCGTTGTCCATGTGTAAGAGCTTTCTGAAAAGTAGAAAATTAGACAGTCAACATATTGTACTCTGTTTTTCTGCTGTCCATCTCATGGAAAACCATAGCATTTCTATGATGTATTGTGTGTGTCTTCATTCTACACCTGAATTTCACCTTGGGAAATGTAAAATTATTCAAATTGATCAATCAATCGATATCTCATACATTAAGTTGACCAGCTGAAACGGTAAGTGAACTAACAAGAATACTGTTAATCCTCTAACCCATTGGCAGGGGTCCATTCTCACCACACTCACCCCCCGGCAGCAATAACATGCCTCCCGTCCAGGAACAGAGCAGCCATCTGGTGTTTGTTTGGGACAGGACACTGTGTGTATGTGTATGTGTGTACATTTACGTCATTTAGCAGACGCTCTTATCCAGAGCGACTTACAGTTAGTGAGTGCATACATTTTCATACTGGCCCCACGTGGGAAACGAACCCACAACCCTGGCGTTGCAAGTGCCATGCTCTATCAACTGAGCTACAGGGACACAGTGTGTACTGTGTAGATTATACTTAATGTGTCAGTGAAAGTGTATGTAATGTGCATGACAGAGAGAGAATAGCGGAGTGTCCCAAGGTGTTATATAAAGTGAAAAATGTAAGGTGTCTCTGTGTGTGTATTGATTACAGGCACTAATAAGGGGATGTGGTTGCTGTTATCCAACTCATCCAGAGAAAGATGGGCTTGAGTCTGCGGTGGTTAATCTGAGACTTACATCCAAATATCACATTAACCTAGTTCACCACACACACACACACTATGATAGAAAAACAATAACTCGTTCACAGCTATAATAGAGCTGTGAAACACAACAGATAAACACGCAGACACAGCTGTCCAAAGGCATCTGTAAGTGAGTAGTGATGGATTTATATACATCATTGGTAGTGACTAAGACAATGCCCCCTCCCTTGACCAGTGACTCCTACTGACGTGGCACTGGCACACACACACTCAGTGTCTGGATTTATCATTCAGGTGTGTCGTCATGCAGATGTGTTGGCATGCAGGTGTGCTATGACTCAGGTGTGGAAGTCTGGCGACGAACTGTTCTTTTTAATTAAATAGACAACATTCAAAAGGCACTTGCACATCAGAGCTATCTTTTTGCAGGTGTATGGTAAGAATTGAATAACATGCGGGTTTCTTATTTTTTCTCTTATGTAATTAAATAGAAAATAAAGAAAAAGATGACTATGTGTCCAATGTAAGCAATGGGGTACAGGCGTGACTTACCAAGCAGGGCACACGCAATAAGGAGCGTGCGGATGCCCATTGTCTTCCGTCTCTCTCTCCCCGCAGACACCGTTCCTATAATCCGTCTGGAGATGCAAAACTTCAGTCTGTTTTGAGGCTGAAATTAGGGGATCTATAGCCGACCACCTGTGCGGGCGACGGACGGGCAGGTCTGGTGCCCCCCGGGGATCGAACCTGCCGTACTGGCTTGAGACTGAGATCCCCTCCGCTATAGCGGAATGTCGCTCACTGCCTCTGGGATACCCTCACCTATCTCCCGTATCCTGCTCAGAGATGCGGGGCTTGGTAGACTCGGGTGTCGTTTCTCTCTGTATCACCTTCAGCTATCTATCCTATTATCAATGACGATATGCACCCATAAAATACGCCTAGGCGACCCTGCCCATTCTTCCTTTCCTTCTCATCGGACGGAGATTGTGCGGAGGCGCTTCGCTGTAGAATGACAAACCACCTCAGCAGGAAAAGTCCAGCGTTGTGTGTGGATGTCTTGCTTTGTTATTTAGAATTTTGCCGACACCAAGATGTCCGAATCAATACGTAAAATAAATCTGTAAAGTCCTTCTGCTGAGAAAGTAAATAAAATACTTAATTTCCGTGAGCGTCCTCTTCCTCCGGGGAGAGAGCGCTATCTAAACGCACGCTGGTCCCGTAAAATCAATCTCCTTTCACTGCTCCGCTACAACAACAAAAAAACACTCGGAGTCGATGGGCGGGCGCTCTAGCCGCAGAGAACAATACAATATTAGCGTACGATAGGATGGACTTCGGAGCGAATTCGTCAATGGATCGAGTCCACCGCAAATGAACCACAGTAGCCTACTTATTATATTATTTGCTTATAAAAGTATCAGAAACGTCAATTCCATTTGATCAGAATTGAGTGTTGTTCATAGCCTACACAAAGCATTGTTCGGGCACACAAATCTACTGATAAATCCACACCCGCGAGAATAACCTTACATTTCAGATGTGTTTCTGATCAATAACTTCGTAAAAAGGATCAGTTGCTGTTCTTCAACGGCTTCGAGAGTCAAGTCCTTCTTCTGCAAGTTCAGTTGAAAGGAAAGTATTTTTTGAATATTCACTAGGTTTATTACTTGTATGTCATTTCCTTGTTGGAAGAATACCCTTTGAGCGCTGTAATTTTGTATTCCCTGCCATTTGAAAGACTAATTTGCATGCCACACAACCCCACCCCCAGCAGAAACCACGCCCCGTGGACGGGCTACTTTCTACAATTCACCCAATAAGGACTGACACCGACTTGAAGTCCCACTCCAATTGGTCAAAAGGCGTGGCTAAATCGATTATTCTTTTTACAATTTCCAAACGTATTCATATGCAGTAAATCGGATAGAGCATAAACTTGTTATGGGCATGGGATATTACATGCCCGTTTTAATTGACTGAAATATTAGGTCTTGAATTATATGATACCAATAATAATAGTCTTGACATTGATTTAATAGCATGTGTTTTTGCTTTTCAATTTCTCTCTCCATATATCTCCAAAATATACAGGGCCATAGATTAATCATATGAGCTGAGAATAAACACAAAGCCTATGATTCCTATAAGCAGTTTATAACATATATGGGATTCAGCACTTCAGCTAGAGCTAACTTGAAATCAAGTTAGCATGGTATACCTGAGCACTGTTTGGCTGTGTTTACACTATTATAATATAATATGCCATTTAGCAGATGCTTTTGTCCAAAGCGACTTACAGTCATGTGTGGATACATTTTTACGTATGGGTGGTCCCGGGGATCGAACCCACTACCCTTGTGTTACAAGCGCCATGCTCTACCAATTGAGCTACAGAGGACCATAAATAAATGCTATAAATAAACAATGATGAAAATACAGCTGAATATCTGTATTGAAAACTCTCCAATGTAAAAACATAAGTTGTGGTGTAAATGTAAAAGATAGACAGCTTTGAGTAGTAATCTCTGTGTTTTAACAGGAAAAAACAAAGGCTTTAGTGGATGGCTGCAGAGCCATAGTAATTCAGTCACAGATTAGATAGTGATGTGATGGAATGTAGGCTACTCCTGCCATAGGGCCAAGTCCTTATAATGTCTTCCCCCTAAATATTTCTAAAACAAGCACTCACTACTGTGAGGTGAAAAATCACACAAGGTCCCGTGTAGCTCAGGTGGTAGAGCATGGCGCTTGCAACGCCATGGTTGTGGTTCAGTTCCCACAGGGGGCCAGTATGAAAAAATGTATGCACTCACTAACTGTAAGTCACTCTGGATAAGAGCGTCTGCTAAATGACTAAAATAAAAATAATAAAAAAATGAAATGAGTGAAGTATAATGAAATGGTGTGTGGTGTAAAGACTGCAATTTTTCCCAGGGTGCCTTTTCTTTTTGAGTGAATTGTAGAGTTACCACCCATGAGAGTATTTGTTGTTTAATTATTTCCTTTAAAAAGCCAGTGGCTTTCACCAAGTGAGTTCTTAGGCAAATGTTATCATTAAAATAAAATTATATGACAAAATACATTGTCATGCCTTCAGAAAGTATTTACACCCCTTGACATTTTCCACATTTTGTTGTGTTACAGCCTGAATGTAAAATTGATTACATTTGCATTTTTGGACGACAGGGAGGTTTTCCAATGGCTCGCAAAGAAGGGCAACTATAGGACAAGTTTGCAACAAGGCACTAAAGTAATACTGCAAAAAATGTGGCAAAGAAATTAACTTTTTGTCCTGAATACAAAGTGTTAAGTTTTGGACAAATCCAATACAAAACATTACTGAGTACCACTCTCCATATTTTCAAGCATAGTGGTGGCTGCATCATTTACATTTTAGTCATTTAGCAGACGCTCTTATCCAGAGCGACTTACATATATATATATATATATATAAAAAAAAATTTTTTTCATACTGGTCCCCCATGGGAATCGAACCCACAACCCTGGCGTTGCAAACGCCATGCTCTATCAACTGAGCTACATCCCTGCCGGCCATTCCCTCCCCTACCCTGGACAACGCTAGGCCAATTGTGCGCTGCCCATGAGTCTCCCGGTCGCGGCCGGCTGCGACAGAGCCTGGATTCAAACCAGGATCTCTAGTGGCACAGCTAGCACTGCGATGCAGTGCCTTAGACCACTGCGCCACTCAGGAGACAAATATAATCCATATATCCTTTCTAGATGCCATAGAAACAGAATATATACAATGTAATAGATATTTATATGTGTTAGGCCAGGTTCTACAATGTTAGGCCAGGTTCTAGAATGTTCAGGTTCAAGATTGTCAGGCCAGATTCTAGAAAGTTAGGCCAGGTTCCAGAAACCTGGCCTAATCATGTTATGCGTATGCTTGTAATCGTTAAGGACTGGGGAGTTTTTCGGGATAAAAAAGAAACAGAATGAAGCTAAGCACAGGCAAAATCATAGAGGAAAACCTGGTTCATTCTGCTTTCCACCAGACATTGGGAGATGAATTCACCTTTCAGCAGGACAATAACCTAAAACACAAGGCCAAATCTACACTGGAGTTGCTTACCATGAAGACAGTGAATGTTCCTGAGTGGCTGAGTTACAGTTTTAACTTAAATCTACTTGAAAAGCTATGGCAAGACCTGAAAATGGTTGTCAATAACCAATTTGACAGAGCTTGAAGAATTTAGAAAATAATAATGGGCAAGTGTTGCACAATTCAGGTGTGGAAAGCTCTTAAAGACTTACCCAGAAAGACTCACAACTATAATCGCTGCCAAAGGTGCTTCTACAAAGTATTGACTCAAGGATGTGAATACTCCCGAGTGGCGCAGCGGTCTAAGGCACTGCATCTCAGTGCTTGAGGCATCACTACAGACCCCCTGGTTCGATTCCAGGCTGTATCACAACCGGCCGTGATTTGGAGTCCCATAGGGCAGCGCACAATTGGCCCAACGTCGTACGGGTTTGGCCAGTGTAGGCCGTCATTGTAAATAAGAATTTGTTCTTAACTGACTTGCCTAGTAAAACAAAACTTGTGTTTTTCTTCATTTTTACTATTTTCTACTTTGTAGAATAATAGTGACGACATCAAACTATGAAATAACACATATGGCACACTCTTGGCATTCTCTCAACCAGCTTCATGACTTAGTCACCTGGAATGCATTTCAATTAACAGGTGTGCCTTCTTAAAAGTTAATTTGTGGAACTTCATTCCTTCTTAATGCGGTTCAGCCAATCAGTCGTGTTGTGACAAGGTGGGGGGGTATACAGAAGATAGTCCATATTATGGCAAGAACAGCTAAAATAAGCAAAGAGAAATGACAGTCCATCATTACCTTAAGACATGAAGGTCAGTCAATATGGAACATTTCAAAAACGTAGAAAGTTTATTCAAGTGCAGTCACAAAAACCATCAAGCGCTATGATGAAACTGGCTCTCATGAGGACCGCCACAGGAATGGAAGACCAGAGTAACCTCTGCTGCAGAGGATAAGTTCATTAGAGTTACCAGCCTCAGAAATTGCAGCCCAAATAAATGCTTCACAGAGTTCAAGTAACAGACACATCTCAACATCAACTGTTCAGAGGAGATTGTGTGAACCAGGCCTTTATGGTCGAATTACTGCAAAGAAATCACTACTAAAGGACACCAATAAGAAGAAGAGACCTGCTTGGGCCAAGAAACACGAGCAATGGACATTAGACCGGTGGAAATTTGTCCTTTGGTCTGGAGTCCAAATTTGATATTTTTGGTTCCAACTGCCGTGTCTTTGTGAGACGCGGTGTGGGTGAACGGATGATATCCGCATGTATATTTCCCACCGTAAAGCATGGAGGAGGAGGTGTTATGGTGTGGGGGTGTTTTGCTGGTGACACTGTCTGTGATTTATTTAGAATTCAAGGCATACTTAACCAGCATGGTTACCACAGCATTCTGCAGCGATATGCCATCCCATCTGGTTTAGGCTTAGTGGGACTATGATTTGTTTTTCAACAGGACAATGACACAACACACCTCCAGGCTGTGTAAGGGCTATTTGACCAAGAAGGAGAGTGACGGAGTGCTGCATCAGATGACCTGGCCTCCACAATTCCCCGACCTCAACCAAATTGAGATGGTTTGGGATGAGTCGGACTGCAGAGTGAAGGAAATGCAGCCAACAAGTGCTCAGCATATGTGAGAACTCCTTCAAGACTCTTGGAAAAACATTCCAGGTGAAGTTGGTTGAGAGAATGCCAAGAGAGTGCAAAGCTGTCATCAATGCAAAGGGTGGCTATTTGAAGAATCTCAAATATGAAATATATATTCATTTATTTAACACTTTTTTGGTTACTACATGATTCCATATGTGTTATTTCATAGTTTTGTTATTATTATTCTACACTGTAGAAAATAGTAAAAATATAGAAAAACCCTTGAATGAGTAGGTGTTCTAAAACTCTTGACCGGTAGTGTATGTAAATGAGATATTTCTGATTTCATTTGCAATAAATTTGCAAACATTTCTAAAAACATGTTTCCACTTTGTCATTATGGGGTATTGTGTGTAGATGGGTGACAAAATCAGGCTGTAACACAACAAAATGTGGAATAAGTCAATGGGTATGACTACTTTCTGAAGGCACTGTATATCATAAGGCCTTACTTTGATGGCCTAGTTTTATCATAACTCAATAGTGTTAGGAAACTCCTGGTTTACAGGCCACATCAGGCATACAAGTCACATTGGGTTGGCTTGCAAAGTGATGTGTAATTCCTATTGGAATCAAGACAGAGTTAGGACATCCAACAGAATAAGGACATCCAACACCCTCAACCCACATTCAGAATGACTTTCAGGTTAATGGAAATTGATAAAGGAGACTACCTAAACCATTTAAACTGGAACAACCATTTCACTAATGGGTGCAATACATCTAACTACCTGATTGGATTAGTTTAGAAAAATGTGTTATTTATCTTTGTGTAGCATAACATGAATCAATCAATCAATCAAAACACAGATATGAAAAACAATCCTAAAAAAACAACCTGCAGTAGAGCATGCTGGGAAATATGATAATGGTGACCGTGGTTTTGATGGGACTGTTTTCACGCTCCACAGTGTAAAACAATAACTCTGGTTATTAACACCAACACTGGGAGTTATTTTACACCACTGAGTGTTAATTCCACTCTTACAGAGGGAATGTAACTCCTCAATCAACACTAGAAATGCAACACTGAAAAATCAACACTGGCCAATTTGCTGTGTACATGTAGGCCTAGGTGCATACAAAGCACCTATGATGCAAAAAATTACACATCCTATCTCATAAATAATGGTCTCTATAAATATAATTTGACTGGTTGTTATCCACTGTGTCCAGTATGTGCTTCTATCTAGAATCAAAACTACACAGACTTGCAATTTAGAGACAGAGTATGTCTTTGACGTGTCATCAGAGTTTGTGACCTGTGTCGTTAAAGGTGAGACCAGCGTTGACAGGTATAGGTGTCCTGAAATGAGGTACTCTGATCAGAGAAATAGCAGTCTCCATGGAAACAGAGGAACTGCTAGATTCCCTGCTGGTCTCATCCCATAATATGTCATCCAGCCCTGGTATGACTGATGATGAGTATTCAGAATAGACTATATTCCTTTAGATTAGTTCAACAGCAATTATTACAGTAATAGCACGAGTCCAGTCATTAGTAATTCCAATTTAGACTACATTGTTTTGCTGTTTTGATCTTTTAATGAACTTGAATTGAATCCTCATGGCGATCATGAACAAGGTTAGTTAGGGAGAAACACTGCGCTGGTATCACTTTAGGGAGAGAGATTTGTTCACATATTTCTTCTGACGTTCACATATTTTCACAGTGCATCCAGAAGTAAATCAATTATTCATTTGTTTTCTTTTGGTGCGTCTCTCTCGGGCTTCACAGGAGTTTGCTAGTGTTACAGAGCAGGATGTGTGAAAGTAGTGTGTCTTCGCACACACACACACACACACACACACACACACACACACACACACACACACACACACACACACACACACACACACACACACACACACACACACACACACACACACACACACACACACACACACACACAAACGAAAGCGCACATGCACACCACAGGAGGCTGCTGAGGGGAGGATGGCTCATAATAATGGCTGGAATGAAGTGAATGGAGTGGTATCAAACACATGGAAACCATGTGTTTGATACCATTCCATTTATTCCATTGCAGCCATTCTATGAGCCCATCCTCCCCAACTAAGGTGCCACCAGCCGCCTGTGACGCACACACACATCCTGTCCCTCTCCAACCTCACACACAAAGACAAGAACTAATTTTCACCCTTACAAGTTTTTAACGCCACTGGAACATTCACACACACCCCATACCTGAGCATAGGTCTGTCATCTCACCATGAATACTGTCATCCGATTGTCTGAGCCTCAGAGGCGTTGTGACTACTTCTGCATTGTCAGTGGTCTGACTGGACATGGGCTGCTCAGAAAGCCAGATCACTAGTCTGTCCACTCACCATACACATGGTTAAAGAAAAACCCATTACTCACAGCCCTGAGCACTCTGTCCTCTGTGGCATCACCATACCCTAGTCCCACACAAACATACAAAACAACACAAGCACAGTAAGATACTTCATTCAGACGAAGAGAGAGAGAGATAGAGAGTGAATTCAATAAATGTCACAGCGATAGAGAGAAAGGGGGAGAAGGGAAGAGAGAGAAAAATAGATGAAGACAGAATAGAAAAAGAGCTTAATATTTCATTGTTGAACTAAAGTTGTGTTGTAGCTGGGAGTTCCTCTATGAATTAAGCATGAGCTCCAGCGAGGCTGTGAGGGGAGGGGCTGTAATATACACTGCTCAAAAAAATAAAGGGAACACTTAAACAACACAATGTAACTCCAAGTCAATCACACTTCTGTGAAATCAAACTGTCCACTTAGGAAGCAACACTGATTGACAATACATTTCACATGCTGTTGTGCAAATGGAATAGACAACATGTGGAAATTATAGGCAATTAGCAAGACACCCCCAATAAAGGACTGGTTTTGCAGATGGTGATCACAGACCACTTCTCAGTTCCTATGCTTCCTGGCTGATGTTTTGGTCACTTTTGAATGCTGGCGGTGCTTTCACTCTAGTGGTAGCATGAGACGGAGTCTACAACCCACACAAGTGGCTCAGGTAGTGCAGCTCATCCAGGATGGCACATCAATGCGAGCTGTGGCAAGAAGGTTTGCTGTGTCTGTCAGCGTAGTGTCCAGAGCATGGAGGCGCTACCAGGAGACAGGCCAGTACATCAGGAGACGTGGAGGAGGCCGTAGGAGGGAAACAACCCAGCAGCAGGACTGCTACCTCCGCCTTTGTGCAAGGAGGAGCAGGAGGAGCACTGCCAGAGCCCTGCAAAATGACCTCCAGCAGGCCACAAATGTGCACGTGTATGCTCAAACGGTCAGAAACAGACTCCATGAGGGTGGTATGAGGGCGCGACGTCCACAGGTGGGGGTTGTGCTTACAGCCCAACACCGTGCAGGACGTTTGGCATTTGCCAGAGAACACCAAGATTGGCAAATTCGCCACTGGCGCCCTGTGCTCTTCACAGATGAAAGCAGGTTCACATTGAGCACATGTGACAGACGTGACAGAGTCTGGAGACGCCGTGGAGAACGTTCTGCTGCCTGCAACATCCTCCAGCATGACCGGTTTGGCGGTGGGTCAGTCATGGTGTGGGGTGGCATTTCTTTGGGGGGCCGCACAGCCCTCCATGTGCTCGCCAGAGGTAGCCTGACTGCCATTAGGTACCGAGATGAGATCCTCAGACCCCTTGTGAGACCATATGCTGGTGCGGTTGGCCCTGGGTTCCTCCTAATGCAAGACGATGCTAGACCTCATGTGGCTGGAGTGTGTCAGCAGTTCCTGCAAGAGGAAGGCATTGATGCTATGGACTGGCCCGCCCGTTCCCCAGACCTGAATCAAATTGAGCACATCTGGGACATCATGTCTCGCTCCATCCACCAACGCCACGTTGCACCACAGACTGTCCAGGAGTTGGCGGATGCTTTAGTCCAGGTCTGGGAGGAGATCCCTCAGGAGACTATCCGCCACCTCATCAGGAGCATGCCCAGGCGTTGTAGGGGGGTCATACAGGCACGTGGAGGCCACACACACTACTGAGCCTCATTTTGACTTGTTTTAAGGACATTACATCAAAGTTGGATCAGCCTGTAGTGTGGTTTTCCACTTTAATTTTGAGGGTGACTCCAAATCCGGACCTCCATGGGTTGATACATTTGATTTCCATTGATAATTTTTGTGTGATTTTGTTGTCAGCACATTCAACTATGTAACGAAAAAAGTATTTAATAAGATTATTTCATTCATTCAGATCTAGGATGTGTTATTTTAGTTTTCCCTTAATTTTTTTGAGCAGTGTACATCAGTCCTTCCCATTCACTGTACATGCTAAATTATTGTCTATTATGATTTGATGATATGATCTAATCTACACATACCTACGTATAATTACATTAACTGCATTACATAGATTACACTATATATTCTCATACCTTCACGGCTAATCTGCCATAGACAAATAGACAAAGGCATGACAGTTATAGGATCTAATCTGAGCATATCTACAATGACATTTACATGAACTTCATAATTTACACCATCTATTCCTATATCCTCACTGCTAATTTAGCCATAGATTTAGAGAAAGGCATGACACTCAGAAGGGGAAATTTAACAAGGCCTGGTTTTCTAATGAGCTTGGTGTGGGAGTGAGTGAAAGGCTATGACAATTCATGGAGCCTCAGATACCAGAAGGAGCACGATCCCTACTGCCGACCGACATCGAGGGTCACCTACAGCCAGGCTGCCATCTTCATTTGGACAATGGAACAACGGAACAACAGAACATTATGTTTCCCATGCCACCCTCCTCTACACAGGGCTGGGTGATTATATGCTGCTTCAGATGATAACCTGTGATTAAATGCAGCTAAAGCTGGTCAAGTCAAGGATGTAATTTTCCCTTTCCGTCAGATACAGCCTGTCATAGTCAAAGATGTTCTCACAGTATAGGTAAGAGGCAGAATGTTCTGTAGCCTCCTGTTGCATGCACGCTCTCAGGTGCGCACACGCACGCACACAGTCTTGCGCAGCTAACCTTGTGGGGACATACAATTCAGTCCCATTCAAAATCCTATTTTCCCTAACCCCTAACCCCTAACCCCAAACCTAACCCGTACCCTAACCTTAACCCAAAAACCTAACCTTAACCCTAACCCTAAACCTAACCCTGGCTCCTAACCCTAACCCTAACCCTAATTCTAACCCTAACACTAATTCTAACCTTAACCCTAAACCCCCTAGAAATAGCATTTTACCTTGTGGGGACCAACAAAATGTCCCCAGTTGGTCAACATTTTCTTGGTTTACTATTCTTGTGGGGACTTCTGGTTAAACACGTCTAGACACACACACACACACACACACACACACACACACACACACACACACACACACACACACACACACACACACACACACACACACACACACTGTCTGCGGGGTAGAAACTTGATTTAACATTGAATTACCCTACAAGCATGTACAGCCGAACACTTACACACACACCTGCTAACACACACAGATATGTACACACTCTTACACTGACACCCACACAGCTTGATTTAACATTGCATTAGCCCGCCAGGAGCTCAAATCGCTACATTTTCCTGTAGATCAATTATCCATTAGAGAGGCTCTTAATGCAAAGTATTAATATATGACTGTCTGAGCATCACTTCTTTTAGATCTGCTATCAATCTTTCTACCCTTTCTCTCTCTTCCCCATCTCTTCCTTTCTCCTATATCTCTCAATCGCTCTCCCTTTCTGTATTTATCCCTTTCTCCTCACATACACAATTACACACACACAATTACACACACACACACACACACACAAACACGTCATTCATTTTTCATTTCCACTTGTATGCCAAGAATGAGAGACATAATTACAGGATACAAGATGATTCTGGATGTGTATGTGTGTGAGTAACTGAGTGTGAGTGTGAGTGTGAGTGTGTTTGTGTGCGTGTGTGCACCTGTGCGTGCGCGTGTGTGTGAGTGAGTGTGTGCATGTGCGTGTTTATGCGTGTCTGTTCTCTTCCACCTGCAGTGGAGCATAGCCCCTATAAAGCTGTTGTCACCTGGGCCTGGCTCAGTGGAGGCTCCTCAGAGGAGGAAGGGGAGGACCATCCTCCTCAGTGAATTTAATAAAAATAAAAATAGTGAAACATTAAAAGAAGTTATCCTTTTTAGATTAAACTATACTAAATATATTAATGTCACCAAATAATTGATTAAAACACACTGTTTTGCAATTAAGGTCTACAGTAGCCTCAACAGCACTCTGTAGGGTAGCACCATGGTGTAGCCAGAGGACAGCTAGCTTCCGTCCTCCTCTTGGTACATTGACTTCAATACAAAGCCTAGGAGGCTCTTGTTCTCACCCCCTTCTATAGACTTACACAGTAATTATAACAACTTCCGGAGGACGTCCTCCAACCTATCAGAGGTCTTGCAGCACGAACTGACATGTTGATATAAGCTACAGCTAGCTAGCACTGTAGTGAATAAAATGTGGTGAGTAGTTGACTCAAAGAGAGAGAAAGACAATAGTTGAACAGTTTTCAACAAATTAATTTATTCAGAAATGACGGAGAAGCGAGAGAGAGAGAGAGATTCATATTTTTTTTTCTCACTTACTTAGCTAGCAAATGCACCTGGCTAGTTTAGTTACTCAAACATCTGGCTCAAACAGAGGGATGCTATGTTAGCTAGCTGGCTATGACTATCCAACACAGCACTGGAACTCTTCCAAGTCAAGGTAAGCTTTTGGGTTTATTAATTTATTGCCACTGGGGACCGCCGGTATAACTGCTTACTGACTATACACTAACGTTACTGCATGATTGTAGTGGGTTTACTAACGCATTAGTTCTATTAGCTATGTTGACTAGGATGTTACTTTAGCTAATATGGGGACAACGATGTAGGCTGTGTGTAGCGGTTATGAGATGGTTTGGGGTGGAAAGGTTTTTTCACCTGGTCACATACAGCTGATGTGTTGTTCATTGAAGTCCACAAACGAAGGGAAAAGGTGAGAGGAGTAGAGTGCATTGAGGCGAGAAGGAATACAAAGTGGCTACTATGGAAGTGAACTGTGTTTATTCGTGATCAGGGCTGTATTCATTCTGCCGATTCTGTTGAAAAAGGTTTCTTAAACGGAAGAAAACGAAACGGGGATAGAAATACCTGAATTTGTCCAATAGAAACACTTTTTTTGCAACTGTTGGACTAATGATTACACCCTAGATAAGCTAGATGCAGGCAAGAGTGTGCAAAGCGGTATTGAATGTGTCACTGTCTGTCCATGTGTCACTGTCTGTCAGTTGTAAACTTTCATTCATAGGCTAGGTTGTAGCAACCTCATGAGTATATGGAAAATTTGAGGATCATGTAGTAGCCTAAACCTATCAATGTTACATTGTACTGGGTGAATGGAATATGAATGACAGTCATCCAACATGCTGTAATAGAAATAAGGCCATGCTCATGAAAATTAAATCGTCCTCCCTCATCATAAACGGTACTGACCGCCACTGATTTACACTGTACGCATATACAGTACTTTAACACATGGACTCATTGACACAAACTAATTGCTATCATAGCAGCAAATGGCAGATTTGCACCTACTCTTTGTCCTTCATCATCACAGTATCATGAACAGAGACAGGTGTGTGCACTGTATGTCAGTGATATTATTAGACACCAGGCAGAATACATTTTCCAGGAGCTTTATCAAACAGATTATATAGTTCACACTTGTTCTCTCTCTCTCTCTCTCTCTCTCTCTCTCTCTCTCTCTCTCTCTCTCTCTCTGGACTTGATTATGTGGGTGTCACCCTCTGTACAAACACAGGTGTAACGCATACATTATTCCTCAGCAGTGTCCCCATCACCATGACACACACCTCGTATCCCCAAACACACATAGAAACACACCTTAACATGCATGAACAAACACGTGCAAATCATGTATATTACCAGTACAAAGAAGTAACGTCTGATTAGAATATAGAGGTGATCTCAGTGCACAATAGAACCTGTGGGACGGTGCGTTTGGCAACATGTCTACAAACACACAGTCCTTAATAGGACTGTGTGTTTGCTGTCTCCGCACCACGTGCTCTCACCACTGGTGTCCCCCAGGGATCGGTTTTGGGCCCTCTCCTTTTCTCCCTATACACCAAGTCACTTGGCTCTGTCATATCCTCACATGGCCTTTCCTATCATTGCTACGCTGACGATACACAACTAATCTTCTCCTTTCCCCCTTCTGATCACCAGGTGGCGAATCGCATCTCTGCATGTCTGGCAGACATATCAGTATGGATGACGGATCACCACCTCAAGCTGAACCCTGGCAAGACGGAGCTGCTCTTCCTCCCCGGGAAGGACTGCCCGTTCCATGATCTCGCCATCACGGTAGACAACTCCGCTGTGTCCTCCTCCCAGAGTGCGAAGAGCCTAGGCGTGACCCTGGACAACACCCTGTCGTTCTCCGCCAACATCAAGGCGGTGACCCGCTCCTGCAGGTTCATGCTCTACAACATTCGGAGAGTGCGACCCTGCCTTACACAGGAAGCGGCGCAGGTCCTGGTCCAGGCACTTGTCATCTCCCGTCTGGACTACTGCAACTCGCTGTTGGCTGGGCTCCCTGCCTGTGCCATTAAACCCCTACAACTCATCCAGAATGCCGCAGCCCGTCTGGTGTTCAACCTTCCCAAGTTCTCTCACGTCACCCCCCTCCTCCGCACACTCCACTGGCTTCCAATTGAAGCTCGCATCCGCTACAAGACCATGGTGCTTGCCTTTGGAGCAGTGAGGGGAACGGCACCCCTGTACCTTCAGGCTCTGATCAGTCCCTACACCCAAACGAGGACATTGCGTTCATCCACCTCTGGCCTGCTGGCTCCCCTTCCTCTGCGGAAGCACAGCTCCCCCTCAGCCCAGTCAAAACTGTTCGCTGCTCTGGCACCCCAATGGTGGAACAAGCTCCCTCACGACGCCAGGACAGCGGAGTCACTCACCACCTTCCGGAGACATTTGAAACCCCACCTCTTTAAGGAATACCTGGGATAGGCTAAAGTATTCCTTCTAACCCCCCCCCCCCCCCCCCAAATTGTAAAGTGGTTATCCCACTGGCTATAGGGTGAACGCACCAATTTGTGAGTCGCTCTGGCTAAGAGCGTCTGCTAAATGACGTTAATGTGCCCTTGAGCAAGGCACTTAACCCTAATTGCTCCTGTAAGTCGCTCTGGTTAAGAGCGTCTGCTAAATGACTAAAATGTAAATGTAAATGTAATAGACAACATACATACATTGAGTGTACAAAACATTAAGAACACCTGCTCTTTCCATGGCATAGACTGACCAGGTGAATCCAGGTGAAAGCTATGATCCCTTACTGATGTCACTTGTTAAATCCACTCCAATCAGTGTAGATGAAGGGGAGGAGTAAGGTTAAATAAGGATTTTTAAGTCTTGAGAAAATTGAGACATGTGTTGTATGTGTGCCATTCAGAAGGTGAATGGGCAAGACAGAAGATTTAAGTGCCTTGGAACGGTGTATGATAGTAGGTGCCAGGCGCACTGGTTTGTGTCAAGAACTGCAAAGCTGTTGGGTTTTTCACGCTCATCAGATTCCCGTGTGTATCAAGAATGGTCCACCACCCAAAGGACATCCAGCCAACTTGACACGACTGTGGGAAGCATTGGAGTCAACATGGGCCAGCATCCCTGTGGAACGCTTTCGACACCTTGTAGAGTCCATGTTTATATTTGGGTGCAGGAGCTTCACAATACTTTTGAGCTAACATTCTACAAGAGGAACAGGAGCTCAAGCAGTAGAACATTTGAGGTGCCGGTACTCAGCTCCGGTGAGCTCCTGCCCAAGTCAAGCACTGGGTGCCTACTCAATATTAGGAAGGAGTTCCTGTTTGGTATACTCAGTGTATATCATCATGAGTGACACACAGTATACAGGTACAGTCCTGCCTGCTGTTACTCTGTCAGTTAGGCAATAATAAGAAACAGATACTATCTACCCCAGGAACATAGCGTCACGGTCACATACGCTCAAAGGAGTTTTTGTTTTGGTAGGACATGTAGGAGAAAACACAGGTGAATCAGAGACGCTTATTACACAGTCAGGAATATCATGAGTGAGGAAATGCAGGGGAGTAACTTACCCAATACACTGTCATGAAAATTATCAACATCATGTAGACACCAGGTCACACCAGGAAATACAGACAATAAAGGAGAAAGAGGAACCAGATTGACAAGATAGATGACTCATAAACCAGTGGTGCACCAAACACCAGATCAACAGCAACTGTAGCATATTAGCAGTGGGTGGGCACACCACTCAACTACTATATTCACTTTGTGGATGAATGCTATTCTCAGAAGCTCTCAGTATTCTATGTGTTTCCATATTGTTGATCTAGGTGCTAATGCAATGATTACGCAGTTGGGATCAAAGGGATTAATCAAATCAAATTGTATTGGTCACGTACACATATTTTGTGAGATCTTGCATGGAGCCCCAGACCGAGGGTGATTGACCGTCATCTTGAACTTCTTCCATTTTCTAATAATTGCGCCAACAGTTGTTGTCTTCTCACCAAGCTGCTTGCCTATTGTCCTGTAGCCCATCCCAGCCTTGTGCAGGTACAATTTTATCCCTGATGTCCTTACACAGCTCTCTGGTCTTGGCCATTGTGGAGACGTTGGAGTCTGTTTGATTGAGTGTGTGGACAGGTGTCTTTTATACAGGTAACGAGTTCAAACAGGTGCAGTTAATAAAGGTAATGGGTGGAGAACAGGAGGGCTTCTTAAAGAAAAACTAACAGGTCTGTGAGAGCCAGAATTCTTACTGGTTGGTAGGTGATCAAATACTTATGTCATGCAATAAAATGCAAATTAATTACTTAAAAATCATACAATGTGATTTTCTGGATTTTTGTTTTAGATTCCGTCTCTCACAGCTGAAGTGTACCTATGAAAAAAATTACAGACCTCAACATGCTTTGTAAGTAGGAAAACCTGCAAAATCGGCAGTGTATCAAATACTTGTTCTCCCCACTGTACATATGAAGTGGGTAAAACAGTATGTAAACATGATTGAAAAGGTGCAGAGTTGAGTACTGGGTGGTAGCCGGCTAGTAACAGTGACTAATGTTCAGGGCAGGGTACTGGGCGGAGGCCGGTGACATGGAATGAAAGCATCGGATGTGGAATGAAAGCATGTTTATGCATGTATTCTGACTGTGTGTGTGCTCTGTATCTATGGAGAGAGAGCACATTTGGGTGGCGTCATTACTACTTTCTGATACCAGAAGTAGAGGATACCCGAGAGCATGGTCGCCAGGAAACAGGAGCCTGTATCCAATACACGCTTGTTTACAGAGTCGAGCAATGAAACGTAAAACTTTCATTTGGGGTATTATCAACAGTAAAATACTTGTTTTACTGCCTCATACTGTAAATGATGGTGCATTGTGGGAAACTGTTGTGTGCGAGGAAATAATTGCTGTATTTCAAATGGTACTATTATTTCACCCCACAGAATACAGTACCGTACCGTATCTTTGGATCACTAAAAACCTTTTGACCACTAGCGGGTGCATGGTATTGTTGTATCTGGCTCATTAACATATTTTGAGGTGTGCCTTGTAAGAGGCTATATTGTTGCATCCGTGAGTGAGAATGCTGTACCAATTTAACTCCTGACCTATGTGGTTATACTGCCCCATCAAATTAAAATATATAGGGGACAGATTGGAGTGGCAGCAAGTCTTAAAACTTAAATGTTTGAGCATTTTGGCATGTCATTTGGTCTGTTTTGACTTCGCTGCCAGAAGTGCAAGGGATATAAAACACCAAATATTCATTAATATGCTGTAATGTGTAAACACTTTACCAAGCAGCCAACCTGCTTGCACCAAACACTTGTAATTACAGTAAAATACTGTGAAATACAAACCCCTCCCCTCAATGAATTTCATTCATTCATCCATCCTGTTCTCTGTGCTACCGCATGGCAAGCGGTACCAGTGCACCAAGTCAACAGGACCCTGATCAGCTTCTACCCCCAAGCCATTAGACTGCTAAACAAGACTGCTAAATAGCTAATCAAATGGCTACCCGGACTACCTGCATTGACCCTTTTGGGCACTAATACTCTTGCAATGACTCTATGCTCACACACTGGACACTACTCATACCCCAACACACACATACACACATACACACTCACACTCACACTACATACGCCCTCACACATAACACACACACACACATGCATACTGACGCCACACACACACACACTTTCACTCTCACCACATATGCTGCTGCTACTGTCTATTATCTTTCCTATTGCCTAGTCACTTTACCCCTACCTATATGTACATAGCTACCTCAATTAACTCGTATCCCTGCACATGGACTCGGTATCGGTACGCCCTGTATATAGCCATGTTATTTTTACTCGTTATTCTTATTCGTTATTCATTGTGTATTTATTCCTTGTGTCACTATTTCAATTTTGAACTTTAACTCTGCATTGTTGGAAAAGGACCCATAAGTAAGCATTTCACTGTTAGTCTACACTGTTGTTTACCAAGCAGGTGACAAATAAAATGTAGCATTACATTTTTTACAGTATAATACAGTCAGTCTTACAATATTGTACTGTATATCATTTCACAGTACTTGCTTTGATACTGTATTAAGATTACACTAGGTGTACTGTAAGAATACAGAATTTTACTCGCCACTGAGCTGCCTGTAAATTACTGTCAAATTCACGGCAACCCCTTTACAGTGTGGGTGAGCTGTTGGTTTACTCAAACTCAAAGGGCATTTGGGGGTGGAGTAGTGACTCAGAATGAAGGATGAGTGTTTAGCCTCAGCATGGTACTGATGGACACACGCACACACACACACACACACACACACACACACACACACACACACACACACACACACACACACACACACACACACACACACACACACAATTCAGCCTATAAGCTCTGTGCTGACTGCTGACACTCCTCCGCACTCAGCTAAATAGAAGTGGCAAGCTCTCACACAGCCTTGATAAGAGCGTGCCATGCATTACCATGGTGATCTGTCTATTGGCACCTAATCAAACCAATCAGGTGCTGGTTTAGTGTTTGTAAACACAGATTTTTAAGTCCTGCTGGTGTGTAGGTTGGCCCAGGTCCCGCCTCAGGGCTGATAAATGGTCAGGTCAGTCTCTGCTGCTGCCTACCCGCAGAGGAGGAGAAACATGAGCTGTTTACCCCAGGGCTGAGTCATACAAACAGCTCACTCTCTCTTAAAAACATACATACGTAGGTGCACACACACACATACACACACACGTGTGCACTCACACACACACTCCAATCCTCTTATGCAAACTGTGTTGCTCTCTCATGCAAACTCTCCCCCTCTCAAAAGCTCTACCTCACCTCTCTTGTATCATACAGAATACAGATTCTCTCATTGTCTTTATCCCTCTCGGTCTTTCTGTTCCTCTCCTTTTCTCTCTCCTCTCATCTCCCTCACTCGTCGTAAGGAGATTAGTTTTCACAGTCAGTTAACCTGTATCCTCCCCTCGCTCCAAATAAAAAAACCTCTGAAGGTCAACAAGGAGCACCGGGGATTTACTTCAATGTCAACACAAACGTGTGCACGCACACACACACAAGTATGCAGGCACTCATGTACTCTCTCTCTCTCAGCACCTGCCAAACACAGTTGGCAGCACACCTCTACCCAAATAAAGAAATCAGAGACCTGTATAGGGATGTGTGCTTGTGCAATCCAGCCTCTTCTCAATCACACACAGCCCTTAAACACCTAAACACTCTCACCTAGAAATATCAATCAATGAACACATACAGCCAGGAGTCTTTTCTCAACACAGTAACAGAACTAGTGCTTTAGAATACAACCACTACTAATACAGTGAAGTGATCAATTGTTGCGGATGACTTATTGCATCATTACTGCCTTCATGGGACCTTGGTCGCCCCAAATACAGGTCGCCCTAAATCTTTTTGGGGTAGTGGTATTGACGGTACTTTCGGACTTTGTGTTATGCTGGGGAGGGTTGTGAGTTTGGTCAGGCCGGAATTACTTTTTTGTCACACTATGACCATCCATGTTTACTATACCCCTTTAACAGATACTGTACAAATACTCTCCTGTATCTTGGTTCTAGTAATAGATCAGTCCTACATGTTTGGAGCATGCTCTGAGCAACACATATCTAGCAGGAGTGTATTTTCCCATAGAGATAACACAACAGCAGAGCTATTTTAGGCCTCTACTGACTCCCACTTCATCTACCGGTGTGAGTGACAGAGAGAGATGGGTTTCAGTATTCTATCTAAACTCCCCCTCCCCCATAAAACTTGCTTCCTCAGTTTGAACCAAGCCAGGCTGTTGGCAAAATGCTTTTATTTGATTTGAAGTAGCTGACGGGAATGCCTCTCACCATATACAGTGGGGAAAAAAGTATTTAGTCAGCCACCAATTGTGCAAGTTCTCCCACTTAAAAATATGAGAGAGGCCTGTAATTTTCATCATAGGTACACGTCAACTATGACAGACAAATTGAGAAAAAAAATCCAGAAAATCACATTGTAGGATTTTTTATGAATTTATTTGCAAATTATGGTGGAAAATAAGTATTTGGTCACCTACAAACAAGCAAGATTTCTGGCTCTCACAGACCTGTAACTTCTTCTTTAAGAGGCTCCTCTGTCCTCCACTCGTTACCTGTATTAATGGCACCTATTTGAACTTGTTATCAGTATAAAAGACACCTGTCCACAACCTCAAACAGTCACACTCCAAACTCCACTATGGCCAATACCAAAGAGCTGTCAAAGGACACCAGAAACAAAATTGTAGACCTGCACCAGGCTGGGAAGACTGAATCTGCAATAGGTAAGCAGCTTGGTTTGAAGAAATCAACTGTGGGAGCAATTATTAGGAAATGGAAGACATACAAGACCACTGATAATCTCCCTCGATCTAGGGCTCCACGCAAGATCTCACCCGTGGGGTCAAAAGGATCACAAGAACGGTGAGCAAAAATCCCAGAACCACACGGGGGTTCTAGTGAATGACCTGCAGAGAGCTGGGACCAAAGTAACAAAGCCTACCATCAGTAACACACTACGCCGCCAGGGACTCAAATCCTGCAGTGCCAGACGTGTCCCCCTGCTTAAGCCAGTACATGTCCAGGCCCGTCTGAAGTTTGCTAGAGTGCATTTGGATGATCCAGAAGAGGATTGGGAGAATGTCATATGGTCAGATGAAACCAAAATATAACTTTTTGGTAAAAACTCAACTCGTCGTGTTTGGAGGACAAAGAATGCTGAGTTGCATCCAAAGAACACCATACCTACTGTGAAGCATGGGGGTGGAAACATCATGCTTTGGGGCTGTTTTTCTGCAAAGGGACCAGGACGACTGATCCGTGTAAAGGAAAGAATGAATGGGGCCATGTATCGTGAGATTTTGAGTGAAAACCTCCTTCCATCAGCAAGGGCATTGAAGATGAAACGTGGCTGGGTCTTTCAGCATGACAATGATCCCAAACACACCGCCCGGGCAACGAAGGAGTGGCTTCGTAAGAAGCATTTCAAGGTCCTGGAGTGGCCTAGCCAGTCTCCAGATCTCAACCCCATAGAAAATCTTTGGAGGGAGTTGAAAGTCTGTGTTGCCCAGCGACAGCCCCAAAACATCACTGCTCTAGAGGAGATCTGCATGGAGGAATGGGCCAAAATACCAACAACAGTGTGTGAAAACCTTGTGAAGACTTACAGAAAACGTTTGACCTGTGTCATTGCCAACAAAGGGTATATAACAAAGTATTGAGAAACTTTTGTTATTGACCAAATACTTATTTTCCACCATAATTTGCAAATAAATTCATTAAAAATCCTACAATGTGATTTTCTGGATAATTTTTTCTCATTTTGTCTGTCATAGTTTACGTGTACCTATGATGAAAATTACAGGCCTCTCTCATCTTTTTAAGTGGGAGAACTTGCACAATTGGTGGCTGACTAAATACTTTTTTCCCCCACTGTAAACATGCTTGACACACCAAAATCAAAACACTACATTTCCATTTCAAAGGAACAGCCTTCCTCTATCCATTTGGTTAGATATATATATATATATTTTTTTACATTTGATTTGGTAAATGCAGTATGTTTGTGAGATTGAGCTAATATAACGAGGAGGGGGAGGGTATGTTAGTGCATCCTTATTTTATGACTAGTTGTAAACAACAGCATTTGTAGTCTGAGTCCACCACTGAATGACTATAATGTTACTACAACAACAAAGACTAGGTTACTGCCAGTACTACCACAAAGGAACCATATGATGTTGATGTAATAGAATAGCTCCTTCCTTAGGTTTAATGTCAACACATTCTCTCATACTATCATGTCAGACATTCTCCTGCACAGCGTGAGCATGTACTCCCTCTCCCCTCTCTGGTTCACCAGCTATTAACCAACAGGCAGCACAGTTACAGTACACAGCATCATTAGGCCTACTGTGAAAGCTACATTACATCAACAACATACACTGAGTATACCAAACATTAGGAACACCTTCCTAATATTGAGAGTAAGGTACTGTAGGGGATAAACATAGGGTAGTGTCCGGTAAATATACAGTACCTTTCTATTAATATGATGCACTTCAGGGTAGCACACACTAAGAGGCTCAGATTGTAGCCGAATAGCTGCTTCATACACACACAGTCACACAGTCACACACACACACACACACACACACACACACACACACTCTTTATGTCCAGAGACAGAGGGCCGGTGAATGACACAAAATACTAGTTTCACAACATGCAGTCACTTTGTTTCTTGCACAGGTCTGTTTGTACTTGTGCCTGTTTGAAGAGCCCAGCCACCACATATTTGTTGCTGCTCACTACATTAAAGAGATGAGAGTCCTAGAGACATGGAGCAGACTGGAGCAGACTGGCCCACTGTGCCTCTGTCCCCTCGCCTCCTTGGCCTTGCTGTGCACGCTGTGGGACAGTGATGCCGGGTGACAGGCCTGCCTGAATGTCAACCAGACACCAACCATGGTAGTCACAAGAACTGAGAGCCCACATACCAGCAGAGAGAGAGAGGGAGCGAGAGATAGAGAGAGAGTAACAGAGAAATAGACAGAGAGACAGAGTAGGGAGGGGGGGTTGAGGCAAGGGGTGGGGGCAGAGATAGAGAGCAACAGAAGATGGCAGGTCCTGTCAATCTCTGTATGTCTCAACTCTCCATGTCTTTACATTTCTACCAGGTCACTCAAGATCCACTGCGAAATTCGACATCCGTCCAGGTAAGCAGGACGTCGGGAGATGACTTCAAAACTGGCCACTAGGGGCAACGGTGAGCGCTATTACTATCAAGTAGGCTTGGGGTTTGCTAGCCATTGGGCGTAAGACGCAAGCTTTGGCTCTGAGGGTTGAGTTTTCAATCCCAGTGCTAGGCAGTAGTTTTAATTGTTTTGTTTCAACTCTTACCAAACCCTAACCCTTAAAGTGGAACTGACAGCGTTTTAACTACTTTGCAGATATGAAACGAACAGACAATCATAATATCAGTAAAAAAAATGTAAAATTCCCAGTTTATGCTACAAAACCAACTTCATAAGAGGTTTTAAAAATAGGTTATATTTGACTCAACATTCCATCACGTACACTAAGGCATTGTTGGCAGAATAGATTGAGGCAGTTCAAAGCATGATTAATATAATTCACCAATACATTTCTTGGTAGTCCAAAAAATATTGCTATCAGGTTGTAAATCACAGCTGGCCTGGTACATTGTTTGCTGCCTCTATTCGGGATGCACTGTTTCAGTTTCAATGACTCAATATTTTGGACAAAAACGGACGAATGCAACTAAGGCTGGGAATGTCAATACAATCAAACTAGAAAGGACAATGATCACAAGTCAGTCATAACGTGGCTAATAGGCTAGCGTATCTATTTGTGTAACAAGCTAAAAACCAAACGTTAGCTAGCTAGCTAGCTGCTAGGAGGATGTCATGTCATTGGAGGAGTGGGTGAGTGACTGACTATTTCCCCTCAAATCGTTTTTCGGTGGCTATACACAGCTAGAGATGCAGGTGTCATTTGCTTACCTAGCAAGAACTTGAACGAATGTTATTCAGTTAGCATATCTCTTGCGTTCGCAAATTCACTCTGGCTATCTACTCCGATTTCAGAGCACTCTCGCCTGAGAGTGTGCAACACCCGCTGAATATGACCGGTGTCAGTAAACGTATGCAAAAAAAAGCAATAGTTAGTCACGAGCACTCTAGATAACATGCACACAGCCTAGCTAACCAGCTCTGCTAGGGCGAGTAAAATGGTCAGAGTGAGGTGTTTTCTCACTTGTGTCTGGAAGTAGCTAGCTTGCAAGCTAGCCAACGTTAGCCAGTTAGCTTGGGTGCTTGGTTGGAACAAACATGCATTGGCAGGCAAGCTGCAGAAGGACGAGTAGGCTACAATTCCCCATGATTTATCAGTGCAATTTTGAGGGTGAACTAGCTGAAAACATTTGAGAGGGTTTATCTAATGTTCCTTCTTATATTTTAGCTCATCTTGCTCTGGCTAGTGTTAGAAATTGCGTAATTCAAATCTGGTATTGGAATAAGAGAAAACATAATCAAGAGATATTCAATCCAAGCTAAATTTATTATATGCAAAATGTATGTATGATAAGTATGTTGGTTCGTATACGGTCTCACTGAAATACCATGCAGGGCAGACAGAGAACTGACTTCCTCATCACAAATCCTTCCGTAAATACCCTGACAGTTTTAGTTCCCGCTCTCTGCTGGGCCTATCAGGGTAGAGGTTGGGCGTGGTTTAGACTTGCCCAACCTATCCGTTGGCGCACTGGCTGGTCCCAGACCCTTGGCGCTCCACTTGTTGCACACTGTTGCCAGGCATACGTTTTTATCATAACAACCTGTGGAGTTAGCACCCAAAAGACACCATTCCACTGTACTGTGAGTACCTAGTTCAAGGACGGTTCACAGACAACGGTTCACAGACAACAAAGAGGCAGTGTTCGTATCTGTAAGAAATACAAGTCTTATCTGTCCTACCCCCTAATGTTCCTTACATGAATCACAGCCTGTTATGTGAAACAATTTATATCAGAATAGTACAAACCTATGCTTATCATTAATGCATTCCTTCTAAGCTATTCATCACATACAGATCCAATTATGAGAAAATAGATCCCCACACTAGCATTAGTTGTTGATCTTGTTGTTGTCATGGTTTCGGCCGAGGCGGCCCCTCCTCCTTGTTCGGGCAGGTTTCGGCGGTCGTCGTCTCCGGAGTACTAGCTGCCACCGTTCTATGTTTCTTGTTTGATTGGTTTTGTCTGTTTGTCACACCTGTTTTGTGTTATGTCTCATTAAGCACCCTATTTAGTTCCTTGTTGTTAGTTAGGTGTTGTGTGTAATTGTTTCCTTGTCGTGTTGCTGCGCTACCTATTTTGGTGCGCTATTTAGTAGTTTGCCTCCTTGTTGTTTTTAGGAGAGATTTACGCATATGTTTAGTGCGCCCGTTTGGTTACGCCTGTGCTCGCTTTTCTCGCCTCCGGGCTGTTCTTGGATTATTTTGTGTTGATCTACTAAAGACTTTGTTTGGATATACTTCTGCGTCCTGCGCCTGATTCCACACCACACCTACCTACAGCAACTCTTGACAGAATTACACACCACATATGGAATCAGCAGGAGCACCCACCGACATCATGGAGGAGCGTCTTCGTGGTCAAGAGGATCGAATCAACCAGATCGGGCACGCCTTGGACCGCGTCATGAACACCCTCCATCGATGGGAGACAAGCGGGGTACCCACACCCCCACCTATCGCACCATCACCATCGGACAGCCCGCCCGTCCAACTACCGGAACCCAGTGGGATTCGGCTCTCGCTCCCGAGGGCGTACGAAGGCACCGCTGCCGGGTGTCAGGGGTTCCTATTACAAGTGGAGCTCTACCTTGCCACCATACACCCGGCGCCCTCGGGATACGAGAGCGTTTCCGCCCTCATCTCCTGTCTCACCGGCAAGGCGTTGGAGTGGGCCAACGCCGAATGGAGGGGAATAGACGCCGCCACAGTCACCTATGCGGAGTTCTCCCGCCGCTTCCGTGCTGTCTTCGACCATCCACCAGAGGGGAAGGCGGCGGGGGAGCGTCTATTCCACCTCCGACAGGGAATGAGGAGCGCTCAAGAGTTTGCGCTGGAGTTCCGGACTCTGGCGGCAGATGCAGGGTGGAATGAGAGGGCCCTCATAGACCACTTTAGATGTAGCCTTCGGGAGGACGTCCGCAGAGAGTTAGCGTGCAGGGATACTACACTAACATTTGACCAGTTGGTGGACATGGCCATTCGGCTGGACACCCTGCTCGCGACCCACGGACGTCCCAGGTGGGGGCCTCCCATTCCACCCTCCAGCGCCTCCGAGCCGAGCCCGATGGAGCTTGGAGGTGCTGGCGCTAGAGGGAGGAGAGGAAGGAGCCCGAGGGGGGCAGTCTCCTGCACCAACTGTGGCCGCGGAGGGCACACCGCGGCTAGGTGCTGGGGAGGGTCCCCTGGTGAGAGAGATGGCAGGTCACACATTGTGGAGTCCTCCCAGGTGAGTAGGCGCCCTACTTACCCAGAGCTTTCTGTCGTACACATTACATTACCTGTTTGTTTCCCACAGGTTGCACCTCGTTCCCAGCATAAGGCGCAAGTCGATTCAGGCGCAGCTGGGAATTTTGTAGATCGTAAATTCTGTGTTAAGTTAGGGATTCCCCTCCTTCCAGTCGATAAACCCTTCCCTGTACATGCCTTAGATAGTCGTCCGTTAGGATCTGGGTTGATTGGGGAGGTCACAGCGCCACTTAGGATGATGATGCAGGGGGGTCATGAGGAGACGATTCAACTCTATCTGATCGACTCTCCTGCGTATCCGGTGGTACTGGGGCTTCCCTGGTTGATTACCCATGATCCTACGATTTCGTGGCGAGAGAAGGCTCTTAAAGGGTGGTCTGCTCAGTGTGAGGGGCTATGTCTGGGTGTTTCCGTAGGGGCGACCTCGGTGGAGAGCCCGAACCAGATGCCAGCACTGCACATTCCGCCTGAGTATGAGGATTTGGCACTCGTGTTTAGTAAGACCAGAGCGGCACGGTTGCCGCCTCATAGACAGGGGGATTGTGCGATAGACCTCCAGATAGGAGCTGCGCTCCCGCGGAGCCATGTGTATCCTTTGTCACAGGAGGAGAAAAGGGCAATGGAGACTTACATTGCCGAGTCTCTGAGACAGGGATACATACGGCCTTCCACTTCTCCCGCGTCCTCGAGCTTCTTTTTTGTGAAGAAAAAGGATGGAGGTTTGCGTCCGTGTATTGATTACCGCGGTCTCAATCAGGTGACTGTGAAATATAGTTATCCACTCCCGCTGATTGCGACCATGACGGAGTCATTACACGGGGCACGGTTCTTCACAAAATTGGACCTCAGGAGCGCATATAACTTGGTGCGCATTAGGGAGGGCGATGAGTGGAAGACAGCATTTAGTACTACCTCCGGCCATTACGAGTATCTCGTCATGCCATATGGGTTAATGAATGCTCCATCAGTCTTCCAATCGTTTGTAGATGAGATTTTCCGGGACATGCAGGCGCAGGGAGTAGTGGTGTACATAGATGATATTCTTGTGTACAGTTCTACTCGGGCCGAGCATGTAGCCCTGGTGCGCAGGGTATTGAGGAGACTGTTGGAGCATGACCTGTATGTCAAAGCCGAGAAATGTCTGTTCTTTCAGGAGTCAGTTTCCTTTTTGGGTTACCAGTTGTCTGCGTCAGGGGTGAGAATGGAGGTGGACCGAGTGTCTGCCGTGCGTAATTGGCAAACCCCAACTACAGTTAAAGAGGTGCAGCGGTTCTTGGGTTTTGCGAATTACTACCGGAGGTTTATCCGGGGTTTTGGACAGGTGGCATCTCCCATAACGTCTCTTCTGAAGGGGGGTCCGGTGCGCTTGCAGTGGTCGGCTGAGGCGGACAGGGCCTTTGGGAGACTGAAGGACCTGTTTACCTCGGCTCCGGTGCTGGCGCACCCGGATCCCGCTTTACCCTTCCAAGTAGAGGTGGACGCGTCTGAGGCCGGTATCGGGGCAGTTCTTTCACAACGGTCCGGCACACCACCTAAGCTCCGCCCCTGTGCTTTTTATTCTAAGAAGCTCAGTCCGGCGGAGCAGAATTATGACGTAGGGGACAGGGAGCTGTTAGCCGTAGTACAGGCCCTAAAGGTGTGGAGGCATTGGCTTGAGGGGGCTCAACACCCTTTCCTCATTCTGACCGACCACCGTAACCTGGAATACATTCGGGCAGCTAGGAGACTGAATCCTCGCCAGGCTCGATGGACTATGTTTCTCGCCCGGTTTGTGTTCAAGATCACTTACATCCCTGGGTCCCAGAACGGGAAGGCAGATGCCCTGTCCCGGCGGTATGACACGGAGGAGAGGTGCGTGGAGCCCATTCCCATACTACCGGAGTCTTGTCTGGTGGCACCGGTGGTGTGGGAGGTCGATGCGGAGATCGAGCGGGTATTACGCACCGACCCTAGCCCTCCACAGTGTCCGGTGGGTCGGACGTACGTCCCGCTCGAGGTCCGGGATCGGCTGATTTATTGGGCTCACACGTCACCCTCCTCTGGACATCCAGGTATTGGCCGGACAGTGCACTGCCTTAGTACGAAGTACTGGTGGCCAACGTTAGCCAGGGATGTGAGGGTTTATGTCTCCTCCTGCTCAGTGTGTGCCCAGTGTAAGGCGCCCAGACACTTGCCCAGGGGTAAATTACAACCCCTGCCCGTTCCACAGCGACCCTGGTCTCACCTCTCGGTGGATTTTGTTACCGACCTTCCCTCCTCACAAGGGAATACCACCATCCTGGTCGTTGTGGATCGGTTCTCGAAGGCCTGTCGTCTCCTTCCCATGCCGGGTCTTCCTACTGCCCTACAGACCGCTGAGGCTCTATTTACTCACGTCTTCCGGCATTACGGGGTACCCGAGGATATAGTGTCCGATCGAGGCCCCCAGTTTACCTCCAGAGTCTGGAGAGCCTTTATGGAACGGTTGGGGGTCTCGGTGAGCCTTACCTCGGGTTACCACCCGGAGAGTAATGGGCAGGTCGAACGAGTCAACCAGGATGTGGGTAGGTTTCTGAGGTAAGGCTCACCGAGACCCCCACTCCTCCACTAGACTAACCCCTTTCCAGTGTGTGTTAGGGTACCAGCCGGTTCTGGCACCTTGGCATGAGAGCCAGATCGAGGCCCCTGCTGTGGATGAGTGGGTGCGGCGCTCGGAGGAGACGTGGAACGCTGCACACGTCCATCTGCAGCGAGCCATCCGTCGACAGAAGACGAGCGCCGACCTACACCGCAGTGAGGGGCCAGTGTACGCACCTGGAGATCGAGTCTGGCTCTCAACCAGAAACCTGCCCCTCCGCCTGCCCTGCCGGAAGCTGGGTCGGCGGTTTGTGGGGCCTTTTAAAGTCCTGAGGAGATTGAACGAGGTGTGTTACAGGTTACAACTGCCCATTGATTACAAGAATATTAACCCCTCGTTCCATGTGTCTCTCCTCAGGCCGGTGGTAGCTGGTCCACTCCAGGACTTTGAGATTGAGGAGACTCCTCCGCCCCCGTTGGACATCGAGGGGGCTCCGGCGTACACTGTTCGGACCATCCTGGATTCGAGACGCCGGATGGGGGGTCTCCAATATCTCGTGGAGTGGGAGGGGTACGGTCCGGAGGAGCGGTGCTGGGTGCCGAGGAGGGACATTCTGGATCCGTCCCTGCTGACCGAATTCCATCGTGGTCATCCTACGCGCCCTGCTCCGCGTCCTCCTGGTCGTCCCCGAGGCCGGGGGCGGCGCACGGCTGGAGCCGCGCGTCAAGGGGGGGGTACTGTCACGGTTTCGGCCGAGGCGGCCCCTCCTCCTTGTTCGGGCAGGTTTCGGCGGTCGTCGTCTCCGGAGTACTAGCTGCCACCGTTCTATGTTTCTTGTTTGATTGGTTTTGTCTGTTTGTCACACCTGTTTTGTGTTATGTCTCATTAAGCACCCTATTTAGTTCCTTGTTGTTAGTTAGGTGTTGTGTGTAATTGTTTCCTTGTCGTGTTGCTGCGCTACCTATTTTGGTGCGCTATTTAGTAGTTTGCCTCCTTGTTGTTTTTAGGAGAGATTTACGCACATGTTTAGTGCGCCCGTTTGGTTACGCCTGTGCTCGCTTTTCTCGCCTCCGGGCTGTTCTTGGATTATTTTGTGTTGATCTACTAAAGACTTTGTTTGGATATACTTCTGCGTCCTGCGCCTGATTCCACACCACACCTACCTACAGCAACTCTTGACAGTTGTTGTTGATGTACATAACTGAGGGAGAGAGAGCCTACCTTTTCCGTGGTGTTTACATACAGTATTTGCAGAAATTCATTCAGGTGTATTTTGTGGCTTTTGGCAGATGCGTTCTAATGATCTAAAGTCGCGCTGTTTCAACCGCCTGTAAACACACAGTTCAGTTCAAAGTGAATGATGGCAGGCCTGTGTGGGATATGGCTTGTTTGCAGAAAGGCCTACTGTAGCTCTGATTGGCTATGGTGCACCAATCTGTGCATACTCCTGTCCTGGATTAGACAGATGTTTTTATTAGGTTTTATTTACTACAGTGTCTATTAATTGTACAAATGCATGGCCACTTTCCCACTCTATATTGCTATAGAATTAGTATACGTAATTCCCAAACATTCAAAGAATGCTCGCTTGTCAGAAAACGTTTTTAAAAGCGTCATTTTCTTCCTGGGGGAGTATATGAACAGATTTTAATACGATTTCATTTTGCTAAAATGCTGACAGTTACACTTTAACATTCGGAATTAATGCCTAAACTTAACCTTGAAAATGTGATGTTTATGGATAAACATTGGAATCTGCAGTGAGATTGTGAGAGCTTGTTGTACATCTACTGTATATCAGCTCATAAACTGAAATGACCCTTATGTTGAAATGATGACAGGAGAGAAATTATACAGGAGATAAATTATACTGTAATTGAGATGATAATACAGTGAGAATAGTCCTAACTGTTAGTGAGACCTAAGACAGTGCTAATAGGGTTTTTAAAATAGCTATATCTGCAAGGAGGAGGTTGCTATGGCAGCACGGCAACCACCCTTGACAAAATGTGTATATTTAGAAAGTGTGAAATGAAATAGAAACCAATCATTAGAATTTAATCCTTACGGAGAGTATGCCGGAATGCATTTAGGAATATGGTGTGTGTTTGCGTGTGCGTGCACGTTTGTGTGTGTGCACGTATGTACTGTATGTGTCTCTGTGTTCAACAAGCTCTCAAAGACTCACTGCAGAATCCGACTTTTGTCCATAAACATCAATTTTCGAAAGTTACGTTTAGGCATTCATTCATAACGTTTAAGGGTTAAGGTTTGGGATAGAAAAAAAAAAAGAAAATAAAAAAAAGAGTGCCTAGCACTGGGATTGAAGAAAAAAAAACTATTCCTAGCACTGGGATTGAAGCAAAAAAACTATTCCTAGCACTGGGATTGAAGAAAAAAAAACTATTCCTAGCACTGGGATTGAAGAAAAAAAAACTATTCCTAGCACTGGGATTGAAGAAAAAAAAACTATTCCTAGCACTGGGATTGAAGAAAAAAAAACTATTCCAAGCACTGGGATTGAAGAAAAAAAAACTATTCCTAGCACTGGGATTGAACACGCGACCCTCAGAGCCGGAGTTCGCGGCTTACGCCCATCCAACATCCTGGTCCACAACACCCAATCAAAACCCAAGCCTACTTGATGGTAATAGCGCTCACCGTTGTCCCTAGTGGTGGGTTTTGAAGGCATTTCCCGACATCCTGGGGGCCTAGATGGACATCGAATTTCGAAGTGGATCTTGAGCTACCTGGCTGCTTTGTTAGTGTGAGGGCAAGTGTGTGTGAGAGACAAATAATAACAGGATGTGTATACAGCATATGTGTGCAACTATGTGTGTGACAGAAAGACAGGATGTGTGTGTGTGTGAGCATCATATCAGGGGCTGTGGTAGCAAGAGATCCATTGTTTGCCAGCTAATTAGAGGCATGTGTTAGTGAGACAGGGGTTTAGCGAGAAAGCTTCTCATACACCCCCCCCCCCCCCCCCCCACACACACACACACTGCGACAATGATGGGAGCTGATGAGTGCTGTGGAGCTCTGTCTGGCTGAGCTGCATAGTGGCAGAGAGGAGGGGTGACAGCAGCTAAACTACGCTAATGAAGACATCAGCTTAGTGTCTGAGTCACAGGCAGCTGCCAAAACTCACACGTTACTAGTGTGTGAACCAACGCCACTGACAGCCCAGCTCGAAGGCCGAGACACACACACACACAACAGACAGTATAATGCAGCTTGTAGAGAGAGGCTGATATAGTGTGGGAGTGACAGGGCATCATGACTGTATCACAGCCAGGGAGATGTATGGAGGTAAAATGCAAGAGAGATGACAGCCTCTCTCTCTCTGTGTGATGGTTTGATCTGATTTCATTTATTTCTTGGCTCGTCTGTAGTCTTATTCGTTTACTGCGGGAGGTGACTTGAGGACGCAGCAGTCAAGCAGACTGATCCACAGCAGCTGGCATTGAAAATATGAAGAAGAAAAGTTAATTGCACATTTAACTCATCACTGCTGAAGTAACCTATTCTAACCATCATCAGTTACTACGGTAATTCTGAGGGCTTGTGGATACAGGAGAGAAAAAAATGTCACATTTTCTCTCTCTAGAATTTCTCGAAGGGCTAAAATGGGATGGTGGTGACTCACAGAGTCAGAAGCTTACGTGCTGAAACGTATTGTAGATATGGCTGATACGGTGACCGTATTACCGCCACACCGGCGATCACAAGATCACAAGTCACATAGCCAGATGACGACCTAACATAAGGACACCTCAGAGTATGCTATTCTGTTCTTCTGAAATAGACTACATTTTCTTCATATCATATTTCTTTAGACCTGTCTAAAGTAAATACTGGATTTATTGGGAAGGTGTAGTCTATATTACATGGATTTATTAGACTTTTAAAAATGTAGATGTTCCTAAGGTCTGCAGCAGTGGCTTGTAGGCTATGTGTGGAAGCCAGGAGATGCCAAATATGTTTATGTTAATTAACGGTAAATTACTGTGAGACCGGCACTTATTTAACTGACAATCACCGGCTGTCTAAATTTCATGACTGCCACAGCCCTAGTTGTAGAGATGCTTACTTTTCCTCACATGAAGAGAGATGGGGTGAGAAGACGGACATGTAACCTAACATGTGAAAGAAAGACCTACAGAGACATACACACAGAGAATGTAAACATTAGTGCTGCCTTTGTAAAGCTCTAACAGTCACATAAAACCTACAATCATCAACAGCATGTTGTTTATGCTGTTAAGCCTGTGAGACCAGACTGTTTGTCCTTAAAACATAGATTCTGTGTCGTGTGTCTGCAGAACAGGGACAGCTACAGTAGGCTCACTTGTTTAGCAGAGTGGCCCGTGGGGGATTGCATAGAAAAAACAAAGAAAGAAAACCATTAGAAAAATGGGCACTGTACTGCAAAGGGGGCAAATGTTACTTACAGACCTACAGTATGAATACATGGACACACAAAAACATGTCACCTGTCCAATGATTGAAAGATATAAAAGAGGATCAAATAGGAGAAGGGAGAAGAGGTCACATGACTAGAGATAAGTAGAAAAGGGTGAGGCTTCCCATGCCCTCTTCCTCTTGTTTGTGGAGAGAGAGTGCAACTTATCACGTTTGTCTGGTTTTAGATGTGTTGTTTTATTCATGCAACTCCTGGCACAAACTAAAATGGCTACTGCAGATACAATAAAGATGATGTCTAATTCCATTCCCACGCATCCATCAATACAGTGCTATATAAAGCTGTCAGATGGAATGTTGAATTTTTCAATAAAATCCATATTCGGTGTTACTGTCTCAAAGGCGTCAGACAGCATCTTTCAAAAATGATTACAGAAACGTCAACAACAACGCTACACACGCACTCATGCAGGACGACAGGCAAGCAGGCAGGCAGACACACACACACACACACACACACACACACACACACACACACACACACACACACACACAGCAGAGCCTGAATCACAGGCCTCTGACAGCCCATAGAGTAAAGCTAGCCTTCAGGCATTGACACAACAGCAAGGCTGAGGAACTGAATATGTCTATTCACAAACAGTGGGTTGCCACAAACAGGGAATACTATACATTTGCTGTAATTTACTCTAACAAGTGCATGTTAAAGAGTCAGTACCAGCTGACTCCAGAATGCAATACAATAGCCCTTCGATACATTTGACTTGCACCACTAAACTACCCTAGTTATCCCCATTGATGGAGAGTGGGCTATAGAGTTGAGAGTTCCTGAGAGTTGCTAGTTCCTAAGAGCTCCCCTGACAGTAAAGAAAACAGATTATTACTCCATATTGCACCATTTAAGGGGTTTTTGTTTCGGGCTTTTCAGCTTTCTCTAGCAGCAGGCAGTGTGTTGGGGGATCAATGTCAGATATGAGAGAGAGAGACAGTGTGTTAGATAGATGGATTCCAGAGAGAAAGAGAGGGGTGGAAAGACGAGAAGAAGTAAAGAGAGAGAGAGAGAGAGAGAGAGAGAGAGAGAGAGAGAGAGAGAGAGAGAGACAGAGTCATGGAATTTAAACAGGCTATGAAAGTAACTGAAACCTTACCCCTACATGTAATGCTACACACTACTCAAACTACTACTAATTGGTGTTGCTTGAAAGTGTTTGTGTGTGTGTGTGTGCCCTTGCATATGTGTGTATCACAGAGTGAGAGGTTGATGCTCATATGAAAGGCCTCCTGTTGCTCAGTTGGTAGAGCATGGCGCTTGCAATGCCAGGGATGTGGGTTCGATTCCCACGGGGGGCCAGTATGAAAAATGTATGCACTCACTAACTGTAAGTCGCTCTGGATAAGAGCGTCTGCTAAATGACTAAAATGTAAAATATGCTCATTACTTCCTTCCCAAATGCAGAATGTTAATAGTGTCTTACTGTCTTAAAACACCTCTCACACAGAGAGACACTCATCAGAGAGACTCAGCAGAGAGACTCAGCAGAGAGAGGGATGAAACACATGGTAATACCACAACCCAGCGTGACAGAGGACTGTGACAGAAAAGGAAAGAGAGAGCAGTGGCGTGTATTCATGGATGCCAAGGGAAGCCAGGCTTCCCCTGAAAATGTAGCTAAATAATAACATAATTTATATTTAGTCTCTCTGTGTTTTCATAATTTACCTTCAGTTCACAACACACTGCATTACCAAAAGTATGTGGACACCTGCTCGTCGAACATCTCATTCCAAAATCATGGGCATTAATATGGAGTTGGTCCCCTCTTTGCTGCTATTACAGCCTCCATTCTTCTGGGAAGGCTTTCCACTAGATGTTGCAACATTGCTGCGGGGACTTGCTTCCATTCAGCCACAAGAGCATTAGTGAGGTCGGGCACTGATGTTGGGCGATTAGGCCTGGCTCGCAGTCGGCGATCCAATTCATCCCAAAGGTGTTCGATGGGTTTGAGGTCAGGGCTCTGTGCAGGCCAGTCAAGTTCTTCCACACCGATCTCAACTAACCATTTCAGTATGGACCTCGCTTTGTGCACGGGGGCATTGTCATGCTGAAACAGAAAAGGGCCTTCCCCAAACTGTTGCCACAAAGTTGGAAGCACAGAATCGTCTACTGTATGCTGTAGCGTTGAGATTTCCCTTCACTGGAACTAGCCCGAACCATGAAAAACAGCCCCAGACCATTATTCCTCCTCCACCAAACTTTACAGTTGGCACAGATGTAGAAGGCTAATGTTAACTAGCTAACGTTGCCCATGAAAGGAAGTTAGGCTAGCAAGCAAGCATTTTACCCTGGTAGCGTAGGACTACAAAAAATAAAAGTGTGTACTGTATGACAGAGTCATAGACCATTTCTTCAACATGAAAGGATGGCATTGGCGTTTCAGGGTGAGTCAACATATTTTTTGTTTATACTTGCACGAACACACACAAATCAGAAGCATGGACAGCCACATCATATTTAACTTACGTTGATTGGACTAAATCGTTTTTTGGTATCTTTTAGTGGTCACTGTATTAGACTAAGCATAGGTGATTTGATTATGTTGAAATTGAAACGTTTTTTTCCCTGCCTTGGCAGAGAGAGAGAGAGAGAGAGAGAGAGAGAGAGAGAGAGAGAGAGAGAGAGAGAGAGAGAGAGAGAGAGAGAGAGAGAGAGCAGTGCTACTCACTCGTTCTAGAGCTGCCAGTGTCCTCCTAGGTAGTAACTGTGGGTGGAGGTTTCATCATACACCGTTAGAGAATACTCTGAAATCACAGGGCATCCTATGCTCAGAGAGTGGGATCACACATGCACACACTCACACAAACACACATAAAACACACACCCATACAAAAATACACACATAAGCAAACTCAAAATAAACACACACATGCAGGCTCACATACAAACTCAGACATTAACAAACACATAACCACACTCCCCCACTCATGGGCCCGAATGTAGCTGACACACACACATTCTGCATGCATCAACACCTTCACGCACATACAGTAGTGGAGAAACTGTTACAGAGACGGCAGAAGTAGAGGTACGGGGGGCGCGGCTGCACCCTCTAGTTCTGATGGGAACAGTATTAGTAGGAATAGTTGGGTCGTTCCACCAAATCGGTGCCTTCTGAGATGTGTAACTTGGTGAAAAAATATGTTTTAACAAGCTGTCATAAACAGCACATGTTCAACTTAATAAAAAACAAATGTTTCCATCTCCAGTGGTCAAACAATACATTTACTATATAGTAGGTGCCTATTAAGTGTCAAAGAAAGTAACAGGTCTGACCGTAACAGGTTTGACGACTTCATCTTAAATCAGCCAGCCTTACATCCTCTTGTGTTATGCTTGACCCATTCAGTTTTCCACCACAAAGCACCTGAAAATGGCCAAAAAGAGTAGAACCAGCTCATCTGCTTTCACACTATGATTTGACTAGCAGATGTTCAATGTTTATTTAGAAGAAAATATTTAAAACGACAGTTCAGTTCACGTAACAGGGTTGACCTTAAAATGAGGGACAGTTTTTACCTTAAAATGAGTCACTAATCACATTAAATAAATAATAATCTTCAGAAATGACTTTGGCAAAGCAACAAAATAACTAGGACTTTACAATGATGGTGAAAACTTGGAGACATGTTGGGGTTAAGTGGGTTAAAATCTTCCTGGAAGTCACAAAGGGTGCACGGAGGGACATGTAAAAATGCTGAATTCTGGCACTTTAGCAAGTTTATTCATATTAAAAATCGGATTTATTGACTAATCCATGTGGTCTGTATTAAAGGGCACTGTCAAAGGCGTCAGTGAATTGCGGTGGGCGAAGTTAAACGCAGGACACAGAGCTTATCCGAAACGTACTTTACTAGAAAGTAAACTGAGCATATACAATCTCCACACAGGGAGGAAATAACCCGCACACTAACGATCACGAATACAATCACACACAACACACAGTGTACGACAGAGGGTTAAATAGGGAAGACAATACAACATAATGGGAAACAGGTGTACATAATCAAGACATAACAAGTTTAACACAGAAACATGGATCGGTAGCAGCTAGGACTCCGGTGACGACGAACGCCGAAGCCTGCCCGAGCAAGGAGGAGGAGCAGCCTCGGCTGAATCCGTGACAGGCACTTCATTTAATATAATAGGCTTTTAAAATTCAATATTGGTGCACAATTTCTAGAATATCAAAGGGACGCAAAAGGCACTCATTTCGTGGAATGACTCTGTAACCGAAGTCTGGACACTGATTGTAGGCCTCCAATAATATAATATTATTTCCAGTAAAAAGATAGTCCAAATGTGGTAGAAATATGATTTTCAGCATCTTGACAGAATGCGAATGTGTTGTGTAGCCTAAACGTGCGATTTATTTCAGCGACATAACAGCTTTTCATTTCCTTAAATCCGGTCAAACATTTCCTTTAAACCCGGTCCCTAAATGTCCTCGCTCCGTGAGAGAAGCAGAAATGAAAGAGAAACTTTACCAATGTCAACTAGATTATTGATGAACCATTGATTCTATATACACTACCAGTCAAAAGTTTGGACACACGTACTCATTCAAGGGTTTTTCTTTATTTTTACTATTTTTTCATTGTAGAATAATAGTGAAGACATCAAAACTATGAAATAACAAATATGGAATCATGTAGTAAACAAAAAAGTGTAAACAAATCAAAGTATATTTTATATTTGAGAATCTTCAAATAGCCACACTTTGCCTTGATGACAGCTTTGCACACTCTTGGCATTCTCTCAACCAGCTTCATGAGGTAGTCACCTGGAATGCATTTCAATTAACAAGTGTGCCTTCTTAAAAGTTAATTTGTGGAATTTCTTTCCTTCTTAATGCATTTGAGCCAATCACTTGTGTTGTGACAAGGGGGGGGGGGGGTATACAGAAGATAGCCCTATTTGGTAAAAGACCAAGTCCATATTATGGCAAGAACAGCTCAAATGAGCAAAGAGAACCTTCAAGACATGAAGGTCAGTCAATCCGAAAATGTCAAGAACTGTTAAAGTTTCTTCAAGTGCAGTCGCAAAAACCATCAAGCGCTATGATGAATCTGGCTCTCACGAGGACCGAGTATGTGTGTCCAAACTTTTGACTGGTACTGTATATATACAGTGCCTTCAGAAAGTATTCACACCCCTTGACTTTTTCCACATTTTGCTATGTTACAGCCTTATTCTAAAATTGATTAAATAATTTTTTTCTCTCATCAATCTACACACAATACCCCATAATGACAAAGCAAAAACAGGTTTTTAGAAATGTTAGCTAATTTATAAAAAATGAATAATGGAAATATCACATTCACATAAGTATTCAGACCCTTTTCTCAGTACTTTGTGGAAGCACCTTTGGCAGCGATTACAGCATCGAGTCTTCTTGGGTATGACGCTACAAGCTTGGCACATCTGTATTTGGAGAGCTTCTCCCATTCTTCTCTGCAGATCCTCTCAAGCTCTGTCAGGTTGGATGGGAAGCGTTGCTGCACAGCTATTTTCAGGTTTCTCCAGAGATGTTCAATCGGGTTCAAGTCCGGGCTCTGGCTGGGCCACTCAAGGCATTTAGAGACTTGTCCCGAAGCCCCTTCTGCGTTGTCTTGGCTGTGTGCTTAGGGTTGTTATCCTGTTGGAAGGTGAACCTTCACCCCAGTCTGAGGTCCTGAGCGCTCTGGAGCAGGTTTTCATCAAGGATCTCTCTGTACTTTGCTCCGTTCATCGTTCCCTTGATCCTGACTAGTCTCCCAGTCCCTGAAAAACATCCCCACAGCATGATGCTGCCACCACCATGCTTCACCGTAGGGATGGTGCCAGGTTTCCTCCAGAAATGGCGCTTGGTATTCAATCCAAAGAGTTCAAGCTTGGTTTCATCAGACCAGATAATCTTGTTTCTCATGGTCTAAGAGTCTTTAGGTGCCTTTTGGCAAACTCCAAGCAGGCTGTCATGTTCCATTTTACTGAGGAGTGGCTTCCGTCGGGCCACTCTACCATAAAGGCCTGATTGGTGGAGTGCTGCAGAGATGGTTGTCCTTCTGGAAGGTTCTCCCATCTCCACAGAGGAACTCTATAGCTCTGTCAGAGTGACCATCGGGTTCTTGGTCACCTCCCTGACCAAGGCCCTTCTCCGGGTGGCCTGCTCTAGCAAGAGTCTTGGTGGTTCCAAACTTCTTCCATTTAAGAATGATGGAGGCCACTGTGTTCTTGGGGACCTTCAATGCTGCAGAATTGTTTTGGTATCCTTTCACAGATCTGTGCCTTGACACAATCCTGTCTCAGAGCTCTACGGACAATTCCTTCGACCTCATGGCTTGGTTTTTGCTCTGACATGCACTGTCAACTGTGGGACCTTGTATAGACAGGTGTGTGCCGATCCAAATCATGTCCAATCAATTGAATTTACCAAAGGTGGACTCCAATCAAGTTGTAGAAACATCTCAAGGATGATCAATGGAAACAGGATGCACCTGAGCTCAATTTGGAGTCTCATAGCAAAGGGTCTGAATACTTATGTAAATATGTATTAATTTTGTTTTATACATTTGCAAAAATGTGGGTTATTGCGTGTAGATTGCTGAATTTGTTTTATTTAATCTATTTTAGAATAAGTCTGTAACGTAACAAAATGTGGAAAAGTCAAGGGGTCTGAATACTTTCCAAAGACACTGTGTATATATATATATATAAAAAAAGAAACGTCCTCTCACTGTCAACTGTGTTTATTTTCAGCATACTTAACATGTGTAAATATTTGTGTGAACATAGCAAGATTCAACAACTGAGACATAAACTGAACAAGTTCCACAGACATGTGACTAACAGAAATTGAATAATGTGTCCCTGAACAAAGGGGGGGTCAAAATCAAAGTAACAGTCAGTATCTGGTGTGGCCACCAGCTGCATTAAGTACTGCAGTGCATCTCCTCCTCATGGACTGCATCAGATTTGCCAGTTCTTTCTGTGAGATGTTACCCCACTCTTCCACCAAGGCACCTGCAAGTTCCCTGACATTTCTGGGGGGCCCTAGCCCTCACCCTCCAATCCAACAGGTCCCAGACGTGTTCAATGGGATTGAGATCCGGGCTCTTCGCTGGCCATGACAGAACACTGACATTTCTGTCTTGCAGGAAATCACGCACAGAACGAGTAGTATGGCTGGTGGCATTGTCATGCTGGAGGGTCATGTCAGGATGAGCCTGCAGGAAGGGTACCACATGAGGGAGGAGGATATCTTTTTTTTTTTTTTTTTTTTTTTTTTATGGGGGTAGATCAGCTTAATATTGCAGATAGATTGTAACTTCTATCAATGTAATTGTCTGCATCACTTCCAATCCCCCATGTTTTTTATATATACTCCCCTTTATTACTTTTCAACCCCGCCATCCTTTCCCTACTTGGGGTAAATTAGTGAACAACAATGCCCAGGCCTCTACTTCCAGCCTATACTTACTATCTACACCATATGGACACAGTCAATTTTACAATAATTCTATTTTATTTGTTTGGATGTCTTCCCTGGGCATTTAATTTGGTGTTTTTCAGAGTCAGTAGAAAGGCCTCTTTAGTGTCCTAAGTTTTCATAACTGTGACCTTAATTGCCTACTGTCTGTAAGCTGTTAGTGTCTTAATGACCGTTCCACAGGTGCATGTTCATTAATTGTTTATGGTTCATTGAACAAGCATGAGAAACAGTGTTTAAACCATTTACAATGAAGATCTGTGAAGTTATTTGGATTTTTACGAAATATCTTTGAAAGACAGGGTCCTTAAAAAGGGATGTTTCTTTTTTTGCTGAGTTTATATATGACATTATTCTGGTGAGCAAGGCTTTATTTAGTATTCTAGAGGAACAAGTAATGACAGAAGAGAAGCAGCATGTATTTAATTATAGACAAGTTGACTAACAAATAGCCTACCAAATGTCGGAAATTATAAACACAAAAATATCGAAATGAGGCTAGTTGAGAGCAGGTATTACTGTGGTAACTATGTCACGGAGTGTGTACGTTGGGGACGTTGAGACAACGTAGCCCCATTCATTTTCAATGGAGGGAAGTGAAGTGGGCGATGGGACCGTGGACGATGTGAGCCTGGGCGAGGGAGCGTGAACAGGGTGGGACCAAGGTTGGGAAAAGCTTAACTTTTTGCAAATACTCCATGACATTGTGGCGCTATTGACCAATCGAAGCTCATTATAGCTTCCAGACCGGACTGGATTGGCTGTGGATACATAGCACTACTTCGCCTGCTTGCTAGCTTGCTAGCACCCACATAAAGCTACCGTGGTTATCCAAATTATTGTGTTATGTGGAAATTCGGCATAAGTGGCAGGTTGAGAGGCCTGCTAACCCTGCAACACACTCAGATTGAGTGTTATGGAGTGTTATGCAGTGCTATGGAGTGTTATGGAGTGTTATGCAGTGTTATGGAGTGTTTGCAGCACTGAAATATTCTTGCTGTATTCTCTTGTCAGGACAGGGCTGGGTAACACTTTATTTGGATAGTCCATCTGTAGATTCTCTACAGATTATCTACAGACTTCAGTAACATTTCAACTAACTATCTACTAACCCTAACCCTAGCCCTAACCCTTATCCTAACCCTAAACTTAACCCTTACCCTAGCCCTAACCTTAACCCTAACCCTTATTCTAAACCTAACCCTAACCGTAACCATAGCAAGCAGTTGCTTGTCAACAGATATTTTGTTGATAGTATCTAGACCAGGGATGGGCAACTGGGGGCCTGTGGGCCGCCCCTTTTCTAGGCCCGTGGACCAATTTCACCCACAAAAAAATATATACAGTTGAAGTCGGAAGTTTACATACAGTTAGGTTGGAGTAATTAAAACTCGTTTTTCAACCACTCCACAAATTTCTTGTTAACAAACTATAGTTTTGGCAAGTCGGTTAGGACATTTACTTTGTGCATGACACAAGTAATTTTTCCAACAATTGTTTACAGACAGATTATTTCACTTATAATTCACAGTATCATGATTCCAGCTGGTCAGAAGTTGACTGTGACTTTAAACATCTTGGAAAATTCCAGAAAATGATGTCATGGCATTAGAAGCTTCTGATACTGCTACTCCTACTGCTCTCTCCTCTTCTGACCATGTGTTCTCACATACCCCGAGAGCATCTGGTCAGCGGGGTGGTGGCACAGGAATCCTCATCTCTCCCAAGTGGACATTCTCTATTTTTCCCCTGACCCATCTGTCTATCTCCTCATTTGAATTCCATGCTGTCACAGTCACTAGCCCATTTAAGCTTAATATCCTTGTCATTTATCGCCCTCCAGGTTCCCTTGGAGAGTTCATCAATGAGGTTGACGCCTTGATAAGTTCCTTTCCTGAGGATGGCTCACCCCTCACAGTTCTGGGGGACTTCAACCTCCCTACGTCTACCTTTGACTCATTTCTCTCTGCCTCCTTCTTTCCACACCTCTCCTCTTTTGACCTCACCCTTTCACCGTCCCCCCATACTCACAAGGCAGGCAATACGCTTGACCTCATCTTTACTAGATGCTGTTCTTCTACTAATCTCACTGCAACTCCCCTCCATGTCTCCGACCACTACTTTGTATCCTTTTCTCTCTCGCTCTCCTCCAACACTACTCACTCTGCCCCTACTCAGATGGTAATGCGCCGTCGCAACCTTCGCTCTCTCTCTCCCGCTACTCTCTACTCTTCCATCCTATCATCTCTTACCTCTGCTCAATCCTTCTCCCTCCAATCTCCTGATTCTGCCTCCTCAACCCTCCTCTCCTCCCTTTCTGCATCCTTTGACTCTCTATGTCTCCTATCCTCCCGGTCGGCTCAGTCCTCCCCTCCAGCTCCGTGGCTTGATGACTCATTGCGAGCTCACAGAACAGGGCTCCGGGCAGCCGAGCGGAAATGGAGGAAAACAAGACTCCCTGCGGACCTGGCATCTTTTCACTCCCTCCTCTCTACATTTTCTTCATCTGTTTCTGCTGCTAAGGCCACTTTCTACCACTCTAAATTCCAAGCATCTGCCTCTAACCCTAGGAAGCTCTTTGCCACCTTCTCCTCCCTGCTGAAACCTCCTCCCCATCCACCCCTCCTCCCTCTCTGTGGATGACTTCGTCAACCATTTTGAAAAGAAAGTTGACGACATCCGATCCTCGTTTGTTAAGTCAAATGACACTGCTGGTCCTGCTCACACTGCCCTACCCTATGCTTTGACTTCTTTCTCCCCTCTCTCTCCAGATAAAATCTTGCGACTTGTGACGGCCGGCCGCCCAACAACCTGCCCGCTTGACCCTATCCCCTCCTCTCTTCTCCAGACCATCTCCGGTGACCTTCTCCCTTACCTCACCTCGCTGATCAACTCATCCTTGACCGCTGGCTATGTCCCTTCCGTCTTCAAGAGAGCGAGAGTTGCACCCCTTCTCAAAAAACCAACACTCGATCCCTCTGATGTCAACAACTACAGACCAGTATCCCTTCTTTCTTTTCCCTCCAAAACTATTGAGCGTGCCGTCTTTAGCCAACTCTCTTGCTATCTCTCTCAGAATGACCTTCTTGATCCAAACCAGTCAGGTTTCAAGACTGGTCATTCAACTGAGACTGCTCTTCTCTGTGTCACGGAGGCTCTCCGCACTGCTAAAGCTAACTCTCTCTCCTCTGCTCTTGTCCTTCTAGATCTGTCTGCTGCCTTTGATACTATGAACCATCAGATCCTCCTCTCCACCCTCTCCGAGCTGGGCATCTCCGGCGCAGCTCACTCTTGGATTGCGTCCTACCTGACCGGTCGCTCCTACCAAGTGGCGTGGCGAGAAGCTGTCTCCGCACCACGTGCTCTCACCACTGGTGTCCCCCAGGGCTCAGTTCTAGGCCCTCTCCTATTCTTGCTATAAACCAAGTCACTTGGCTCTGTCATATCCTCACATGGTCTCTCCTATCATTGCTACGCAGACGACACACAACTAATCTTCTCCTTTCCCCCTTCTGATAACCAGGTGGCGAATCGCATCTCTGCATGTCTGGCAGACATATCAGTATGGATGACGGATCACCACCTCAAGCTGAACCTTGGCAAGACGGAGCTGCTCTTCCTCCCGGGGAAGGACTGCCCGTTCCATGATCTCGCCATCACGGTTGACAACTCCGTTGTGTCCTCCTCCCAGAGTGCGAAGAGCCTTGGCGTGACCCTGGACAACACCCTGTCGTTCTCCGCTAACATCAAGGCAGTGACCCGATCCTGTAGGTTCATGCTCTACAACATTCGGAGAGTACGACCCTGCCTTACACAGGAAGCGGCACAGGTCCTAATCCAGGCACTTGTCATCTCCCGTCTGGATAACTGCAACTCGCTGTTGGCTGGGCTCCCTGCCTGTGCCATTAAACCCCTACAACTCATCCAGAATGCCGCAGCCCGTCTGGTGTTCAACCTTCCCAAGTTCTCTCACGTCACCCCGCTCCTCCGCACACTCCACTGGCTTCCAGTTGAAGCTCGCATCTGCTACAAGACCATGGTGCTTGCCTACGGAGCTGTGAGGGGAACGGCACCTCCGTACCTTCAGGCTCTGATCAGTCCCTACACCCAAACGAGGGCATTGCGTTCATCCACCTCTGGCCTGCTGGCTCCCCTACCTCTGTGGAAGCACAGTTCCCGTTCAGCCCAGTCAAAACTTCGCTGCTCTGGCACCCCAATGATGGAACAAGCTCCCTCACGACGCCAGGACAGCGGAGTCACTCACCACCTTCCGGAGACATTTGAAACCCCACCTCTTTAAGGAATACCTGGGATAGGATAAAGTAATCCTTCTACCATCCCCCTTACCCCACCCCCCCCCCCCAAAAAAAAAAAAAAAACATTGTAAAGTGGTTATCCCACTGGCTATAAGGTGAATGCACCAATTTGTAAGTCGCTCTGGATAAGAGCGTCTGCTAAATGACGTAAATGTAAATGTAAATGATAGGCTAATTGACATAATCTGAGTCAATTGGAGGTGTACCTGTGGATGTATTTCAAGGCCTACCTTCAAACTCAGTGCCTCTTTGCTTAACATCATGGGAAAATCAAAAGAAATCAGCCAAGACCTCAGAAAAAAGTCTGGTTCATCCTTGGGAGCAATTTCCAAATACCTGAAGGTACCACGTTCATCTGTACAAACAATAGTATGCAAGTATAAACACCATGGTACCACGCAGCCGTCATACTGCTCAGGAAGGAGACGCGTTCTGTCTCCTAGAGATGAACGTACTTTGATGCGAAAAGTACAAACCAATCCCAGAACAACAGCAAAGGACCTTGTGAAGGTGCTGGAGGAAACAGGTACAAAAGTACACTGCTCAAAAAAATAAAGGGAACACTTAAACAACACAATGTAACTCCAAGTCAATCACACTTCTGTGAAATCAAACTGTCCATTTAGGAAGCAACACTGATTGACAATAAATGTCACATGCTGTTGTGCAAATGGAATAGACAACAGGTGGAAATTATAGGCAATTAGCAAGACACCCCCAATAAAGAAGTGGTTCTGCAGATGGTGACCACAGACCACTTCTCAGTTCCTATGCTTCCTGGCTGATGTTTTGGTCACTCTTGAATGCTGGCGGTGCTTTCACTCTAGTGGTAGCATGAGACGGAGTCTACAACCCACACAAGTGGCTCAGGTAGTGCAGCTCATCCAGGATGGCACATCAATGCGAGCTGTGGCAAGAAGGTTTGCTGTGTCTGTCAGCGTAGTGTCCAGAGCATGGAGGCGCTACCAGGAGACAGGCCAGTACATCAGGAGACGTGGAGGAGGCCGTAGGAGGGCAACAACCCAGCAGCAGGACCGCTACCTCCGCCTTTGTGCAAGGAGGAGCAGGAGGAGCACTGCCAGAGCCCTGCAAAATGACCTCCAGCAGGCCACAAATGTGCATGTGTCTGCTCAAACGGTCAGAAACAGACTCCATGAGGGTGGTATGAGGGCCCGACGTCCACAGGTGGGGGTTGTGCTTACAGCCCAACACCGTGCAGGACGTTTGGCATTTGCCAGAGAACACCAAGATTGGCAAATTCGCCACTGGCGCCCTGTGCTCTTCACAGATGAAAGCAGTTTCACACTGAGCACATGTGACAGACGTGACAGAGTCTGGAGACGCCGTGGAGAACGTTCTGCTGCCTGCAACATCCTCCAGCATGACCGGTTTGGCGGTGGGTCAGTCATGGTGTGGGGTGGCATTTCTTTGGGGGGCCGCACAGCCCTCCATGTGCTCGCCAGAGGTAGCCTGACTGCCATTAGGTACCGAGATGAGATCCTCAGACCCCTTGTGAGACCATATGCTGGTGCGGTTGGCCCTGGGTTCCTCCTAATGCAAGACAATGCTAGACCTCATGTGGCTGGAGTGTGTCAGCAGTTCCTGCAAGAGGAAGGCATTGATGCTATGGACTGGCCCGCCCGTTCCCCAGACCTGAATCCAATTGAGCACATCTGGGACATCATGTCTCGCTCCATCCACCAACGCCACGTTACACCACAGACTGTCCAGGAGTTGGCGGATGCTTTAGTCCAGGTCTGGGAGGAGATCCCTCAGGAGACCATCCGCCACCTCATCAGGAGCATACCCAGGTGTTGTAGGGAGGCCACACACACTACTGAGCCTCATTTTGACTTGTTTTAAGGACATTACATCAAAGTTGGATCAGCCTGTAGTGTGGTTTTCCACTTTAATTTTGAGGGTAACTCCAAATCCAGACCTCCATTGGTTGATAAATTTGATTTCCATTGATAATTTTTGTGTGATTTTGTTGTCAGCACATTCAACTATGTAAAGAAAAAGTATTTAATAAGATTATTTCATTCATTCAGATCTAGGATGTGTTGTTTAAGTGTTTTTTTTTAGCAGTGTATCTACAGTGGGGGAAAAAAGTATTTAGTCAGCCACCAATTGTGCAAGTTCTCCCACTTAAAAAGATGAGAGAGGCCTGTAATTTTCATTATAGGTACACGTCAACTATGACAGAAAAATTGAGAAAAAAAAATCCAGAAAATCACATGGTAGGATTTTTTATGAATTTATTTGCAAATTATGGTGGAAAATAAGTATTTGGTCACCTACAAACAAGCAAGATTTCTGGCTCTCACAGACCTGTAACTTCTTCTTTAAGAGGCTCCTCTGTCCTCCACTCGTTACCTGTATTAATGGCACCTGTTTGAACTTGTTATCAGTATAAAAGACACCTGTCCACAACCTCAAACAGTCACACTCCAAACTCCACTATGGCCAAGACCAAAGAGCTGTCAAAGGACACCAGAAACAAAATTGTAGACCTGCACCAGGCTGGGAAGACTGAATCTGCAATAGGTAAGCAGCTTGGTTTGAAGAAATCAACTGTGGGAGCAATTATTAGGAAATGGAAGACATACAAGACCACTGATAATCAACCTCGATCTGGGGCTCCACGCAAGATCTCACCCCGTGGGGTCAAAATGATCACAAGAACGGTGAGCAAAAATCCCAGAACCACACGGGGGGACCTAGTGAATGACCTGCAGAGAGCTGGGACCAAAGTAACAAAGCCTACCATCAGTAACACACTACGCCGCCAGGGACTCAAATCCTGCAGTGGCAGACGTGTCCCCCTGCTTAAGCCAGTACATGTCCAGGCCCGTCTGAAGTTTGCTAGAGTGCATTTGGATGATCCAGAAGAGGATTGGGAGAATGTCATATGGTCAGATGAAACCAAAATATAACTTTTTGGTAAAAACTCAACTCGTCGTGTTTGGAGGACAAAGAATGCTGAGTTGCATCCAAAGAACACCATACCTACTGTGAAGCATGGGGGTGGAAACATCATGCTTTGGGGCTGTTTTTCTGCAAAAGGACCAGGACGACTGATCCGTGTAAAGGAAAGAATGAATGGGGCCATGTATCGTGAGATTTTGAGTGAAAACCTCCTTCCATCAGCAAGGGCATTGAAGATGAAACGTGGCTGGGTCTTTCAGCATGACAACGATCCCAAACACACCGCCCGGGCAACGAAGGAGTGTCTTCGTAAGAAGCATTTCAAGGTCCTGGAGTGGCCTAGCCAGTCTCCTGATCTCAACCCCATAGAAAATCTTTGGAGGGAGTTGAAAGTCCGTGTTGCCCAGCGACAGCCCCAAAACATCACTGCTCTAGAGGAGATCTGCATGGAGGAATGGGCCAAAATACCAGCAACAGTGTGTGAAAACCTTGTGAAGACTTACAGAAAACGTTTGACCTGTGTCATTGCCAACAAAGGGTATATAACAAAGTATTGAGAAACTTTTGTCATTGACCAAATACTTATTTTCCACCATAATTTGCAAATAAATTCATTAAAAATCCTACAATGTGATTTTCTGTTTTTTTTTTTCTCATTTTGTCTGTCATAGTTGACATGTACCTATGATGAAAATTACAGGCCTCTCTCCTCTTTTTAAGTGGGAGAACTTGCACAATTGGTGGCTGACTAAATACTTTTTTTCCCCACTGTATATCCACAGTAAAACGAGTCCTATATCGACATAACCTGAAAGGCCGCTCAGCAAGGAAGAAGAAAACTGCTCCAAGACTGCCATAAAAAAGACAGACTACGGTTTGTACCTGCACATGGGGACAAAGATCGTACTTTTTGGAGAAATGTCCTCTGGTCTGACGAACAAAAATATAACTGTTTGGCCATAATGACCATCGTTATGTTTGGATGAAAAAGGGGGACACTTGTAAGCCGAAGAACACCATCCCAACCGTGAAGCACGGGGGTGGCAGCATCATGCTGCGGGGGTGCTTTGCTGCAGGAGGGACTGGTGCACTTCACAAAATAGATGGCATCATGAGGAAGGAAAATTATGTGGATATATTGAAGCAACATCTCAAGACATCAGTCAGGAAGTTAAAGCATAGTCGCAAATGGGTCTTCCAAATGGACAATGACCCCAAGCATACTTCCAAGGTTGTGGCAAAATGGCTTAAGGATAACAAAGTCAAGGTATTGGAGTGGCCATCACAAAGCCCTGACCTCAATCCTATCAACAATTTGTGGGCAGAAATGAAAATAGTGTGCGAGCAAGGAGGCCTAAAACCCTGACTCAGTTACACCAGCTCTGTCAGGAGGAATGGGCCAAAATTCACCCAACTTATTGTGGGAAGCTTGTGCAAGGCTACCCGAAACATTTGACCCAAGTTAAACAATTTAAAGGCAATGCTACCAAATACTAATTGAGTGTATGTAAACTTCTGACCCTCTGGGAATGTGATGAAATAAATAAAAGCTGAAATAAATCATTATCTCTACTATTATTCTGACATTTCACATTTTTAAAATAAAGTGGTGATCCTAACTGACCTAAGACAGGGAATTTTTACTAGGATCAAATGTCAGGAATTGTGAAAAACTGAGTTTTAATGTATTTGGCTAAGCTGTATGTAAACTTCCGACTTCAACTGTATATACAGTATAGAATTTTTTTGGGGGGACTCATTCAGGGTCTCAACTTACTGTTGAGAGTTAGAATTATAGAATACACAAGGTGCAATTTCGAAATTTGGTTGTGCATCAGCAGTCACTTAATTATCCCATGTCAGCTTTTTCTTTTAGATTGGTAAGTTAGTCTAGCGGCCAGCTATCTAAACTTGAAGTAAGCATGGTCAAATTACCGACCAGGGTGGGGCCCATTGATCATCAGTTATCATATTAAAAACTGCAAACATTTGCCTCCACTCTCTGGCAAAATGTGTAGAATTGCAGGACATTAGCTGTAAAGCTGCTCATTTTTCTCTCTGCCCTATGGCAAAATGTGTAGAATTGCATGAAATTAGTTATTAAATTGCTAAATCTTCTCTCCGCCCCCATTAAAGTTGCCCATCCCTGATCCAGACTATTAAAATAAAGTGTCACCCAAGACAGACCCTTTAATCTAGTTTTCAGTTCCTAGTAATTTGTTGTCAGTAACAACAAATTACTATACATTGTGGTCCTCTGTAGCTCAACTGGTAGAGCACGGCGCTTGTAACGCCAAGGTAGTGGGTTCGATCCCCGGGACCACCCATACACAAAAATGTATGCACGCATGACTGTAAGTCGCTTTGGATAAAAGCATCTGCTAAATGGCATATTATATTATATTATTATACTGTAGCCCCCTCTACTGCTGATGGCTAAAGACATAACACTACACACTGACTAGTGAGGGAGGCCTTCTTTACGATAGAAGAGGGGTGGGTTCTGATAGGCACGAATAGAAAACAGATGATACTACTGCGATACTTTATACAGTGACTTGCGAAAGTATTCACCCCCCTTGGCATTTTTCCTATTTTGTTGCCAAACAACCTGGAATTAAAATTGATTTTTTTAGGGGTTTGTATCATTTGATTTACACAACATGCCAAACACTTTGAAGATGCAACATATTTTTTCTTGTGAAACAAACAAGAAATAAGACAAAAAAACAGAAATCTTGAGCGTGCATAACTATTCACCCCCCCCAAAGTCAATACTTTGTAGAGCCACCTTTTGGAGCAATTACAGCTGCAAGTCTCTTGGGGTATGTCTCTATAAGCTTGGCACATTTAGCCACTGGGATTTTTGCTCATTCTTCAAGGCAAAACAGCTCCAGCTCCTTCAAGTTGGATGGGTTCCGCTGGTGTATAGCAATCTTTAAGTCATACCACAGATTCTCAATTAGATTGAGGTCTGGGCTTTGACTAGGCCATTCCAAGACATTTAAATGTTTCCCCTTAAACCACTTGAGTGTTGCTTTAGCAGTATGCTTAGGGTCATTGTCCTGCTGGAAGGTGACCTCCGTCCCGGTCTCAAATCTCTGGAAGACTGAAACAGGTTTCCCTCAAGAATATCCCTGTATTTAGCGCCATCCATCATTCCTTCAATTCTGACCAGTTTCCCAGTCCCTGCCGATGAAAAATATCCACCCCCATGCTTCACTGTGGGGATGGTGTTCTTGGGTTGATGAGAGGTGTTGGGTTTGTGCCAGACATTTTCCTTGATTGCCAAAAAGCTCAGTTGTAGTCTCATCTGACCAGAGTACCTTCTTCCATATGTTTGGGGAGTCTCCCACATGCCTTTTGGCGAGCACCAAACGTGTTTGCTTATTTTTTCTTTAAGCAATGGCTTTTTTCTGGCCACTCTTCTGTAAAGCCCAGCTCTGTGGAGTGTATGGCTTAAAGTGGTCCTATGGACAGATACTCCAATCTCCGCTGTGGAGCTTTGCAGCTCCTTCAGGGTTATCTTTGGTCTCTGTTGCTTCTTTGATTAATGCCCTCCTTGCCTGGTCCGTGAGTTTTGGTGGGCTGCCCTCTCTTGGCAGGTTTGTTGTGGTGCCATATTCTTTCCATTTTTTTATAATGGATTTAATGGTGCTCCGTGGGATGTTCAAAGTTTCGGATATTTTTTTATAACCCAACCCTGATCTGTACTTCTCCACAACTTTGTCCCTGACCTGTTTGGAGAGCTCCTTGGTCTTCATGGTGCCGCTTGCTTGGTGGTGCCCCTTGCTTAGTGGTGTTGCAGACTCTGGGGCCTTTCAGAACAGGTGTATATATACTTAGATTGCACACAGGTGGACTTTATTTAACTAATTACAGTTGAAGTCGGAAGTTTACATACACCTTAGCCAAATACATTTAAACTCAGTTTTTCACAATGCATGAGATATAATCCTAGTAAAAAGTCCCTCTCTTAGGTCAGTTAGGATCACCACTTCACTTTAAGAATGTGAAATGTCAGAATAATAGTAGAGAGAATGATATATTTCAGCTTTTATTTCTTTCATCACATGTTTTGCGCACTGGACTGTTTGACACAATTCTGCCTAACTCTGTATTCCGGAATGAACTCTGTATTCTGTGATTTACCCTCCTGCACCTGACTCCTTCAAATCACCCTTCACAGAATCACCCACCCACCATGGAGTCAGCAGGAGAGGAGCGCATGCCTGGAGTCGTGGCACGGGTCCAGGACCATTCGACGATGCTAGCCAGCTTGGGAGAAGCGATGGATCGGGTTCTCCAGGTCGTCCAAAGCCTGGAGAGGAGAGGACCCGATCTGTCGGGACCAGCTGGGTGACCGAATCCAGCCACCCACACCCCAGCACCCAGAGGGATCACCAGGCGGCCAGAGGACGTTCTGGAGGGGGCCTGCCCGTTCCGGATCGGATCACGAGCTGATGGAGCTGGGTGGAGCGGCGATACGGGAGAGCGTAGGATGACAGCGCCAGTGTCTTCTCTGGTGGCACGAGAGGACATTTCACTGCACAATGTCGTCAACGTTCTTTTGGGTCTGGAGGCGGCAGGCAGGGCACTCTCGCGTCACCCCAGGTAGGACTCTAACCCGGACGCTTATAAGAAATCCCGCTATGACCTCCGACGAACCATCAAACAGGCAAAGAGTCAATACAGGTCTAAGATTGAATCATACTACACTGGCTCTGACGCTCGTCGGATGTGGCAGGGCTTGAAAACTATTACAGACTACAAAGGGAAGCACAGCCGCGAGCTGCCCAGTGACACAAGCCTACCAGACGAGCTAAACCACTTCTATGCTCGCTTCGAGGCAAGCAACACTGAAGCATGCATGAGAGCACCAGCTGTTCCGGACGACTATGTGATCACGCTCTCCGTAGCCGATGTGAGTAAGACTTTTAAGCAGGTCAACATTCACAAGGCCGCAGGGCCAGACGGATTACCAGGACGTGTACTCCGAGCATGTGCTGACCAACTGGCAAGTGTCTTCACTGACATTTTCAACATGTCCCTGACTGAGTCTGTAATACCAACATGTTTCAAGCAGACCACCATAGTCCCCGTGCCCAAGAACTCTAAGATAACCTGCCTAAATGACTACCGACCCGTAGCACTGACGTCTGTAGCCATGAAGTGCTTTGAAAGACTGGTCATGGCTCACATCAACAGCATAATCCCAGAAACCCTAGACCCACTCCAATTTGCATACCGCCCCAACAGATCCACAGATGATGCAATCTCTATCGCACTCCACACTGCCCTTTCCCACCTGGACAAGAGGAACACCTACGTGAGAATGCTATTCATTGACTACAGCTCAGCATTCAACACCATAGTGCCCTCTAAGCTCATCACTAAGCTAAGGATCCTGGGACTAAACACCTCCCTCTGCAACTGGATCCTGGACTTCCTGACGGGCCGCCCCCAGGTGGTAAGGGTAGGTAACAACACATCTGCCACACTGATCCTCAACACGGGGGCCCCTCAGGGGTGCGTGCTCAGTCCCCTCCTGTACTCTCTGTTCACCCATGACTGCATGGCCAGGCACGACTCCAACACCATCATTAAGTTTGCCGACGACACAACAGTGGTAGGCCTGATCACCGACAACGATGAGACAGCCTATAGGGAGGAGGTCAGAGATCTGGCCGTGTGGTGCCAGGACAACAACCTCTCCCTCAACGTGACCAAGACAAAGGAGATGATTGTGGACTACAGGAAAAAAAAGAGGACTGAGCACGCCCCCATTCTCATCGACGGGGCTGTAGTGGAACAGGTTGAGAGCTTCAAGTTCCTTGGTGTCCACATCACCAACGAACTATCATGGTCCAAACACACCAAGACAGTCGTGAAGAGGGCACGACAAAGCCTATTCCCCCTCAGGAGACTAAAAAGATTTGGCATGGGTCCTCAGATCCTCAAAAAATTCTACAGCTGCACCATCGAGAGCATCCTGACTGGTTGCATCACCGCCTGGTATGGCAACTGCTTGGCCTCTGACCGCAAGGCACTACAGAGGGTAGTGCGTACGGCCCAGTACATCACTGGGGCAAAGCTCCCTGCCATCCAGGACCTCTATACCAGGCGGTGTCAGAGGAAGGCCCTCAAAATTGTCAAAGACTCCAGCCACCCTAGTCATAGACTGTTCTCTCTGCTACCGCACGGCAAGCGGTACCGGAGTGCCAAGTCTAGGTCCAAAAGACTTCTCAACAGCTTCTACCCCCAAGCCATAAGACTCCTGAACAGCTAATCATGGCTACCCGGACTATTTGCACTGCCCCCCCACCCCATCCTTTTTACGCTGCTGCTACTCTGTTAAGTATTTATGCATAGTCACTTTAACTCTACCCACATGTACATATTACCTCAACTACCTCAACTAGCCGGTGCCCCCGCACATTGACTATGCAACGGTACCCCCCTGTATATATAGCCTCCCTACTGTCACTTTATTTTACTGTATATATAGCCTCCCTACTGTCACTTTATTTTACTTCTGCTCTTTTTTTCTCAACACTTTTTTGTTGTTGTTTTATTCTTACTTTTTTGTTTAAAATAAATGCACTGTTGGTTAAGGGCTGTAAGTAAGCATTTCACTGTAATGTCTGCACCTGTTGTATTCGGCGCATGTGACCAATAAAATTTGATTTGATTTGATTTGATTTGATCGAGCACCCACACTCGTTCAGAGCCCTCTGCTGCGCACTGTATCCTACCCATCCACTTTCCTGATTACATTTTAGTTCCCCAGTGTAAGGCGCTGGTCGATTCAGGCGCAGCTGGGAACTTTATGGACAGGTCATTTTCACACAGTTTAGGCATTACATTGGTTCCCCTATCCATTCCACTCCCCATCAGAGCACTTGACAGTCGACCATTACGGTCCGGGTTCGTTAGGGAGGTTACAGCACCAGTCACTATGGTTACCCACGACACTCATCGCAAGCAAGTTACTTTTTTTTTTGTTGAGTCTCCTGCTTTCCCTGTTGTGTTAGGTATTCCCTGGTTAGCACTCCACAACCCCATCTTTTCATGGCCGCAGAGGGTTCTCACGGGGTGGTCGCGAGAGTGTCAGGGTAGGTGTCTATGTGTTTCCGTTGGTGCAATCACTGTGGAAAGTCCAGACAGTACCTCCACCGTGTGCATTCCCCCCGAATACCTCGATTTGGCGCACGCGTTTTCCAAAACGCAGGCGACCAAATTACCACCTCATCAGGCGGGGGATTGCACGATAAACCTCCGGGTAGACGCTGTGCCTCCCAGGAGTCATGTGTATCCCCTGTCACAGGCTGAAACGGAGGCTATGGAGACATACGCCACCGAGTCCCTGCCCCAGGGGTTTATACGTCCCTCCACTTCACCCGCCTCCTCAAGTTAATTTTTTGTGAAGAAGAAAGACAGCGGTCTGCGCCCTTGCATTGATTACCGATCACTGAACAAGTGGACGATGCGATTTAGTTATCCTCTACCCCTCAATCCGTCTGTGATCGAGTCAATGCATGGGGCGCGCTTCTTCACAAAATTAGATCTCCGGAGTGCGTACAACCTGGTGCGTGTCCGAGAGGGGGACGAGTGGAAGACAGCATTCAGCACAACCATGGGGCATTATGAATACCTGGTGATGCCCTACGGTTTGATGAATACTCCATCCGTCTTCCAGTCCTTTGTGAACGAGGTGTTTCGGGACAACCTTGGTCGTGGTGTAGTGGTCTACATCGATGACATTCTGGTGTATTCCGCTACGCACGCCGAGCATGTGTCCCTGGTTCGCAAAGTGCTGGCTCGACTGTTGAAAAATGACCTTTATGCCAAGGCAGAAAAGTGTCTATTTTTCCAACAGTCCGTCTCCTTCCTCGGATACCGCATTACCACCTCAGGTGTGGAGATGGAGGGAGATTGCATTTCAGCCGTGCGCAATTGGCCGACTCCAACCACGGTAAAGGAGGTGCAGCGCTTCGGAGGTTTATCCGGGGCTTTGGCAAGGTCGCAGCTCCCATCACATCTCTGTTGAAGGGTGGGCCGTCCCAGCTCCGCTGGTCTGCTGAGGCTGACAGGGCCTTCAGTAACCTGAGGGGTCTGTTCACCTCAGCCCAGGTACTGGCCCACCCCAATCCATCACTACCATTTGTAGTGGAGGTTGATGCGTCCGAGGTAGGGATAGGCTCGGTCCTATCTCAACGCTTGGGCATGCCACCCAAGCTCCGCCCCTGTCCCTTCTTCTCCAAGAAGCTCAGCCCGGTGGAGCAGAACTACGATGTTGGTAATCGGGAGCTGTTGGCTGTTGTCCGAGGTCTGACCGTGTGGAGGCACTGGCTCGAAGGGGCGAAACACCCTTTCCTCGTCTGGACGGACCACCATAACCTGGAGTACATCCGGGCAGCGAGGAGGCTGAACCCTCGCCAGGCCAGGTGGGCCATATTCTTCACCCGGTTTGATTTTACTCTATCATACATCCCGGGTACGAAGAACGTGAAGGCAGACGCACTGTCACGGCTGTACGACACAGAGGAGAGGCCCATAGACAACACCCCCATACTCCCGGCCTCCTGCATTGTGGCGCCGGTAGTATGGGTGATGGACGCGGATATAGAGCAGGCGTTACGCACAGATCCATCTCCACCTCAGTGTCCAGCTGGGCTCCAGTACGTGCCTGCTCTTGTCCGTGACCGTCTGAGCTACTGGGAACACACGTCCCCCTCCTCTGGTCACCCAGGTATCGGTCGTACAGTGCGCTGCCTGACCGGAAAGTACTGTTGGCCTACCTTGGCTAAGGACGTGAGGGTGTATGTCTCCTCCTGCTCGGTGTTTGCCCAGAGTAAGGCACCTAGGCACCTCCCAGCGGGTAAGTTACAGCCATTACCAGTTCCACAATGGCCATGGTCTCACCTGAGTATTGATTTCCTTACTGATCTTCCCCTCTCTCAAGGTAACACCACCATCCTGGTCGTTGTGGACCGCTTTTCCAAAGCCTGCCACCTCCTTCCTCTGCCCGGTCTCCCCACGGCCCTGCAGACTGCGGAGGCCCTGTTTACACACGTCTTCCAGCACTACGGGGTACCAGAGGACATAGTGTCTGACCGGGGTCCCTAGTTCACATCCAAGGTCTGGAAGGCGTTCATGGAACGTCTGGGGTCTTGGTCAGCCTGACCTCTGGTTTCCACCCCGAGTCTAATGGGCAGGTGGAACGGGTGAATCAGGATGTGGATAGGTTCCTGCGGTCCTACTGCCAGGACCGGCCGGGGGAGTGGTCGGTGTTCTTGCCATGGGCCAAATATGCCCAGAACTCTCTCCGTCACTCTCCACTAACCTAACGCCATTCCAATGTGTTTTAGGTTACCAACCGGTTCTGGCACCGTGGCACCAGAGCCAGACCGAGGCTCCTGCGGTGGATGACTGGTTTCGGCGTGCGGAAGACAGAAGGCAAACGCTGACCGCCACCGCAGTGAGGCCCCGGTCTTCGTTCCGGGTAATCGGATCTGGCTCTCAACCCGGAATCTGCCCCTCCACCTGCCCTGCCGGAAGCTGAGCCCACAATTATGGGTTCAAAGTCCTGAGGAGGATAAATGAGGTTACCTATAGGTTATTACTCCTACATGATTATCGTATTAACCCCTCATTCCATGTGTCTCTCCTCAGGCCGGTGGTGGCTGTTCCGCTCCAGGAGTCTGAGGTGCGGGAGGTTCTCCGCCTCCTCTGGACATCGAGGGGGCCCCGGCGTACTCCGTCCGTTCCATCCTGGATTCGAGGCGTCGGTGGGGGGCCTTCAGTACCTTGTGGAGTGGGAGGGGTACGGTCCGGAGGAGCGGTGCTGGGTCCCCGTGAGGGATATCCTCGATCCCTCCCTGTTGCGGGATTTCCACCATCGCCATCCGGCTCGCCCTGCTCCGGGTCCTCCGTATCTGCCTCCTCTCCTGGTTCAGGCAGGCTTCGGCATTCGTCGTCACCGGCCTTCTAGCCACTGCCGCTCCTCATCTCATCATTCCATTTGTTTTGTCTTGTTTATTACACACACCTGGTTCATATCCCCTCATTAGTATGTGTATACGTGTTCCCTCTGCCCCTTTGTCCTTGTGGGTGATTGTTTATTGTGAGGAGAGTGTAGCTCGGTTGAGCTCCGTGTATTTTGTATTGCCAGGGTATATTTTCCCTGTGTGTCTGTTTGTTTCCAGTGTGCCTGCTTTGCACACTGGACTGTTTGACGCATTTCTGCTTAACTCTGTATTCCGGAATAAACTCTGTATTCTGTGATTTACCCTCCTGCGCCTGACTCCTTCAAATCACCCTTCACAGATACTCTTTGCCAGAATTCAGCCAGCCTTCACAAGACCACAACATATGCAAATATGTCCCCTTTTGTGTTTTACACCTCCAGCAGAATAATACAACTATCAACTGTTGATACAGTTTGGAAATCAACTTTGGCGGTTTGTCAGACTGCCTTAAAATAGCATCTGACTTGTCCAGCATTTGCTGGACAGAGGGAATAAAGTGTTGTATCTGCAAAAATTGACCTAACCTCTATCACAGACTGGTCGTCCCTGGCTGCCTGACTCTGCTGAGACCCCTGTCACCATCAGATCCTCCTAAAATGAGGCACGACAAAGAATTACCTTGGTGTACATCTATACGTTATATTATCCAAGAATAGAATCAATGGTTCAATAATTGAAATGACCATTATTCCCAGATCCCAGACTGTAGCTCTAAGCTAAAACTGCTGTCTTGTAGCTACTGTAGGTCTAGCCATCAATTCAAGATGGAACTTTGTATCATTCACTGAATATACTGCAAAATTCACTTGAGCTCCGTAGACTGGTCTTCTCTGGCTGTCTGACCCTGCTGGGACCCTGCTAAGACCTAATGAGCATAGTGTTTTGTATTGACTGTACTAGAAGGCTGTATTTCCGTGGGATGCCTGCGGGACCTGCGGTCCCGACAGAGATCATTGTGGCGCGGTCTGCATTTTTCATGCTGTAGGCGGGAGCGGGCGGTCAGAAAGACGACTTTGGGATGAAAATATTTTAGTTGTCCCACAGATTATTTTTTAACAGTTCTCTTTCTGCTTTGTATGCGTTAGCCTACCTATTGTATTAAAAACACATATTTTTCGCTGCTTCAACTTCAGTAGCCTACCACTCCTAGTTGGGCGTGAGAGTTCAAGTGCCCCTAGTGTGTGTGGTCTCATTGAAATAGACTAGGCTGCCTAAATGGGCGGAGAATCACGTGGCAGTTAACTTGAATATGAAATTAACTTAAATATGATTAGACTGTAGTTTACTACAGTGTCTGTAAATAAAAATTGATAGTGAAAAGAAGTGGAGGGCGCTCAACCAATGTGAGTCGAAGTGCAATAAAAAAATGTAATCATGATTGAAAAAGAAAAGGCACATAGGTTAGGCTACTATGGTGAGCGAGCGTTGCGAGATCAGGTGCGTGTGTGGTCTCAATTAAATAGAGTAGGCTATAGCCTATGTATACATGGGCGGAGAAGCATGGGACAGTTTTCTTTACAAGGGACTAAATAGGCCTATGATTAGGCTATAGTTTACTACATTTCCTAGAAAAAGGCCTAAATATTGATCACCCATATTTCTTGTCTGAAAATCGTCCCACTCCTAAAAGGTAGGCTATAAAAATAGCTTTTCAACTCTGCTCTCTTCAAATTGGTCCTATATCCAGTTGCTTCAATATTCCAAACAGCCTACCCGACCGCTCTGAGGCGTCCCCATGGTCCTAAAGCACACCGTTGCCTTGTTTTGTATCACATTCTAATGATAAAACTGAGGGGGGGGGACAAAAATGCAATTTCAGAATGTGGAGGGGACGTGTCTCCCCCGTCCCCAGTGAAAGTTGCGCCCCTGGATCACAGCATAGAGTTGACACTGAAACCGTCACTGCACTTCATCCAGAACTAAGAGGTGACAACTTCAGCATCAGAGAGAGAGAGAGAGATGGAGGGAGGAGGGGAAAGAGGGAGAAAGAGACAAAGGCATTGATCATGTTCTTTGCCATAAATATTTAATTTTTACTGTCGAACAGGCTGGGCCATCTGTCAACAGCTTTATTTTAACACCAACCATTATGGGGAGATATCCTCTGTAAATATATCCCTTTTCACTTCTATATGATGTATTCTACAGCTGTGGGGATGGTAGCAGTGTAACAGATTGTGGTGGAAAGGATTCAGGATAAACACACAGACACACACACACACGATTGACTCTGACTCTGATAAATGGTCTGTGCGTTGTTTGCACTGTAAGTGCTGCCATAGCAACATTAGTGGGCAGAAGTGTTGAAAGGGAGAGTTTAGGAGTGTTTTTATTCTGAAGAATCTCCCCTTGTTATTCTACTGGGCTGTGGAGCAATGGGAGGGATTTAACAACAAGCATAGACACACGCATAGAGCATAGACATATATAGTGAGGGAAAAAAGTATTTGATCCCCTGCTGATTTTGTACGTTTGCCCACTGAGAAAGAAATGATCAGTCTATAATTTTAATGGTAGGTTCATTTGAACAGTGAGAGACAGAATAACAACAAAAACATCCAGAAAAACGCATGTCAAAAATGTTATAAATTGATTCGCATTTTAATGAGGAAAATAAGTATTTGACCCCTCTGCAAAACATGACTTAGTACTTGGTGGCAAAACCCTTGTTGGCAATCACAGAGGTCAGACGTTTCTTGTAGTTGGCCACCAGGTTTGCACACATCTCAGGAGGGATTTTGTCCCACTCCTCTTTGCAGATCTTCTCCAAGTCATTAAGGTTTCGAGGCTGACGTTTGGCAACTCGAACCTTCAGCTCCCTTCACAGATTTTCTATGGGATTATGGTCTGGAGACTGGCTAGGCCACTCCAGGACCTTAATGTGCTTCTTCTTGAGCCACTCCTTTGTTGCCTTGGCCGTGTGTTTTGGGTCATTGTCATGCTGGAATACCCATCCACAACCCATTTTCAATGCCCTGGCTGAGGGAAGGAGGTTCTCACCCAAGATTTGACGGTACATGGCCCCGTCCATCGTCCCTTTGATGCGGTGAAGTTGTCCTGTCCCCTTAGCAGAAAAACACCCCCAAAGCATAATGTTTCCACCTCCATGTTTGACGGTGGGGATGGTGTTCTTGGGGTCATAGGCAGCATTCCTCCTCCTCCAAACATGGCGAGTTGAGTTGATGCCAAAGAGCTCGATTTTGGTCTCATCTGACCACAACACTTTCACCCAGTTCTCCTCTGAATCATTCAGATGTTCATTTGCAAACTTCAGACGGGCATGTATATGTGCTTTCTTGAGCAGGGGGACCTTGCGGGCGCTGCAGGATTTCAGTCCTTCACGGCGTAGTGTGTTACCAATTGTTTTCTTGGTGACTATGGTCCCAGCTGCCTTGAGATCATTGACAAGATCATCCCGTGTAGTTCTGGGCTGATTCCTCACCGATCTCATGATCATTGCAACTCCACGAGGTGAGATCTTGCATGGAGCCCCAGGCCGAGGGAGATTTACAGTCTTTTGTGTTTCTTCCATTTGCGAATAATCACACCAACTGTTGTCACCTTCTCACCAAGCTGCTTGGCGATGGTCTTGTAGCCCTAACATCCTTGGGTTCTGTCTTGGCCATGGTGGAGAGTTTGGAATCTGATTGATTGATTGCTTCCGTGGACAGGTGTCTTTTATACAGGTAACAAGCTGAGATTAGGAGCACTCCCTTTAAGAGTGTGCTCCTAATCTCAGCTCATTACCTGTATAAAAGACACCTGGGAGCCAGAAATCTTTCTGATTGAGAGGGGGTCAAATACTTATTTCCCTCATTAAAATGCAAATCAATTTATAACATGCGTTTTTCTGGATTTTTGTTGTTGTTATTCTGTCTCTCACTGTTCAAATAAACCTACCATTAAAATGATATACTGAACATTTCTTTGTCAGTGGGCAAACGTACAAAATCAGCAGGGGATCAAATACTTTTTTCCCTCACTGTATCTGCAGGGCTGAAGGTTGTGTGTTCTATTTTACATTCTCACCTATCACCACTTCACAGTCTATTCACAGCTTATTATCATACCTTTTTACTCTACACTATCTTATAAGTTGCACACATCTTTTTACCTACCATACCTTTTCCCCTTACACTCTCACCCCATTTTTTACAGGTTGTAAATAGCTGGTACACACTCATTTGATTTGCGAGGAACGTCTCCTGTAATGTAGGAACCTGGTGTTCGAGTCCTTTTTCTCAAAAGTGCGAAAGCAGTAAGTGATCTAGTCTATTCTATTCTCTCCCACACTGCCACACAGCTGGGCTGAGAGAGAGAGAGAGAGAGAGAGAGAGAGAGAGAGAGAGAGAGAGAGAGAGAGAGAGAGAGAGAGAGAGAGAGAGAGAGAGAGAGAGAGGGAGCCCATGCTGATAGTCTTCCTCTGTAGGTAATGTTCTCATCCCCTTACCTCCGGCATTCCATTGTGCAGGAGCAGCATCTGATAGAAGTCTCAGCACTCTCAGAAACTCACAAACAGAAAGATGATGCTGAAGCATTCCCCTCGGGGTAAAAGGTACACAAGACAGCTCTCAGGTATAGTGCATAATATTTCTAAGATGCTCCTAGCTCCATATTCCAATATAATTGATATAATAAAGTGATTGGTTTATTTTGTAGAATAGTGTATCTATTACAAAATGTTAGAAATTAATATAAAGACTGATTATGGTAAAGCAACTCTCTGTTGCACTGCATAAAGTCTCCACTAGAGTGAGTTGTTTCACTGAGATTTGGGGCTTTATTTTCGTCTGTAATTCTGTAATTTACCTGTCTAACATCAGCATGCTTGCATTCAGATGGGAGGGGTGGAAATATTTGAAGCGTGTCCTTAAAAACATGATTCAAAGTGCTAATTTCAGGCAGCGCTGGTAGAGATATTTAAGACCAACCAAAAGCTGGTTTTAGCGGTAACGCAGTTGGTTATGGCATGAATTTTGACTGCAGGAACGCCGCCTATCCTGACGTAATGCACACTGCCCTTATGCGCATGAAACAACATGTGCTTTTGGTGCCTGTATACTTTGTATTTATAAAAATACAAAAACTCATGTGTTTTCCCCATTTCGTTTTATTTGATTAAAAACCAAACATAGCCTCCCCTCCTCTCAATGAAAGCTGTTTTCTTTTGTCCTGCCCAATGTAATCAAGTAGGCTAGTCAAGACCGTTGATAAAGTTTTTGGCTCTTGAGACCGCTTGGAAATAAATCTTAATCAACAAAGCTTTATTAAAATATAAAGTTTGAGAGGATCAACAGTGAGCTGACATTCCCCTTTTTATCTATCTATTTTAGCCATGCCTTGGACGTGCGTAAACCCCCCTCCATGATGTAGGCTACATGTGTCCATGCTCATCATGAAACAAAATATGAGAACCTACCGGCAAACCTCCTATTTAGAAGTTATTTTCCTGTAACAATTGTTTGTTTTCCGTTTCATATTTTCAAAACCCAAGCCCTCCATGGGCTGCCTTAACTTTCTACTATAACGAAGGCTGGTTCAACAGCAATGCGTCGTGTCTTTTTTTATCCTGCCGATTTTATGATATCGTTACATTTTACATGTATTTATTGTTGTAAAAAAATTGCTTGTTTTTCGTTTAATTTGATTAAAACCAAACTTCACTGTCCTAGTTCTATAGTGAGAACGTCCATGGCGCGGATGCAATGCAACTTCTGGAGAAGTGTGAATGCGATCTGTAAGATGGTTCCATTATGTATATAAAACATTATATTTGGGAGCAGTATAACGGTGAGTGGACATTCTCCTTTTCTCTTTATATTGGTTCTTTGTCCAGCAACTGTGAAAAGTTTAGATGTGTGTAAAACCCTCGATAGTCTGCGTTGTTTTAATATTATATGCCCAGGAGAAGCAATTATGGTGCCTATAAGTGTATTTAGACATAGCCTATTTAATTAAAACAAGTTGTTGTTTCGTTTTGGTTAGAATTTGATTAGGATTATTCGCTCTCTTTTTAGTGAATTTAATCTAGCTAATTGACAACATTTGGCATGTGCATGCTCAGCCATAATGCATATAGATAAATGATATCAAACTCAAACGTATTTTTTTTTCTCCAGTGATGAAGACATGGATGTCTCATGGAATGGTGGGGTATCCAAAATGGGTCAACTTTGAGCACCTTTATCTCCTGAATGTTTTGGCATTCAGGCCCAAAAAGTCACTTTCTTACCACTTCTGCCCTGGGCAAACATGTATGGAAAGTTTTGTTTGAATCTCCTCCTCCTCTTCTCGCACATTGCACATTGCATGCGTCAATGACGTCAGACATTGGTATGCAAGTGCTTTGAAATGTGTATGTCCCATGTATGTGAGACCTCAGAATGCTTAGCTTACATGTCTCTCGTATGTTTTTTATATAATACATGCAACATTTCTGTTATGTCTAAATGTAACCCACTCATATAAGTCAGACATTACAATAATCTTCTATGAATTTTGTTTGTGTATTTGCTGCCATATGTATTACTTACAAGTTCCAGGTAGAACGTGTAGGAATCTTTTTTAATTTATCTACATCTTTTCCATATGGATCAGATGGAATAATTGTAATAACGGGAGAATATGTAATCTCATGGTTTAAGGGAGATGCAGAAGGTGTTGGGTTGGTTTCACCATATTACACCTTCATGGGCCTTTTCTCAATTGGATTTGCTCAACTCCTGCGTCCTCTACTTTTGAAAAAGAGAGGCGGCGATGAGAGGGAAAGTGGATGAAAATGTGCATGTATAAAATGAGACTCTCCTCCAATAGTGCAACATCATGCAAATTACATTTACAGGGTGGAATCCCAAAATAAATGTATAAAGTGATAAAAACAAATGTAGCTAGTTGTACAATACATTTTATAGATAAAGGAATAAGTAGCATATAGTGTATTAATGTTTGCATGCTTTTCTCCTTCAAGAAAACAATAGCTGATTCAAAGGGGGTGTGGCAGATTTCAAAACTCTTCCACAAAGGACAGGTAGGATACACTTATGTTTCCTTGCCAAAAGGAGGCTATCGAGGAGGGGAGGACCATCTTCCGTTTGTCTACTAACGAATTGACACTCCTCGACCACTCATCAGTTTCCGGGTTACAGGGGAGAGAGGACGGAGGAGAGGGCTGAGGACAGTTTTTTTACCAAATGAGAAAAGGCCATGGTTCAATTATCAGCCTTTTGAACTTGTGTCTGTTGCTGATAAGGTCATCATAAAATGGCTATACAAGACTGGGACATTATGTGAATGTTAGTGTGTTCATGAATGAGATTGAAATACTGCACAGCAAATTGGCCAGTGTTACCTGGTGTTGATTTTTCAGTGTAACATTCAGGAGTTAAATTAACTCTATAAGATAACATATATAAGATAACATTCCCATCAAAACCACAACCATCATTATCATATTTCCCAGCATGCTCTACTGCAGATATAGTTTTTAGGATTGTTTTTAATATCTGTGTTTTGCATGTACCTTGATTGATTGATTAATATTATGCGCACAAAGATAAATAATATACGTTTTTCTAAACTATTCCAATCAGTTAGTTCGATTTACTGAAATGGTTGTTCCAGTCTTAAATGGTTTAGGTCGTGTTCTTTATCAATGTTCCTAAACCTGATAGTCATTCTGAATGCAGGTTGTGGGTGAATAAAAATTCAAACTCTTGGATGTCCTAACTCTGGTTGGATTCCAATAAGAATTACACGTCACTGCAAATCAGCATAATGTGACTTCCAGGCCTGATGTGCCCTGTAAACCAGGAGGTTCCTAACACAACTGTGTTAGGGTAAAACTTGGCCATCAAAGTAAGGCCTTATGATATATGTAATGTATTGTCATAAACATTTCAATTTTTATGATAACATTCGCCTACAGTAAGAACTCACTTGGTGAAGTCCACAGTACTGACAATGAATGAATTCAACAACCATGTCTCTGTCACTAACAAATACAGACATGGGTAGTAACTCTACAACTACGACTCGAAAAGACAAAGCACTCTGGGAAATATGCAAATAAGGCTTTACACTAAGCAGTGTGTTAATTTAACCCTGAAAAGTGTGGACCCGTAATGTCAACTATATTTCTATTATTTAGTGAAATTCATTCAGAGATTAATTTCCTATTTATGTAAAGTTATTTGATATATGAATAGTAATTTCTTCAACTTTTGATTATTAAAACGGAGTCACTTGGTAAAGTTGAATCATTCTCATGTGCTTCCTTTTTACACTGCATTTCAGGGTACAGTGAACACTTCCTGTTTACCGGGCACAGCCACTGTGTTGTCACAACTGAGACGGAGAGAGGTAACGGAACCCACCACCACATTCGCAGTCGCACCCACACCGACTGACTGACAGACAGACAGACAGACAGACAGACGGCAGATGGTGCTAGAATAGAAGAGAAGTTCAACCAAATTGTTTTTTATGACAAATAACAGTGAGCTACGAATACGTTTTTATAGCTATATTTATTACAAACCAGATAAAACACCAGCAACTTTACAAATAGTACATGTCTGACAGCAATGCTTTATTAATAACTTTTGGTCTGAAATGTTTGTGATATCATAAACACTTTCTCAGAGTTCTTTCAGATGTGCTTCAAATGTTTCTTTAGCAGTCCCAACTGAAACAAATGAAGAAATAAAACCGATCCATTCTTGAGGCAAAATGTTGATGCAAATGAGTACAGTTCATGGCAGAATATCTTTCAACAATTCATAAATATAATATTTGTGAAAAACTAATTCATACAAACTTAATGATCAGATTTATGATCAAAGGTTTCAGCGCATCTGCTAGTCAGTGAGTCTGGAGCTTTGAGTCACCAGAGAACACTAAACTCAATACTTTACAGGAGAAGTAAAACTACATAAAAACCCCAGCTCTGGATGGCCCCCTAAAAAACCAGCCCCCTAAAACCAGCTCTGGACGGTTCGCATCAAAATCAAATGCTGTTTCTGCCTTGCTGTTCTTGAATCTATCAAAACTAACTAAGTTCTCTCAAAGCAGTGGCAATGTACATTTCAAGTTCTAATTCTGCGTTAAGGAAGTAAATGTGCGGAACTGTAAATCCTTTTGTGTTAACAAGTAAAAAGGTGCTTGGAATAAAAAATAAATCACATAAAAATTAAATAAAGCTCTAATGCTGCTCAGCTCTCCCCTATCTCCATTCCCATCCTCTCACTCCCCCCCCCATCTTATCATCCCTCCCCATCCCACATCCTCTCACTTTCGCCCCTTCCCCATCTTATCATCCCTCCCCATCCCACATCCTCTCACCCCCCCTCCCCATCTTATCATCCCTCCCCATCCCACATCCTCTCACTTTCCCCCCCTTCCCGATCTTATCATCCCTCCTCATCCCACATCCTCTCACTTCCCCCCTCCCCCACATCCTCTCACTTTCTCCCCACCTCCCCATCTTATCATCCCTCCCCATCCCACATCCTCTCACTTTCCCCCCCCCTTCCCCATCTTATCATCCCTCCCCATCCCACATCTTCTCACTTCCCCCCCCCCTTCCCCATCTAATCAAAACTCCCCATCCCACATCCTCTCCTTTTCTCCCCTCATGTCTTCTCCTCTCTTATGTACTCCTTCCATTTCCTTAGCTCTTCTCATCCTCTCTCCATCTCCCTCCTCACCTCTCCTCTGTGCTCATTCTTCTGGGCGTGGCTTCAGTGGGTTTTCCTCCGCCCACAGAGAGTTGGCTTGTTTCTTGTTTCCACCTGAGCCCCGCCCTTTCAGCTTGATTGACAGCATCATGATGACAATTGCCAGGATACAGACAAGAGGGATGAAGATGTGTAGAACTAATCCAGTGGCACATCCTGGTTCAGACAGCAATTCAGACTCAAGTTCTGGAGAGGGAGAGAACAGAGGAAGGTAAGATAAATACCCGTTGTATTTGTATAGTCTGACATCATGGAGTCATAAATGATGACATCATACCTATTGGTCGTCGTACAGTGAGGTTGGTTGTGCCTGATTGGTCGGAGGCGCTAAATTCCCAATTGCCATCATGACTGTACTTGTACTGGTCCACATGGCACTGGTAAACTCCACTGTCTTCCTGACGAGCTCCCTGTAGACCCAGTAGAAAGGTACCATGAGTGGTCCTGGAGAAGATCAGCCTCCCCTTCTGGTCCTGGAGCCCCTGGTTGTAATCTGGGTATTTCAGGATGCCATCATGGCCCAGAATCACCAGGGGAACCCTGTGAGAGGAGGAGGAGCCACGCCTCATGTAGAACCAGGTGAGTGCGTAGAGAGAGGCAGGGTCACCTGAGGTCAAAGTGCAGGTCAGCTCCACCCCCTTTCCCTCTCTGACCTCCATCTCCAGATCTGTCTTGTTAACACTGAGGTCACTCCCTGGGAGTGAGAGAGACAGAGAGACAGAAAGAGAGAGACTCAAGTCAGAGAAACTGCAAATCAGCACAACAAGATACTCTATAGATCTGATAAACATTGTCCTTCTACTGATAAACAATGTCCTTCTACCGATGCAGACTTTTGTTGCCTTGTCATCAGGATAATTCACCTGTCTCTTGTAGGCGGAGTTCCATAGCTGCAGAAGAGGACAGGAGCTTGTACCATAGGCTGTGAGGATCCTGTAGCCACTCCTCCACCACACAGTAGTACGTCCCCCTGTCCCAGCTATGGGCTTGTCGAATGGTCAGTTCGAAGCTCCACCTCTCACGTCTTCTCATACTGATTCGCTGTTCTGTGCCTAATCCCGCCCCTAGTGTTATCACGGCATCGCGGTCTGAGCTGAGGACGGTCTGGTTCCCCACCCCCTTCTTCTGGACCAACCAGGTGACAGCGAAGTGGGAGGATATAGAAGTTGCCTTGACAACGGAGCATTCCATCTGTATGACTGTGTTGATGCTCCGATCCAGAGGGGAGGGGCTAGAGGACAGGGTAAGTACACTCTCTGGGAGAGAGAGAGAAAGAGAGAGAGAGAGAGAGAGAGAGAGAGAGAGAGAGAGAGAGAGAGAGAGAGAGAGAGAGAAAGATAGAGAGATAAAGAAAGTGTGATGAAGGCTGAGACCCTAACCCCAGGTTGTCCTGTAACCTTTGACCTTACCTACCTGGAGTCTGGACCAACACAGCCAGCAGGTTGGAGTTCTGCGGCTTCCTGTGTCTCCCTTGCAGGAACGCTGAGATCACACACTGGTAGCGCCCTGCCTCCCTGCGGCTTGCTCTGATGATGCGGAGGATGTGATGCACCTCCCCCTTGCTTGTGGTCACCCTCAACTGGTAGTTGCTCTGGTCGCCGTGCCACGTGATGTCACCGGTGTGCGACAGTGTCAGGATGTTGTCCGGGGCCGACCCCCCCTCGTGGTGCAGGCTCCACGTCACAGTGACCGGGAGAGAGGGCCCTCGAACCCAACACACCAGCTCCACCTCACCCCCCTCTGTCACCTCGATACCGCGACTCTTCAGGTCCACCCTCAGCAGAGACTCTGCAAGCCAAGGACAATGATGAGATATCACTGATGACAACTATCAGGTCTTTTAGGGCCAACGCTACCAGTGGCTGTGAGGGCAAGGAGAACATGGTCAGCTGCAAACAGATTCAATCGAATCCATCTGACATGTGAAAGATCAGTGGTCAGCCATAAAGTTATTGCTCTCTCTCTCTCACAGTGCTCTTACCCACGGGACGGACCTCCACGATGCAGTCTTGTGACTGGCTGCTGGTTTTCTTGGTATTGCCATTGGTTTCCGTGGTCCACTCCGAGACGGTGCACTGATAGGCTCCTGCGTCAGAGGGCGTAACCTCACTCAGCTCCAGGGTGAATGTGTCTGCCGTGGGACGCAGGGTACGAACGTTTCTCTGCCCCAACTCTGTCCCCGGTTCCAGCACACCCACCTGGCTCAGGCTTATGACATCACTGAAGGGGCCCGTCGCCCCTGATCTGTATTGCCAGGTGACGGAGAGCTGACCCTTGACCCCACTCACACTACAGGCGAGTTGTAGCTCGTCCCCTTCGTCAACGCTCACCTTCTGGTTCTCCATGGTAACGGCCAAACCACTCTCTGAGAACAGACAAAAAGAAGGTGCTGAGTATGTGAGAAGTGTTTATGTGGTACATGTGTAATAACAGAGGTCAGAGCCAGGTCAATGCACAAACTAAAGTTATTGAGGATATTGAGGTTCTGTTGTTGTTTGATGTAGCAGCCATTTGGGAAGCTGATGAAACACCTACCGTATTACATTGGGTGCATTTGAGTGTATCAGTTTTGTCAAGTCAGTGAGCATTTCAGTCAAAGTGTGTTGCATTATGGGGATAAAACGTATTCCACGTGGACCTACATGTCAACTGCATGAACTTTACAAAAACCATGTGATCAGTTGACTGCAAGTTTCTGCAGTTGCTCTTAACCAACGTCATCCTGCAGCCATCGCCTGCATTGTGGAAGGCTCTGTCAACCAATTATTAGAGTGTTTTTGCTGGACCAACACAAACGTTACCAAAGACGTGACTGAAACTGTAACCAACTTTGTCACGATTTCATGTATACAGTGGATATATACAAATTAATGGATATTTGAGACCTCTCTCTCTTACAAATGTATTGTACAGTGTACACACATATGATTTCAGTTTGTCAGTGTGTGAGATGGGGGTTAGAGACATGGTTATTTCGACATTGTAGAGAAAAACCTTTATAAGCAATGACAGCTACGTATGTTCACACTGCCATATTGAGCCGAGCCTTGCTGTTGGAAAACCACTACAGTGGATGCATCTCTCCTGTCGACTTCTGTCTGTACTCATCTTCAGTAGCCTTACAACTCGAACACGCCCTCTAATTCTGACTCAGTGCCTGATGACTAATCTGTAGCTCTAATTTGGATTGGTTTCTTACTAGATTACTCATCTGTAGCTTTGATTCTGATTGGCTTTTTACTAGATTACTCACCTGTAGCTTTGATTCTGATTGGCTAAGTGTCAGGTCACTCACCTGTAGCTGTGATGGTGATAGGCTCGGTGGTGGACTCCTGCCTGGGTCCCTGTGTGAAGACCCCGTTCCCATCCCTCTCCTGTGGCCAGGCCCTGCAGTGGTACGCTCCCTGGTCCTGGGTTCTGACGGGCTGCAGGGTGAGCAGGTGTGTCTTCTCCCCCGTCCGCACAGCTCTCAGCTCACCCCCGCTCTCTCGCCCCCCGTACTCCGGCCCCACAGACAGGACCCCAGTTGGCCCGATCTGGGCCAGCTCCTGGTTGTCCTTGACCCAGGCCACAGAGAAAAAACGCCCTGCAATGCCCTGGGCATCCACAATGCACTGCATGGCCAGCTCCTCCCCCTCCTGGAGCTGTGCTTTGTATATGGTCATACGTACCACCATAGAGCCGGAGCCCTGGTCGGGAGCCCCCTCTGGCAGAGAGAGACATAATTTCACTCACAACCACTTCTCAGACAGACAGGAAACCCATCACTCATAATCACCTCTGAGACACAGGAAACCCTAAATCAGCATTTAGTTACAGGAAATCAGACAAAAGCGGGACTGGGCATACATGTATATGTCCTCTTAACCCATAATTCCTCTTAGCCAAGCACAAATACAAAAACATTGCATGGATGTGTAAACACAATCTGGTCCAAGGCTAAGGCTGGGAGGCAAAAGACACATTGAGGTGTTTCTCACCTATGGCTTTGACCTCCAATGTGGTTGCCTGTGCGTCTTTATGGGCGATTGGGTACCAGCTCCGGTCTGGGTCTTGGATCCACTCCTGGGCCTGGCAGTAGATCCTCCCTGTGTCGGACAGCTCGATCCTGGCCATCTTCAGCCTGTATGTGGCCTGCTCCAGCTTGTCCAGACCAATGAGCCCTGCCTGGTACCGTCCCTCAAACCCCTGACCCAGACTCACCGTCAAATCACGGTCCAGAGAGATGATGGGGCGGGGCGAGGCCTCCCCGTCTCCATGGAGATACCAGGTGACAGACAGGTGGGTGTGCTGGAAGGTGTTGCTGGAGGCGAGGCATTGCAGGGTTAGGGCGTCACCCTCTGATAGGGTGAAGGAGGCGGGGCCAGTGGAGGAGGTGGTCAGGGTGTCCTCGATCACTATGAAACAGGATTTGAGGGATGGATTTCAACACTACAGTAGGGAGGGGTTAATGTGATTGACAGATTAAGTTCAAGTAACCAGAGTTAGTTAAGTAATGGTTTGTGAATTATACAGATATGGCAGACACAGAAAGTATTTTCATTTAGGCAATAAGTGAAAAATAACATTACCCTTCAATGTGGCTTTAGCATTGTACGTCCCGTGATATACAGCTTCTGAGTTTGGGGTGTGGCACTCGTACTCGCCCTCGTCCCCCTCCTCCAGACTCTTCACGTGGAAGAGGACCGAGGTCGCTGACAGGCGCTCCAGAGTGATACCACCCCCCCTGACACGGCCGCCGTACACCGCCATGGCATAGTTGTTGTCGTCTGTGCTGATGATCTGGATTTCAAGGGTGGGTCTGTTTGGCTTGTAGATGGAGAATCTGAAGTCCTGCTGGGCTGCCGGGTTAGAGAAACCACTCACGTTGCAGGACATGGAGAAAGGGTAGCCAGTCACACGATACAGAGGGCCAGACTGCACCTCAACAAGCACCTTAGCCCCGCCTAGTTGGAGAACATAAGAAAAAAGAGGAAGATGATATTCTCAGACAAACTTAAAGTCAAGTATATCTGGCTTCAAATGTGACCTTTTTTGGTATGGTTTCAGTCTGCACTGTCCTCCTCTTGTCAATAAACTAAGAAAACTGCATTCATATCTCCAAAGTTATGTCTCAACTGTAATAGTTTGAGAACAGAGCTCCAGCTGCTGTAGAGGAGGTTTGATTGTACTGCAAATCAAAATGTGTAATAACTGCTGTTACATTGCAATCTGACAGAAATCATCTTCCAGCGTCAGGGTTTGTGTTAAATTAATTGCTTTCATAGTGCCTGTTTGATGAAAGCAGAAACATTATGTGACTCATTCCCAGTAGACATTGTCTGTTATGCCAAGGCTATTTCATAACATTTCATCAGCAGACCAACCATGTAGAAAGCAGCTTTTAGAAACACTGATTTAGATCTGTGGCCATTTCAACAGTCACCCCCGTCATCTGACAAAGGACACTAAAATGCAACTCAACACTTTGCACTTTGCTGATATTTAACAAGTAAAAGAGAATTGACAATCTGCACAACCTTTTGTTCCTTTAATATGCAGATTATTTTTTCACCCAGCAAACTGATACAGGGGACTGTATCAAATTTTACATATTACATTTCTATGTTCTTTAATGTGCTTAATGTTCTTCTTTATTTTGCAAACTAAAAGGCACCCCTTGGTAGGAGTGGAGGGGTGTGTGGAGACCTGATGATACTCTTACCCCATTGGATGAGTCCACTCAAGAAGAACAGGAGACTGGTCCTCCACAGGTACTGCTTGACGCACCCCATCCTGCCCCAAACTGACCAACACGCCAGGCCAAACTACACACCAACCACACAGCTGTATCAACTACACACCAGTAGCAGTTATCTGAACTCAGACACCTCCGGTTTACCTAATCTGTCTGTCAGTCTGTCTGTGTCTGTAATATATGGGTTGTTATAATATTGCTTTGACTACTTCCTAAAGACAGACTGAGAGGAAGCGAAAGATGTGGTTTGATGGTCAACTGAAACAAACCGAACAGACTATGGGGACAGATACAATGGAAACACATATGTGTGTCTGTGTCTGTGTCTGTTTGTGTGTATGTGCCTGTGTTCTATACGCCATCTGTCTCTGATTCTCATCACAAAGGCTCAGAATAACATTACAGAGAAAAGATGCCTATATCAATCCATTGCACCCACATTGTAAACCAATTTCAGTATTATTATTACACCTGTGTCTCAGCATGAAATGATCCAAAACTGTTATCGCATGAACATCGATCTGACACTGCCACTTAGTGGACAAAGCGAAAACACATTGTGAGAAAAGGGTATGATGATCCCACATACCCATAATTCTACTGTAGTTTAGTGAGCTTGGGCTGCATGGCAACTGTGTGGACTTTAACTATTACTGCAGCTGCTACTATTCAGACTGCTTTCATGCTGAGTAAGACAGTAACTTACTTGTTCACGAGGGTCGTGAAATTGAAGATAGGCCCTGCACAGATGATTAGATCTATAATGAAATAATAAAACCACAGGGGGAATTTGGCCAATATACTACGGCCAAGGGTACAACGCGAAGCAGAGTGGTGGCATGTGTGTGTGTGCATGCGTGCATGTGTGTGTGTGCGTGCATGTGTGTGTGTGTGCGTTCGTGTGTGCTGGGTAAAGTAACACATATCATCCACCAATCACAAAGCACCAGCACCAGGAACAGGAAGTATTACAGAGGACCTGACAGGAAGAGTTGATAAACACACTCACACATACGCACACACACTATTAAGTTATGTGCTGTGGTGAATGTGCGTTCAAGGGCTGGTGTATTGTCTCCATTCTCTGGGAAAGGGGTGCAAAGTTGTGTGTTGAGTGTGTGTCCGGCAGTATGTGTGTGTCTACGGAGGTAGGAGTTTGTGTTGTGTGTTGTTAATGGGGCTCTCGTTGTGAGGATGAGTGACTCGTTGGAGAGGACCACCGACACCCCTCTGCCTGGGCCCTCAGAGAAAATACCCGGAGAGGGCTCTGACCCTGGGGAAGAGGATGAGGGGGGTGATGGAAGTGGGATGCGTTGGGAGGATGGAGGCCTGTCTGTGGAGCTCCAGAGGGGGATGGAGACGCTTCGTGTGAGTGGAGAGCTGACCGACGTGACTCTGCGAGTTCAGGAACAGGACTTCCCCTGCCACAGAGCCGTGCTCGCTGCTGCCAGCCACTACTATAGGTACATACACACACACACACTCTCTCTCTTCCGTAGCTTTAGAATGACCTCATATGTTTATTTCACAACTTTGTCAAGTTATGCTTAGAGTACAGTATGTGTGTGTCCAGGGCGATGTTCTGCAGTGGTCTGAGAGAGTGTCATGAGAAGCAGGTGGAGATTAAAGGGGTGGACAGTGAGACCATGAAGATTCTGCTGGACTACACCTATACCAGCCGAGCCATCATCACACACACCAACGTCCAGAGAACGCTGGAGGCCGCCAGCCTGTTCCAGGTGAGTTTAGTAATGCTACCGTAACACTGTGTAAACTCTATATAAATGCTGTATAAACACTATGTTCTGGAAATTCTACACAGGGACACTCAAAGTCAATCTTAAAAGAATCATTCTTTATTATCAGCGTGCTGGAGAGGTTCCAACCAACTCAATGCACCAAGTACACTTGTCGATCAGGACCTCCCGCGGGGCAGACCCGTTAGTTCTCTTATATACAGACAAGTTATGTTTGCATGATTAATTCATAATTAATTCATCATTAACATGTGACCGACCAATACTGGGTCATGCATGTGACAGACCAATACCTCACGAGGCTTCTTCTCTCTAAGCTGTGACCTTGTTCTCAAAACAAGGGTCTGGGCATACTGCCAAAGTGCAGATACTGATAGTGAGGATTTGTTCAATCAGTCACTTGCATGAACACAGAAAACGGTTATTAGAAAAAGAGGGGGTTGGAGTGGGGTGGGGTGGGGTGGGGGGGATTCTACCCCAAAGCCATAAGACTCCTGAACAGCTAATCATGGCTACCCGGACTATTTGCATTGCCCCCCACCAGAGAAATGCAGTAGAAACAGAGAATCTTTCAGCCTTTTTCCTTAATCTTTGTCATTTTATCTCTCCTCCTCGTGACTGTCCTCTGTTTCTGTGAACTCATAACACAACCTTAGGGACTTTTTAAATAGATGAGTGTCGAATATGGAAATCCCGGTCTTCCTCCTTATGGAAATAACGCATACAGTCACAAACTTCATCATATTTCCTACTTATTTCTCATCAGACAGAAGATGACTCTGAATCAGGTGACAGTTGAGACAGGGAAGTGAAAGTCATTCTTGTTGTTTACTCTCAGGATCTGTTTTCCACTCAGGCCTGAATTAGGCTCACAGCTGGATTGACAGGGTGGGGCTAAGTGTGTGTTGTGTGTGTGTGTGTGTGTGTGTGTGTGTGTGTGTGTGTGTGTGTGTGTATGTGTGTGTATGTGTGTGTGTGTGTGTGTGTGTGGACGTGTTTAACTATTCTTGTGGGGACCAGAAGTCCCCACAAGAATAGTAAACAAACAAAAATTTGACTAACTGGGGACATTTTGTTAGTCCCCACGAGGTCAAATGCTATTTCTACAGGGTTTAGGGTTAAGGTTAGAATTAGTGTTAGGGTTAGAATTACGTTAAGGGTTAGGGTTAGGAGCTAGGGTTAGTTTTAAGCTTGGGTTCAGGTTTAGGGTTAGGGTTAAGGTTAGGTTTTTGGGTTAAGGTTAGGGTTAAGGTTAGGGCTAGGGTAAGGGTAAGAGTACGGGTTAGGGTTAGGTTTAGGGTTAGGGGTTAGGGAAAATAGGATTTTGAGTGGGGCTGAATTGTGTGTCCCCACAAGGTTAGCTGTACAAGACTGTGTGTGTGTGTGTGTGTGTGTGTGTCTGTGTGTGTGTGTGTTTGTGTGTGTGTGTGTGTGTTTGTATGCATGAATGTATGCGCGAGAGGGTTGATTGAAGTCAAATAAAAGTTTATTAGATGAAGATAGATAAAACATCTTGTCTGTCATCTTCATTTCATCTCTTGCCTCTGTCTCTCCCCTCTCTGTCTCCATCTTCTCTCTCCAGTTTCCTCGTGTAGTGGAGGCCTGTGCAGGGTTCTTGGCTGACTCTCTCCAGCCAGAGAGCTGTGTAGGTGTGCTGCGTTTGGCTGAGGCCCATTCCCTGCCTGCTCTGAGGGACAGGGTCCAGGACTACCTGGTTTCAGAGTTCTCCAGAGTGGTTCAGCATGAGGAGTACCTGGAGCTGCCAGCGGGGGCACTGCAGGACGCTCTGAAGAGAGACGACCTGGGAGTGACACGTGAGGAGAGTGTGTTTGAGGTGTAGTATACATTTCATTACCTTAAAAAAGCCATAATTTCTTGCCTTTCACCAGATTTTTCATTTACTTTATGAGGAATGCAAAAATCCATCCATCCAATATATACTCTACTGTAGGCTCTCATGCGCTGGGTGCGAGCTAAGGAGGAGGAGCGATGCCTCCTACTGGCTGGTCTTCTGTCACACGTGCGGCTGCCACTGCTGGAGCCGGCTTACTTCCTTGAAACGGTGGAGGCCGACCAGCTGATTCGCCGCTGTGACAAGGCCTTCCCCCTGCTGCAGGAGGCCCGCACCTACCACCTGTCAGGCAACGAGGTGTGTGTTTGTGTGTATAAAGGTTAGGTTAGGGTTAGTGTGTTTGTGATTTTTACGCATCTCTGTCCGTGTGTGTGTGTGTGTGTGTGTAGGTGGTCACGGAGCGTACCAAGCCCCGTTTACAGCACTACCTGTCTGAGGTGTTCATGATCATCGGTGGCTGCACCAAAGAGGAGCGCTTCGTTGCCACTGTGACCTGCCTTGACCCCCTGCGCCGCAGCCGGCTAGAGGTCGCCAAGCTGCCAATCACAGAGATGGAGGAGGAGTCCCACAACAGGAAGTGGGTGGAGTTTGCTTGTGTCACCTTCCGGAATGAGGTGTTCATATCCGGTAAGTGATGCAGCTAGTTTTGTTACAGTCACAACGGAGAATTTGGCCCTGATAGCATCTTTACTAAGATGGAGCAGAGATATTGCAGGAAGTCATAGTTTGGGATGTTTGCACAATCAGCTGTGGTTTCCTGTGTGAGAGTGCTGTATTTATTGGCTTCCTGTTTATGGGAGGGGTTAGCACCATAGAGAATGATATAGGACTCTTCTTTGTATCTGTCCCATTATGGCATCTTTGAGCGCACGGGAAGCGCCATTGAGGCCATCTCCATTTTGAAGTCGTCAATTTCCTTCTTTTACTACTTCTATGAGTTGGTAAACAAACGGAAAGGGTGCAAACTGCCACCAGGAGTGTGTTGTTTGAACAGGTATAAAGCCAAGGTTGGCGATTTACTGCCACCTGCAGTTATGGAATGTTTGCTTAAAAGTATTATTAATTGGCTGATCCTTCCTGATGACCTGGATGGAATTATGTGATCATTCCTTAACCCATAGGAAGTCCCACCCAGTTGATTACTTTAAAATGGTGAAGTTCTCAATGGCGCTGCCCATGCTTAAACTGGCTTTTGGGATCTAGAGTCCTCTATCATTCTCTATGGTTAGCACTCATTGACTATGTTTCATTCCAAAAAGATGTCTCCCCCAATCTTGCATCCTATCTTCCCTCACTTTCTCCTCCTTGTGGATTTGAGGTAAAGGGGTAAATGTAAGCAAAAGCTCCACTTAGTTTCTGCTTCGTTACTTATTATACTCATCCAGTCCTATCAGATCAATGAAGGAGACAGAGCAAGCACGAAGCGAGGAACTTTTTGGAATGAATCCAGAACTGCTGCGGTATTCCTCATTCACACACCATTGGGATTGTACACAGCCCCATATCCAGAGACAATGCACAAATCATTTTAGAATCCCAAGGTGCCTTCTTTCCTAAGGCAAGTTTCTCTCTATTTTGTTCCCTCTACTAAGTGAAATGTCACAGACACCTAGGTTGTACTATAAGTCATAACATTAGGGCCGTGCACAAACCTTTCAGGCGGCAGGTGCTTAAACTGAAGAAAGGGCACATGTGTGGATATTTTAGTATATGGTGGTTAGCTAGAGTCTAGACTACCTGTGTTGCTGCTGCCGACTGAGGAAGGGATGGAGTTGGGTCAGAGCGAGGGTCATTGATGCAGCCGCACCTCTCTGTGTTTCTGCCTCTCTGCTGCGTGTATCAGCCAACCAGACCCAATATTGATGATGATGTAAATCAAGTGTTATCAAGTGTTAATCAAATGTTATGCTGCTGTGGCAGTACTGTTGATATTTAAACTATAGCTAGCTACACACACTCGACCGGTGACCGTATCTCAAGCCATGTAGCACAATCTTAGTACAGGGCAGACTGGGGAAAATGTGCAACCTCTGTACAGGCCAGACCAACAGGCTCAACCAATAGACGAGGTAGGGGTGGGGGTTGGCAAACTTGACGACGTCACGACGACTTGCGGGCAATGGGTTCAGAATAACAACGACAAAACATTTATCCCACCATCCAAAGGGGCACTTGGCGAGTGAGAGGGCAAAGGGGCATGTGCCTGCCTAACGTGACTTTACCCTGCCAACTTTCCCTCCCTTACTTCAACAAACAATGGTTGTTCTTCTAGGTCAACGGTTGTTTCTTTTTCACTCTCACTATCATCTTGTTGCTGCAGGAGGAAAAGAGACACAGCACGAGGCGTGGAAGTACAACGGTGCCCTGGACAGGTGGATCCCCATTGAGCCCCTGGTGACTGGGCGTTGGAGACACAAGATGGCGGTTCACGGGGGGAAGGTGTACGCCCTGGGGGGGTTCGATGGGACTCAGAGACTCACCAGCGTGGAAGCCTACGACCCCTTTCACAACCGCTGGACACAGGTCCGTCTGTCCGTCTGTCTGTATGTATTATATGGTGTGATCACTCCAGTTATTCTGCATTGGAGCTACTGTCTGATGAGACATTGTTACACAAGATGGCTGACAAATAATGTTTCATAAGACTCATTCACAAACTGCTCCGATTCATGTTACAGGCCCCACCCCTCCTGTTGGGCGTGAGCTCATTCGCTGCGGCAAGCTTCGATAAGTGGATCTTTGCGATCGGGGGTGGGCCCAATGGGAAGCTAGCCACTGATAGGCTGCAGTGCTGGGAGCCAGGGACTGAGAGCTGGGGCCTGCGGTCGCCCATGCCCATCGAGGCCAAATGTACCAACGCTGTCACCTTCAGGGAATGCATCTATGTAGTTGGTGAGTGGACTAAACCTGTTCTACTCTCAGTTCACCTGTGCAATCATATTGATTGTTTATGTATGTGTCCATTTGTGTGTTAGTGTGTGTGTATGTGTTGTAACAATCCTGCTGTGTGTCTCCCCAGGCGGTGCCATGCATGCTCTGTACTGCTATTCCCCACAGTCAGACAGCTGGTCTATGGTGACCCGGCTGGGCGAGAGGGCGAGCTGCGCCATCGCAGCCTGTAACAACAAACTCTTCATCACTGGTGGCCGTGACGACAAGAACCAGGTCATCTCCACGGTAATGTGCTGGGACCCAGTCACAACCACAATGACCGAGGAATGTGTGTTACCGCTTGGTGTCTCTCACCACGGAAGCGTCACACTCCACAAGTCCTACACACACATACGCAGGATAGCACCTGCGACCGTGTCTGTGTGACAGAGAACTGGGACTATGTGTGTGAGAATTAATGTGTGGAGAAAAAGATACGGGGACGGGGAGCATGGACTGTGTGTGGGTGTCAGCATTTATACTTGAATGCACTTATTGTAAGTTGTCTGCTAAATAACTAAATGTAATGCTAAGTTTTGTTTCATAATATTTTTTGAAAGTGTAATATCACATTCAAACGGGTACCACTAAATAAATAAATAAACTACATTTGCATGAAATTACTTTCTATCCGTATTGTGGGTGTGTAGTGTCAAAACACAGAGGCATCTATTCATGTGCTAAATTCACACCCAACCCACAGGTCTCACACCCACATTAGCCAGTTCTAGCCTCTCTGCCATTCACAGGAGATGTACAGTTTGTGGTGATTATGGTTTCATAACTACCTTGAATCTATTCACTTCTCTTTCTCTTCTCTCTCTCTCTAACCCTCACACTTATCTTTTCCTACTAGCACTGACTTTGCTGATAATTACTTTATTGAGGAAAAATGTACTTCCTCTGACTGTGATATGTGGTTGTCTCACCTAGCTATCTTTAATGGTCCAATGCAGCCATTCTTTTCTCAATATCAAATAACAATGAAGTACCTTACTGCAGGGCTGCCACAGCACTTTTCACTCAGGTGTGGCAGTGCCACATCACTTTTGATTTAGTGTAATCAAATGTAATGACGCAAAGCGTTAAAAAGAGGGGCAAAGTGCTGTTTCTTAGACCGATTTGCCTCTTGATTTGTCAACTTGTGCACAATTTCTCTGTCTTTCACATTGGAGTGCTGCTGCAGGCTCTTTTCGTGTCTTGACCAATCAGATTCACGGAAATCACAGGCCACGCGGCCTAGGCACAAGCACAAAGCTCAAGGCGCGCTCTTCACTTTCCTCCAGTATTTATTTGGTAAGCTGATAACACATCACACCCGACAGACGCAAGCAAAAACACTTCCATAAATGTAGCAGCCTATACAGCTAAACATTAGCCATCTGACATGCTGTATTGCAAAGAAACAAGACAATTTTTCAGTCTGATCAACTGTAGGCTACTAACAACAGCAGCTGCATTGTCTAGCCTACTATGCGCCCTCTCCCTCTGACAAGGTTAACGAAGCTGTAGCATTATGTATTTATAGGCCATTTGTTTGTGAGAAAATGTGTATGGGATCAAATTTAGTTTATATTCAAACTTGGGCTAACTAGGCTACCTAGACTTTTTCAATCCAAAATTATTAACTGTAATTAATAAACACAATAGTTGACATAGACTGTGAGTAAATGTTTTATTAGGCCTACAGTTGCATGTAGCAGGACTACAAGATGCAAACCTGCAAGCTCAGCCCTGTGAGTTTTATTGTCCAATCATGTTGCTTTCTCTGTGTCTGTGTATAGGTAACCTTACATAGCATGAGTAGAAAGACACCAGAGTGGAGTTCCCACTTCCGTTTTTCAGGGGAAATGGAAGTTAGGTTGAAAATATTGTATAAATGAAAACCTGATGTTAGCGTTTTCTGGCGATTCAGTTTAGGCTAGTGCAGTGGTTCCCAACCTTTTTTGGTTACTGTACCATCAACAGAATTCTGCTCTGCCCGGAGTACGCCTGAAATAGCTCTTTTACCAGTAGGCCTATGGTCTCATTAGTCTTTTCAAGTACCTCCTGTGGATAGTCCAAGTACCCCCAGGGGTCCTAGTACTAGTGGGAATCACTGGGCTGGTATTTAGGAAACACCCTAGTCCTTCTTTAACATATAATTTACTGTATATAAACAAGTACAAGGTTGCTACAGTTTGACTGGGTTTTCATCCTCTCCAAGGCCAGGAGTTGTTCCAGGAGTTTTTTTATACCATGTGACCTGATTAGAAAAACTCTTGTCCCATCGTAGCCCATATTAAACCTTTTTACTACAGATGAATCACGTCATACCGTATAAGGTCGGGAGTTTTACCTGGTTAGGTTACCAGATCAGGAAAAACTACGGGCCCCAGGCCTATGTTGCCACCTCTGACTTACTGTGATTGTTTTAAATTAAAATGGTAAAAAATAAACAATAATTTTGCTCTGACAGTTTGGGATAGGGAGGGGAAAACTGAAAACTGTCTGTTATTGGCAGAGAGGCTTGGAACTATCTTTCCTATTGGTCTATTAAGAAATGTTGCGCTTGGTGATGTCACCAGGCAGGCCAAAACTCCATCCCACCAAAACAGGCTGAAATGTGAGGCGATCTTTTCAAACAGCTCTTACACTAAAAGAGCTTTATCATCATTTTCATAATATCACAGTATTATTCCAACCTCATAGCGTGGAAATATATTTAAAACACAGGAAAATCACGTTTTTGATACACTGGGCCTTTAAGATGAATGCACTAAGGGACAGATGGCAATTTACTGGGGGAGAGGTGGTCCAAAATAGGGAAGGATTGTCAAACTTTTTTTTTTGCTTTCGGGAGGGTTGTGTGGTTTTTTATTGGGCACAGGGGAGGGTAGTGCCTATTTTTTCCTGGTTAACATTTGCTCTTTTGCAAGTTTTACTATCTAATTTCTTCCATCCTAGGCACATTTCCTCATCTGCTTGCATGCGCCTCCCCTATATCAAGGTGTTTTGGTACTTCTCTTATGCACTACGCTTTTCCTTGTGCTAACTTTTCCTATACCACAGGTCACTATAGTCTACCAGTCTAACGTCAATCCTGCACTCTATCAACCATTCATAGTGACTTTAGTGGTAGGTGGATCATTTGTCCAGATCTGCAATAGGCTAACTAACAATCGTACCACACATAAAAACATTCAAAGCTGCATCCATTTTCAATATGACTCGACAAGAACAAATAGGTATAGCTGATAGGCAGCGGATGCCAGGTGCATCATTGCATGAAAGAACAGTGAAGACTTGAAACACAGCTCGAAAAGCTCCCCTATTGATCTTGTTTAGGGACAATACAATTACCCTACTATAGTATCTCTCCTGTGTAGTTCTGGGCTGATTCCTCACCGTTCTCATAATCATTGCAACTCCACGAGGTGAGATCTTTCATGGAGCCCCAGGCCGAGGGAGATTGACAGTTATTTTGTGTTTCTTCCATTTGCGAATAATCGCACCAACTGTTGTCACCTTCTCACCAAGCTGCTTGGCGATGGTCTTGTAGCCCATTCCAGCCTTGTGTAGGTCTACAATCTTGTCCCTGACATCCTTGGAGAGCTCTTTGGTCTTGGCCATGGTGGAGAGTTTGGAATCTGATTGATTGATTGCTTCTGTGGACAGGTCTCTTTTATACAGGTAACAAACTGAGATTAGGAGCACTCCCTTTAAGAGTGTGCTCCTAATCTCAGCTCGTTACCTGTATAATAGACACCTGGGAGCCAGAAATCTTTCTGATTGAGAGGGGGTCAAAGACTTATTTCCCTCATTAAAATGCAAATCAATTTATAACATTTTTGACATGCGTTTTTCTGGATTTTTGTTGTTGTTATTCTGTCTCTCACTGTTCAAATAAACCTACCATTAAAATTATAGACTGATCATTTCTTCGTCAGTTGGCAAACGTACAAAATCAGCAGGAGATCAAACACTTTTTCCCCTCACTGTATGACATGAAGGCAGTGTGCACTGGCGCTCCAACTGACTCCTTTAGTTGAATTTGAGGTGAGGAAGAATGTTTCAGGCCTACCAGAGTTACCTCTATAATCTAACAATACAATGCTTATCTTTATTCAAAACATTCTGAGCGAAAATTAATGAATTAACCTCCTTCTGTAAGCCTATATTTGTATAGCAGATGCAGTAGCCATCTGATATAAAGAATGCATGTTGGTGTCTAGCATTCCTGGCATATCTCTATCTCTCTCTCTATCGCTCTGGGGATAGGCCTAAGCTTTGTCACGCCCTGGCTCTGGGACTCTGTTATGTTGAGCCAGGGTGTGTAGTTTCTATGTGTTTGTGTTCTGTGTTTAAGTTCTAGTTCATGTGTATCTATGTTGGCCGGGGTGGTTCTCAATCAGAGGCAACGTGAATCAGCTGTTGCTTGTTGTCTCTGATTGGGAACCATACTTAGGCAGCCGTTTGTCAGTAGTGTATTGTGGGATCTTGTTCTGTGTAGGTTTGTGTTATTGACCGTAGACTTCACGTATCGTTTTGTTGTTTTGTTTCGTGTGGTGAATAAAATATAAAGATGTACGCCTATCACGTTGCGCCTTGGTCCACTTCCTTCAGCGATCGTGACAAGCTTCTCTTCCTTTATATAGGCTATATATTTTTTTATATTAGTATCATACGGTGGACACCTAAGCCTATAGGTCTACAGTATGTTCATGCAATGCCCTGATGCATTTAGTGCTCAAATCTCCACAGCGGAACCTGAGGTGGACAATTATTGTTTTAGGAAAGTAGCCTAAAAACGAATACAAAAAAATAGGCTATATAGTTTTACATAAGCTACACTAAACACAAGACATAGTGTTTTTGTAATTTCTTATAGGCTGTTTTTAAGGACATGTAGTCCCTAAGTATGGCTCATTTGGCCAATATCCCTCATTTATTGATGGCACTGGCTTTGCCAAGTCAGATCTGAATGTATATGGATGTCCAGTACATTTCTCAAATGTCTGGTGAATTAAAATCTTCCTAGTCACGTTGTTCGGTGCCAAATGTTCCTAAAGGAAACCCTGAAATGCTCATATTTGGTTTATATGCAGATTTTAGAATATTCACATGAAAATCTGTCGCCAATTGGATGGAAACCTAGCTATAGACACCTTAAAGACTGTGGCAAGTGTGCTAGTCCAGTGTCACTTTGATTATGCCTTCACATCATGGTTCACCAGCAGCCCCAAACATCTAAATATTAAGCTACCATCACAAGCTGATGTGGATGCGGTGTTGGAGTCAGGCGCAGGACACAGAAGCTCAGTCAAAACGACTTTACTAGTCAACAAGACAATACAAAATAACGGGCCTCAAACACTGGAGGCGAGCGATTACGCATACAGTGCGTAAATACACTATCAACACGAGAACAAATACCATACATCAACGGACAGGCGGACAATCACACACAACTGCAAACAAAACTAAAGGAAACGTATTGGTGACCTAATCAATACATAACACAAAACAGGTGCACTAACAAGACAAGACCAAACAAACATCGAGACATCAAGCGGTAGTAGCTAGTACTCCGGGGACGACGAACGCCGAAGCCTGCCCGAGAAAGGAGGAGGAGCAGTCTCGGTGGAATTCGTGACAGTACCCCACCCTTGACGCGCGGCTCCAGCCGTGCGCTGACCCCGGGCACGGGGACGGCCAAGAGGACGCGGAGCAGGGCGCGTGGGATGACTACGGTGGAACTCAGTCAGGAGGGATGGATCTAAAATGTCCCTCCTAGGCACCCAGCACCGTTCCTCCGGGCCGTACCCCTCCCACTCCACGAGATATTGTAGACCCCCCATCCGACGTCTCGAATCCACGATGGACCGGACCGAGTACGCCCGAGCCCCCTCGATGTCCAGTGGGGGCGGAGGAGTCTCTCTTATCTCATTGTCCTGGAGTGGACCAGCTACCACCGGCCTGAGGAGAGACACATGGAACGAGGGGTTAATGTGATAATCATTAGGCAGTTGTAACTTGTAGCAAACCTAGTTCAATCTCCTCAGGACTTTAAATGGCCTCACAATGCGCCAACCCAGCTTCCGGCAGGGCAGGCGAAGGGGCAGGTTTCGAGTCGAGAGCCAGACTCGATCTCCAGGTGCGTATACTGGACCCTCACTGCGGTCGAGATCGGCGCTCGCCTTCTGCCGACGGATGGCCCGCTGCAGATGGACGTGTGCAGCGTTCCACGTCTCTTCCGAGCGCCGAAACCACTCATCCACCACAGGAGCCTCGATCTGGCTCTGATGCCATGGTGCCAGAACCGGCTGATACCCTAACACACACTGGAAATGGGTCAGGTTAGTAGAGGAGTGGCTAAGAGAGTTCTGAGCCATCTCTGCCCAGGGGATATACCCCGACCACTCCTCCTGCCGGCCCTGGCAATATGATCTCAGAAACCTACCCACATCCTGGTTCACTCTCTCCACCTGCCCATTACTCTCTGGGTGGAACCCCAAGGTAAGGCTAACCGAGACCCCCAAGCGTTCCATGAACGCCCTCCAGACTCTAGAGGTGAATTGGGGACCCCGATCAGACACTATATCCTCGGGAACCCCGTAGTGCCGGAAGACGTGGGTAAACAAAGCCTCAGCAGTCTGTAGGGCAGTAGGGAGACCCGGCATTGGGATAAGACGACAGGCCTTAGAGAACCGATCCACAACGACCAGAATAGTGGTATTCCCCTGAGAGGGGGGAAGGTCCGTAACAAAGTCCACCGAGAGGTGAGACCACGGCCGTTGTGGAACGGGCAGGGGTTGTAACTTCCCCCTGGGCAGGTGTCTAGGCGCCTTACACTGAGCGCACACCGAGCAGGAGGAGACATAAACCCTCACGTCCCTAGCCAATGTTGGCCACCAGTACTTAACACTAAGGCAGTGCACTGTCCGGCCAATACCTGGATGTCCAGAGGAGGGTGACATATGAGCCCAATAAATGAGATGATCACGGACCTCGAGCGGCACGTACGTCCGACCCACTGGACACTCTGTGGGAGTAGGGTCGGGGCGTAACGCCCGCTCAATTTCCGTATCGACCTCCCATACCACCGGTGCCACCAGACAAGACTCCGGCAGTATGGGAGTGGGCTCAATGGACCTCTCCTCTGTGTCATACCGCCTGGACAGGGCGTCTGCCTTACCGTTCTGGGACCCTGGGATGTAGGTTATCTTAAACATGAACCGGGTCAGAAACATGTTCCACCTAGCCTGACGAGGGTTCAATCTCCTAGCTGCCCGGATGTACTCCAGGTTACGGTGATCAGTCAGAATGAAGAAAGGGTGTTGAGCCCCCTCAAGCCAATGCCTTCACACCTTTAGAGCTCGAACCAAGGCTAACAGCTCCCTGTCCCCAACGTCATAATTACGTTCCGCCGGGCTGAGCTTTTTAGAATAAAAAGCGCAGGGACGGAGCTTAGGAGGCGTGCCTGAGCGTTGCGACAGTACTGCCCCAATCCCGGCCTCTGACGCGTCCACCTCTACCTGGAATGCTAAAGCGGGGTCCGGGTGCGCCAGCACCGGAGCTGAAGTGAACAGGTCCTTCAGTTTACCAAACGCCCTGTCTGCTTCAGCCGACCACTGCAAACGCACCGGGCCCCCCTTCAGCAGGGAAGTAATGGGAGCTGCTACCTGTCCAAAACCCTGGATAAACCTCCGGTAGTAATTGGCAAACCCCAAAAACTGCTGCACCTCTTTAACAGTGGTTGGGGTTTGCCAGTTACGCACGGCTGACACACGGTCAATCTCCTTCTTCAACCCTGACGCGGACAACCGATGACCCAAGAAGGAGATGGACTTCTGGAAAAACAGAAATGTCTCTGCCTTGACATACAAGTCATGCTCCAACAGCCTACCCAACACTCGGCGCACCAGGGCTACATGCTCGGCTCGTGTAGAAGAGTACACTAGGATGTCGTCAATGTACACTACCACACCCTGCCCATGCAGGTCCCAGAAGATCTCGTCCACAAATGATTGGAAGACTGAAGGAACATTCATTAACCCGTATGGCATGACGAGATACTCATAATGACCTGAGGTGGTACTAAATGCCGTCTTCCATTCATCTCCCTCCCTAATGCGCACAAAGTTATAGGCGCTCCTGAGATCCAGTTTTGTGAAGAAAGCGCTCCGCGTAATGATTCAGTCACACTCGCATTCAGAGGAAGAGGGTAACTGTATTTAACCGTGATCTGATTGAGACTACGATAATCAATACACGGGCGCAACCCTCCATCCTTCTTCTTCACAAAAAAGAAACTCGAGGACGCAGGGGAAGTGGAGGACCGTATGTATACTTGTCTCAGGGACTCGGCTATGTTTGTCTCCATAGCCGCTGTCTCCTCTTGAGACAGAGGATACACATGGCTCCGCGGGAGTGCCGCACCTGTCTGGAGGTTTATCGCACAATCTCCCTGTCTATGAGGTGGCAATCGCGTCGCCCTAGTCTTGCTGAACACGAGTGCCAAATCCTCATACTCAGGGGGAATGTGCATTGCGGGCACTTGGTTCGGACTCTCCACCGTGGTCGCCCCAACAGAAACACCTAAACATCGCCCAACACACTGGTCAGACCACTCCTTGAGAGCCCTCTGTTGCCACGAAATGGTGGGGTCATGGGTGATTAACCAAGGAAGCCCCAGCACCACGGGATACGCAGGAGAGTCGATCAGGTACAACTGAATGATCTCCTCATGACCCCCCTGTGTCTTCATCTTTAGTGGCGCTGTGACCTCCCTAATCAACCCAGATCCCAACGGGCGGCTATCTAGGGCATGGACAGGGAAGGGTGCATCAACGGGCAGGAGGGGAATCCCTAACTTAATACAACATTTCCGATCAATAAAATTCCCAGCTGCGCCTGAATCGACTAGCGCCTTATGCTGGGAGTGAGATGCAACCTGAGGAAATACCACAGGTATACACAAGTGAACAACAGAGAGCTCTGGGTGAGTGGGGCGCCTACTCACCTGGAATGACTCCCCAGTGCGTGATCTATTGCCCCGACTCCCTGGAGATCCTCCCCAGCACCTAGCCGCAGTGTGTCCTCCACGGCCACAGTTGGTGCAGGGGACGCCCCCCCTCGGGCTCTCTCTCCTCCTCTCTCTAGCGCCAGCACCCCCGAGCTCCATAGGTCTAGGCTCGGAGATGCTGGGGGATGGAATGGACGGCCCCAACTCGGGACGTCCGCGGGTGGCCAGCAGGGTATCCAGACGGATGGACATGTCCACCAGCTGGTCGAAGGATAGAGTGGTGTCCCTGCAGGCCAGCTCTCGTCGAACATCCTCACGTAGGCTACACCGATAGTGGTCGATGAGGGCCCTCTCATTCCACCCCGCATCCGCCGCTAGAGTCCGGAAATCCAGGGCGAACTCCTGTGCGCTCCTCTTCCCCTGTCGGAGGTGGAACAGACGCTCCCCCGCCGCTTTACCCTCAGGAGGGTGATCGAACACAGCCCTGAAGCGGCGGGAGAACTCCGCGTAGCTGATGGTGGCGGCGTCTATTCCCCTCCATTCGCCGTTGGCCCACTCCAACGCCTTGCCGGAGAGACAGGAGATGAGGGCGGAAACGCTCTTGTAACCCGAGGGCGCCGGGTGTATGGTGGCCAGATAGAGTTCCACCTGAAGGAGGAACCCCTGACACCCGGCTGCGGTGCCATCATACGCCCTCGGGAGCGAGAGCCGAATCCCACTGGACTCCGGAGCTGGTCTGGTGGGGCTGGCTGCTGGTGGTGGTAAGGTAGGAGGAGGTGTGGGCACGCCTCCCCTTTCCCATCGGCGCAGGGTGTTCATCACCTCTTGCATGGCGGAGCCGAGTTGCTGGATCCTGGCGTCCTGGCAGCTGACCCGATCCTCCAGCGACTCGGTCGCCGCCGCTGCTCCTGCTGACTCCATAGAAAAGGTGTGTGATTCTGTCACAAGCTGATGTGGATGCGGTGTTGGAGTCAGGCGCAGGACTAGTCAACAAGACAATACAAAATAACGGGCCTCAAACACTGGAGGTGAGCGATTACGCATACAGTGCGTAAATACACTATCAACACGAGAACAAATACCATACATCAACGGACAGGCGGACAATCACACACAACTGCAAACAAAACTAAAGGAAACTTATAGGTGACCTAATCAATACATAACACGAAACAGGTGCACTAACAAGACAAGACCAAACAAACATCGAGACATCAAGCGGTAGTAGCTAGTACTCCGGGGACGACGAACGCCGAAGCCTGCCCGAGCAAGGAGGAGGAGCAGTCTCGGCGGAATTCGTGACAGCTACAGATTAGGGTTGAATATTTTCCTTGTATTTTACAAATGTTCCGTCCTGAGTATAATCAATTTTCTCCTGGGTAACCCGGTATTTCCCGCTCAAACCGGAAGTGTCATTCTAAAGCATATAAAGCATATGTCTGGATTTGATTAGAGCTTTGATTGGCATGAACATTTTAATCTAATGTTACCTGAGACTTGATTAGAGCTTTGATTGGCATGACACTTTTTGCCTTGATGACAGCTTTGCACACTTGATTAGAGCTTTGATTGGCATGACAATTCAAGTCTAATGTTACCTGTGGTAAATACATTTTATGATCCCTATCTTAAATACATTTTATGATGCCAAGCCCAGAAAAGCCCAAATGATTGTGCCATTATACAATAAAGCCTATGATAGGCTACTGCACAGTACACACAAAAGAAAAACATAACAGCCCATAGATGTAGCTATGCTCTCTTGGGTAATGAAATGAATCAAGCTCCAGGAAGCTTATGTTTTTGACTGTATTACTGTATTGTATTATATTGTATCATGTGGAATGGAATTACACACCTCTTTCAACCCATGAACCTGGGAGAGAACATGTGATGCTGGTGCAGGACATGCGGCCTACAAATTTACAATTATAGGCTAGCGAAATTAGATATTAATTTTGAAATATAATAGGGCCAATTTTACACTTCTATATTTAGTAGGCTGATGCATGCATGCCTTTCATAATATTTCCCCTAATGTTGTGCGACATGCATATTGGCCTAACTCCTCTTTCTCTATTGTTGCTTCATTCCTTCCTCGCTTTCAACAGTTAAATGAGCATTTTCATTGTCCTGATCGTCATCTTTGTAATTACATGCTTGAATAATATAGGACTAGAATAAGATGCAGATGGCTTTCTTTTCTCTTCACGAAGATTGAATGGTTACGGTACTGAACAAATAACTGCTATGGCCTACCCCCATCCCGACTTCTCTCTTCTTTCAAACTCCCCGGCTCGTGGCCATCAGTTCTATTGGATGCTGTATTTAACATTCAGCAAACAAGAGCTTGCATCCCTCTTCCAATAGTCTATTAGTATAAGAAATGCTAAAAATGTATTCTTCCAGCAAGCTATTCTAGTCTAGCTTTTGCTGGGACTCCAAGAGCTAAGGAGCGTTTTTTAAGGAGCGAGGCCAGCGGAGTGCATGGTGCATATTGCGGAGCATATTGTACAAGAGACAGAGGTTATAAGTTAGAAGCTTATGCATAGCCCATCGTTCATTAGCTAAATATAAAGCTAATAACTGCATTGAATTTATTACCTGAAATTAATACCTGAAAGAGGTAGGCTAGGAAATACAGTACCAGTCAAACATTTGGACACACCTACTCATTCAAGGGTTTTTCTTTATTTTTTTACTGTTTTCTACATTGAAGAATAAATAACACATATGGAATCATGTAGTAACCAAAAAAGTGTTAAATCAAAATATATTTATATTTGAGATTCTTCAAATAGCCACTTTTTACCTTGATGACAGCTTTGCACACTATTGGCATTCTCTCAACCAGCTTCACCTGGAATACTTTTCCAACAGTTTTGAAGGAGTTCCCACATATGCTTAGCACTTGTTGGCTGCTTTTCCTTCACTCTGCTGTCCGACTCATCCCAAACCATCTCAATTGGTTTGAGGTCAGGGGATTGTGGCGGCCAGGTCATCTGATAGCACTTCATCACTCTCCTTCTTGGTAAAATAGACCTTACACAGCCTGGAGGTGTGTTGGGTCATTGTCCTGTTGAAAAACAAATGATAATCCCACTAAGCCCAAACCAGATGGGATGGCGTATCGCCATGCTGGTTAAGTGTGCCTTGAATTCTAAGTAAATCACAGACAGTGTCACCAGCAAAGCACCCCCACACCATAACACCTCCTCCTCCATGCTTTACGGTGGGAACTACACGTAAACATGTGGAGATCATCCATTCACACACACCAAGTCTCACAAAGACACAGTGGTTTGAACAATGAATCTCAAATTTGGACTCTCAAAATTGTCCATTGCTCGTGTTTCTTAGCCCAAGCAGGTATCTTCTTCTTATTGGTGTCCTTTAGTAGTGGTTTCTTTGCAGCAATTCGACCATGAAGGCCTGATTCACACAGTCCCCTCTGAACAATTTATGTTGAGATGTGTCTGTTACTTGCACTTTGTGGACCATTTATTTGGGCTGCAATTTCTGAGGCTGGTAACTCTAATGAACTTATCCTCTGCAGCAGAGGTAACTCTGGGTCTTCCATTCCTGTGGCGGTCCTCATGAGAGCCAGTTTCATCATAGTGCTTGATAAAATATATTTTGATTTTGTTTAACACTTTTTTGGTTACTACATGATTCCATATGTGTTATTTCATAGTTTTGATGTCTTCACTATTATTCTACAATGTAGAAAATAGTACAAATAAAGAAAACCCCTTGAATGAGTAGGTGTGTCCAAACTTTTGATTGGTAGTGTACATGTATATTATATAATTATAAATATGGCATCAAAATGTTGAAAATCTGATTCCCCCCTGGCTGATCATTGTCTGCAACCGGCTCTGATTTTGAGGTAATGAAACAGGCAGGGAGAGTGAGCTAGTCTGTGGTGGTCGGCAAACCCTCAACCTTTTGGCTTGATGCCCTGCGTGGCATCGACTGTCCCCCAGTAAATTTCGATCTGTCCCTAACTGTACTGTAAGTCGCTCTGGATAAGAGTGTCTGCTTAATGACTAAAACGTAAATGTGTCTCTCTCTCACACTCTCTAAGACACATGCACACACACTCATTTCGCTCTCTGCACTGCTCACTCCCACGCTTGTCCAAAGATGAGCGGCAGTAGTTTTTTGTCTTGCAGCTGTGGTATGGATCTCTATCTACATCCAGGGGTATCAGCCTGTTGAGTGCACTGGAGGGACAGGATGTGGTGTCTGTCTGAGAGAGGCTGTGCTACAGCCCCAGTTTACGGAACATTCAGTTAGAACAGGAAGACCCCAGAAACACAAACCACACACACAATACTCTAACAATTACAGAGTCACAACTCTAGTATTGTATTACGAACAGCAAACACCAGCTGAACTAACACTGAGTTTAATTTATGAAGCATCAAAGTTAATATCTCTAATCTAAAAAAAAAAACACCTACAAGTATAGCTCACTGATTATGATGCTGTAGTTGTTTTAAAACATGTCATGACAGCTAGTTCTAATGCAATTCTAATAAGGTCAGGTTGGAAGTAGTAGAAGAAGAAGAAGAAGAAGAAGAAGAAGAAGAAGAAGAAGAAGAAGAAGAAGAAGAAGAAGAAGAAGAAGAAGAAGAAGAAGAAGAAGAAGAAGAAGAAGGAGACAGAGAGCTGACATATATACATAAGTGAAGCATTGCTCTTTATTTGTAACTGCTGCAACCAAAGTGTGAACCACTGTGTGACTACAGGGATTGTTGTGGTTAACAAGAATGAAAGAATGCAGGCACACACGCCCACACACGCACATGCACACGCACACAACTAACTCCTGTGGTTCTGGGGACCTGTCCGTCTGGGCGTTGGTATGGGCTGAGCATCATCTGATTCTGGCTGTGGAGGCCTGGGTCGAAGCTGGTGTCTGGAGTTTGGTGTGGCCTGCGACGTAGCTCTGTTCTTTGGCCGGGTTTGGCTCTGGGATCTTTGTGGGGGATGGTGGTGATGGAGGGATGCTTGACGCGTGGGCTGGGTGAGGGGCGCAAGTCTCATCTCCTCCTCCTCTACAGGGGGAACATCAGGGATTAGGATTCATGGGTAAGGGAGTTAGATGTTGGTAACTACATGTAATGTGAGTAGCCTTCTGTTTTATCATAGTACTGTTTTATCATCATGTAGATAACTGGTGTGTTTTTAATCATGTGTGTTCAGTACCTTCTAGGCGTCTCGCGCGCTGCCTGCGGCTCTGGCAGACACACACCAAGGTGATGATGATGAGGATGAGGAGCAGACCACCTCCACTAGCCAGAATCGCCACCATCAGCCATGGCTTCATCCCAAACAAGAGCACTGTAGAGGAAGAATCATCTGCAGAAGAATCATCAGCATTATCATCATCATCATCATCATCATTGTCAGATATGTTTATTTAATTTAGAATCTCCTACACACCTGCACATTCAGGGTTAACATCGTCACTCTTCTCTTCACTCGCTTTATTACTCACTGTACACACGTAGCTGTCTACAGGTTTGAGCATTGCCTTGGTTATTGTCAGAGTTGTGTCATTGTGGTCTGGCAGTGTTTGTCTGTTATGGCTCCACACCACTTTAACATCCACAGAGTTGCCCACATCACACCTCAGACTGACAGATGCATCAGTACATTTCTGTGTCAGACGTGGTTTAGACACAGGCGCTGAGAACACAAAACACACACTGTAATGAGCACATATTTTCCCTAACACTGGCTGTGTGTGTAGTATGTGCATGCTACATGCGTGCGTGCATGTGTTTGCTTTCTGTTTGTGTAGCCTACTTACAGACCACACACAGGTGAGTTGTGGAAGACCTAATGAGTTTTCCCATGTCGTCGTAGATGTTGACCTGGTAAGTCCCTGTATTATCCAGCTGAAGGTTATTTAGTAACAGAGAACCATTCGGTGTGGTCTGATGTTTCTGCTCAGTAGGTTTCCTGTTGTCGTAAACTATTATAGAGTCATGGGTCCACCGTAAGTGAAATGACTCTCCAAGCAACTCCAGGCCTGGGTGATCTTGGTCAATCACCTTGTTCCTCCCAACAGCAGCGTACACACACTCCTCAGCACCTGAACATACTGTGAAATGTACATTTTACCATCAGATACAGCTGGTAATTACTTTTACACTCAGAAAAAAATAGATGCTAAGTAGAATCATACAGGGTTCTTCGGTTTGCCCCCATAGGGGAACGCTTTTTGGTGCTGGGTAGAACCCTTTGCAGAGGGTTCTACCTCAAACTCTCTACGTAGGGTTCTTCAAAGAATCCTCTGTATATGGTTCTACCTAGAACCCTCTATAAAGGGTTCTACCAAGAACCATTTTATCATCTAAAAGTTATTGGAGAGGCAATCTTTAGTTACTATGCCCCCAGCCTCTGGAATAGCCTGCCAGAGAACCTGAGGGGGGACAAAACTGTGGGCATTTTTAAAAGAGATCTTAAAACACACCTTTTTAGGTTTGCTTTTCCTTAGGGTGCTTTTGAGACATTTGGAGTTTATTGTTATTATTTTGTTTTTTATCCTGTTATGTTTGTTGTGTAGTAAATATTTGTATTTGTATTTTTGTTTTTATTTGTTTTTTCCTGTAAAGCACATTGTGTTGCATTCCATGTCTGAAATGTGCTATATAAATATAGCTTGATTTTATTTTATTTTATTTGTCTTTCAAAAAGGGTTCTTCTGATCAAATCGGTTCTAGGTAGAACCCTATCCCTCTGCAAAGAACCCTTTTGGAACCCTTTTTTTCTAAGAGTGTAGTGTCAGAAAACTAGTGAGCAGAAAAAGGGGAAGCTGTATTTGAATTACTAATGATAAATTAATTACAACTTATACACAGAAAATACTGTAAGCCTTCATACTAAAGAAGAGGTTAGTACAACTCAGAATATATGATATGGCAAATTGAACTCAAGATGATTGAGAGGGGTGTTGGTAAGACTAATCTTACGAAACACCATTACTTCTATTGTGTATCTAGGTCAGGCGTAGAAGGAGAGATCAACAACAAAAACTGTAGTTTTAATGGAAATATCACAATGACATCAAATAAGTGAAATGGTTATTATTTCATATTTTCTTGACAATTTCTTTCATTTGATGTAGTCCTGAGAAGTAGGCTAAACTGAATACAGTCTAATCAACTCTTACACACCTGGGTTCTGGTTTTCTCTACAGTGGTTAATGGATCACTGATTAAAAATAAAAGCATATCCGTGTCTTGTTTTCTTTTTACACTTTTTGAAAAGGCAAATGAATGATTTCTTTGATTTCTAGTTTTACCCAAGGCATCACCCTAACCAAGCCAGACTAACATCCTTATTAAATCTAAGCCATGAAGGGGGACAGAGTGACTTAAACTTCACCATTAACACAACAATATAGATCAAAATGAAAATATAGTTTGATTCTAATTTTTAACTCACCTGCAAACCCCAGAGAGAGGAGGATGAGAGATATCAGCACTACCACTGCCATTCTCAAGGAGTGATTGCACCTGCTCCAGACTGTGTCTGTGTGTCTGTGAGCACTCTGTTCATCATATTTCTGAGCGAGGGGGCATCCTGTTTGTGTCTGTGTGTCTGTGTGTCTGTGTGAATGTGTGTGTGTGTGTATGTGTGTGTGTGTGTGTGTGTGTCAGAAATCAGTCTAGAGATTGTAGTCTGGATCACTTGACTCATGCATTCATTTGTGAACATGTATATGATGCAAACATATTTTAAAGAATGTTCTGTTATTTAAACATGATCAATCATCATCATCATCATTATCATGTTGTTTTATTTCCTATTTTACCAAATGCACAACCTACCCTACACAGTGTGTCCTCACCCTTCCAGGATTGTCATCCGTGGTCTTTCAACACCCTTCTGTCAGAGCTCTTGACTCCTTGCTTGCTTGCTTAGTTCAGCTAATTCTATTTGAGCCGCACTAGGCTACATGGAAGTATGTAGCCCCCATTATTTTGTTTGTCCTTTGGAACATTCCCAGAGCGTTCCAGAGGGAATGATAATGCGAACGTGCATGTTTCACTTTTACTGACTAGCCTAACAGAACATCAGTAGCCTAAAACTTGGTTTGAAGGAAATGGCAGTCCAATGTTTTTTTATAGTTATCATAACGTTTTGGGCTTATTTTATTGGTAAGTAAGCTATACTTTTGACTGGTTATTGATTTGTAACAAAGTAATTTGTCCGGGACATAGACATTGCTTGACAGAGACATTGCGCATTGTTTCACGAGCTAGCGCATCTGCTCAGGCTGGTCCAGTCAATTATTAGTCATTCAGTAATAACCTGTTATTTTGCTAGCTACACTGTACAAATAGAAAGACTCAAAACACCATGATTGGGTAATAAAACCATGGAAAGTAGTGCACCTAACCTGAGATCTGGTGTTTGGAGTGTGTTTGAATGTAAACCAATGCAAGTGTTATGATACACAGAAAGTGTAAAAAAAAAAAATATATAAGTACTCTGAAACCCCCAAAGTGGTTCTTCAGTTGGAATATTGGTGTTTGAAAACAATTTTTGGGGTTTCAGTTCATATAAAATGCAGCATCAAAACACAAAAAATGGTGTCCCTAATACAATGAAATGGTTAAGACATACAAATGGTTTATAACCTAAATATTGATTGATGATGAGGGCCTATGGAAAATATTTTGTGTGGAATTCCACCATCATTTCTTTCAATGCTTTGTTTAGACAGATTAGAAACAGGAGGAGACAGAGAACGGGTCAAAGTGAGACAGGCGGAAGTGGGAATTGAACCCCCGACTTCTGGAGCAGTAATATGGTACATTTCATTGGAATTTCATTGGAATATTACAGTGGATTGCGAAAGTATTCACCCCCCTTGGCATTTTTCCTATTTTGTTGCCTTACAACCTGGAGTTACAATTGATTTTAGTGGGGTTTATATCATTTGATTTACACAACATGCCTACTACTTTGAAGATGCAAAATATGTTTTATTGTGAAACAAACAAGAAATAAGACCAAAAAACAGAAAACTTGAGCGTGCATAACTATTCACCCCCCCAAAGTCAATACTTTGTAGAGCCACCTTTTGCAGCAATTACAGCTGCAAGTCTCTTGGGGTATGTCTCCATAAGCTTTGCACATCTAGCTACTGGGATTTTTGCACATTCTTCAAGGAAAAACTTATAATAAATGCTTTCCATCCAGCTATTCAAACTTGCTTTAAATAACTCTTTCAGCTCGATACAGTCAAGCAAGTACGACTCTATTTTACCCGGAAACCAGTTCATGGCATTAGTAAAGTCTATTCACATCCCAACAATAACTAATAATATATTTATATCCATATTATTAAAATACCTTACTTTCATTCCAGTCTACCTAAACAATTCAAAATATGGCCATAACTCTATCCAAATTGCCAGTACGCTATTCAGATTCATGTAACTGTCCTTTCTGACTATAGTCACTCCTCATTCTTTCCCGTTGAATAAGTGAGTCCTTCAGTCTGAAAAGACGCAGGCTGCTAGATCGTCCAGTCTTATCCTGAATGTTCCTTCAATCTAAACAACCCACAACCATAGTTAAACTATACTTAGAAAACCTAGACTCTGTTCAGCGATGCAGAATCTATGCTTTATTGAAATGACAAGTTAATCCTCCTTTATTCCAATGATAATGGTCAGTAGTTTTAGTATCTGGCACATACCACACTTTATCAGAAAATAGCTTTGAAGGACACAGATCTCACACGCTCAACGTAAACAACTTAACAGTCAATGAGTCAAACCCCACATTCATTGATTTGGAACCAGATCTAACGACCTAACCAAATGAATTATTTTTTCCCCTAATATACAAAAATTCCTTGACTATATCACCTCTGCTTCTGAAATAATAGATAGTTTATTATAATGCTTAATTCTACCACATGCCCTATGTACTTTCTCCCATCCCCACGTACGTCTACGTGTTTGGGCAAGTCAACACCTATAATTTTATCCAATGACTTGTAATAAATTACACTCCCATAAAATTCATTCTATTCTAATATATTCATATCAACCAAACCATTCATGTTTCTAATTATTCTTTATTGCCACAATCAGTTAATCACAATCTAGTCTCAGCGGAACTAACAACAAATTACCCAAATCCTTTCCCTCAGTCATAGAATCCTTCCAGAATCGTATATGCTGGTCACTATTCACTGATCTTACGAAATTCTATGACAGGCATTGTTGTATGAAACTCCAAGATATCATTTACAAGAAAAGCTTATTATTCCAACATATATATAATTATCATACACACCTCTATATGTCATGTGAATTTCTATCTCTAATTCAACCTAAGCTTGAATCATTACCAGAGGTTGTAAAGCTCTGGTTTTAATAATCAATGATTCAAGGTCCACAATCCACAAGTAATTATCGGTATATTTATTCATGGAGAGCTCTGACCAAAAACACAAACATACTGTTTTTATACCCCTTGACAAACAAAGGCATTATGCTCCTCCCACCTTTAGGTGGCTTTCTTAAAACAGTTCCCGCCTTCCCCCTTGAATGGTTAGTACCGCCCCCTCTGTTAGTTGGTTGACACTACATGATAATTCTAACATTTATACTGTGTTTGGGGTGAAATTCTTTAGTCATTATTCTTAAAATCCAAATTAATCTAACAATCCACCCCTTTGACTAAATATTCCCACATTCAGGATAAATGTATTTTACAAGCATGATTAATCTCAGAGATCACATCAGAACTAATAAACATTTCATCCAATTGCGGTCTTTCAGGGTCCAAATCCTCGTCATCCACCAAGCCTGGAGGATCGTTTTTCACATTCCCCTGGTCAGAGTCCGGAGTCAGTCCATCTCTCATCATTGTTTAGATACTGCATTTCACCAACGCCTGACTCACCAATCCTCGGACACAGGGAACAAGACAACAACCACATAATACAAGAATACCCATACAAACACTGATCGCTCCTAAGATGGTGGCTGCTAGGGTTTTCCATTTACCAAATATTTCATCAAACCACCCTATCCACAATGTACTAACTTCTGAGTTCAGTTCATCCTTCACTTAGTGCAGTTAATTCTGTAAGAGCTCTGGTGACTGTCCCATCCAGTGTGGTGTTGTTAGGGATAAATATGCAATAATGGCTTATCTTTCTATAGACACCGGCCCTTTCTGCCTGATCTAGAACCAACCTCTACTAAGTTATGAGCGGGATGGCGGATAATCGCTCAGAGATCCCCTTTACTGCATCTCTAGTCTGGTCAATAAATCGTTGTTGGTTGTAATAGATATAATTTATCCAATCCATATTTTTGTTTGTCACCCACCAGAAAAATGTTGTAGTAAAACTCTCCCATATTTGATTTATAGCTTTGTATTCGTCTGGAACACCCCTGGGGATGCCTATACCATCTATCCAAATTGGGCTATTTCCATCCTGACTTATTTATTTTTCTCCTAATTATTCTTCCTGTCACTGGTCTTTGATGACCAATTCTTACAGGTTGGACCAACAATACTGGTGCACAAGTACCCACCCATCCCTCTGGTAATGTCTGTCGAATGCTCCCTTTGTTAGTGCATGCCCACCCCACATCAGTCAGAGGGATGGTTAGGCTCCTAATTTTGTTTCCCTCCCTTCCTTATCTAAATCAGTCACATTAATTATCTCCTTACAGCCATCAAAATCACCCAAGTTACGGGTGCCATTTCTATGTCTGTAACACTGTTATTCGCCAGGAGTTAAAGTGAATCTAGGTGGGCTGGCCCAGTATGTCAATTTTGCCAGCCCAATCCCTGTGCAATTTGGCTCTTTTTGATTGGACCCCAGGTCTAATACACAGGGAAACATTGCCTTTGGCATTGGGGCGGTCAACATTGTTGGTCGCCCAATGGAGCATGCATAACAATTGGTCTCCCCCAAGGCCCTAGCTGTGTATTTCATCCACTTTAACCAGAGATTCTCATCAGGGACCCCCTCCACTTCCCCATTGTTCCATTCTTGGAGGAGAAAATCTTTCATAGTGGACGGGTTAGTTGAAATGACTCCGTCATCCCTTGACTGATTTACTCGGTCTATTGCTGTTAGTGGATTAATGACAGTACCTGCTCCCTCTATATCTTTTGACTCCATCAAATATAATCTTAGACAAGTATCCCGTCCGTATACGTCCGCGCAAGCCCAGTAAGTTCTTTTCATGTCCTCTTTAGTGACTTTTACTATTGTTACTACCATTTCCGTGGGGATGTCGTTATACCTTCTTATCCTCCATCTGGACGTCCAGCCCCCCCCCCCCCCCCCCCCCCCCCCCCGTCTCATATCTCCGTCCCCCAGTATGTCTAAATACCTGAGCCCAGGAACAATCTGCCGAGGGAGCTGAACATAAATACAACGGGATCTTATAATCCCATGTTGCTTGCTTATCCGCTCTGATAAGATCCCTAATCCTAATTTTTAATCTTACTCCCCACCCCTCTCTGACTCCTATTTTGTAGATCACTCGCCCTTGACGGTCAGTATGTCGGGTCGCTTCCCTTTTATTTCTTAATAATGGTAAGGCCATAGCGTAATTGGTGCGAGGTGGTGGTGGATCTTGACATACCACGACTATTGCCGAGACTATGATGCAGCTCAGGGTCACCCATATTCCCAAAAACCGCCAACCCTCTCCTGTCTTGAGTCCTTCTGCTCGGTACCACCCCATACTCACACCCTAGGAACACACTACAGTGATGATAGGTCTGGGTAGGAGATCTTCGTTGACAGAGGTGACCCCCGGACCCTGTGGCCCAGTTCCGCTCGTCAACTCTGCGTGTGCTAAGCGGTGCTTGAATGTGGTCTTACCTTCTTGCAGTGGGTAACATGGACACAGGTTCCTCTCTCTGCTATTCTAATGGCCAAGGTGGTGACCAACATAACCTGATAGGGCCCTTCCCAACAGGCCTGCTTCCAGTTTTCCTTCTAGTGACTGGATGCTCACCAGTCACCTGGTTAGATAGTGGGTCACCTGCTCCTTTAGTTCACCTGTGGGGCACAAAACCTCTGACATACGGGTGTGGTTAATAAACTATCTTCACACATGTTCAGATTAATCTAACAATTTCTGACTGCATTCTCTTTTTAGACTGTATCTAAAAAAATGTTTTTTTTAAAAAGTATTTTGTCCTCTCCTTCGTATATTATTTAATACAATTAGCCTCTTCCCCCCTCTTGACACATAGTTCTGCTTATGTGTCAATTTTTTCCACCTTCCTAAACATTCCCTTAGGTTATTTATCAACCAATTGCCATGCATTTCATTTTTGAGATTGTCTTTTGCTTCTTTATTGCTCCTCCCACTTCCTTTGTCTCTCTAAGTCTGTCTCTGCCTCTCCTTTTTCCCGCCAACCAGAGCCACAAATCATTGTCCTTGTCCTCAACTCAACCCTCACAGCTCTATCGCTACTTCCCTCCTATCATTACTGATAGAGCAACCTAGTGAATACATTTTTATTATTTTTATCTTTATTTTCTTTTACTGGCCTCCCCCCGTGGGAATCGAACCCATAACCCTGGCGTTGCAAACACCATGCTCTATCAACTGAGCTCCATCCCTGCCGGCCATTTTCCCCCCTACCCTGGACGACGCTGGGCCAATTGTGCGCCGCCCATGAGTCTCCCGGTCGCGACAGAGCCTGGATCCGAACCAGGATCTCTAGTGGCACAGTTAGCCCTGCGATGCAGTGCCTTAGACCACTGCGCCACTCAGGATAATAATAACTGCAATAACTATCAATAATAATTATAATAACTATTACGAATTATATTGTCCTTTTTCTGATGTTCTAATTGTAGTCTATTCCATCACTTTAGTTTAAAATATAAAGTTATTTACAACAAATCCAGAACCCACCACAGGCTGGCGCTATTCCCCCAGCACAACAGCCAATGCCACTTGCTTCCCTGTAACGAAAATAAATTATCGTTTTAAAATTTTCCAACTATTTGTATTTTCCCGCTAACCCATTTCAGTTCGCTATTCAATATCTTTAACAGTTTTCTCTGATTCGGCCCCAATCAATAAAACAAATGCTTGATATTGTTCATCAGCATACACTTAATGACATTCCTACCATTTGAACTATGTCCTGTCTCACCTCCTCCCCCTCTCCTGCTCCTTCCTACATTATGGGGGAGGCGCGGGAAACTTCCCTACAATCTTCCTTTTTAGGAAATAATGTCATTCGTACTTGTAACATATTTTCATAGACCTATCTCATGCAACTTTTAATACACGTAAAAAAACTCTCTCTCTCCACCCATTCTCTATTGAATAAGTGCGTCTTCCTAGTTACCCCATAACCACGCCTCAAATCTTTTATTCAGCATTTAACCAACCAAATACTAAGTAGTATCCGGTTATCATTTATACCCGCCGTTGAATTCCCTCATACACACATATTTCACCTTATGCCATTCAAATGCCCAACACAACAGAATAGTTCCATGCAAACCTCTATTGGCTCTTCAAGTCGCTCCGGACCAGAGCGTCTGCCAAATGACCAAAAATGCAAATGTAATTATTCTCTACCTTCTCACCCATTACGTACGTCTACGTTTGAGTGCGAAAGTTCAGAACAATCACATCGTTGGACCTTATAGGTACCTCTCAAATAATCACTTTGTGGTGTTTTTAGCCAATTCTTCCTCATAATCTGGGTCAGGGCCTGGGTGCTCATTACACCATAATGTACAGTGTAAGTCGTCTACTGTCATCTTGGTTGATCCAATAACTAACTCATTACTTAGGTCTATTAGTGATTTCGGTATGTCTGTAAGTCCCCCTCTTAGCAGATCCTGGCTATACCAATAGCATGGTTTTCCCTCCCCGCTCAATACCATATTATCCCTTACGACATATGCCTTCATACCCCTTAGCGTCGGCTTTACAGCTACGTTCAACTGAGTCATGGCATCCCTTCCTAGCAAATTGACTGGACACAGGCTTGATACAAATGCAGGTATGCATACCTCTCCCCCTGAATCTTCATGTTTTAAAGTCACAGGGGCCGATAATCGCTCTATAAATTGATGGCCCGAGGCCGAGCGTACCATGATTTTTTCCCCATTAATTCTAATTCCTTTGGGTATGTCGGCTACACAGATCGCTGTTCGACATGCCCCTGTGTCACACAAGAATTTAATATTTTTCCCCAATATTGTTAAGGTGAGGTATGGTTTCTGTTCTTGCTGCAGCGCCAATTCAATTGTTTCCAACTCAAACACTTCACACCCCATATCACTGGGTTCCTCTGAACCCTCTCCTTCACTATCTGTCTTACTATCTTCCCCTTGCTCTAGTCATGCCTCATCTTCCTCTTCCTCCCTACCGGAACTGGGTGGTGGGTGTTTGTAGGCCCTTTCTCTTTTCCCCCCCCGATTATTTTGCTTGCCTCTTCTTTTATTGCCGCAGCCGCGATAGTTATGACCTGTCTCGTTACAGTATTTACACGGGGCACAACATTCTCTTGCAAAGTGTCCTTCTTTGTCACAGTTAAAACACCTACTTCCTTTCCCATAGGGCAGGAAAGAGCGAGGCCTCCCTCCCCCCTCTTCTGTTTTCTTTACTGGCCTCTTTACTCTTTGCATCTCTAATAATTTTTTCTTTTGTCCTTCCTCTCTTTTTCGCGCCTCAAACAACCATACCCTCGCTGTTTCTAGCCCCTGCCCTCGCTGTTTTTTAACATTTGCTCCACAGTTGATATGCATTTGCGTAATCATATTTTCTAACTTTGCAACATCGAGATGCCCAATAAATCCATACCTCTTCTCCCAAATGGATCCATAAAACATATTTATTCGATCCCTCCCTAACATATATCTTTCATCTCCCGTTAATTCTCGGACTTGTTTAGAAGATGTCTTTCCCATGGTGGAACAATAAGAAATCCCCCCCCCCCCCTTTTTGTTTTTTAAATAATTCACTCCCGAATTATTTTCGTAGGAGCTAATCTCTTAGTGCGCCTCTTGCTTTTGTAATTAACCCTTTAAAATTATTTAACCCCTAACCCAGAGTTTCTATTTAAAACTCCGGTTTCATGAAAAGAGTAAGTTACCCAATTTTCCTCACGCGACTTATTTTTTTCTCCACCCCTGAAATAATGATCACGTCTCCCGATGGATTAAGTCTCACACATATACGACATTATACAATCATTTGCTAAACTTGTTTGCAAAGTTCTAGCAAATCCCCAGTCGTATATGCTACTCCCGACACATCCCTCTCACACGATGATAATTATTTCCCTGTTTATACTGTCATACTGCAATTCGTACAATGACAATATTAACTAGTTTACATTTGTGATTGCAATTCACTCCATGTCATTTCGGACTAGTTTATTTTTGTAATAGCTATTTACCTAGGATCAATTGCGGACCCTTCCTGTCGTAACAATTATTACCTTCTTTGAGATTTTGGTAACCTGTCTGCCCTTCACAAGAATTCCTATTCTTATACAAGTTCAAATCATTTCACCAAAATCCATGAATAAAATTACTGACCTTTTCCTTGTAGTTTGGATTCAAATAATTTTTCAAACTCGTTAACGTCTTTATCGTTCATAAAGAGTAATCACCGGCCTGTTTATAACCTTAACGTCGAAGGCCAGGACTATTCTCCACGGATGCAATCACCCGGCCGTGCACGGATTTCGGTGTCTTTAGAACGATAAAGATGTATTAAGATCCGGCTCGAAGGACCAATCTGTCATGTGAATTTCTATCTCTAATTCAACCTAAGCTTGAATCATTACCAGAGGTTGTAAAGCTCTGGTTTTAATCATCAATGATTCAAGGTCCACAATCCACAAGTAATTATCGGTATATTTATTCATGGAGAGCTCTGACCAAAAACACAAACATACTGTTTTTATACCCCTTGACAAACAAAGGCATTATGCTCCTCCCACCTTTAGGTGGCTCTCTTAAAACAGTTCCCGCCTTCCCCCTTGAATGGTTAGTACCGCCCCCTCTGTTAGTGGGTTGACACTACATGATAATTCTAACATTTATACTGTGTTTGGGGTGAAATTCTTTAGTCATTATTCTTAAAATCCAAATTAATCTAACAATCCACCCCTTTGACTAAATATTCCCACATTCAGGATAAATGTATTTTACAAGCATGATTAATCTCAGAGATCACATCAGAACTAATAAACATTTCATCCAATTGCGGTCTTTCAGGGTCCAAATCCTCGTCATCCACCAAGCCTGGAGGATCGTTTTTCACATTCCCCTGGTCAGAGTCCGGAGTCAGTCCATCTCTCATCATTGTTTAGATACTGCATTTCACCAACGCCTGACTCACCAATCCTCGGACACAGGGAACAAGACAACAACCACATAATACAAGAATACCCATACAAACACTGATCGCTCCTAAGATGGTGGCTGCTAGGGTTTTCCATTTACCAAATATTTCATCAAACCACCCTATCCACAATGTACTAACTTCTGAGTTCAGTTCATCCTTCACTTAGTGCAGTTAATTCTGTAAGAGCTCTGGTGACTGTCCCATCCAGTGTGGTGTTGTTAGGGATAAATATGCAATAATGGCTTATCTTTCTATAGACACCGGCCCTTTCTGCCTGATCTAGAACCAACCTCTACTAAGTTATGAGCGGGATGGCGGATAATCGCTCAGAGATCCCCTTTACTGCATCTCTAGTCTGGTCAATAAATCGTTGTTGGTTGTAATAGATATAATTTATCCAATCCATATTTTTGTTTGTCACCCACCAGAAAAATGTTGTAGTAAAACTCTCCCATATTTGATTTATAGCTTTGTATTCGTCTGGAACACCCCTGGGGATGCCTATACCATCTATCCAAATTGGGCTATTTCCATCCTGACTTATTTATTTTTCTCCTAATTATTCTTCCTGTCACTGGTCTTTGATGACCAATTCTTACAGGTTGGACCAACAATACTGGTGCACAAGTACCCACCCATCCCTCTGGTAATGTCTGTCGAATGCTCCCTTTGTTAGTGCATGCCCACCCCACATCAGTCAGAGGGATGGTTAGGCTCCTAATTTTGTTTCCCTCCCTTCCTTATCTAAATCAGTCACATTAATTATCTCCTTACAGCCATCAAAATCACCCAAGTTACGGGTGCCATTTCTATGTCTGTAACACTGTTATTCGCCAGGAGTTAAAGTGAATCTAGGTGGGCTGGCCCAGTATGTCAATTTTGCCAGCCCAATCCCTGTGCAATTTGGCTCTTTTTGATTGGACCCCAGGTCTAATACACAGGGAAACATTGCCTTTGGCATTGGGGCGGTCAACATTGTTGGTCGCCCAATGGAGCATGCATAACAATTGGTCTCCCCCAAGGCCCTAGCTGTGTATTTCATCCACTTTAACCAGAGATTCTCATCAGGGACCCCCTCCACTTCCCCATTGTTCCATTCTTGGAGGAGAAAATCTTTCATAGTGGACGGGTTAGTTGAAATGACTCCGTCATCCCTTGACTGATTTACTCGGTCTATTGCTGTTAGTGGATTAATGACAGTACCTGCTCCCTCTATATCTTTTGACTCCATCAAATATAATCTTAGACAAGTATCCCGTCCGTATACGTCCGCGCAAGCCCAGTAAGTTCTTTTCATGTCCTCTTTAGTGACTTTTACTATTGTTACTACCATTTCCGTGGGGATGTCGTTATACCTTCTTATCCTCCATCTGGACGTCCAGCCCCCCCCCCCCCCCGTCTCATATCTCCGTCCCCCAGTATGTCTAAATACCTGAGCCCAGGAACAATCTGCCGAGGGAGCTGAACATAAATACAACGGGATCTTATAATCCCATGTTGCTTGCTTATCCGCTCTGATAAGATCCCTAATCCTAATTTTTAATCTTACTCCCCACCCCTCTCTGACTCCTATTTTGTAGATCACTCGCCCTTGACGGTCAGTATGTCGGGTCGCTTCCCTTTTATTTCTTAATAATGGTAAGGCCATAGCGTAATTGGTGCGAGGTGGTGGTGGATCTTGACATACCACGACTATTGCCGAGACTATGATGCAGCTCAGGGTCACCCATATTCCCAAAAACCGCCAACCCTCTCCTGTCTTGAGTCCTTCTGCTCGGTACCACCCCATACTCACACCCTAGGAACACACTACAGTGATGATAGGTCTGGGTAGGAGATCTTCGTTGACAGAGGTGACCCCCGGACCCTGTGGCCCAGTTCCGCTCGTCAACTCTGCGTGTGCTAAGCGGTGCTTGTATGTGGTCTTACCTTCTTGCAGTGGGTAACATGGACGCAGGTTCCTCTCTCTGCTATTCTAATGGCCAAGGTGGTGACCAACATAACCTGATAGGGCCCTTCCCAACAGGCCTGCTTCCAGTTTTCCTTCTAGTGACTGGATGCTCACCAGTCACCTGGTTAGATAGTGGGTCACCTGCTCCTTTAGTTCACCTGTGGGGCACAAAACCTCTGACATACGGGTGTGGTTAATAAACTATCTTCACACATGTTCAGATTAATCTAACAATTTCTGACTGCATTCTCTTTTTAGACTGTATCTAAAAAAATGTTTTTTTTAAAAAGTATTTTGTCCTCTCCTTCGTATATTATTTAATACAATTAGCCTCTTCCCCCCTCTTGACACATAGTTCTGCTTATGTGTCAATTTTTTCCACCTTCCTAAACATTCCCTTAGGTTATTTATCAACCAATTGCCATGCCTTTCATTTTTGAGATTGTCTTTTGCTTCTTTATTGCTCCTCCCACTTCCTTTGTCTCTCTAAGTCTGTCTCTGCCTCTCCTTTTTCCCGCCAACCAGAGCCACAAATCATTCTCCTTGTCCTCAACTCAACCCTCACAGCTCTATCGCTACTTCCCTCCTATCATTACTGATAGAGCAACCTAGTGAATACATTTTTATTATTTTTATCTTTATTTTTTTTTACTGGCCTCCCCCCGTGGGAATCGAACCCATAACCCTGGCGTTGCAAACACCATGCTCTATCAACTGAGCTCCATCCCTGCCGGCCATTTTCCCCCCTACCCTGGACGACGCTGGGCCAATTGTGCGCCGCCCATGAGTCTCCCGGTCGCGACAGAGCCTGGATCCGAACCAGGATCTCTAGTGGCACAGTTAGCCCTGCGATGCAGTGCCTTAGACCACTGCGCCACTCAGGATAATAATAACTGCAATAACTATCAATAATAATTATAATAACTATTACGAATTATATTGTCCTTTTTCTGATGTTCTAATTGTAGTCTATTCCATCACTTTAGTTTAAAATATAAAGTTATTTATAACAAATCCAGAACCCACCACAGGCTGGCGCTATTCCCCCAGCACAACAGCCAATGCCACTTGCTTCCCTGTAACGAAAATAAATTATCGTTTAAAAAATTTCCAACTATTTGTATTTTCCCGCTAACCCATTTCAGTTCGCTATTCAATATCTTTAACAGTTTTCTCTGATTCGGCCCCAATCAATAAAACAAATGCTTGATATTGTTCATCAGCATACACTTAATGACATTCCTACCATTTGAACTATGTCCTGTCTCACCTCCTCCCCCTCTCCTGCTCCTTCCTACATTATGGGGGAGGCGCGGGAAACTTCCCTACAATCTTCCTTTTTAGGAAATAATGTCATTCGTACTTGTAACATATTTTCATAGACCTATCTCATGCAACTTTTAATACACGTAAAAAAACTCTCTCTCTCCACCCATTCTCTATTGAATAAGTGCGTCTTCCTAGTTACCCCATAACCACGCCTCAAATCTTTTATTCAGCATTTAACCAACCAAATACTAAGTAGTATCCGGTTATCATTTATACCCGCCGTTGAATTCCCTCATACACACATATTTCACCTTATGCCATTCAAATGCCCAACACAACAGAATAGTTCCATGCAAACCTCTATTGGCTCTTCAAGTCGCTCCGGACCAGAGCGTCTGCCAAATGACCAAAAATGCAAATGTAATTATTCTCTACCTTCTCACCCATTACGTACGTCTACGTTTGAGTGCGAAAGTTCAGAACAATCACATCGTTGGACCTTATAGGTACCTCTCAAATAATCGCTTTGTGGTGTTTTTAGCCAATTCTTCCTCATAATCTGGGTCAGGGCCTGGGTGCTCATTACACCATAATGTACAGTGTAAGTCGTCTACTGTCATCTTGGTTGATCCAATAACTAACTCATTACTTAGGTCTATTAGTGATTTCGGTATGTCTGTAAGTCCCCCTCTTAGCAGATCCTGGCTATACCAATAGCATGGTTTTCCCTCCCCGCTCAATACCATATTATCCCTTACGACATATGCCTTCATACCCCTTAGCATCGGCTTTACAGCTACGTTCAACTGAGTCATGGCATCCCTTCCTAGCAAATTGACTGGACACAGGCTTGATACAAGTGCAGGTATGCATACCTCTCCCCCTGAATCTTCATGTTTTAAAGTCACAGGGGCCGATAATCGCTCTATAAATTGATGGCCCGAGGCCGAGCGTACCATGATTTTTTCCCCATTAATTCTAATTCCTTTGGGTATGTCGGCTACACAGATCGCTGTTCGACATGCCCCTGTGTCACACAAGAATTTAATATTTTTCCCCAATATTGTTAAGGTGAGGTATGGTTTCTGTTCTTGCTGCAGCGCCAATTCAATTGTTTCCAACTCAAACACTTCACACCCCATATCACTGGGTTCCTCTGAACCCTCTCCTTCACTATCTGTCTTACTATCTTCCCCTTGCTCTAGTCATGCCTCATCTTCCTCTTCCTCCCTACCGGAACTGGGTGGTGGGTGTTTGTAGGCCCTTTCTCTTTTCCCCCCCCGATTATTTTGCTTGCCTCTTCTTTTATTGCCGCAGCCGCGATAGTTATGACCTGTCTCGTTACAGTATTTACACGGGGCACAACATTCTCTTGCAAAGTGTCCTTCTTTGTCACAGTTAAAACACCTACTTCCTTTCCCATAGGGCAGGAAAGAGCGAGGCCTCCCTCCCCCCTCTTCTGTTTTCTTTACTGGCCTCTTTACTCTTTGCATCTCTAATAATTTTTTCTTTTGTCCTTCCTCTCTTTTTCGCGCCTCAAACAACCATACCCTCGCTGTTTCTAGCCCCTGCCCTCGCAGTTTTTTAACATTTGCTCCACAGTTGATATGCATTTGCGTAATCATATTTTCTAACTTTGCAACATCGAGATGCCCAATAAATCCATACCTCTTCTCCCAAATGGATCCATAAAACATATTTATTCGATCCCTCCCTAACATATATCTTTCATCTCCCGTTAATTCTCGGACTTGTTTAGAAGATGTCTTTCCCATGGTGGAACAATAAGAAATCCCCCCCCCCCCTTTTTGTTTTTTAAATAATTCACTCCCGAATTATTTTCGTAGGAGCTAATCTCTTAGTGCGCCTCTTGCTTTTGTAATTAACCCTTTAAAATTATTTAACCCCTAACCCAGAGTTTCTATTTAAAACTCCGGTTTCATGAAAAGAGTAAGTTACCCAATTTTCCTCACGCGACTTATTTTTTTCTCCACCCCTGAAATAATGATCACGTCTCCCGATGGATTAAGTCTCACACATATACGACATTATACAATCATTTGCTAAACTTGTTTGCAAAGTTCTAGCAAATCCCCAGTCGTATATGCTACTCCCGACACATCCCTCTCACACAATGATAATTATTTCCCTGTTTATACTGTCATACTGCAATTCATACAATGACAATATTAACTAGTTTACATTTGTGATTGCAATTCACTCCATGTCATTTCGGACTAGTTTATTTTTGTAATAGCTATTTACCTAGGATCAATTGCGGACCCTTCCTGTCGTAACAATTATTACCTTCTTTGAGATTTTGGTAACCTGTCTGCCCTTCACAAGAATTCCTATTCTTATACAAGTTCAAATCATTTCACCAAAATCCATGAATAAAATTACTGACCTTTTCCTTGTAGTTTGGATTCAAATAATTTTTCAAACTCGTTAACGTCTTTATCGTTCATAAAGAGTAATCACCGGCCTGTTTATAACCTTAACGTCGAAGGCCAGGACTATTCTCCACGGATGCAATCACCCGGCCGTGCACGGATTTCGGTGTCTTTAGAACGATAAAGATGTATTAAGATCCGGCTCGAAGGACCAATCTGTCATGTGAATTTCTATCTCTAATTCAACCTAAGCTTGAATCATTACCAGAGGTTGTAAAGCTCTGGTTTTAATCATCAATGATTCAAGGTCCACAATCCACAAGTAATTATCGGTATATTTATTCATGGAGAGCTCTGACCAAAAACACAAACATACTGTTTTTATACCCCTTGACAAACAAAGGCATTATGCTCCTCCCACCTTTAGGTGGCTCTCTTAAAACAGTTCCCGCCTTCCCCCTTGAATGGTTAGTACCGCCCCCTCTGTTAGTGGGTTGACACTACATGATAATTCTAACATTTATACTGTGTTTGGGGTGAAATTCTTTAGTCATTATTCTTAAAATCCAAATTAATCTAACACTATATCTCATCATTCAAACTTCAGAGTGTGACTCATTTACACCATTTATACCACTCTCATTTCATATTTATACAATGTTGTTCTCAAACGCGCTTAATTACTATTTGTATAACCTACAGGAATATTTTATTCTATCCAAGGGCCCAAATTTGGAATGTTAACCCTATCCTAGCTATTATTTTACTGTAGTCAATTTATCATAATACTACATCACCTCTAAAGTTTCTAAATATAATGTCAGAAACATACCCTAAAAGATTTATCAAAATACAATACATAGACGTCATATGATCACACCGGTACACGTGACCTGTTCCTCCAACAGGTTTTATTCTACCCCTCCTGGTAACGTGAATCTTCTACACTCAATTGGTCAATGAATATCCACGCACCATTTATTCTTCTCTTTCCCAATGTGAGATTGGGCACGCCCTTTCTCCATCAGACAGAAGCTTCAAACAACCTCAAATATATTTCCTTTCCTTACAGAAAGGCTATTTACTTGCAGGATTTCTTATTATTCTCACTCACCCAGATGAGCAGCCACTTGTGCCCAAATGAATCAGACAGTTGAATGACTTACAGCCGCCCAAGCAAACCACTCACCCACACAAGATGAGCAGACCTACTCTATTTAACACTTACTATTTATCCCGTTCACCTACTCAGGATGACCGGTGTTACTCCAATTTATGGTGTCACCTACGCCGGATGACCTAACTTTTTTTTACCTGATCGACCCTACCTAACTTTGCATCACCACAACACAGGATGATTCCCCACCTACCCGAGCAGACCTCTAACAATGAATTCCTCATTAGAGCGATAACCGTAGGTCCCAAATTTAGCTAGCCACCTGCCCGTTCAGACCTCTGGAAAGCTAATTTTAGCTCTCCAAAGCGGTATCCACAGGATTTCTATTTATTTAGCCTCCTAGGTGTTACACTTCCTCGACACACCTGGACTTCTACTACGCTTTCCTAAGCGACCTGTACATTCTGCCCTATTTTTTCTGTTACACTTCCTCGACACAGAAAAAGAAGCGGTATTACACAGGATTTCTGCCTACCTAAGCAGCCTATAAACGATACACTTCCTCTTCACGTCTATAGCGGTATTCGTAGGACTTAACATGTTATTGTCTGATCGCTCAACCAGATGGACAACCGCCTGTGCCGAAATGACCCAGACAAAGCGATCAGCAGGATGAATCAAATGAATCAAATCAATTGAACAGACGGTTCAGACAAACAACAGCGACATGTATTCTTAAATTCAAAAGCTCCTAGTCTTTAATTTTCTGGTTCTTAAATTTGGAGAGACCTACTTGGTATTTCTTTAGATGTTGCCGAGCCCCGGATTGGACCACACAAACGTTATACTATATAAGTAAGAACTTGGCTTACCTTTTAAAAGCGGCCGCTTTTGTTTGTATGATCCGTCCAAGCCGTTTCACAACTGCAGATGTATACCGTCTCTGGTCCCTATTTTTCAACTCCTGGCAAAGCTCGCCAATTATGTCGTAGAAATATTTGACTGAAAAGTAGACAACTTAAAGATATTTCTCAAGAGACCGGAGCTTGTGAATCCGAGAATTAGACTTTATTGCATAATAAAGCCGAGCTTGCTCCATGGAACAACTGTCTCTCTTTTGCTTAGAGATCTCTTATATAACACACAAATGCACAGTCATGTATACATAGCTTACAAAGCTACTCCCCTTAAGATCACTGATTAACTTCTTTAACTGCCATGCCACTATTATCTTTCAAAGTCCAACAACACATGTTGTTTACTCCAAAAGACCATGGGCGCTTTTCCATATGGCCTCTTCCCCTTATCTCATTATATTGGTGACGTGGCTCAGACACTTTTAAACATAAAATGCATACATTCATTAAAGCATGTTTACACATTGTATTGACTATATTCCTTATTTAAACATGCATCTGGACTTATAAAATGTCAATCATGTTTACTATATTTTATCTTAAACATTTCCCAACATTTTCCTTAATGATACATAAAATATTACCATAGGAGACCCGGCATTGGGATGAGACGACAGGCCTTAGAGAACCGATCCACAACGACCAGAATAGTGGTATTCCCCTGAGAGGGGGCAAGGTCCGTAACAAAGTCCACCGAGAGGTGAGACCACGGCCGTTGTGGAACGGGCAGGGGTTGTAACTTCCCCCTGGGCAGGTGTCTAGGCGCCTTACACTGAGCGCACACCGAGCAGGAGGAGACGTCCCTAGCCAATGTTGGCCACCAGTACTTAACACTAAGGCAGTGCACTGTCCGGCCAATACCTGGATGTCCAGAGTAGGGTGACATATGAGCCCAATAAATGAGATGATCACGGACCTCGAGCGGCACGTACGTCCGACCCACTGGACACTCTGGGGGAGTAGGGTCGGTGCGTAACGCCCGCTCAATTTCCGTATCGACCTCCCATACCACCGGTGCCACCAGACAAGACTCCGGCAGTATGGGAGTGGGCTCAATGGACCTCTCCTCTGTGTCATACCGCCTGGACAGGGCGTCTGCCTTACCGTTCTGGGACCCTGGGATGTAGGTTATCTTAAACACGAACCGGGTCAGAAACATGTTCCACCTAGCCTGACGAGGGTTCAATCTCCTAGCTGCCCGGATGTACTCCAGGTTACGGTGATCAGTCAGAATGAGGAAAGGGTGTTGAGCCCCCTCAAGCCAATGCCTCCACACCTTTAGAGCTTGAACCACGGCTAACAGCTCCCTGTCCCCTACGTCATAATTACGTTCCGCCGGGCTGAGCTTTTTAGAATAAAAAGCGCAGGGACGGAGCTTAGGAGGCGTGCCTGAGCGTTGCGACAGTCCTGCCCCAATCCCGGCCTATGACGCGTCCACCTCTACCTGGAACGCTAAAGCGGGGTCCGGGTGCGGCAGCACCGGAGCTGAAGTGAACAGGTCCTTCAGTTTACCAAACGCCCTGTCCGCTTCAGCCGACCACTGCAAACGCACCGGGCCCCCCTTCAGCAGGGAAGTAATGGGAGCTGCTACCTGTCCAAAACCCTGGATAAACCTCCGGTAGTAATTGGCAAACCCCAAAAACTGCTGCACCTCTTTAACAGTGGTTGGGGTTTAACAGTTACACACGGCTGACACACGGTCAATCTCCTTCTTCACCCCTGACGCGGACAACCGATGACCCAAGAAGGAGATGGACTCCTGGAAAAACAGAAATTTCTCTGCCTTGACATACAAGTCATGCTCCAACAGCCTACCCAACACTCGGCGCACCAGGGCTACATGCTCGGCTCGTGTAGAAGAGTACACTAGGATGTCGTCAATGTACACTACCACACCCTGCCCATGCAGGTCCCGGAAGATCTCGTCCACAAATGATTGGAAGACTGAAGGAGCATTCATTAACCCGTATGGCATGACGAGATACTCATAATGACCTGAGGTGGTACTAAATGCCGTCTTCCATTCATCTCCCTCCCTAATGCGCACAAAGTTATAGGCGCTCCTGAGATCCAGTTTTGTGAAGAAACGCGCTCCGCGTAATGATTCAGTCATACTCGCAATCAGAGGAAGAGGGTAACTGTATTTAACCGTGATCTGATTGAGACTACGATAATCAATACACGGGCCCAACCCTCCATCCTTCTTCTTCACAAAAAAGAAACTCGAGGACGCAGGGGAAGTGGAGGACTGTATGTATCCTTGTCTCAGGGACTCGGCTATGTATGTCTCCATAGCCGCCGTCTCCTCTTGAGACAGAGGATAGACATGGCTCCGCGGGAGTGCCGCACCTGTCTGGAGGTTTATCGCACAATCTCCCTGTCTATGAGGTGGCAATCGTGTCGCCCTAGTCTTGCTGAACACGAGTGCCAAATCCTCATACTCAGGGGGAATGTGCATTGCGGGCACTTGGTTCGGACTCTCCACCGTGGTCGCCCCAACATCGCCCAACACATTTACATTTACATTTTAGTCATTTAGCAGACGCTCTTATCCAGAGCGACTTACAGTTAGTGAATACATGTTTTTTCATACTGGCCCCCCGTGGGAATCGAACCCACAACCCTGGCGTTGCAAACGCCATGCTCTATCAACTGAGCTACATCCCTGCTGGCCATTCCCTCCCCTACCCTGGACAACGCTGGGCCAATTGTGCGCCGGTCAGACCACTCCTTGAGAGCCCTCTGTTGCCACGAAATGGTGGGGTCATGGGTGATTAACCAAGGAAGCCCCAGCACCACAGGATACGCAGGAGAGTCGATCAGGTACAACTGAATGATCTCCTCATGACCCCCCTGCGTCTTCATCTTTAGTGGTGCTGTGACCTCCCTAATCAACCCAGATCCCAACGGGCGGCTATCTAGGGCATGGACAGGGAAGGGTGCATCAACGGGCAGGAGGGGAATCCCTAACTTAATACAACATTTCCGATCAATAAAATTCCCAGCTGTGCCTGAATCGACTAGCGCCTTATGCTGGGAATGAGATGCAACCTGAGGAAATACCACAGGTATACACAAGTGAACAACAGAGAGCTCTGGGTGAGTGGGGCGCCTACTCACCTGGAATGACTCCCCAGTGCGTGACCTGTTGCCCCGACTCCCTGGAGACCCTCCCCAGCACCTAGCCGCAGTGTGTCCTCCACGGCCACAGTTGGTGCAGGGGACGCCCCCCCTCGGGCTCTCTCTCCTCCTCTCTCTAGCGCCAGCACCCCCGAGCTCCATAGGGCTAGGCTCGGAGATGCTGGGGGATGGAATGGACGGCCCCAACTCGGGACGTCCGCGGGTGGCCAGCAGGGTACCAGACGGATGGACATGTCCACCAGCTGGTCGAAGGATAGAGTGGTGTCCCTGCAGGCCAGCTCTCATCGAACGTCCTCACGTAGGCTACACCGATAGTGGTCGATGAGGGCCCTCTCATTCCACCCCACATCCGCCGCTAGAGTCTGGATATCCAGGGCGAACTCCTGTGCGCTCCTCTTCCCCTGTCGGAGGTGGAACAGACGCTCCCCCGCCACTTTACCCTCAGGAGGGTGATCGAACACAGCCCTGAAGCGGCGGGAGAACTCCGCGTAGCTGATGGTGGCGGCGTCTATTCCCCTCCATTCGGCGTTGGCCCACTCCAACGCCTTGCCGGAGAGACAGGAGATGAGGGCGGAAACACTCTCGTATCCCGAGGGCGCCGGGTGTATGGTGGCCAGATAGAGTTCCACCTGAAGGAGGAACCCCTGACACCCGGCTGCGGTGCCATCATACGCCCTCGGGAGCGAGAGCCGAATCCCACTGGACTCCGGAGCTGGTCTGGTGGGGCTGGCCGATGGTGGTGGTAAGGTAGGAGGAGGTGTGGGCACGCCTCCCCTTTCCCATCGGCGCAGGGTGTTCATCACCTCTTGCATGGCGGAGCCGAGTTGCTGGATACTGGCATCCTGGCAGCTGACCCGATCCTCCAGCGACTCGGTCGCCGTCGCTGCTCCTGCTGACTCCATAGAAAAGGTGTGTGATTCTGTCACAAGCTGATGTGGATGCGGTGTTGGAGTCAGGCGCAGGACTAGTCAACAAGACAATACAAAATAACGGGCCTCAAACACTGGAGGTGAGCGATTACGCATACAGTGCGTAAATACACTATCAACACGAGAACAAATACCATACATCAACGGACAGGCGGACAATCACACACAACTGCAAACAAAACTAAAGGAAACTTATAGGTGACCTAATCAATACATAACACGAAACAGGTGCACTAACAAGACAAGACCAAACAAACATCGAGACATCAAGCGGTAGTAGCTAGTACTCCGGGGACGACGAACGCCGAAGCCTGCCCGAGCAAGGAGGAGGAGCAGTCTCGGCGGAATTCGTGACAGCTACAGATTAGGGTTGAATATTTTCCTTGTATTTTACAAATGTTCCATCCTGAGTATAATCAATTTTCTCCTGGGTAACCCGGTATTTCCCGCTCAAACCGGAAGTGTCATTCTAAAGCATATAAAGCATATGTCTGGATTTGATTAGAGCTTTGATTGGCATGAACATTTTAATCTAATGTTACCTGAGACTTGATTAGAGCTTTGATTGGCATGACAATTCAAGTCTAATGTTACCTGTGGTAAATACATTTTATGATCCCTATCTTAAATACATTTTATGATGCTAAGCCCAGAAAAGCCCAAATGATTGTGCCATTATCCAATCAAGCCTATGATAGGCTACTGCACAGTACACACAAAAGAAAAACATAACAGCCCATAGATGTAGCTATGCTCTCTTGGGTAATTAAATGAATCAAGCTCCAGTAAGCTTATGTTTTTGACTGTATTACTGTATTGTATTATATTGTATCATGTGGAATGGAATTACACACCTCTTTCAACCCATGAACCTGGGAGAGAACATGTGATGCTGGTGCAGGACATGCGGCCTACAAATTTACAATTATAGGCTAGCGAAATTAGATATTAATTTTGAAATATAATAGGGCCAATTTTACACTTCTATATTTAGTAGGCTGATGCATGCATGCCTTTCATAATATTTCCCCTAATGTTGTGCGACATGCATATTGACCTAACTCCTCTTTCTCTATTGTTGCTTCATTCCTTCCTCGCTTTCAACAGTTAAATGAGCATTTTCATTGTCCTGATCGTCATCTTTGTAATTACATGCTTGAATAATATAGGACTAGAATAAGATGCAGATGGCTTTCTTTTCTCTTCACGAAGATTGAATGGTTACGGTACTGAACAAATAACTGCTATAGCCTACCCCCATCCCGACTTCTCTCTTCTTTCAAACTCCCCGGCTCATGGCCATCAGTTCTATTGGATGCTGTATTTAACATTCAGCAAACAAGAGCTTGCATCCCTCTTCCAATAGTCTATTAGTATAAGAAATGCTAAAAATGTATTCTTCCAGCAAGCTATTCTAGTCTAGCTTTTGCTGGGACTCCAAGAGCTAAGGAGCGTTTTTTAAGGAGCGAGGCCAGCGGAGTGCATGGTGCATATTGCGGAGCGTATTGTACAAGAGACAGAGGTTATAAGTTAGAAGCTTATGCATAGCCCATCGTTCATTAGCTAAATATAAAGCTAATAACTGCATTAAATGTATTACCTGAAATTAATACCTGAAAGAGGTAGGCTAGGAAATACAGTACCAGTCAAACATTTGGACACACCTACTCATTCAAGGGTTTTTCTTTATTTTTACTGTTTTCTACATTGAAGAATAAATAACACATATGGAATCATGTAGTAACCAAAAAAGTGTTAAATCAAAATATATTTATATTTGAGATTCTTAAATAGCCACTTTTTGCCTTGATGACAGCTTTGCATACTATTGGCATTCTCTCAACCAGCTTCACCTGGAATACTTTTCCAACAGTTTTGAAGGAGTTCCCACATATGCTTAGCACTTGTTGGCTGCTTTTCCTTCACTCTGCTGTCCGACTCATCCCAAACCATCTCAATTGGTTTGAGGTCAGGGGATTGTGGCGGCCAGGTCATCTGATAGCACTTCATCACTCTCCTTCTTGGTAAAATAGACCTTACACAGCCTGGAGGTGTGTTGGATCATTGTCCTGTTGAAAAACAAATGATAGTCCCACTAAGCCCAAACCAGATGGGATGGCGTATCGCCATGCTGGTTAAGTGTGCCTTGAATTCTAAGTAAATAACAGACAGTGTCACCAGCAAAGCACCCCCACACCATAACACCTCCTCCTCCATGCTTTACGGTGGGAACTACACATGTGGAGATCATCCATTCACACACACCACGTCTCACAAAGACACAGCGGTTTGAACAATGAATCTCAAATTTGGACTCTCAAAATTGTCCATTGCTCGTATTTCTTAGCCCAAGCAGGTATCTTCTTCTTATTGGTGTCCTTTAGTAGTGGTTTCTTTGCAGCAATTCGACCATGAAGGCCTGATTCACACAGTCCCCTCTGAACAATTTATGTTGAGATGTGTCTGTTACTTGCACTTTGTGAACCATTTATTTGGGCTGCAATTTCTGAGGCTGGTAGCTCTAATGAACTTATCCTCTGCAGCAGAGGTAACTCTGGGTCTTCCATTCCTGTGGCGGTCCTCATGAGAGCCAGTTTCATCATAGTGCTTGATAAAATATATTTTGATTTGTTTAACACTTTTTTGGTTACTACATGATTCCATATGTGTTATTTCATAGTTTTGATGTCTTCACTATTATTCTACAATGTAGAAAATAGTACAAATAAAGAAAACCCCTTGAACGAGTAGGTGTGTCCAAACTTTTGATTGGTAGTGTACATGTATATTATATAATTATAAATATGGCATCAAAATGTTGAAAATCTGATTCCCCCCTAGCTGATCATTGTCTGCAACCGGCTCTGATTTTGAGGTAATGAAACAGGCAGGGAGAGTGAGCTAGTCTGTGGTGGTCGGCAAACCCTCAACCTTTTGGCTTGATGCCCTGCGTGGCATCGACTGTCCCCCAGTAAATTTCGATCTGTCCCTAACTGTACTGTAAGTCGCTCTGGATAAGAGTGTCTGCTTAATGACTAAAATGTAAATGTGTCTCTCTCTCACACTCTCTAAGACACATGCACACACACTCATTTCGCTCTTTGCACTGCTCACTCCCACGCTTGTCCAAAGATGAGCGGCAGTAGTTTTTTTCTTGCAGCTGTGGTATGGATCTCTATATACATCCAGGGGTATCAGCCTGTTGAGTGCACTGGAGGGACAGGATGTGGTGTGTGTCTGAGAGAGGCTGTGCTACAGCCCAAGTTTACGGAACATTCAGTTAGAACAGGAAGACCCCAGAAACACAAACCACACACACAATACTCTAACAATTACAGAGTCACAACTCTAGTATTGTATTACGAACAGCAAACACCAGCTGAACTAACACTGAGTTTAATTTATGAAGCATCAAAGTTAATATCTCTAATCTAAAAAAAAAAAACACCTACAAGTATAGCTCACTGATTATGATGCTGTAGCTGTTTTAAAACATGTCATGACAGCTAGTTCTAATGCAATTCTAATAAGGTCAGGTTGGAAGAAGAAGAAGAAGAAGAAGAAGAAGAAGGAGAAGAAGAAGAACAAGAAGAAGAAGAAGAAGAAGAAGAAGAAGAAGAAGAAGAAGAAGGAGACAGAGAGCTGACAGATATACATAAGTGAAGCATTGCTCTTTATTTGTAACTGCTGCAACCAAAGTGTGAACCACTGTGTGACTACAGGGATTGTTGTGGTTAACAAGAATGAAAGAATGCAGGCACACACGCCCACACACGCACATGCACACGCACACAACTAACTCCTGTGGTTCTGGGGACCTGTCCGTCTGGGCATTGGTATGGGCTGAGCATCATCTGATTCTGGCTGTGGAGGCCTGGGTCGAAGCTGGTGTCTGGAGTTTGGTGTGGCCTGCGACGTAGCTCTGTTCTTTGGCCGGGTTTGGCTCTGGGATCTTTGTGGGGGATGGTGGTGATGGAGGGATGCTTGACGCGTGGGCTGGGTGAGGGGCGCAAGTCTCATCTCCTCCTCCTCTACAGGGGGAACATCAGGGATTAGGATTCATGGGTAAGGGAGTTAGATGTTGGTAACTACATGTAATGTGAGTAGCCTTCTGTTTTATCATAGTACTGTTTTATCATCATGTAGATAACTGGTGTGTTTTTAATCATGTGTGTTCAGTACCTTCTAGGCGTCTCGCGCGCTGCCTGCGGCTCTGGCAGACACACACCAAGGTGATGATGATGAGGATGAGGAGCAGACCACCTCCACTAGCCAGAATCGCCACCATCAGCCATGGCTTCATCCCAAACAAGAGCACTGTAGAGGAAGAATCATCTGCAGAAGAATCATCAGCATTATCATCATCATCATCATCATCATTGTCAGATATGTTTATTTAATTTAGAATCTCCTACACACCTGCACATTCAGGGTTAACATCGTCACTCTTCTCTTCACTCGCTTTATTACTCACTGTACACACGTAGCTGTCTACAGGTTTGAGCATTGCCTTGGTTATTGTCAGAGTTGTGTCATTGTGGTCTGGCAGTGTTTGTCTGTTATGGCTCCACACCACTTTAACATCCACAGAGTTGCCCACATCACACCTCAGACTGACAGATGCATCAGTACATTTTTGTGTCAGACGTGGTTTAGACACAGGCGCTGAGAACACAAAACACACACTGTAATGATCACATATTTTCCCTAACACTGGCTGTGTGTGTAGTATGTGCATGCTGCATGCGTGCGTGCATGTGTTTGCTTTCTGTTTGTGTAGCCTACTTACAGACCACACACAGGTGAGTTGTGGAAGACCTAATGAGTTTTCCCATGTCGTCGTAGATGGTGACCTGGTAAGTCCCTGTATTATCCAGCTGAAGGTTATTTAGTAACAGAGAACCATTCGGTGTGGACTGATGTTTCTGCTCAGTAGTCCTCCTGTTGTCGTAAACTATTATAGAGTCATGGGTCCACCGTAAGTGAAATGACTCTCCAAGCAACTCCAGGCCTGGGTGATCTTGGTCAATCACCTTGTTCCTCCCAACAGCAGCGTACACACACTCCTCAGCACCTAAACATACTGTGAAATGTACATTTTACCATCAGATACAGCTGGTAATTACTTTTACACTCAGAAAAAAAGAGATGCTAAGTAGAATCATACAGGGTTCTTCGGTTTGCTCCCATAGGGGAACGCTTTTTGGTGCTGGGTAGAACCCTTTGCAGAGGGTTCTACCTCAAACTCTCTACGTAGGGTTCTTCAAAGAATCCTCTGTATATGGTTCTACCTAGAACCCTCTATAAAGAACCCTCTATATATTTGGGAGTTGTGGTGAGGGAGGCCCTGCTCTCTCCTTTCCCAGATGTTTAGTTCATTTCATTCCGATCTCCTCTGCATTATTGTAGCCATTTGCTACAGCCTGTCAACTATGCCTCTGCCTATCCCTGTTCTCTCCTCTCCGCACAGGCTACACAAACGCCTCACACCGCATGGCTGCTGCCTCTCTAACCTGGTGGTCCCTGCACGCACCACACACCTGGAGTTCCAGGTCTCAGGCAGCCTCTGGAACTGCCGTTCTGCTGCCAACAAGGCTGACTTCATCCCAGCCTATGCTACCCTCCAGTCCCTCGACTTCCTGGCGCTGACGGAAACATGGATTACCACTGAAAACACTGCTACTCCTACTGCTCTCTCCTCGTCTGACCATTTGTTCTCGCATACCCCGAGAGCATCTGGTCAGAGGGGTGGTGGCACAGGAATCCTCATCTCTCCCAAGTGGACATTCTCAATTTTTCCCCTAACCCATCTGTCTATCTCCTCATTTGAATTCCATGCTGTCACAGTCACTAGCCCATTTAAGCTTAATATCCTTGTCATCTATCGCCCTCCAGGTTCCCTTGGAGAGTTCATCAATGAGCTTGACGCCTTGATAAGTTCCTTTCCTGAGGATGGCTCACCCCTCACAGTTTTGGGGGATTTCAACCTCCATACGTCTACATTTGACTCATTTATCTCTGCCTCCTTCTTTCCACTCCTCTCCTCTTTTGACCTCACCCTCTCACCGTCCCCCCCTACTCACAAGGCAGGCAATACGCTTGACCTCATCTTTACTAGATGCTGCTCTTCTACTAATCTCACTGCAACTCCCCTCCATGTCTCCGACCACTACTTTGTATCCTTTTCTCTCTCGCTCTCCTCCAACACTACTCACTCTGCCCCTACACAGATGGTAATGCGCCGCCGCAACCTTCGCTCTCTCTCTCCCACTACTCTCTCCTCTTCCATCCTATCATCTCTTCCCTCTGTTCAATCCTTCTCCCTCCAATCTCCTGATTCTGCCTCCTCAACCCTCCTCTCCTCCCTTTCTGCATCCTTTGACTCTCTATGTCTCCTATACTCCCGGTCGGCTCGGTCCTCCCCTCCAGCTCCGTGGCTTGATGACTCATTGCGAGCTCACAGAACAGGGCTCCGGGCAGCCGAGCGGAAATGGAGGAAAACTAGACTCCCTGCGGACCTGGCATCTTTTCACTCCCTCCTCTCTACATTTTCTTCATCTGTTTCTGCTGCTAAGGCCACTTTCTACCACTCTAAATTCCAAGCATCTGCCTCTAACCCTAGGAAGCTCTTTGCCACCTTCTCCTCCCTGCTGAATCCTCCTCCCCCTCCCCCCCTCCTCCCTCTCTGTGGATGACTTCGTCAACCACTTTGAAAAGAAGGTTGACGACATCCGATCCTCGTTTGTTAAGTCTAATGACACTGCTGGTCCTGCTCACACTGCCCTACCCTATGCTTTGACTTCTTTCTCCCCTCTCTCTCCAGATAAAATCTCGCGACTTGTGACTGCAGGCCGCCCAACAACCTGCCCGCTTGACCCCATCCCCTCCTCTCTTCTCCAGACCATCTCCGATGACCTTCTCCCCTACCTCACCTCGCTGATCAACTCATCCTTGACCGCTGGCTATGTCCCTTCCGTCTTCAAGAGAGCGAGAGTTGCACCCCTTCTCAAAAAACCAACACTTGATCCCTCTGATGTCAACAACTACAGACCAGTATCCCTTCTTTCTTTTCTTTCCAAAACTATTGAGCGTGCCGTCTTTAGCCAACTCTCTTGCTATCTCTCTCAGAATGACCTTCTTGACCCAAACCAGTCAGGTTTCAGGACTGGTCATTCAACTGAGACTGCTCTTCTCTGTGTCACGGAGGCTCTCCGCACTGCTAAAGCTAACTCTCTCTCCTCTGCTCTTGTCCTTCTAGACCTGTCTGCTGCCTTTGATACTGTGAACCATCAGATCCTCCTCTCCACCCTCTCCGAGCTGGGCATCTCCGGCGCGGCTCACTCTTGGATTGCGTCCTACCTGACCGGTCGCTCCTACCAAGTGGCGTGGCGAGAAGCTGTCTCCGCACCACGTGCTCTCACCACTGGTGTCCCCCAGGGCTCAGTTCTAGGCCCTCTCCTATTCTCGCTATACACCAAGTCACTTGGCTCTGTCATATCCTCACATGGCCTCTCCTATCATTGCTACGCTGACGATACACAACTAATCTTCTCCTTTCCCCCTTCTGATAACCAGGTGGCGAATCGCATCTCTGCATGTCTGGCAGACATATCAGTATGGATGACGGATCACCACCTCAAGCTGAACCTTGGCAAGACGGAGCTGCTCTTCCTCCCGGGGAAGGACTGCCCGTTCCATGATCTCGCCATCACGGTTGACAACTCCGTTGTGTCCTCCTCCCAGAGTGCGAAGAGCCTTGGCGTGACCCTGGACAACACCCTGTCGTTCTCCGCTAACATCAAGGCGGTGACCCGATCCTGCAGGTTCATGCTCTACAACATTCGGAGAGTACGACCCTGCCTTACACAGGAAGCGGCACATGTCCTAATCCAGGCACTTGTCATCTCCCGTCTGGATTACTGCAACTCGCTGTTGGCTGGGCTCCCTGCCTGTGCCATTAAACCCCTACAACTCATCCAGAATGCCGCTGCCCGTCTGGTGTTCAACCTTCCCAAGTTCTCTCACGTCACCCCGCTCCTCCGCACACTCCACTGGCTTCCAGTTGAAGCTCGCATCTGTTACAAGACCATGGTGCTTGCCTATGGAGCTGTGAGGGGAACGGCACCTCCGTACCTTCAGGCTCTGATCAGTCCCTACACCCAAACGAGGGCATTGCGTTCATCCACCTCTGGCCTGCTGGCTCCCCTTCCTCTGCGGAAGCATAGTTCCCGCTCAGCCCAGTCAAAACTGTTCGCTGCTCTGGCACCCCAATGGTGGAACAAGCTCCCTCACGACGCCAGGACAGCGGAGTCACTCACCACCTTCCGGAGTCATTTGAAACCCCACCTCTTTAAGGAATACCTGGGATAGGATAAAGTAATCCTTCTACCCCCCCCCCCCCTAAAAAAAAATAGTCCCACTGGCTATAGGGTGAATGCACCAATTTGTAAGTTTGAATAAGAGCGTCTGCTAAATGAGGTAAATGTAAATGTAAATGTAAAAATAAAGGGTTCTACCAAGAACCATTTTATCATCTAAAAGTTATTGGAGAGGCAATCTTTAGTTACTATGCCCCCAGCCTCTGGAATAGCCTGCCAGATAACCTGAGGGGGGACAAAACTTTGGGCATTTTTAAAAGAGATCTTAAAACACACCTTTTTAGGTTTGCTTTTCCTTAGGGTGCTTTTGAGACATTTAGAGTTTATTGTTATTATTTTGTTTTTTATCCTGTTATGTTTGTTGTATAGTAAATATTTGTATTTGTATTTTTGTTTTTATTTGTTTTTTCCTGTAAAGCACATTGTGTTGCATTCCATGTCTGAAATGTGCTATATAAATAAAGCTTGATTTTATTTTATTTTATTTGTCTTTCAAAAAGGGTTCTTCTGATCAAATCGGTTCTTGGTAGAACCCTATCCCTCTGCAAAGAACCCTTTTGGAACCCTTTTTTTCTAAGAGTGTAGTGTCAGAAAACTAGTGAGCAGAAAAAGGGGAAGCTGTATTTGAATTACTAATGAGAAATTAATTACAACTTATACACAGAAAATACTGTAAGCCTTCATACTAAAGAAGAGGTTAGTACAACTCAGAATATATGATATGGCAAATTGAACTCAAGATGATTGAGAGGGGTGTTGGTAAGACTAATCTTACGAAACACCATTACTTCTATTGTGTATCTAGGTCAGGCGTAGAAGGAGAGATCAACAACAAAAACTGTAGTTTTAATGGAAATATCACAATGACATCAAATAAGTGAAATGGTTATTATTTCATATTTTCTTGACAATTTATTTCATTTGATGTAGTCCTGAGAAGTAGGCTAAACTGAATACAGTCTAATCAACTCTTACACACCTGGGTTCTGGTTTTCTCTACAGTGGTTAATGGATCACTGATTAAAAATAAAAGCATATCCGTGTCTTGTTTTCTTTTTACACTTTTTGAAAAGGCAAATGAATGATTTCTTTGATTTCTAGTTTTACCCAAGATATCACCCTAACCAAGCCAGACTAACATCCTTATTAAATCTAAGCCATGAAGGGGGACAGAGTGACTTAAACTTCACCATTAACACAACAATATAGATCAAAATGAAAATATAGTTTGATTCAAATTTTTAACTCACCTGCAAACCCCAGAGAGAGGAGGATGAGAGATATCAGCACTACCACTGCCATTCTCAAGGAGTGATTGCACCTGCTCCAGACTGTGTCTGTGTGTCTGTGAGCACTCTGTTCATCATATTTCTGAGCGAGGGGGCATCCTGTTTGTGTCTGTGTGTCTGTGTGTCTGTGTGAATGTGTGTGTGTGTATGTGTGTGTGTGTGTGTGTGTCAGAAATCAGTCTAGAGATTGTTGTCTGGATCACTTGACTCATGCGTTCATTTGTGAACATGTATATGATGCAAACATACTTTAAAGAATGTTCTGTTATTTAAACATGATCAATCATCATCATCATCATTATCATGTTGTTTTATTTCCTATTTTACCAAATGCACAACCTACCCTACACAGTGTGTCCTCACCCTTCCAGGATTGTCATCCGTGGTCTTTCAACACCCTTCTGTCAGAGCTCTTGACTCCTTGCTTGCTTGCTTAGTTCAGCTAATTCTATTTGAGCCGCACTAGGCTACATGGAAGTATGTAGCCCCCATTCTTTTGTTTGTCCTTTGGAACATTCCCAGAGCGTTCCAGAGGGAATGATAATGCGAACGTGCATGTTTCACTTTTACTGACTAGCCTAACAGAACATCAGTAGCCTAAAACTTGGTTTGAAGGAAATGGCAGTCCAATGTTTTTTTTATAGTTATCATAAAGTTTTGGGCTTATTTTATTGGTAAGTAAGCTATACTTTTGACTGGTTATTGATTTGTAACAAAGTAATTTGTCCGGGACATAGACATTGCTTGACAGAGACATTGCGCATTGTTTCACGAGCTAGCGCTTCTGCTCAGGCTGGTCCAGTCAATTATTAGTCATTCAGTAATAACCAGGGGCGGTGTGTTCAATAGGGCGATATGGGCGACGCACTGCCAAACGGGAAAAGGAAGGGATTTTTTTTCTAATCAATTATATCACGGCAACAGTAGTTATCAGTGTTGTAATCTAGACGTCTGATCTGCCACAGTGCCACTAAATGTCCAATCAGGCTAAAGTCGTGCTTCAAATGCCCCCCCCCCCCCTTTTGGGGCGATTTCAGTCAGGTTGAAAATCGCCCAGAAGTCTGTCATAGACTCCCATGTAAAATCTATTTTTTTCAAATATCAGAGCTTTAAATACAATCTCTATGGGTTTCTGAGGGCTTGCACTTACGCGCTTTCGTCATACGTAACGTAACCATGAACGTAACTAAGAAAAGAGCGGGTAGCCTCATCAATCAATTCACTACTACTGTAAAAATGGCTAGGCTTCAGTGCAACTCGATTGTGTCTTTGAAAGAAGTTCCTTTTTGTCGGCGAACAAATGAAGATAAATTGGCAACGAAACAATTAGGACCTCCCAGACCAAATTTAATAATTCAACAGGTTTCTACTAAAGGGGGGAAGTCCTACACCCGAGGATTTTCCAAAAATTGGTACGAACGAAAAACCTGGCTAGCAGGCTGCGATGTAGCTAATGCAGTCTTCTGCTACCCCCTGCTTACTCTTTCACCCTGAAGGCGGCACGGCAGACAGCACCGCTTGGACAGCGACTGGTGTGTAACGGACATGCACCATCTTTCAGGAAAGATTAAGAAACATGAGCTGTCAAAGACCCACATGGATAGCTGTTTGAGATTGTCTGCTTTGGGGAGAGTGAACATTCCCACTCAACTGGATGAGGGATACAGGCTAGCTGTCCGCCGCCACAACGATGAGGTTAGTGTTGATAATCACAAGTTTACTGGAGAACTGAAACTGACAAGGCTGACAAGATAGGACCCTTTTGTCCATTGTTATTGGATAGGAACAGAACTTATAACCAGCTCCTGACCTAAATAGATCTTAGCACAACATTTTACTCAACATATCATATTCCATATTCACTATAACAAATATATTTACTACGACATTAGCAAGAACCGCCACATCCTCAGCCGGCTAATCCAGTGTGTGAAGTTTTGCGGAGTGTTTGAGTTAGCTTTGCGAGGCAAAGATGAAACTGAGGGCTCCACCAACCCTGGTAAGCCAACACTTTTGAGATCAGTCAATAAATGCTTCTGGTATTGACTTATATGCTGCCCCTGTCTTCATGTTGTTGCTGGACATATCTTTTTTAAAATGTGTGTAGGTCACCTAAATCATCAGAAAAATTGCCCCCCCTGAGAATTTTTTCAGGAGCCGCCACTGGTAATAACATGTTATTTTGCTAGCTACACTGTACAAATAGAAAGACTCAAAACACCATGATTGGGTAATAAAACCATGGAAAGTAGTGCACCTAACCTGAGATCTGGTGTTTGGAGTGTGTTTGAATGTAAACCAATGCAAGTGTTATGATACACAGAAAGTATAAAAAATATATATATATAAGTACTCTGAAACCCCCAAAGTGGTTCTTCAATTGGAATATTGGTGTTTGAAAACAATTTTTGGGGTTTCAGTTCATATAAAATGCAGCATCAAAACACAAAAAATGGTGTCCCTAATACAATGAAATGGTTAAGACATACAAATGGTTTATAACCTAAATATTGATTGATGATGAGGGCCTATGGAAAATATTTTGTGTGGAATTCCACCATCATTTCTTTCAATGCTTTGTTTAGACAGATTAGAAACAGGAGGAGACAGAGAACGGGTCAAAGTGAGACAGGCGGAAGTGGGAATTGAACCCCCGACTTCTGGAGCAGTAATATGGTACATTTCATTGGAATTTCATTGGAATATTACAGTGGATTGCGAAAGTATTCACCCCCCTTGGCATTTTTCCTATTTTGTTGCCTTACAACCTGGAATTAAAATTGATTTTAGTGGGGTTTATATCATTTGATTTACACAACATGCCTACCACTTTGAAGATGCAAAATATGTTTTATTGTGAAACAAACAAGAAATAAGACCAAAAAACAGAAAACTTGAGCGTGCATAACTATTCACCCCCCCAAAGTCAATACTTTGTAGAGCCACCTTTTGCAGCAATTACAGCTGCAAGTCTCTTGGGGTATGTCTCCATAAGCTTTGCACATCTAGCTACTGGGATTTTTGCCCATTCTTCAAGGAAAAACTGCTCCAGCTCCTTCAAGTTGGATGGGTTCCGCTGGATGGGTTCAATTGGATTGAGGTCTGGGCTTTGACTAGGCCATTCCAAGACATTTAAATGTTTCCCCTTAAACCACTCGAGTGCTACCTTAGCAGTTTGCTTAGGGTCATTGTTCTGCTGGAAGGTGAACCTCCGTCCCAGTCTCAAATCTCTGGAAGACTGAAACAGGTTTCTCTCAAGAATTTCCATGTATTTAGCGCCATCCATCATTCCTACAATTCTGACCAGTTTCCCAGTCCCTGCCGATGAAAAACATCCCCACAGCATGATGCTGCCACCACCATGCCTCACTGTGGGGATGGTGTTATTGGGGTGATGAGAGGTGTTGGGTTTGCGCCAGACAAAGCGTTTTCCTTGATGGCCAAAAAGCTCAATTTTAGTGTCATTTGACCAGAATACCTTCTTCCATATGTTTGGGGAGTCTCCCACATGGCTTTTGGCGAACACCAAACATGTTTGCTTATTTTTTTCTTTAAGTAAAGGCTTTTTTCTGGCCACTCTTCCGTAAAGCCCAGCTCTGTGGAGTGTACGGCTTAAAGTGGTCCTGTGGACAGATCCTCCAATCTCTGCTGTGGAGCTTTGCAGCTCCTTCAGGGTTATCTTTGGTCTCTTTGTTGCCTCTCTGATTAATGCCCTCCTTGCCTGGTCCGTGAGTGTTGGTGGTCGGCCCTCTCTTGGCAGGTTTGTTGTGGTGCCATATTCTTTCCATTTTTTAATAATGGGTTTAATTGTGCTCCGTGGGATGTTCAAAGTTTCAGATATTTTTTTATAACCCAACCATGATCTGTACTTCTCCACAACTTTGTCCCTGACCTGTTTGGAGAGCTCCTTGATCTTCATGGTGCCGCTTGCTTGGTGGTGCCACTTGCTTAGTGGTGTTGCAGATTCTGGGGCCTTTCAGAACAGGTGTACAGTGAGGGAAAAAAGTATTTGATCCCCTGCTGATTTTGTATGTTTGCCCACTGACAAAGACATGATCAGTCTATAATTTAATGGTAGGTTTATTTGAACAGTGAGAGACAGAATAACAAAAAAAAAATTCAGAAAAACGCATGTCAAAAATGTTATCAATTGATTTGCATTTTAATGAGGGAAATAAGTATTTGACCCCTCTGCAAAACATGACTTAGTACTTGGTGGCAAAACTCTTGTTGGCAATCACAGAGGTCAGACGTTTCTTGTAGTTGGCCACCAGGTTTGCACACATCTCAGGAGGGATTTTGTCCCACTCCTCTTTGCAGATCTTCTCCAAGTCATTAAGGTTTCGAGGCTGACGTTTGGCAACTCGAACCTTCAGCTCCCTCCACAGATTTTCTATGGGATTAAGGTCTGGAGACTGGCTAGGCCACTCCAGGACCTTAATGTGCTTCTTCTTGAGCCACTCCTTTGTTGCCTTGGCCGTGTGTTTTTGGTCATTGTCATGCTGGAATACCCATCCATGACCCATTTTCAATGCCCTGGCTGAGGGAAGGAGGTTCTCACCCAAGATTTAACGGTACATGGCCCTGTCCATCGTCCCTTTGATGCGGTGAAGTTGTCCTGTCCCCTTAGCAGAAAAACACCCCCAAAGCATAATGTTTTCACCTCCATGTTTGACGTGGGGATGGTGTTCTTGAGATAATAGGCAGCATTCCTCCTCCTCCAAACACGGCGAGTTGAGTTGATGCCAAAGAGCTCCATTTTGGTCTCATCTGACCACAACACTTTCACCCAGTTCTCCTCTGAATCATTCAGATGTTCATTGGCAAACTTCAGACAGGCCTGTATATGTGCTTTCTTGAGCAGGGGGACCTTGCAGGCGCTGCTGGATTTCAGTCCTTCACGGGTAGTGTGTTACTAATTGTTTTCTTGGTGACTATGGTCCCAGCTGCCTTGAAATCATTGACAAGATCCTTCCGTGTAGTTCTGGGCTGATTCCTCACCGTTCTCATTGCAACTCCACGAGGTGAGATCTTGCATGGAGCCCCAGGCCGAGGGAGATTGACAGTTATTTTGTGTTTCTTCCATTTGCGAATAATCGCACCAACTGTTGTCACCTTCTCACCAAGCTGCTTGGCGATGGTCTTGTAGCCCATCCCAGCCTTGTGTAGGTCTACAATCTTGTCCCTGACATCCTTGGAGAGCTCTTTGGTCTCGGCCATGGTGGAGAGTTTGGAATCTGATGGATTAATTGCTTCTGTGGATAGGTGTCTTTTATACAGGTAACAAGCTGAGATTAGGAGCACTCCCTTTAAGAGTGTGCTCCTAATCTCAGCTCGTTACCTGTATAATAGACACCTGGGAGCCAGAAATCTTTCTGATTGAGAGGGGGTCAAATACTTATTTCCCTCATTAAAATGCAAATCAATTTATAACATTTATGACATGCGTTTTTCTGGATTTTTTTGTTGTTATTCTGTCTCTCACTGTTCAAATAAACCTACCATTAAAATCATAGACTGATCATTTCTTTGTCAGTGGGCAAACGTACAAAATCAGCAGGGGATCAAATACTTTTTTCCCTCACTGTATATATACTGAGATCATGTGACAGATCATGTGACACTTAGATTGCACACTTTATTTAACTAATTATGTGACTTCTGAAGGTAATTAGTTGCACCAGATCTTATTTAGGGGCTTTATAGCAAAGGGGGTGAATACATGTGCATGCACAACTTTTCCATTATTTATTTTTTTGACTTTTTTGAAACAAGTAATATTTTTCTTTTCACTTCACCAATTTGGACTATTTTGTGTATGTCCATTACATGAAATCCAAATAAAAATGTATTTAAATTACAGGTTGTAATGCAACAAAATAGGAAAAACGCAAAGGGGGATGAATACTTTTGCAAGGCACTGTAGTCCTCATTATATCCTGTTTAATTCCGACAAAAAGGAAGAAGGGAAAAGGAACATACATTCTAACGGCCGCTAATGACTGCCAGTAAAAATGTGTCTTAGGCATCACACTACCCATAAAGGAATACATAAGTTTAACAATTGACCCTGACACAGCCATGGTACGATAACAAAGAAGACATGCAGTACTGACAATCTAGAGCGAGTAAACCTGTAAAACCAACCCTCTCTCCAACCATACACGTTGTTTTTATTCCAGGGTCGTTGCTCTTTCACCTCGGCTGTTTTACACCTAGGCCTATATCATTAGGATCAAGAATATAAAAGGTAGCGTGAATAGCTCATATGAAAATATATAATATACCTCTTGCTTAGAGAAGTGCTTCCATAAGCCAGTTAATGTGTTGGCTTTACCGTTTAGTTTAATCAGTTTATGAACCCAGTGTTAACCAGCCTGCCACACACTAACACTAACCAACCCTGTTGACAGTACCCAATCCATTTTCCGGTGTGTATCGGAACAATAATATGTCCTTTACATTTTTAATATTGAGATTTATTTTTAAATGTAAAAAGATAATGGCACCAATTATTTTAGTATCATATAGGCCTACTCCAGTAGAGAACCTAGGCAGGTTTTTAATTCTATAAACCTTTTCCCTACCCCTACATTTGATCTATTCATATTTATTAAGTTTTATCTTAAATTCTATTAGTTCCAATTCACATCTGCCAAAAGGGCAGCACAATATAACAGCTTTTAAGTCATAATATAATATACCCAATCTCTACAATTAGGCCACATATCAAACTAAACAAAACAACCTTGGTATTTCTAATGTACTGGCTGTGCAATCGTCAAATTAAATAAATAAACAAACAAAAAGAAAAAAGGTCAGCCTTACCCATCTTCGCCTTCCCCTAAATTGAAACTGAAACATCACATTTACATAAGTATTCAGACCCTTCTTAGGTCTTCTTAGGTATGACGCTACAAGCTTGGCACACCTGTATTTGGGGAGTTTCTCCCATTCTTCTCTGCAGATCCTCTCAAGCTCTGTCAGGTTGGATGGGGAGTGTTGGTACACAAATATTTTCAGGTCTCTCCAGAAATGATCGATCGGGTTCAAGTCCGGGCTCTGGCTGGGCCACTCAAGAACATTCAAAGACTTGTCCTGAAGCCACTTCCCCATTGTCTTGGCTGTGTGTGTGCTTAGGGTCACTCGGGCTCCCGAGTGGCACAGCGGTCTAAGGCACTGCATCTCAGTGCTTGAGGCATCACTACAGACCCCCTGGTTTGATTCCAGGCTGTATCACAACCGGCCGTGATTGGGAGTCCCATAGGACGGCGCACAATTGGCCCAGCGTCGTCCGGGTTTGGCCGGTGTAGGCCGTCATTGTAAATAAGAATTTGTTCTTAACTGACTTGCCTAGTTAAATAAAGGTTAAATAAAATAAAATAAAAAATTGTCCTGTTGGAAGGTGAACCTTTGCCCCAGTCTGAGGTCCTGAGCGCTCAGGAGCAGGTTTTCATTAAGGATCTCTCTGCCCTTTTCTCTGTTCATCTTTCCCCCGATCCTGACTAGTCTCCCAGCCCCTGCCGCTGAAAAACATCCCCACAGCATAATGCTGCCACCACCATGCTTCACCGTAGGGATGGTGCCAGGTTTCCTCCAGACGTGATGCTTGGCATCCAGGCCAAAGAGTTCAATCTCGGTTTCATCAGACCATGGTCTGAGAGTCCTTTAGGTGCCTTTTGGCAAACTCGAAGTGGGCTGTCATGTGCTTTTACTGAGGAGTGGCTTCCGTCTGGCCACTCTACCATAAAGGCCTGATTGGTGGAGTGCTGCAGAGACGGTTGTCCTTCTGGAAGGTTCTCACATCTCCACAGAGGAACTCTAAAGCTCTGTCAGAGTGACCATTGGGTTCTTGGTCACCTCCCTGACCAAGGTCCTTCTCCCCCGATTGCTCAGTTTGGCTTGGTGGCCAGCTCTAGGAAGAGTTTTGGTGGTTCCAAACCTCTTCCATTTAAGAATGATGGAGGCCATTGTGTTCTTGGGGACCTTCAATGCTGCAGAAATGTTTTGGTAACCTTCCCCAGATCTATGCCTCGACACAATCCTGTCTCTGAGCTCTACAGACAATTCCTTCTACCTCATGGTTTGTGTTTTGCTCTGACATGCACTGTCAACTGTGGGATCTTATATGAACAGGTGTGTGCCTTTCCAAATCATGTCCAATCAATTGAATTTACCACAGCTGGACTCTAATCAAGTTGTAGAAACATCTCAAGGATGATCAATGGAAACAGGATGCCCCTGAGCTCAATTTCGAGTCTCATAGCAAAGGGTCTGAATACTGATGTGCAGTTTTACATTAATATGGATTTTTATCTCTGTTGCTAAACAATAATTGAATTGGTTCCTCTCACAAGGTTTGTGTGTGTGTAAAATGGGCATCTGACCTGTGTACGGGTCAGATTCTACAGTTGTCTTATCTTATCAGGGACTGAAACCAGACTGTGACCCGGTTGCTCTCCTTAGGCATATCCCTGGAACGAGCCAGGGTTGAACAGACTTCAGGCTAAACCTTTTGTCTCTCCTTTGGCGTCTTCTTGATTAATTACAGCAAGACGGGGTGGGAGCGAGGGTTTGGGCTGGGGTATGTTTGAGAGATTGATTGTGGACTTACCATGTCCAACAATCAATCTCCAGGTCAAGTCAGGGTGAGCCAGGGTTGAACAGAGTTCAAACTGAACATGATTATTTTTACATGACAGGGCTGTTATTTGTGCTTACGTAGGAGAAGGGGAAGTCAGATTTCGCCACTATCATAGACTAAGGGAGTGGGCGGAGCGGTCAAGAGGGGGAAACTGGAGACAGTGGTGGGGGAACCAAAGAGGGAGGGGGTTAAGCTAAAATGTATGGAAAATGGCTATATAAACTGAGAGCTGGGAGGTGGAAAGGGAGATGCTTTGCAAACCACCTCGGCTCTATTGCTTATGTGATAAAGTCTATCTTAATTCTACAAAAACTCTGAAATACTTTGGTTCTTTGATCAGTATAAGGACGAACTTGCCACAACAATACTTATGTAAATTCGTTTATTTTATTTTATTTTCAAAAAAACAGTTTCATAATGGGGTATTGTGTGTAGATTGCTGAGTATTTTTATTTAATCCATTTTAGAATAAGGCTGTAACGTAACAAAATATGGAAAAAGTCAAGGGGTCTGAATAGTTTCCGAAGGCACTGTATGTAATATTCGCAGATTGCCCCTTTAAAATAATAAATAAAAAGTAGACCCTCACTGGTCTTTTCTTTAGGTCCCAGTTTTTTGTAAATGACACATTATGTAAAATGCATCCTTTTTTTCAAACAACACAAAACATACACATACAAATGACAGCATATATACTCACACAAACATCAAAGACATCACACCTGCCCAGACCCACCTGCTCATCCCCCCATCTCCAGTCCCTGCATCACTCCACCACATGACCTCAAACTGCACCATTTTGTTTTTCAACATTTTGATAATAAAGCATTTCAACATTCCATTGTGTTAATGATGGAAGATTGGTTGATTTCCAGTTTTGAAATAAATGTTTTTTTCAAGATGATTAACGAAAAAAGTGTTGTCCAACCCATAGGGTATCTCACTGCACCCTTATATGCCATGTCTTGAAATGTGGAGACAGACAGATTAAAAGTACATTTACGTTTTAATACATCTGACAGCCAACTTCCTTCTTTTTTATACCCCCTTTTCTCCCCAATTTTGTGATATTACGATCTTGTCTCATCGCTGAAATTCCCCAATGGGCTGGGGAGAGGTGCAGGTCGAGTCATGCGTCCTCCAAAACATGACCCGTCAAACCGCGCTTCTTAACACCCAGTCGTTAAACCCGGAAGCCAGCCACACCAATGTCTCGGAGGAAAAACCATTCAACTGACGACCGAAATCGGCCTGCAGGCACCCGACCCACCACAAGGAGTTGCTAGAGCGCGATAAGCCAAGTAAAGCCCCCCCGGCCAAACCCGGACGACGCTGGGCCAATTGTGTGCAGCCCTATGGGACTCCCAGTCACGGCCAGTTGTGACACAGCCTGGGATCGAACTCCAGGCTGTAGTGACGCCGCAACACTGCGATGCAGTGCCTTAGACCGCTGCGCCACTCGGGAGGCCGACAGCCAACTTTCAAACTCGGCCTATAATTTTTTGACTTTATAGCATTCCCAGAAGGCATGGATTATTGAGTCATTGTTAGTTTTACACTTAAGACATGACTCTGCCTTTGTGCTGTAGAATTTATGAATTTTGTCTTTTGTATAATAAATGATATACTGTACATTAGTTTATAGGGTTAAGCGTACATTGTCTTTAACTGTAATTGCGTTCGTTATGTTCCAACATTCCCTCCAACTTGTGCCAATGTCAGTTATTTTTAAGTCTTGGTTCCAAAAATTTATATTTTTATCTAAGAGATTGTCAGTTGGATAGGCTCTCTGCAAGGTTTTGTATATCTTACCTGTCATATGAATATCCTTTTCTGACTCAAATAGGATTCCCTCAAGATTGCTCTGATGTGCAAAAGATTTCAAATCGAAATTTGTGATATGAAACTTTTAAGTTGCATGTATTTGAAAATACTGTATCTACATTGGTCAGTCCAAAATTGCTTTTAAAATTTGTCATGGAAATAAATGTATTTCCTATTAAGAAGTCATTTACGGTTTCTATGCCTTTAGTTTTCCATGTGGGCCAATTTATTAGTGAATTCTGAAAAGCTATCCAAGGATTGTTCCATATGGTTGTGTTTTTAGGGAGTGATATTGGTTCTTGTAGAATACTTTTTGTTTTCTTCTGTATTGTTATAGTGTGCTTAACTATGAAGTTGTTAATGCTCTTATCTTTATCCTTTGAAAATAGACACGTGAATAGATTCTGGGGATGAGTATGCGCATCTTCAATATGTTCCTCTTTAGTGCATTTAACTATATGTCGCAAGTAAAAGCCTTGGGTGCCGAGTTGATACAATTCCAAGTCTAGAAGGTTAAAACCACCCTCAGAGGAAGATGTAAAACTTTCGTTTTAATTCTATGAGTTTTATTTGCCCATATAAAGTCTGCTATGACCGGTAAAATGCATCTCAATAACGAAGTATTTGATCTTTCTAATTTGAGTTATTCTGTGTGCCCCATGTGGGAACACGTTTTTAACTCTGCTTCTTATAGGCTTATAGATTATTCAAATTACCCTAATGAATGCAGCTGTGTATAGCCTACTACTGTGTTTCGTTTCCCCTCCCTTCGTACGCTATGAGATTGGGGTCAAAAGTCGACACCTACACCATGTACACAAAAATATGTGGACACCCCTTCAAATTAGTGGATTCGGCTATCTCAGCCACACTCGTTGCTGACAGGTGTATAAAATCGAGCACACAGCCATGCAATCTCCATAGACAAACATTGGCATCAACTGTAAGTGCTGTTATTGTGAAGTGGAAACGTCTAGGAGCAACATCGGCTCAGCCGGGAAGTGGTAGGCCACACAAGCTCACAGAACGAGACCGCTGAAGCGCGTAGCACGTAAATTTCATGGCTGAATGGAAGCAAGTCCCCCGCAGCAATGTTCCAACATCTAGTGGAAAGCCTTCCCTGAAGAGGGAAGGCTAAGGGAGGACCAACTCCATATTAATGCCCATGATTTTAGATTGAGTTGTTTGACGAGTAGGTGTCCATATACTTTTGATCATGTGGTGTATGTGTCCAAAGCCCTTAGATAATTGAAGCCTCTGCCTGTGTCCAACTGCTCAATTGCCAGTTAATATGCTTAATCTATTTTTGCCATGAGCTTCCAGATGCAATAACCTAGGGCAGGCTGTTATATTAACAGTCATTTAGACCACCGGTAATAACTATCTTGCGAACAGAAAACTTTTAACTTTCAACAAATGGATTAGGCTACTGTTTGGAAGCAATGGCCGCTCAGTATTTCTTTACAATCATATTCGGGAGTCTTTTTCTTGGTAAGTGTGCTAGTGATGTATGGGATTGACTCATAACCGGCAGTACCCATGGTTATATCCGTGGGCGGTGGGTTTAGGGTCATGAAATATTGTGTGGATGAAGGGCGGGTGGGTGGCAGGTGAATTGAATAAAGAGAAAACAATCCCTTAAAAAATCCATGAATGTATTATTCTTGTGCAATTGATATCTATAGGCTACATTGAGGTTTCTCATTCATTATTTTAGGTTATCTGGCATTAGTGTGTAAGCCTAAATTTTAGGGCCTAACTGTAAGCGCGCCAAATAGCCTATCCAATCGCCAAATGCTTTCGGGAATGGGTAGAACAGTTTCATGTTGATCCACGAGGCAAAAAGGTAAATGTCGCTTTAATTCAATTAGAGAAAATCTGCGAAATGGTGACTTAAAAATAAAGAGAAGGGAGGGCCAGAAAAGTAATGTTTGGGAAAGATTTGGTGAAGTGGTAAATGAGGATGATAGCAGTGCCAGCTATGTTATGTGTGATGATTGTGAGGCCCTATACAAATTTGACAGTCACAAGACGGGGACTTCAAATACACATATGGCACGTCGGCACATCGGCACGCCTCCCGAGTGGCGCAGTGGTCTAAGGCACTGCATAGCAGTGCTAGCTGTGCCACTAGAGATCCTGGTTCGATACCGGGAGACCCATGGGGCGGCGCACAATTGGCCCAGCGTCGTCGAGGGTAGGGGAGGGAATGGCCGGCAGGGATGTAGCTCAGTTGGTAGAGCATAGCGTTTGCAACGCCAGGGTTGTGGGTTTGATTCCCACGGGGGGGGGGCCAGTATGAAAAAAAAAAACATTGAAAAAAATTAATAGTGTATGCACTACCTGTAAGTTGCTTTGGATAAGAGCGTCTGCTGAATGACTAAAATGTGATGTAAAATGGCAAGGGAACTGTAGCCTACTGTAGGCTATGTATCAATCAGTAGGTCTATAATCTCTGACATAGGCATAGCCTAATATTAACTCCTGCAGAGTTAAGCATTTATTGCAGTAAAATGATACACCAAATGTAGGCTACATTTTTACTTGGGAACAGGAGTGGAGAAATATGATTTATTTATTTCAGCATCTTGAAAGAATGTGAATGTACAGTTAGATTCTCACTGTAGAGGTCCTATCTTTATCAGCATCATAAAAGCTGATAGTATTTCAACCACATAAAATTGCCTATGCATCCAAGCCGAACTGAAATCTTATCAGAAATGTGGTGGATCGTTTTCACAGCATTCTATTTCCTTATAACCGGTCAAACTGATGTAATTTGGACATTTTGCACAGAAGATCTTTCCAGTTTTTTGTTGTTGTTGTTATTGCATTTTCTTCCCGTTCCCTGAATGTCTTTGCTCCATTACAAGAAGCAGAGATGACAGAGAAAACTTTACCTTAACAATGTCAACTAGATTGAAGCATCTATCAATTTATGACATTATTCTAGTGAGCAAGGGTTTATTTAGTCTTCTAGTGCAACATATAATGACAGAAGAGAAGCTGCATGTATCTAATTATAGACAAGCTGACTAATAAATAGCCTACCAAAATATAGCAGAAACACAATCAAGCAAATAAAATCCTGCACCCTCTGTCAAAAAATTGTTATGCCTTCTCTGACTGTAGCATACAGTGCATTTTCTATATTGGGTGCAGGCCTCAGATTTTCACTTCATCACATATAGTCGGGTGCTTGCGGATGAGTTATTAGCAATTGCGGGAGGCTGTGGGTGAACAAACAGCTGGCCCACACACCATTAAAGTGTGCATTTTATTCATATCCCTTAGGCCTAATTCATTGGTAGTAGTAAGAAAGTGTGTCGTTCAGCATCCCACAGGTTTCAGTAGGATTAGGTATTTGGCCATTGTATGTCATTCAGCAATCTTGTAAGGGGCTAAATACAGTTGTAGTCCAGCCACTAGGGGACACTCAGGTGAAGCCCATGGGAAATAACAAAGAAAAGTTTGAGTTGACTGTGTTACAATGAGAAAACAAACCCAAAAATGCTGTAAACCACTGTTACCTCATGCGGTACTTTTGTGTTGGAGTTTATATTATAAGCTCATAGAAAGGGTAACAAATTTGGAGGCACTGCTGAGATTTATTTTCATGTGAGCATCGGCTCATATTCCTCAAGAACGGACAACGAGTGAGAGACATTGGGAGAGTAGCTAGCTAGCGGGCTAACCAATGAACAGATTTTAGCTATCTTGCCATTGCCTAGTGGTTGGGAGTCGACTCCAAAATAACCGTCGACTCCTGGTGTCGACTCCCATTTCTGTGTGTCAAGCTTCGATTGACTCCTGGACTCCTAAGATTCAGTATTTTTGCAATGGAGGAAAGTAGTTGCCGTAGGCTACTTCCAAGAATACAAACTCTCACAACTTTTACAGTAAAGAAAGAGTGAGCCAGCGAGGGAGGGAGAGCGAGGGGAGGGGCACAGCCAGGCAAAGGTAGGCATGTCGGCCACCAGGCAGACAGTCAGAACCTTGCATCGGTAATCAAAAGATGTAGAGGCTATCACAATGCTATAGGCTATCTCTCAATTTCTTGGCTTGCAAGGTCTGATGCAAGTTCACTATAGTGGCTATCAATGAGTAGGCTGAGCTATTCTACACGCAACAGACCAAAGACCAAACACACACTAGCATTTTTTATAGCAAAAAGAAAGAGTAGGCAAGCCAGGGAGGGAGAGAGAGGATCGGGGCAGGCAGACAGACAGTCAGAACCGTAAGCATAGACTATGTTTTGGTAATCTGTATCTCGCAATGTCTTGTCTTGCAACGCTTTGTAAATTCACCAAAAGTACAGTATATTAAAGTATATTTAGGCTATCAATGAGTATGGCTGTCACGATCGTCAGGGAGAGACCAAGGCGCAGCGTTGAATGCGAACATTATATTTATTAGAATGATCACACGATCAAAACAACAGACGAAAACGTGATGTCTACGGTTGAACACAAACCAAATAAGAACAAGAAACCACAAACACAAAGTGAAAGACAGACAGTTAAATATGGCTCCCAATCAGAGACAACCAGCTGACACTCGTTGCCTCTGATTGGGAGTCACTCAGGCCAACATAGAAATACAAACATAGAATTACACACCCTGGCTCAACATAACAGTGTCCCCAGAGCCAGGGCGTGACAGTACCCCCCCCTAAAGGCGCGGACTCCGACCGCGCCAACTAAATACCACAGGGGAGGGACCGGGTGGGCACTCCGCCTTGGCGGCGGATCCGGCTCCGGGCCTGATCCCCACTCCCTCTCCAACCCCCCAAAGTACCCCTGGTCCGGTCTGGCCCCGCTGGCCGGAGCTGGACTGCACACTGATGGAGCGGATTGCTCTAGCTCCGGCGTAACGCATCTGACCGGTGCCGGACCAGGCACCAGTGGAACAGGCACGGGCCGTGCCGGACCGATGACGCACACCACTGGCTTGGTGTGGGGAACAGGCACGGGCCGTGCTGGACTGACGACGCACACCACTGGCTTGGTGTGGGGAGCAGGAGCGGGCCGGACAGGACTGACGAAACGCACCACTGACTTGGTGCGGGGAGCAGGCCGGGCCGAGCTGGCGACACGCACCGTAGACTTGGTGCGGGGAGCAGGAACGGGCCGAGCCGGGCTGACGAAACGCACCACAGACTTGGTGCGGGGAGCAGGAATGGGCCGGACTGGGCTGGCGACGCGCACCACAGACTTGGTGCGGAGAGCAGGAACGGGCCGGACAGGGCTGACGAAACGCACCACTGACTTGGTGCGGGGAGCAGGAATGGGCCGAGCCGGGCTGACGAAGCGCACCACTGACTTGGTGCGGGGAGCAGGAACGGACCGAGCCGGGCAGACGAAGCGCACCACTGACTTGGTGCGGGGAGCAGGAACGGGCCGAGCCGGGCTGACGAAGCGCACCACTGACTTGGTGCGGGGAGCAGGAACGGGCCGAGCCGGGCTGACGAAGCGCACCACTGACTTGGTGCGGGGAGCAGGAACGGGCCGAGCCGGGCTGACGAAGCGCACCACTGATTTGGTGCGGGGAGCAGGAACAGACCGGACCGTACTGGGGACACACACCACTGGCCCTACACCGGGATCTGGAACGGGCCGGACCGGACTGGTAACACACCCCAGTACCTCTCGCCGTGCCTCTCCACCTTCCATCCCCTCTTCGACCAGTGGCCCCCGTAACCTGGCGGCCTCCTCTGCCAACCCGCTGGACCGCTCTATCGCAGCCTCCTGCTGCCCCGACGTCGTGAGCCCCCCCCTAAAAATTTTCTGGGGGTCTCTCCTCTCCGTGGGCCAGGCCTCTATCGTTCTCGCCCAACTCTCGCTCTTCTGTCTCCAACTCCCGCTATTCAGCTCCTCAATGGGCTTGACCCAGTCGAAGCTCTTCCTCAACTGTTCCCAAGTCCACCCTCTCTGCTCCTCACCAGGCTTGACCCAGTCGAGGTTGCCACGGAGATCTGCTAGCGATGGCTCCTGGACACGCTGCTTGGTCCGGTTTTGGTGGTTTCTTCTGTCACGATCGTCAGGGAGAGACCAAGGCGCAGCGTTGAATGCGAACATTATATTTATTAGAATGATCACACGATCAAAACAACAGACGAAAACGTGATGTCTACGGTTGAACACAAACCAAATAAGAACAAGAAACCACAAACACAAAGTGAAAGACAGACAGTTAAATATGGCTCCCAATCAGAGACAACCAGCTGACACTCGTTGCCTCTGATTGGGAGTCACTCAGGCCAACATAGAAATACAAACATAGAATTACACACCCTGGCTCAACATAACAGTGTCCCCAGAGCCAGGGCGTGACAATGGCTAAGCTTTTCCTTATAGTGCCAGTAAATTGAAGTTGAACATTGCCAAATGCATCAGTTTAATTAGGCCTAAATGTGCAATAAAAAGTATTGTGCCTATAGCTTATTTAATTAAAAACAAAAACAACAATTTAAGTGAGAAGTAGGCATTGGTCTGAAGCCGAACAATAAAGGAAATTCACGAGCACCACAATGCCTATTCCACCCATGCTCTACCAAGGTTTACTAGCACCCAGCTTTGACCTACTACAGTAGCTACAGTGCCTTGCAAAAGTATTTATCTCCCTTGGCGTTTTTCCTATTTTGTTGCATTACAACCTTTAATTTAAATTGATTATTATTTGGATTTAATGTAATGGACATACGCAAAATTGTCCAAATTGGTGAAGTGAAATGAAAAACATAACTTGTTTAAAAAAATAATACAAAATAAATAACGGAAAAGTGGTGCATGCATATCTATTCACCCCCTTTGCTATGAAGCCCCTAAATAAGATCTGGTGCAACCAATTACCTTCAGAAGTCACATAATAAGTTAAATAAAGTCCACCTGTGTGCAATCTAAGTGTAACATGATCTGTCACATGATCTCAGTATATATACACCTGTTCTGAAAGGCCCCAGAGTCTGCAACACCACTAAGCAAGGGGCACCACCAAGCAAGCGGCATCAAGAAGATCAAGGAGCTCTCCAAACAGGTCAGGGACAAAGTTGTGGAGAAGTACAGATCAGGGTTGGGTTATAAAAAAATATCAGAAACTTTGAACATCCCACGGAGCACCATTAAATCCATTATAAAAAAATGGAGGGGGGGGGGGGGGGTTGTGAATAGTTATGCACGCTCAAGTTTTCTGTTTTTTGGTCTTATTTCTTGTTTGTTTCACAAAAAAAAATATTTTGCATCTTCAAAGTGCATGTTGTGTAAATCAAATGATACAAACCACCAAAAAATCTATTTTAATTCCAGGTTGTAACACCATACCCCCATGCTTCACAGTAGGTATGGTGTTCTTTGGATGCAACTCAGCATTCTTTGTCCTCCAAACACGACGAGTTGAGTTTTTACCAAAAAGTTCTATTTTGGTTTCATCTGACCATATGACATTCTCCCAATCCTCTTCTGGATCATCCAAATGCACTTTAGCAAACTTCAGACGGGCCTGGACATGTACTGGCTTAAGTAGGGGGACACGTCTGGCACTGCAGGATTTGAGTCCCTGGCGGCGTAGTGTGTTACTGATGGTAGGCTTTGTTACTTTGGTCCCAGCTCTCTGCAGGTCATTCACTCGGTCCCCCCGTGTGGTTCTGGGATTTTTGCTCACCGTTCTTGTGATCATTTTGACCCCACGGGGTGAGATCTTGCGTGGAGCCCCAGATCTAGGGAGATTATCAGTGGTCTTGTATGTCTTCCATTTCCTAATAATTGCTCCCACAGTTGATTTCTTCAAACCAAGCTGCTTACCTATTGCAGAGTCAGTCTTCCCAGCCTGGTGCAGGTCTACAATTTTGTTTCTGGTGTCCTTTGACAGCTCTTTGGTCTTGGCCATAGTGGAGTTTGGAGTGTGACTGTTTGAGGTTGTGGACAGGTGTCTTTTATACTGATAACAAGTTCAAACAGGTGCCATTAATACAGGTAACGAGTGGAGGACAGAGGAGCCTCTTAAAGAAGAAGTTACAGGTCTGTGAGAGCCAGAAATCTTGCTTGTTTGTAGGTGACCAAATACTTATTTTCCACCATAATTTGCAAATAAATTCATTAAAAATCCTACAATGTGATTTTCTGGAAAAAAAATGCTCAATTTGTCTGTCATAGTTGACGTGTACCTATGATGAAAATTACAGGCCTCTCTCATCTTTTTAAGTGGGAGAACTTGCACAATTGGTGGCTGACTAAATACTTTTTTTCCCCACTGTATATATATATATACTACCAGTCAAAAGTTTGGACATACCTACTCATTCAAAGGGTTTTCTTTATTTTTACTATTTTTTACATTGTAGAATAATAGTGAAGACATCAAAACTATGAAATAACACATATGAAATCATGTAGTAACCAAAAAAGTGTTAAACAAATCAAAATATATTTTATATTTGAGATTATTCAAATAGCCATGGGGGGAGGGGGGGGGGGTATACAGAAGATAGCCCTATTTGGTAAAAGACCAAGTCCATATTATGGCAAGAACAGCTCAAATAAGCAAAGAGAAACGACAGTCCATCATTACTTTAAGACATGAAGGTCAGGCAGTATGGAACATTTCAAGAACTTCAAGTTTCTTCAAGCGCAGTCACAAAAACCATCAAGTGCTATGATGAAATTGGCTCTCATGAGGACCACCACAGGAATGAAAGACCCAGAGTTACCGCTGCCGCAGAGGATGAGTTCATTAGAGTTACCATCCTCAGAAATTGCAGTCCAAATAAATGCTTCATAGAGTTCAAGTAACAGACACATCTCAACATTAACTGTTCAGAGGGGACTGTGTGAATCAGGCCTTCATGGTCGAATTGCTGCAAAGAAACCACTACTAAAGGACACCAATAAGAAGAAGAGACCTGCTTTGGCCAAGAAACACAAGCAATGAATGTTAGACCGGTGGAAATGTGTCCTTTGGTCTGGAGTGCAAATTGGATATTTTTGGTTCCAACCGCTGTGTCTTTGTGAGACACAGAGTAGGTGAATGGATTATCTTTGCATGTGTAGTTCCCACCGTGAAGCATGTAGGAGGAGGTGTGATGGTGTGGGGTTGCTTTGCTGGTGACACTGTCTGTGATTTATTTAGAATTCAAAGCACACTTAACCAGCATGGCTACCACAGCATTCTGCAGCGATATGCCATCCTATCTGGTTTGCGCTTAGTGGGACCATCATTTGTTTTCAACAGGACAATGACCCAACCCATCTCCAGGCTGTGTAAGGGCTATTTTACCAAGAAGGAGAGTGATGGAGTGCTGCATCAGATGACCTCGCCTCCACAATCACCCGACCTCAACCCAATTGAGATGGTTTGGGATGAGTTGGACTGCAGAGTGAAGGAAAGCAGCCAACAAGTGCTCAGCATATGTGGGAACTCCTTCAAGACTGTTGGAAAAGCTTTCCAGGTGAAGCTGGTTGAGAGAATGCCATGAGTGTGCAAAGCTGTCATCAAGGCAAAGGGTGGCTACTGTGAAGAATCTCAAATATAATAATATTTGTTTAACGCTTTTTTGGTTACTACATGATTCTATATGTGTTATTTTATAATTTTGATGTCTTCACTATTATTCTACAATGTAAAAACCCTTGAATGAGTAGGTGTGTCCAAACTTTTGACTGGTAGTGTATATACAGCATATATATATATATATATATACTGTATATGGTACTGTATATATTTATAAACAGTACCAGTCAAAAGTTTGGACACACCTTCTCATTCAAGGGTTTTTCTTAATTTTTACTATTTTCTACATTGTAGAATTATAGTGAAGACATTAAAACTATAAAATAATGCATATGGAATCATGTAGTCACCAGTACTTGAAAACGTGAATAAAACAGTAAATACAATATGCCCCATACATACATATGGTATGCTAGAATAGAAACGACAACACGATATTTAAGTGATAATGCCAGAGAAGCCGGTGTTTGGAGGATATATTGGCATTGGTGGTGTTAGCAAACTGTGCCAATATATCCTCCAAACACTGTCTGTCTTCGAGGGCATTATCATTTTTATACAACGGGTTACCAACATATTCAAATAATGATTTACATATTTTCATTAAAAACTTTATTTTGATGAATTTATTTATACTATTTCATCCTTCCACAAGATATAGTTCTGACACAAATCTAGGGTTGCTACCCAAGCCGGCTGGTCGCTCAATCTATCGGTCCAGTTGCCAGATACGCGACACAGTCGTTAAGTATATTTGTTCTGTGTCTATTGACGCGACCCAGCCATTCATTCTAAATGTTCTAACGTCATACTTGCTGGCAACGTTCTTACCCCTCGCTAGCTAGCCAACTACGGCTAACTTACAGTCACGTCAAACTGTGCAGCCAGAATAACAACAATGTAGCTGCATTAGCATTTGTTTAAGCTGTTTTCTAGTGACATCTATTCGGATATGTGGTGTCGAGAAAACGTTGCTAATTATGCTGTGAGAACAAGGAAATCCGCTGACGCTGTACTTTGATCATAAAGATTTATTTATATCAAAGGGTTACAGCTTCAATTTACAGATACCTGCAGGCATCTGGAGAACAGCCAACCCAAATTCTAAATATGCTATTCTGACCTCCTTTGTCTTCACCAAGTATTTATCCTATGTAATCTGATATGGGTGTTTCCCCTACAGACCAATCCCAGGAGGTCACCAAACAGACTTCCTCTGCTTTAGGGTACTCCTATAGAACTGCTCTCCAGATGTCTCCCTGGACCAAATCAACATTCTCTAAGCTACAATTTGCAAACATTAACAAAGTCATAAATTCCTCAGATACTACAGATACATCCATAACAATGAGCTAATGAGGCGTGATTTCACCTGGCATAGAAAATGTGCTCTCTCGTCAGGACACTGTTGTTCAGAGGAGCTAGCCAACAACACAGCTAAGACAATCACTTCAAACTGAAGCTGGAAAGACTGCAAACTAGCTGCACTTCGTTTCATTTGACCTGTTTTCTATTGATATTTCTTTGTATAATCCATAAAAATGATGTTGATTCATGATTTCGACTGGCTGAGAAAAGCTGCCTGCCTGTCTGTCTCATCCCAACTCCCGAGTCCCGACATGTTCATTACTATGCGACAGCTGGAGATCGAATTTGAATATTGAAACAATGTTGCAAATGTCGGAGAGACAGACAGCAAGGTTTATACAAATCTCCGCTGTTGAAAACGAAATGTTAGTCTAAAAGAAATGTGAGATAGTGTCTAGATGCTTTTTATAGTGGAGATCATGTTTATAAATTGCTATGCTGGGGTGATGATACAGTGGATTGTGCAGTCAGATGGAACAGAGTAAATAGGCATTTAAATGTCATAGATTTAGCCAGTGGTAACTTGTGGAATAGACACCGACTGGAATGCGGTTTTAACCAATCAGCATTCAGGATTAGATCCACCCGTTGTATAAACAGATAATAAGGCACTTACTTTGATAGGAACGCACACATGTCCAAAGTTATTATTTGTAAGGAAAACAACAATGGAGGCAATGCGGGCGCCAGACAGAACATGTGCCAAGGGGAAAAAGTTTGTGCAAGCCCTGTTCTGACTAGAGATGTGCAATTGTCTGAATACTTGATCTGGGGAAACACTGGGGAAGTACTTGGGCTCTCCTTGAAGAGAGAAGTTTGTCTGGCTCAGTAAAACCTCAAACATAAATTGTCTGCAACAGTGAAATGGGCTACTTCTTATGTGAATTAATGAGGAGGCAGAATACTCCTCAATTCAAACTGTTGCTAGAAAATAAAATAATTTAAAATTGACAAGTTGGAACATAGCCTATAGAGATAGAGATATTTGGAACTCACGCGTGAAAAGTTTAAGAAGGTCAAACCATGGATCATTTAGCTATTTGATTTTGAACTTACGACCCCTTTAGGTTTCTTTTTTTTAAATATTTTTTATGATTTGATAAAATATTGAATTTGGCTTTTATTTCTATAGCCCATAGAAACTCATTTAATAACACATTCAAAAATGGCAAAAAAGGTTTTGAAGTGTCTGTCCTATATCTAGGAGATATAAGAAAGCTCATATAGTTTGTAGCCCAAACGGTTCGAACACTGCAGACAAAAGTTTGCACATCAGCATTACCAACTTCAGACGAGTCCCATGGGGCTTGTGGGGGTCATAGAGAAAAACAGAGAACACCATAGTGGTCATATTAGTTCGGATGCTACAGACGTTTTTGTGAGAAGAACGATTTTCGGGATGTCTGTAGCTCTGCAGATACTGTATCTCTAGCTTAAACTGACAGATTTTGATGTGGATTTTTTTATTATGTTACTTAGATTGACGCACCAGTGCATCTTTCAACTCTAGAGGGCTAACTATTTACATGAAAATGTACCTTACTGAAGAACCTAGTACTACATTACCTGTACACAAAAGTGAGTTATCACGAAATTTTAAATGTACATTCATCAGATATAGTCAACTTTGTAAATACAATTCAGGGATGACCACAATTGTTCTTGACAAGCTACAGGTTTATGCAGGCTTTTTTGTTCATGCCCAGTTCTACCACACCTGATTCATGGTCATATCCTCACATGGCCTCTCCTATCATTGCTACGCAGACGACACACAATTGATCTTCTCCTTTCCCCCTTCTGGTGGCGAATCGCATCTCTGCATGTCTGGCAGACATATCAGTGTGGATGACGGATCACCACCTCAAGCTGAACCTCTTCTTCCCGGGGAAGGACTGCCCGTTCCATGATCTCGCCATCACGGTTGACAACTCCGTTGTGTCCTCCTCCCAGAGTGCAAAGAGCCTTGGCGTGACCCTGGCAAACACCCTGTCATTCTCCGCTAACATCAAGGCGGTGACCCGATCCTGTAGGTTCATGCTCTACAACATTCGCAGAGTACGACCCTGCCTTACACAGGAAGCGGCACAGGTCCTAATCCAGGCACTTGTCATCTCCCGTCTGGATTACTGCAACTCGTTGTTGGCTGGGCTCCCTGCCTGTGCCATTAAACCCCTACAACTCATCCAGAACGCTGCAGCCCGTCTGGTGTTCAACCTTCCCAAGTTCTCTCACGTCACCCCGCTCCTCCGCACACTCCACTGGCTTCCAGTTGAAGCTCGCATCTGCTACAAGACCATGGTGCTTGCCTACGGAGCTGTGAGGGGAACGGCACCTCCGTACCTTCAGGCTCTGATCAGTCCCTACACCCAAACGAGGGCATTGCATTCATCCACCTCTGGCCTGCTGGCCCCCCTACCTCTGCGGAAGCACAGTTCCCGCTCAGCCCAATCAAAACTGTTCGCCTCACGACGCCAGGACAGCGGAGTCACTCACCACCTTCCGGAGACACTTGAAACCCCACCTCTTTAAGGAATACCTGGGATAGGATAAAGTAATCCTTCTACCCCCCCTTACCCCCCCCCCCCAAAAAAATAATAATATATATATATATATATTGTAAAGTGGTTGTCCCACTGGCTATCATAAGGTGAATGCACCAATTTGTAAGTCGCTCTCGATAAGAGCGTCTGCTAAATGACGAGAATGTAAATGTAAATGTAACAACCATAATAGTGGTGAAACCATCAGACGGAGGGAGGTCAGTGATGAAATCAAGGGCGCTGAGGCACGGGAAGGGGAAGGAGTTTCCCTGCTGGAGCATGTCGGAAGATTTGGTTTGGGCACATACTGAACAGGAGTTAACATAGCGGGCGATGTCCTGCGCCAAGGTGGCCTACCAGTTCTTATCGGAGATGGATTGAATGGTGCGGCTGATACCTGGATGTCTAGCGGCGAGGGATGTGTGTGCCCAGGTCAACAGCCGATCTCTTAGCCCCGGAGGACATAGATGCGTTCAGGAGGGCAGGTAGCAGGAGCGGGTTCCCTCTCCAGAGCTTGTCGGGTGTCCACATCTACGTCCCTAAACACAAGGCCAACGATACGGGAGGACAGAATGATGGACTGCATGTTTTCTTAGCTAACCTAGCTAGCTAGCTAGCTGGCTAATATTTTCCATTCGCACAAAAAGCCTATTTCTCTTAAATTATGTGCACAAATTTGTTAGTGAGCATTTCTCCTTTGCCAATATAATCCATCCACCTGACAGGTGTGGCATATTAAGAAGCTGATTAAACAGCATGATCATTACACAGGTGCACCTTGTGCTGGGGACAATAAATGTGCAGTTTTGTCACACAACACAATGCCACAGGTGTCTCATGTTCTGAGGGAGCATGCAATTGGCATGCTGACTGCAGGAATGTCCACCAGAGCTGTTGCCAGATAATTGAATGTTCATTTCTCTACCATAAGCCGCCTCCAACGTTGTTTTAGAGAATTTGTCAGTACGCCCAACGGCCTCACAACCCGCAGATCACATGTAACCATGCCAGCCCAGGACCTCCACATCCGGCTTCTTCACCTTCAGGATCGTCTGAGACCAGCCGCCCTGACAGTTGATGAAACTGAGGAGTCTTTCTGTCTGTAATAAAGCCCTTTTGTGGTGAAAAACTCATTCTGATTGGCTGGGCCTGACTCCCCAGTGGGTGGGCCTGGCTCCCAAGTGGGAGGGCCTATTACCTCCCAGCCCCACCCATGGCTGCGCCCCTGCCCAGTAATGTGAAATCCATAGATTAGGGCCTAATGAATGTATTTCAGTTGACTGATTTCCTTTTATGAATTGTAACTCAGTAAAATCTTTTAAATTGTTGCATGTTGCGTTCATATTTTTGTTCAGTATAGATGTCCCTGTAATATAGTCTACTAAATTGGGAGCGCATGACCAGCAACAACACCGGGACACAGTGTCCTCCTCAGCTGTCACAAGCTGTAACTCGGTTCACTTGGCTCTCAGCTGCATGAGATAAATCATTGTTTTGCAGGCCAGAAGTGTCCGTATAGCCTCTCCCCACTAACCATTTGTTTAAAGAGCTCAGCCATACACTCCTTGTTAGTAACAACCACATCATCAACATTAAGGGACATGGGCAGCTGTGAGGAGGGTTTGTTCTCCAGGTCTTTCACAGTTTTCCAGAACGTCTTGGGGTTAGACCCACAGAGAGAGAACTGCTCCTTAAAGTAACTCGTTTTAGCCTTCCGGATAGCCTGAGTGCACTTATTTCTCATTAGCCTGAACGACAGCTAGTCAGCCTGAGTATTTGTGTTCCGAGCCTTTCATCAAATGGCGTTCTTGAGGTGGAGTAACTCTGATACTGTAGGCATACTGTTAACCATGGCAGCCAGCATTGTAAATAAAGAGATGTGCAGAAAGATAAATCAGCCTCTGTGTCTCTGTATCCTTTCCCCTTAATGTATTTTTAATGTCAGGCAGGCCCATCTTTTCAAAGAAACACCATTTATTTCAGTCTCTAGTTTAGTAAAATAAGGAGTCTATTGCTTCAGTCCTTGTTTCGTTTTCACTTCTTGTTACCTGGTAAATAACCAACAACCATGGATAACAACAAGGAGAATAAGGTGAAGAAACAGTCCATGTCAGCCAGGCCCATCTTTTTAAAGAAACACCATTTATTTCAATCTCTTGAGTAAAATAAGTAGTTTTGTTCTCGTGACAAGATAATCCAGTAAATTGCGATAAACAGCGCCACACTCAGGCGTAAAACGTAATGTTCTATTCTCAGCCTGGCCCATCTTTTCAAAGAAAACACAATTTAATTATATGTCTATTCGAGCAAAATAAGTAGTTTTGTTAGGATTACAAGAAAATCCTAACAATTCAGGTAAAGAGCACCACAGTCAGGCAGAAAAATCTGAATGTTCTATCATAAAGAGAGAACAATTAGTTTCCATAGCTGATATGGCTGCTACTTATATTATAACAGTAAATTAATATATGGCATTCACTGCTATAAAGCTGTCACCAATATAATCACATAGTTTACACCGCGGACCTTTGACAAATAAATCTCTGTGTGAAAAGGCGTCCCATGGTCTGTTTTGTCAACAAACTCAATGGCTCTGGATAAGAGCGTCTGCTAAATGACGTAAATGTAAATGTATTCCAAACACTGGTGGTAACCAAATGATCCCAATAATTTAGGTAGCCTAGTAAACGTTGCCCCACTCTCGTATGTTCTATTCCAAACTGTCTGGGACCCAGAGGGGTTAAACGCGGCAGACACATTTAGGTTGGATGCATTCAGTTGTGCAGCTGACTAGGTATCCTCTTTCCCTTGCCTTCATTGTTGTTTCCCTGTTTACTACTCAAATATATTTGACTTATTAGTCAGACGAAATTAACTGCAATCAGTGGCGACCCATCATTCAGGGCAGGTGGTCAGAGCCCCACCTGTTTTGAGCCCCACCTTTTTAGCAAAACAAATATATATACATGTAGATGTTTTTATTTATTATTTGTTGCCTGTTTTGCATGTTATTTTGGCATTAATACAAAAATCATTGAGTTAATAAAGCCGCATACAAACAAGGTCTCTTCTTTGCTTTCTTGAGTAAGGCAGCTCCAAAATGCAGGTGTTTCAGCCTAGCTCAGTGATTTCTGTGGTGGTGGGGCAGCCAGCGGAAAATACGGAGCGTAGGGGTTGGCAATGTTCTCTAGTTGCGCCGTGATTGGCTCAGTTTTCTGTCACTCATGGGGACACTACGTCACTGCAAAATCTACGGGGAGAGCCCTTGGGTGCTGACATAGAGTTACATTAGAAGTGCCCATCCAAGAAGACTCAAGGTCATTGGCCACAGAAAAAATGACGTCAAATCACGTTATATCTACCGTAGCTTTGATTGGACTGATCATGTCAATCAATCAATCAATCAAATTGTATTTATAAAGCCCTTTTTACATCAGCAGATGTCACAAAGTGCTATACAGAAACCCAGCCTAAAACCCAAAACAGCAAGCAATGCAGATGTAGAAGCACATCATACTTTCAAAATCTTAGCTAGCAAACTAGCAGTCATCGTCATGAATCAAGTCGACAATCTACTGGCAAATCCTTTTCAATCCTTGTCATATGAAGAGAAATTATGAAGAGAATACTCATCGGCCATTGGACATAAACATTACACAACAAGTTGGATATCGCAAATTCAACAATGAGTGGTTTGGAAGGAATCAGTGTGTGTGTGTTCCAAGTCTGGGTTTAAGGGTCTCTTTTCCAAGCTTAAAAGGATAAACATTTAACATTGGCCATGCTATCAATCCAGCATGACTTCTGCCTCGTTCAAAACAATTGGAAACTCGGAACTGGGAAATCTCAGACTTCAGTGAGTTCAAGACAACTGGGAACTCTGAAAAAAACTAGCTCCGACTGGGAAAATACGTTTTGAACGGTCATCCAACTCGGAATTCCAATTCGGGAACTCGGGCCTCTTTCTAGAGGTCCAACCTGAAGACCACTGACGTCATGAATCAACCTTGTTTTTTTCAGAGTTCCCAGTTGTCTTGAAAGCTCATAACTTAGCCTACTGTTCTGACTTGGTGGTGCACATGTAGCCCATAGCCTGTTTTAAAGAAATGTCATCATCGAATATTGTAAGGGCTTTCATTGTCTGCTTATATGCCCCCTTTATTCATCCTACGGTTCTGACTTGGTGTACAGGGAGAATACTGTAAGAACGGCCCATTTTTCTGAATTCTGTCGCTGTTCATTTTAAAAGTGCTGAACAAATAGTTATATTGACTACGTCCGTCCTAGCTCACTCATTAATGTCTTAATCGAAATTACAGATTGCCCCTTATCTGCTCGTCGTCCCCTTATGCCATAGTTTGTACATCTCAATTGTCATTAGAAACCACATTTGTTTAAGCAAGTCAGCCATATCAGCTATGTTTTTTTTAAAGGCAGTAAATGAGGCTGAATTAACTGTTTTGCTGCCAGACAAGGCTCAACTGATAGCCAGGTGTAGCAGTGGTAAGGTGTTGGGACTGCTGTTGGGACTCTGCTGTTGGGATAGATTTTTGTAGGCCCAAACAGTTTGTGGGCACCATTTGTCACCGTTATAGTGCAATTAATGTATTGTTTAGTATTGTGTTGTGTTGTGTTATGTTATGTTGTGTAGTGGCTTTGCTGGCATGCATCTAAAACATTTACATGCTAAAATCGCCACTGCCTATTCAAGAATGAGGCTGTTATTTAGGATACATTTTTTGGGGGGGGCTGAGGGTTACAGAATGGATGTTAAAGAAGTTGCGTCAGTGCAAGAACTGGTAAACAGGCCACCAACAAACGTGAGATAGCTGAGGAAACTGCTGGGATTTCTAGGCTACTACAGGGGTTATGTACTACAGAACTTCTCACAACATGCAGAATGTCTATGAGCTCTGTAAATGTTGTACATATTTGAGATGTTTTTACATGTTTCTTATTGTTTTTTTAATCCGCTTTTTTGTTTTTGAGAGCATTAGAACACTTGGTGTGTATTGACTAACCCACTTGTGCTTCCTTACCCAGATGTCCAGGACCTTTTTATCTTGCACGTTGACGCCTCCAAAGAGGGATTGGGAGGTGTGTTATAACAATAACAAAGTGCCAAACTGAGAGTAATTGGATATGGCTCCCGCTCCCTGACACAAGCAGAGAGAAACTATCACCTTCACTCGGGGAAACTGGAATTCTTGGCCCTCAAATGGGCAGTGAATGAGCGGTTCCGAGATTACCTCTTTTATGCTCCCTCTGTGACAGTGTACAGTGATAATAACCCCTTGACATACTAACTACAGCGAGACTGAATGCCACCAGTCATCGGTGGGTGGCGGAGCTGTCTGACTTCAATCTCACACAGAAGTCCCCTGTAGCTCAGTTGGTAGAGCATGGCACTTGCAACGCCAGGGTTGTGGGTTCGTTTCCCACGGGGGGCCAGTATGAAAATGTATGCACTCACTAACTGTAAGTCGCTCTGGATAAGAGCGTCTGCTAAATGACTAAAATGTAAATGTAAATGAAGTATCATCCTGGAAAGGTAAACACTGACGCAGACTTTCTGTCACATTCTCCTTTGCATGCTGAACATTACAGAGAAGAACTCACCTGAGACAGTAAAATGTATGACGTTGGAGGCAGCTTATGGTAGAGAAATGAACATTAAATTATCTGGCAACAGCTCTGGTGGACATTCCTGCAGTCAGCATGCCAATTGAATGCTTCATCAAAACTTGTGGCATTGTGTTGTGTGACAAAACTGCACATTTGAGAGTGGCCTTTTATTGTCCCCAGCACAAGGCGCACCTGTGTAATGATCATGCTGTTTAATCAGCTTCTTGATATACCACACCTGTCAGGTGAATGGATTATCTTGGCAAAGGATAAATGCTCACTAACAGGGATGTAAGCAAATTTGAGCACAACATTTGAGAGAAATAAGCTTTTTGTGCGTATGGAACATGTCTGGAATATTTTATTTCAGCTCATGAAACATGGGACCAACACTTTACATGTTGAGTTATATATTTTTGTTCAGTATAGTAGGAACAGCACCATCTAGTGGTCATAACATGGTAACATCAGGATGTAGGATGGGACATAAACCTAACAACTTCAATGAAAAATGTATCTGAATAGGGGGAAAAAAAACATCACCAACCAAATACACTGAGAATACATTACATAGGATGAAGAAACAATACTTTGAGCTGCAGCTCCATACTACTTGTCAGACATAGATAACTGATACTATATACTCATTCTTGCGGTGGGATTGGCGTGGGGTGTGGGGGGTCCATGGGTGGCTTTTCACAATTTTTTTGGATTCCTAATTTCTTACTCATTGTTAGAAAAAAGTTTGGTCCAATTCGGATGTTAGATACTATATTTATTAAATATGATATGAATCTTATAAATTAAAATGGCCAATTTGGGTGCAATCAATTAGCTTAATTTCTCAGAGATCAAATGATATTTCAACAAAATAATGTTGCAGTAAAGGTTATCTTATCTGTTTCTAACTACAGAAATGATTTCAGAACAATCTGACATGGTGGGTGTCATGGCTTGCTGAAATGATATGGAGCGACCCCAATGGCTCATGATCAGTGTAACTAAATAATGTGCAATAGTAATATAAAAAAATATATATAAAAAAATTGCATGGATTAAACTGCAAAGGCCTTGTCATGCATAATCAATTTTTGCATAACTTATTACAGGACAGCGATGTGATGTGAAATGCATCTCTCGGGAGTGATCTAAAATTGACTGTAATACCCCCTTTGTACCAGTAGGGGTAAGTGTTCAATAGCATTTTAATTTATGACTCCACTGTTATTTATGGCATCACATTGTTATTTCAGTGTAGATATGGTGCTGTGATAGTTGTTGTGAAGACATACAACAAAAATGTTTGTCTGTTTATGTTTGATCCTTTTTGAATGTCATAGCATAAAGCCAATTCCTTTGGTCAGAGAATGAGAGAAACTGGTAAATTACAAAAATCAACACCGTTAAAGGTAGGAAACAATTTGTTTCCAGACCAATGCCAAATTTGACCAGACCATTTAAAGAGGACTTATTCTAGAGCTCATCAGACACAATCAGATAAACAATATCTGATCAATGATTATGCATCAATCCCAGCTACAACACATGGTTAATTGTTTTCATCTTATATCCAAAGAATGCCTGTCTATTTGTATGTCATACCAATACTGACAGACCAAGTAAAGAATGTCTTAACATAGTAAATGTCTCATAACCCAAACAATACACAAAGAAGCAATTCAGCCTTTAAAACAGCCTTTGGCTCAGTAGCTAATGAAAATAATACTAAAAGTACAAGTACACAAAAAATAACAAGAGAACAGGTTCATCCCAAACAGAATGCCCAGCTGGTCTAGATTCCCAAAGGGAATAGGTATCTTTTAACGGTCAGACCTGATAAGTTTAACCCCAGAGTCAGAGAGGGGCCTCTGATCTGCTACCAGCTGACCCCTGGGTCCAAAGCACCAGAGGAGAATGAACACTATCGGGTTTCTGTGGTTTCACAACAAATACCGGGGGAATTTTAATATATTGAATTATTCTGGAGGAGCAGAGCTGGGTTGGAGGTGGAGCAGGGGTGGCTGCTACTGCAGATGGGGGTCATTATACAGTTACTCAGAGATCTGTGTCTCATACTCCTAGCTGGGATTGCTGTCTATCTCCCCATGCCCCCCTTTCTACTTCCAAACTCTTACTTTAATGCTCATTGTTTCAAGGGAGATTCCTGACTGTTACCATTGGCATTAACAGTCATTCATTCCTTCAAAGACGACCCCTACTGGAGGAAGGACCGAGCCATTCATGAGGTTACAACACACTGACATGATTCTCTAGTCGAACATAAAAAAAAAAAAAAGAATTTAAGACATAGCAGCAAGGCTGCCCACAAAAGCCGTATGTCTGCCTTTTCTACATGAGTGCTCATTTTCTCCTCCACATCATGTGTTTGAGTCTCGTTGGAATCTAATGTTCTCCCAGACAGGGGCAAAATTTGAGTTTCCCCTTTTATAGTTTGGTTCCAGTTTGGCTCCGCTGCTACTGGAGAGAGAGAGAGACTAAGAGAAAGAGAGCGATTGGGACACCCTCCAAAACAGTCCTTTATAACAGGTTGATTAGCATGCTGGCTTGTTTAAATTGCCTCCTGGAGGGCTGATGTGGAATTGAACAATATCCTCTGGCTTAAGACTCCATAGCCCCATAGCTTCTCATTTATTTTAATGCAGCAGGGTTAGATCGAGATGCCTGCCTGGCACCACTCTACTGGGGAGGCTGGCTGGCTGGCTGAGCCCAAGGAGGCCAGATTCGGGTGGTTTATGATGAATCAATAAATATCAGTTCAATAGAAGTGGCTGTATGAATGCCTCTTTTTGTGCCACGGTTTACGGTGATAGAGCAAACTCTGTATCCACGGTCATTATGTGGATTAATCATTTAGAGTGGCTGTGACGCCATAATGAAATAATGAATAAGACTCCTTTCCCATTATTGTCCCGGACCTCAATTAAGGCCTGATTTGTCTCCAGATCCTGTTTTTATGGGAATAGCAGGAGTTAATAAGAGGGAATTGTTCAGCGAAGTTGTTATCACTTTGTATTGGCTGTGTCTGTCTTCCAGGATGCTGTGTAGGTTTATTACTGTATTTGAACCAGGCCCAATCCGTACGCTCCATTCTGCTGTTAACATTTGGTCATCTTGCAACATTTAAGAGGGCCCAAGACACACACTTAATCACCCAGGGCAGTTACAAACATTACATTCTTCTTTCCTATCCACGAGGAGAGGAGAGGCACAGACAGTGTTAGTGTTATTCAACTTCTACACTTTCCTTTTACATTTGGGCCACTTCCTTAGGATGCAATAATACCTTCCTTGAAAACCATTTTGCTTATTTGACAATGCCTTTCTTCAAAGACTGTCCTTTTTCAGAACCTTTAACACTGGCAGGCGTGGAAAGAGACAAACTAGATCAAAATCTAGAATAATTCTCAACACTTTCCTTTCAGTGACAAGTTTCTACGTACCTCTCAGGTCTCTCCTTCTAGAGATGTAGGATCGTACTTTAAAAAGTTAGTAATTTCCAATTTCAGACTAGATTTGCCCTAACAAAAAAAGTATCAACCGCTACAAAAATGTCCATTAATCCACACAATAATTCACATATCCTGTTGCTGTAGGATTAGTTTCGTGCTGTGAGAAAATTGTCAAATTAAGATTTTACACCTACCTGTACTTTGCTAAACAGGTCCTTGTTGGGGCAGATCTCTCCTGATTTTTTCATGACTCCTCTAATAGGAAACTTAATTTGAGGATGTTAATGGAAGTCTGTTTGAATTGCACACTGTCTGTTAAACACAACTCTGTTGTCATTTTCATATTTGGAGACATATTGACTACCGACCCGTAGCACTGACGTCTGTAGCCAAGTGCTTTGAAAGGCTGGTCATGGCTCACATCAACAGCATTATCCCAGAAACCCTAGACCCACTCCAATTTGCATACCGCCCCAACAGATCCACAGATGGTGAAATCTCTATTGCACTCCACACTGCCCTTTCCCACCTGGACAAGAGGAACACCTACGTGAGAATGCTATTCATTGACTACAGCTCAGCATTCAACACCATAGTGCCCTCTAAGCTCATCAATAAGCTAAGGATCCTGGGACTAAACACCTCCCTCTGCAACTGGATCCTGGACTTCCTGACGGGCCGCCCCCAGGTGGTAAGGGTAGGTAACAACACATCTGCCACACTGATCCTCAACACGGGGGCCCCTCAGGGGTGCGTGCTCAGTCCCCTCCTGTACTCTCTGTTCACCCATGACTGCATGGCCAGGCACGACTCCAACACCATCATTAAGTTTGCCGACGACACAACAGTGGTAGGCCTGATCACCGACAACGATGAGACAGCCTATAGGGAGGAGGTCAGAGACCTGGCCGTGTGGTGCCAGGACAACAACCTCTCCCTCAACGTGACCAAGACAAAGGAGATGATTGTGGACTACAGGAAAAAAAAGAGGACTGAGCACGCCCCCATTCTCATCGACGGGGCTGTAGTGGAACAGGTTGAGAGCTTCAAGTTCCTTGGTGTCCACATCACCAACGAACTATCATGGTCCAAACACACCAAGACAGTCGTGAAGAGGGCACGACAAAGCCTATTCCCCCTCAGGAGACTGAAAAGATTTGGCATGGGTCCTCAGATCCTCAAAAAATTCTACAGCTGCACCATCGAGAGCATCCTGGCTGGTTGCATCACCGCCTGGTATTGCAACTGCTTGGCCTCCGACCGCAAGGCACTACAGAGGGTAGTGCGTACGGCCCAGTACATCACTGGGGCCAAGCTTCCTGCCATCCAGGACCTCTATACCAGGCGGTGTCAGAGGAAGCCCCTCAAAATTGTCAAAGACTCCAGCCACCCTAGTCATAGACTGTTCTCCTTGCTACCGCACGGCAAGCGGTACCGGAGTGCCAAGTCTAGGTCCAAAAGACTTCTCAACAGCTTCTACCCCCAAGCCATAAGACTCCTGAACAGCTAATCATGGCTACCCGGACTATTTGCACTGCCCCCCCACCCCATCCTTTTTACGCTGCTGCTACTCTGTTAATTATTTATGCATAGTCACTTTAACTCTACCCACATGTACATATTACCTCAACTACCTCAACTAGCCGGTGCCCCCGCACATTGACTCTGCAACGGTACCCCCCTGTATATATAGCCTCCCTACTGTTACTTTATTTTACTTCTGCTCTTTATTTTCTCAACACTTTTTTTGTTGTTGTTTTATTTTTACTATTTTTGTTTAAAATAAATGCACTGTCGGTTAAGGGCTGTAAGTAAGCATTTCACTGTAATGTCTGCACCTGTTGTATTCGGCGCATGTGACCAATAAAATTTGATTTGATTTGATTGTGGAGACTACAGTGTAAACAGTGTGTATCAGACCTGGCGGCGATGGGGTGGCATCCTAGGCTGATAAAGCCACTTTGCGTGAGCCTCATCCTTGTGGCAGATCACTTACCATCCAGGGACCAGGTTTAACCATATTAACCCGTCTCAAAACATCCCTTTGTTGCTTTGGCTGAACATTGATGTCATGGAGACTCATTTGTGTCAGTACTACTTTCTATGTCAGACAAACTCATGGAAATATTTCGGCAAGAGGAGACGTTTACTGTAAACCCAATTTGAAAAGTAAATAATCTTGGGGGTTTTGAGACCGACTTTGAGACCAGCAAAGGTCTCAAAGTCTTTGCGTGTTTTCATGTTGGTTTCACACTGTCATTAATTTCAAAAAATCTTTCCATGTGTGCCCTCTCTTTTTAATTAACTGATGTACCAATAGGGACCTTGAGCGGTTCATAATTTGTCCCGTCCATTCAAACGGACAGAGCAGATTACGGAACCATGTAAAAGCAAAACACTCCTTAATATCGAAGAGGCATAAGGGCTTTTGGCAACCGGTTTGAAACTCTTTTGAGTTTAAATTCAATTAAGGCCCACACAAATTTATATGCTTTATTTTATCCTTGAGGGAAATCAGTGTCATTTAGAGCAAATGAAAACCTGCTCTGTACAGATGTCCTTCTGACAGAGAGACAATGGAGTTTTATTGAAAATATATCTCTCATTGAAATATTCCCATGCTATCACTAGCCTTCCACAAACTCATCATCTGGTTTCACACTATTCTGTTTAAGACCATGAGGACCATCTGATTCTATTAGTCATAGATAAACTCTGTTCAAGTTGTTCAATTCCCCGGTGCCCAGTTATGAAAAGGGTTAAGTTGTCACAGAGAGCTCATGTTATCCATTTGCTCGCATTTTTAAACAACGGGGTAACCATTTGTAATTAACTTTTCAGAGGAAAATATGCACTCTCCTTTTCAACAATTGAATATGTATCCTCTCAACGCCCCATAGAGACAATATACTATGAAACAACAGAGGAAATGGTTCTGTTTTTGTTTTGTGTTGTCATGCGTGTGTATTCGTGTAAATAGATTTAGAGTTCAGAGCTTTGTGGGTCCTTTATTTGAACAAGCTGCCTGACAATGTGCCATGCTGAAATATCTCTGCTTGTGCACTCGCAGACCTGACACGATTCTCACGTGACAAAATGGATAACACTCTCGCTGCGTGCTGCCTCCTTCATAAGCCAATCCAAACAAAGTAGACTTTCTTCATCTCTGAGTTGGTAGATGGCAAGACCACCAAGGGAAACAGCTAACTCGTCTATGACATCAGTTCACCTTATCATTGATCTGTCACTTTCTCTCTCCTCTCCTTCACTCACTCACTCACTCACTCACTCTCTCTCTCTCTTTCTCTGAGCCCTTCATCCTGTACTTCTCTCTCACACACATTTCCCATTACTCACTCTTCCCCATCAAATCACTCGGATAAGGAGACTCAGGCTGGGTGTTGACTGTAATAGTTGTAGCAGAGTCTTAGGATAGACCAACGGTGCCTGCTCTGCTTATTCTCATACCACAAACTGCACAACAATGAGGGTCTTTGTCCAAGACTGTGAGAAACCACACATCACCTTAACTTGAATGTAATACTTAACAGGCATCCCTGCTGATAATCGCTGGAAAAAATGTGTTGGCACCCTCTCTCTGGGTAATTTCAGCCAATCTGATGTATTTACGGCAGCTGTCTTCACACCAATAGGATGGCATGGCTCTCACCCACCGGTCACTATGGCCTACTGTAGAGCCTCTATGGACAGCAAGGGACATTGTTCACAGCTATTATTGAATAAACATTTACAGATTGTAAGATGTTATTATTATACACACTTTCTGTGGGAGTATAATCTTCTGGATGGCAAAGTATAAAACTCAGAAATAGTTTCCGAATGTAGAAATCTGTTGGTGTTTAGGCTGAAAATCTGTAATTATTTCATTTTTGAATCAATATCTACACACTGTAGCAGATAACTAAAGTATCCTGTCACCTTTGACAAAACAGAGGTCACCCCAATAGGACATGGTTCCTTGGTGCATTGCTGTAATTGGTTATCTGAGACGGTGCTAATGACTTAGAGGCAAGGTCACCATTGAACATTTAGATTCATTTGACCCAATTTTCATATCAATGTCTGACCTGCTCTACTAATCAATGGGGTAGCTACATTCCATCATAACTGGATACAGGTGAAGAACTGGCTATGAGCCTGTTGTGGTATGTCCCTCACCAATTAGTCTTAAATATCAAACCCCAAAAGACGAGACACAAAACAAACGGTCTGGCTTCTTGTGGTTTGAGATCTGGAGCCGGGACATCTCCAAATGTTCTCCATATGTGAGGGACCTGCACTGACCCTTCTGCTGTAAAACGCTGTGTTAGATGTTCTCTGTAGTAAACTAACTAATCACCTCTGGCATGTTTCTGTTCAATTAGTATCTTGGTAGAGGAGGGATGGTGACTACAGCAAGAGAAATATGGCAGACAGACTTACTGCACCATATCTAAATGTGGAAGAGGAACTTTGTCACTTGTGTTAATCCTTCTATAAGCTCCCTCAGTCATTTTCAGAGTTTTAGTAATATATTGGGCACCATTAGTAAGTGAACTGTGCTTTTTTATGTACTTTCTAACAGCATATAGATTTATGGAAAAAAGTAGTTGAAATTGTCAGCATTAAAAGCACTCAGTGGAGGCAGTGAGAGTTACGTGTTGGAGACCATTACATTCATATGTTATTATTGTTTATTTATGTTCGTTGGGCAGTGATGGCAGCGCGTCAGTCCTGTTTCCCAGATCTCTCAGTGAGAGCATGATTCATCTGGACACAAGCCAGAGATTGACTCAGTGATCACCCAGAATAACTTAGTTCGGTGTGGTGCACGTGCACGTGTATATCTGCATTTGCAAGCATGTGTGTGTGTGTGTGTGTGTGTGCATGAATAGGCATATGTGCACATGCATGTGTGCAATGTGTGTCTTTGTGTGCGTGTATTCCTGTGTGTGTGTATGTGTGTGTGTGTGTGTCATGAGATCTGCACTGTTTCTCTCCACCCGTCGTGGGCCTCTCCATGCAGGCCAGATGGATGGTCTCACCCAGTGTCAGGGAGGTGACAGCTGCCTGGCCCCTCCTGTCCTGGCCCTGCCTGGGTCTGGATCCCGTCCTCTGACAGCCCCTGACAGGCCCTCTGACGTGGGACATGCCACGCCAGCCTCTCCCCTCTCCCTTCCTCCATCTACCCCTTCTCCCCTCTCCCCTCTCCCCTCTATCCCCTCTCTCCTTCCTCCTCTCCGCCCTCTCCCCTCTCCCCACTCTCTCCTCTCTTCCCTCTCTCCTTACCCAGGACGCCTGCCTTATGTAAACTCCAGGTTTGCTGAGAAATCAATTATGTCACACAGAGCCCCTTTAATTAAATGTTAATTCTATGAGGCACACCCTTACTCCACACGTTTTTAGTGGCTGTGAGTGCCATGCAATAAGTATTCACCCCACCGATGACTGATTAATTAGTCTGTTCAATGACAATGATGAATGTTTTCATTAAAAGATCCTTAGCAAAGATTAAAGAAAGAGACTAATAATAATCTTACAACGTACACTATATGCTATAGTGTGTGTGTGTGTGTGTGTGTTTCAGTGTGTCTAAACTTTAACGTCAGCCTCCCTTTTTGTTTACGATAACCTAATAACGCCTGTATGGTGTCAGACTGTTCAACTTTTATTTGGCTTTGGTCTAGCTGGTTCAGAAGGGTTAGCAAAGGATTCTGAGCTATTAATTATTCCTCTCCTCTTTATCACCCCCCCCCCTCTCTCTCTCTCTCTCTCTCTCTCTCTCTCTCTCTCTCCCCCTCTCTCTCTCTTTCTCTCTCTCCCCCTCTCTCCCCTTCTCTCTCTCCCCTTCTGTCTCTCTCCCCCTCTCTCTCTCTACCTCTTCTTCTTCTTCTCTCTCTCTCTCTCTCTCTCTCTCTCTCTCTCTCTCTCTCTCTCTCTCTCTCTCTCTCTCTCTCTCTCTCTCTCTCTCTCTCTCTCTCTCTCTCTCTCTCTTCTCTTTCTCTCTCTCACCCCCTCTTCCCCTTCTCTCTCTCTCTCCCCCACTCTCTCTTCTCTCTAAGTGCTGTAGACATTACAGAGCTCTCATTAGAGTGACTGGGGGTATGTGCTGCTGGGGCTGGTGCTGTGCAGCCAGCAGTAACCTGGGGTGATGTGCTATGGTGCTATGCTGGGACTGTGTAATGTGTGAGTCATTACTACAGGCTAGGTAGTCTGCAGTCTGTAGGGCTCCACTAGGGTGGTGGAGGAGGAGGAGGAGGAGGAGGAGGAGGAGGAGGAGGAGGAGGAGGAGGAGGAGGAGGTGGAGGAGGACAGAGACTGGCCTCGTATAGCGCTGTGTTAACGAGACAGAGATCTCTGTGGGGATGGAGAGATGGAGGGATGATGGGGAGAACACACACAGAGCCACTCCAGAGACGTCTGTCTCAACCTCCCATACGTAATCCACTAAAGGAAAAGCAGACCGCATGCTAGCTGCATGCTAGCCCGCATCACTTTATACACAGAAGATCTCCGCTAAACATAGAATCACATGGTTTATCCATCTCTCTGTGACCACGATAACTTCAGAACAAAGTTGATTACAAATACAAAGTTGCCAATGTCTTTGCAATTGATACAAACAAGCAAAGTGTAAAAAGATTCTTCAAATTAAAACGGAGATGACTGCATTAAAATATAAACAGTAGGCTATAGGCCTATTTTAATCATATTAAAATACATTTCATGTTCAATCAATTTGAGTTCTGTTTTCCTACTTGTAGAGTACTGTCTGTAATTTGTCTCAATATATTTCATGATGTGTAGCCTAACATGATCGCAATGCAATCATTGGTAATATCTGGTAATATCTATCTAGGAGCTGATCTGTCTTCGTGAAATACTTCTAATGTTAAGGTAAGATTTGAATGGAGAAAGCTGATCCTATCAGTATCGACACATGCTCCAACAATGCACTTAGCAAACATTCGCTCTGCGTGGTGTTTTGGGAAACGCATGTTACATCTTCGGCCGTTGTAGGAAATATGCATTGTTAAAACACTCGTAAGCCTAAATTCCATCGCTATCAGGAAACCGGGACCAGAAGCTTTACATATGATTTTAATTAATTGTAATTATTGCCCTCAAACATATTTTTCATCAAGGACACAAGCATCACTAGTGAGGTACATCTGGGACACATTATGACAATATAACCGACTCGATAAAGACTCGATAAAGACTCGATAAAGCCCATTTAGGAGCTCGTTAGCCCACCTACAGGTTTGATGTGGAACATTGAGAATAATCTGCTTTATGTGTGAATAACCTCAGTTCAGGCATTGCTGTGCAATGAGCAAGAAACCACAGAGTGTCCCTGGAAGTGCTCTGTCATCTCCCTTCCAGGCCTCCTAGGCCTATAGGCCTCCATCAGCCATTACTATCAAACTAGGCCCAAGCTGGGAATCCGGGGCCAATAGCCTTTCCAGATGTTCTTCTCCCTTGTATTTCATTTAATCCAACACCTCTTCAGGCCACTGTCCAGCCATAAATCAGAGGCTTGCTGCTGGAAGAGGGAGTGAAAGAGGATGTGGCTGGTTGCATAAGTCACATGCTGACTTCATGAGCTCAGTGTGGATATCTTCAGGACACTAGCGAAACAATTAGCTGTTACCTTAACCCTCGAGGCCGTCGAGTCTCTTAAAGGGGGTTTAGTATCCCCTTTACTCCCCTCCTCACAGACTGTGGGGTTTTATAAAAACTAGTTTGTTTTCTGTGGTATTCTTGGATGACAGTCGGTCGCGAGTCACTGACCGGTGTTGAATGCAGTTCACAGTTCTATTTGTTTCTACGTTGCTGAACTGTTTGAGTTGAAGTGTGTTGTGCAGAAATTGATTTTACCACAAGTGTCTGTGGACTACACAAACTACATCTCATGTGTGATATTTTCATTTAATTTTCAGTAGAAGAAGAACTATGAGTCAATTTATTTTTCATAAAATAAGGAATAGTGCTACAACCACTTCAATCCTCCTTCCATTAGTCACAAAGTTAGCTATTCTCATACAATGTCCTTGAGGATCCTGCTATGACTGTCACTCACATACACACAACTTCTATATGGTTATTCCTCATCAGTCTCTGCTCTCTGAGTGCCTCCAGGTCATCTAGCCTTATGGGAAATCATAGCACTCTAAATCTATCACCTTCCTAAAGGAACGATCCCTCAAAGTCCCCATTTTTCTTGTTTTATAAATGGTCATTGGTAGGTCTGTGCTCCATTAGTGTGCAATCCATCTGCTCTTGGGCTCAGTTAAAGTAAATTACCAAATCCATAATCCATACCTGCACTGGCAAAATTATTTGACCTCGCAAGGAGAATGAGTGATTCGGTGTTGGCCCGCGGTTTATCTTTTTACAAGAAGTTTTTATTGGCCTTGGATATCTCAATGGCATGAGAGATTGGACGGGCTGAAAAAATCATGCGGACATCTATTTGTTATAAACGCTCCAGCTCTGCTCTCCAAGCTGGTATGAATCATCAAAAGATCTGTGATAGGCTATGGATGCAAAAGTTTATGATGCATTGCTCACACACTGTTAGACATTCTCTACATAGCTCCCCACCCTCCATATGTGGCTGGTGGAGTATTCAAGTCCATATGTGACTGGGCCAGTATTTAGCCACATTTATACCTGGTTCTAACATGCTTCCTTTATCCTGATCTTGTCCTCATTCTGATTGTGCCCACATTTTTAGACAGGTGTAGATTATTAAAATACGCATTGTGAACTGATTTTGATCAGATCTTGTAAGTGTAAATTGGCAAGATCAGGAAAAGATCAGGACGAAGGGCGCATGTAAGCGGTAGGTATAAATGGGGCTTTTAAGAGCACAGGTTCTAATACCACATAAAGGCTGTACATATGTGTCATTCTGAGGTGTGAAGAAACTATTCCCGTGGACTATAGATTCACAGAAGATAGGCATGTCTGTGGACTATAGCTTCACAGAAGATAAGCATGTCTGTGGGTTTTCCTGGGCAGGTCCTGTGGGCCAGAGGAGGCTGGTGGGAGGAGCTATAGGAGGACAGGCTCATTGTAATGGCTGGAATGGAATTAATGGAATGGTATCAAACACATCAAACATATGTAAATGACATGTTTGACTCCATTCCATTTATTCCTCCCATAGCTCCTCCCACCAGCCTCCACTGCTGTGGACAGGAAAAACTGAAGGAATATAAAGGCCTAATGTTTTTGAGACTGACAGTGTTTCCCAAATACACTTTTACAAATTGCAGTCTTTCCATGACTAAATTCCCTTTTCCCCCCTGACTTGAGAAGACTTGGAAGATGAAAGTGGTGGTCATGAATGAATTGACAAATATGTGGACAAAGCCAGTGTGTTCCAGGTCTTGTCCAATGAGTCAGTGTCATTGACCTTATGCTGGACTCTACGGTGTCTCCACCACGTTGACAGTAGAGTAATGCCACTCCAGTGACGCCTCCTGAGAACTGCTGCCTCCTCCAGCCTTCACAACAAAGCCACTAGAGCAGCTGCTCTGAACTGACTGTCAGAAGATCATCCCTTTATTTATTTTAAACAAATTGCTTGCACATGTTCCACACTGCCTTGCCCTCGAGGTTAAAGCACTTCCTGCTTGTAGCCGTGCCTGAGGAGTAGGGATGGAGAGAGAGAGGGATGGATGGATGGAGAGAGGGATGAAGAGAGACAGTGGGCAGACTGAAAGATCTGCTCTCTGCCGTGGTGACTACAGTGGTGGCTCTCGCTTCCCATTGACACCTCAGAACAGTGGATCAGACACAGGGGAAATTGGTTCCAGACACACCCGTGTGTGATGTTCCATTGATCCCTGGCCTGTTTGTGATCACACCTTTAGATCCAAATTAAAATCAAATCTGAAATAACATGAGGCAACACCCTCACATGGTGAGCAATTACTATCAATGTCATTTGCACAAGTTGGGCTGTTCGGAGCAATGGGAAGTCCTGGGCGTGATGTGTTTAGTTATTTCCATATCAAAGCGAATGCTCTTGGTTTCATAACTATCTTAGACCATACTTCATGCTATACCAGTGAGTGGTGTAATGATAAATGGAGAAGTTGAACCTAAGGTGATTTGAGGCTGCAGCCTGGAGCCAAAGGCTTGAAGACTTGGTGGTATGGGCTGATGTGTTGTCACCAGTACCAGCCACGGGGACCTGTAAGGATGTAGGGAGGTTGTTGCAGATGGGGCGACAGTACACTCTAACACCACCCATGTGTGGTGGTGATGAGGCCTGCTAGAACCATCCATATTCATCACAGGTCTTGTAAATGTCTACATGGGAACTGTTCTAGACATACATTGGAAAGACCAACCTAAACAAGAATAGCCCTTATGATTCAGTCCTATTAACTGTAACCACTTGATGTGCCGATGTGTTAAAAACAAATCATCATTCAAATCAAAATCAACTCTAAAACATTGGTTGGCAGCCAATTTTAAAAATAGCTTTCAGCCATGGCAAAGTCAATGGCACTGTGTATTAACACAATAGCCAAGACTCCCAAGACTTAACAACAACAAACACACTTTTACTGCACTTCCGAGTTGTGTTCCAGGAAAGTTTTTTACTGCATCTCACATCGTTGGCACTGTCTGCTATAAAACTCTTTTCATATTTAATAAAATGTATTGATAGCAACAGCCATTCATGAAAACTTGGCAGAGGCCATTGAGCAGATTTGTCTCTTAAACTTGGGGCTGCTCTTATGGGAATGGTATATCCACATGTGCTTTCCATGACATTCCCCTTCGCTTCTTAACAAGCTCAGTGAGACATATAAAGCCTTCAGTGTGGACTCTGGGACCAACGCAGCTCCAGCTCTTTCATCCTACACTGCAGACAATCTCACTGCAATGCAAAACAACATAGAACTAAACCAATCAGAGTAAATCCAATCATTTAGGTATTAGATGGGATCCTATGCTTTAAATGTATTTTAATTGGTAGTCTAAAAGCTAGGCAGGGCTCTGATTTGACGTATTTGCACATATTTGTGATGTTCATGCTAAAGGAATGTCAGTTGACGGGTAATTCTGAATTCGAGGTGAAAACTTAATCCAATCAGTCACCTCATCTATTTGATGTTCCTATGTATATATTTTCATTGCAGCATGATACTAAAGCATTGAGGATAATATAATGATGAAAATAAACATTGTGATCGTGGTCTTTGTTTTGAAACTTCGATCTGTTAGAAATGGGTTTCTAACAAACAAACAAATGCCAGGCTTTCCCTGAGCTCCTTAAGGGATCACGGGGCTTAAGAATAAACAATGACACAGAAATCATGAAAGGAAAAGTCAAATCCCCTCTATGGCATGTGCTCTCACCATCACCATCAGCTTGAAAGAGCTGTTTCAAAAGGAGAGAAAATAACTTTAACCTCGGCTAGAAAATGTATATCTGTTCAATCCTAATCCGTCTGTAACTTGTAAACAAACAACCCAGTTCTTTAACACCCACACCCGGTTTTCTGAACGCCACTGTCTTTAACTTAAAATACAATAAGTCATACTTTAAATTCTACCTTACAGTATGCAGAGACCTCAGTGGGGGCTCTTTGAATTGTGGTTTTCCTCCCTCATTGCTCAGGGTTCCTTGTGGCCTATTACTGTGTATTTTATTAATGCATGCGTCCTGCACTGCTTTTATAGGTGATTGCATGTAGTCTGCTCTCCACCCCTCTTTGGCTCCAGGCTTGGCTCCAATGATCTGAATAAAAATGTGCTTTTCTCTGGATGGTGCTCTGCTCCTCTCTCTCACTGAGGTGTTGGAATGAACTCTCTCTCTCTCTTTCTTTCTTTCTTTCTTTCTTTCTTTCTTTCTTTCTTTCTTTCTTTCTTTCTTTCTTTCTTTCTTTCTTTCTTTCTTTCTTTCTTTCTTTCTTTCTTTCTCTCTCTCTGTCTCGCTCTCTCGCTCTCATATTAATATTCGATTTTACTGCAAAACTTATATAAGCTTACATGTGACAGAATAAATTATTTTCTAGCACATTTTAATGTATGCCTGTTATGATTTGATAAGAAGCATATGTGTGGTGGAATATATCTGATATATAAAGCCATAGCTGTAAAGTGTAATAACGTATGTGTTTTTTTCTCTTCAATCATGAAACGGATATAAGTAATTTGCTTGAAAAATGTCACGCTAGCCATGTGCTTCCCTTAAAAAGACTGATTGTATTACTGTTGAAAGAGAGATTGGCTCTGTAGAGTACCTGGAATTAAATGTCCTCCATCTACAGTGGGGGAAAAAAAGTATTTAGTCAGCCACCAATTGTGCAAGTTCTCCCACTTAAAAAGAGGCCTGTAATTTTCATCATAGGTACACGTCAACTATGACAGACAAAATGAGAAAAAAAAATCCAGAAAATCACATTGTAGGATTTTTTATGAATTTATTTGCAAATTATGGTGGAAAATAAGTATTTGGTCAATAACAAAAGTTTCTCAATACTTTGTTATATACCCTTTGTTGGCAATGACACAGGTCAAACGTTTTCTGTAAGTCTTCACAAGGTTTTCACACACTGTTGCTGGTATTTTGGCCCATTCCTCCATGCAGATCTCCTTTAGAGCAGTGATGTTTTGGGGCTGTCGCTGGGCAACACGGACTTTCAACTCCCTCCAAAGATTTTCTATGGGGTTGAGATCTGGAGACTGGCTAGGCCACTCCAGGACCTTGAAATGCTTCTTACGAAGCCACTCCTTCGTTGCCCGGGCGGTGTGTTTGGGATCATTGTCATGCTGAAAGACCCAGCCACGTTTCATCTTCAATGCCCTTGCTGATGGAAGGAGGTTTTCACTCAAAATCTCACGATACATGGCCCCATTCATTCTTTCCTTTACACGGATCAGTCGTCCTGGTCCCTTTGCAGAAAAACAGCCCCAAAGCATGATGTTTCCACCCCCATGCTTCACAGTAGGTATGGTGTTCTTTGGATGCAACTCAGCATTCTTTGTCCTCCAAACACGATGAGTTGAGTTTTTACCAAAAAGTTATATTTTGGTTTCATCTGACCATATGACATTCTCCCAATCCTCTTCTGGATCATCCAAATGCACTCTAGCAAACTTCAGACGGGCCTGGACATGTACTGGCTTAAGCAGGGGGACACGTCTGGCACTGCAGGATTTGAGTCCCTGGCGGCGTAGTGTGTTACTGATGGTAGGCTTTGTTACTTTGGTCCCAGCTCTCTGCAGGTCATTCACTAGGTACCCCCGTGTGGTTCTGGGATTTTTGCTCACCGTTCTTGTGATCATTTTGAGCCCACGGGGTGAGATCTTGCGTGGAGCCCCAGATCGAGGGAGATTATCAGTGGTCTTGTATGTCTTCCATTTCCTAATAATTGCTCCCACAGTTGATTTCTTCAAACCAAGCTGCTTACCTATTGCAGATTCAGTCTTCCCAGCCTGGTGCAGGTCTACAATTTTGTTTCTGGTGTCCTTTGACAGCTCTTTGGTCTTGGCCATAGTGGAGTTTGGAGTGTGACTGTTTGAGGTTGTGGACAGGTGTCTTTTATACTGATAACAAGTTCAAACAGGTGCCATTAATACAGGTAATAAGTGGAGAACAGATGAGCCTCTTAAAGAAGAAGTTACAGGTCTGTGAGAGCCAGAAATCTTGCTTGTTTGTAGGTGACCAAATACTTATTTTCCACCATAATTTGCAAATCAATTCATAAAAAATCCTACAATGTGATTTTCTGGATTTTTTTTCTCAATTTGTCTGTCATAGTTGACGTGTACCTATGATGAAAATTACAGGCCTCTCTCATCTTTTTAAGTGGGAGAACTTGCACAATTGGTGGCTGACTAAATACTTTTTTTCCCCACTGTACATCACACTGCAAATGATAAATGACATATAACATTCAATTATAGCTTTTGTGTATACATATATATATATATACACTACCGTTCAAAAGTTTGGGGTCACTTAGAAATGTCCTTGTTTTCGAAAGAAAAGCAATTTTTTTGTCCATTAAAATAACATCAAATTGATCAGAAATACAGTGTAGACATTGTTAATGTTGTAAATGGCTATTGTAGCTGGAAACGGCTGATGATTTTTAATGGAATATCTACATAGGCGTACAGAGGCCCATTATCAGCAACTATCAGTCCTGTTTTCCAATGGTATGTTGTGTTTGCTAATCCAAGTTTATCATTTTAAAAGGCTAATTGATCATTAGAAAACCCTTTTGCAATTATGTTAGCACAGCTGAAAAATGTTGTGCTGATGAAAGAAGCAATAAAACTGGCCTTCTTGAGACTAGTTGAGTATCTGGAGTATCAGCAATTGTGGGTTCGATTACAGGCAAAAAAATGGCCAGAAACAAAGAACTTTCTTCTGAAACTCGTCAGTCAATTCTTGTTCTGAGAAATGAAGGCTATTCTATGCGAGAAATTTCCAAGAAACTGAAGATCTCGTACAATGCTGTGTACTACTCCCTTCACAGAACAGCGCAAACTGTCTCTAACCAGAATAGAAAGAGGAGTGGGAGGCCCCCGTGCAGAACTGAGCAAGAGGACAAATACATTAGTGTCTAGTTTGAGAAACAGACACCTCACAGGTCCTCAACTGGCAGCTTCATTAAATAGTACCCGCAAAACACAAGTCTCAACGTCAACAGTGAAGAGGCGATTCCGGGATGCTGACCTAGGCAGAGTTGCAAAGAAAAAGCCATATCTCAGACAGGTCAATAAAAATAAAAGATTAAGATGGGCAAAAGAACACAGACACTGGACAGAGGAAGATTGGAAAAAAGTGTTATGGAGAGACGAATCTAAGTTTGAGGTGTTCGGATCACAAAGAAGAACATTTGTGAGACGCAGACCAAATGAAAAGATGCTGGAGGAGTGCTTGATGCCATCTGTCAAGCATGGTGGAGGCAATGTGATGGTCTGGGAGTGCTTTGGTGGTGGTAAAGTGGGAGATTTGTACAGGGTAAAAGGGATCTTGAAGAAGGAAGGCTATCACTCCATTTTGCAACGCCATGCCAAACCCTGTGGACGGCGCTTGATTGGAGCCAATTTCCTCCTACAACAGGACAATTACCCAAAGCACCGCTCCAAACTATGCAATAACTATTTAGGGAAGAAGCAGTCAGCTGGTATTCTGTCTATAAGGGAGTGGCCAGCACAGTCACTGGATCTCAACTCTATTGAGCTGTTGTGGGAGCAGCTTGACCGTATGGTACATAAGAAGTGCCCATCAAGCCAATCCAACATGTGGGAGGTGCTTCAGGAAGCATGGGGTGAAATCTCTTCAGATTACCTCAACAAATTGACAACTAGAATGCCAAAGGTCTGCAAGGCTGTAATTGCTGCAAATGGAGGATTCTTTGACGAAAGCAAAGTTTGAAGGACACAATTATTATTTCTATTAAAAAGCATTATTTCTAACCTTGTCATTGACTACATTTCCTATGCATTTTGCTATATTTCTTATTCAAACTCATTTCATGTATGTTTTCAAACTTTTGAACGGTAGTGTATATATATTGTAAACATAATGTATATATGTATATATATATTGATAGGAAAGCATCATTTTTAGCAAGTCCCCTCTCTTAACTCACTTAAGGCCTGGTCACTCCTATCTGAAGGGGCAGCTGCACTGTGTATTTTCTTCCCAGCATATTGTACCGGCGTCATAGCCGAGGCCACACTGCCCTCATAAACACATCCAGAAGGGAGTGATTATTTCTCAAGATGTGGAGATCTGGGACTTGCCAGTTCATGCTTCTTTAAGAGTGTTTTGGCACGGTGGCCTGTTTTGCCTCACAATGGTTTTGTTTCATGTCACTGGGGAGAGTCTTGTCCCACCTATTCAGCGGGAGTGTGTCTGTCACCTCAAACACTGTGGGCATCTCTGTTTGTCTCCAAACTAATGAAATGCACCATATCAAATGTCCCCTAATTAGGAACAGTATTGCGGGTCATAATAAATGTAATCTAGCCTAATCTGAAATGGCACAGTGATGCCCACATTCCGACAGTCGGCAACATCATGAATTGATTTTCATCTAATGTGGGGCTTCTAAGCATTTTTGAGGAGGCCAATTTGTCCCCAGATCATGAAACTTGAAGAAGTAATAAATCAGGACATTGTACAGCAGATTGTGTGGGGGGGGGGGGGGGGGGGGTCTTCAGTAACTGTCCCAAAGTGATTTTTTTCTATTTAGTGCACTGATTATACAAACTACAGTGATGCTTCTATTCTGTCATTTCATATACAGTGCCTAGTGAAAGTCTACACACACACATTTTGCTGCCTTAAAAAAATGTAAAAAATGTGTTCAATTAGAATTTTCTTCGACTGATCTACACAACCTACTCCACAAAGTTGAAAAAAGTATAACATATTTTTCAAATGAGTCAAAAGCAAAGATGTCTTGATTGCTTGTCTTCACACCCCAGACTTTATACAAGGTGGAAGGAACTCTTAGGCCACATGTGTCAAACTCATTCCATGGAGGACTGAGTGTCTGCAGGATTTAGCTCCTCCCTTGGAATTCATTGATGAATTAAGGTCACTGATTAGTAAGGAACTCCACTCACCTGGTTGTCTAGGTCTTAATTGAAAGTAAAAACAAGAAAACAGCAGACACCAGGCCCTCCATGGAATGAGTTTGTCACCCCTGTCTTAGGGCAACATATTGTGACAGCTCCGAATTATGTCTGAACCGTCTCAGTGCGTCTCCTCCTGATGCTGTGCTTCCCTTTTAATTTCCCATTAAATAGCCAGCATTAGCTGCGCAAAGAGGGAAAGTGTGCATTGTAGCCTTGTTGCAAGATCAACAAGGATCGGATCCACTCATTTCTATTGTTGGACCCGCCTATACATCTCCGTTGGTCTCTGCTGTTCTCTGTGGCTTTTCTCTGCCAGAGATCGGTTGGCGGATTGGATTGACGACTGACTGACTGACTTTTTCCTAAGCAGTATTCCATTCTTTTTTTTGTGATCTACTCCGTGTTGAGTTAGTTTGTGTTAAATTGTTGGGGAAAAGCACTCTGAGTCCTGATAATCTTTATTTGTTGTGTGGAAAGAGATTTGAGTGATCTGAATGTATAATGAGACCAGTTTTACGCCTCACTTTATGAACGAACATTGCATGACTGAGGTCACTTGGGTTCACTTGAACCATTTACCGGGCCGGACTATTTTTAAGCCCGAGGTACGGGACCTTTCCTGAGTAACATATTATTTTGTGACTATTGTTTGGGTGATAATTTATTTTGTATAACACAAAAAATGCAAAAGAACCATTGTTTTGAAGTTACTGTATTTCTAATGTTTTTAAGGGTTTATGTTCCATTCTGACTATTTCATGAGTCCTTTGTATTGGTATAGACTTGACGGGACTCATTCCCTTACAAACAAAAAGGAGAAATCATACAATTTCTCTGGTAGGCCGACCTACCTGGCACCCCTAATAACCTCAAGTCAAAACCATCACAGTATATCCATTGTTTTTGTCAAAATTGCTCAAGCTCAGTAAATTTTGTTGGGAATCATTGATGGACAGCAATATTCTAACTTTGTATCTGATTTTCAAGCAAATTTAGGTCAGGACTGAGACTGGACCACTCAGGAACACTCAACACTTATTCGAAAGCCATTCTGGTGTGCCTTCAGCATAAAAATGTGTGTAATTGTCCCGCTGAAAAATAAAACTTTATCCCAGAGTTAGTTATTCATAAGAATGAGGCTGGGTTTCCTCTACCTTTTTACCTGGGCTTTTCTTCTTTCACATTTATTTTGATTCAAACAAACTCCCCAGTACCTGCCGGTGAGAAGCATACCCATAACATGATGCTGCCACCACAATACTTGAAAATACAGAGGATCAACAACATCACATTCACTCCACATTACTGGCCTTTATGACAAAGTGAAAAGAAGGAAGCCTGTGTTACAAAAATCCACTCCAAATTATCTATTCTGTTTGCAACAAGTCAGTTAAGTAATAATAGCAAAGAAATACACTTTTTGGGCTAAATTAAAAACTACAGGTTTGGGTCAAATCCAATCCAACACAACACTGAGTGAAACCCTCTGTATTTTCAAGTATTGTAGTTGCAGCATCATGTTATGGGTATGCTTGATTGTCAAAGACTCCAGCCACCAAGTCACAGACAGTTCTCTCTGCTACCACATGGCAAGCGATACCGATGCACCAAATCTGGAACCAACAGGACCCTGAACAGCTTCTACTCCCAAGCCATAAGACTAATAAATAGTTAACCAAATAGCTACCTTGACTATCTGTATTGACCCTCTTTGCACTAACTATTTTGACTCATCACATACGCTGCTGCTACTGTTTATTATCTATCCTGTTGCCTAGTCCCTTTATCCCTACCTATATGTACATATCTATCTCAATTTCCTCGTACCCCTGCAAATCGACTCGACACTTGTACCCCGTGTATATAGCCAAGTTATCATTACTCATTGTGTATTTATTCCTCATGTTATTATTTTTATATATTTTTCTCTCTGCATTGTTGGGAAGGGCCCGTAAGCATTTCACTGTTGTTTACAAAGCATGTCACAAGCACGTCACAAATAAAATTAAATTACATTTGACACTGGCAGGGACTGGGGAGTTTGTCAGGATCAAAATAAATATGAAAGGAGCAGTAGGTAAAATCTTCTTCAAAATTATTTACAGCTAAGATAGCTGCCTAAGATGCGTCCACCAAGTAGCTCAGTTGGTAGAGAATGGCGCTTGCAGTGCCACGATTGTGGGTTCAATTCTCACGGGGGACCAGTACGAAAATACATGCACTCACTCTGGGGTGAAGACATATCCAATCAAGACTTCTTCACTTTTATTAATTTGAAAAATATTATATAATTTTTCTTTCACTTCGAAAATGTGCAGTAGGTTGTGTAGATGGGTAGGAAAAAAATCTAATGTAATCTCTTTTTTAGATTTAAACTGAACAAAAATATAAACGCAACATGTAAAGTTTGGTTCCATGTTTCATGAGTTTAAATAGAAGATGAGGCAATTAGGAGACACTCTGTATAATTACAAAGGTGACTCTCATCAATCAAAAAGCAAAGTTGTATTGACACCGTTTTGCTGCTGAATCCAACTATATCTGCTGCTGTGAGTCTTTAACATGGTGTTTAACTATTACTGAACAAAACTATAAACTCTACATATAAAGTATGGTCCCGGTATTTCTGTCTGTAATAAAGCCCTTTGTGAGGAAAAACTCATTCTGATTGGCTGGGCCTGGCTCCCTAGTGGGTTGGCCTGGCTCCCAAGTGGATGGACCTATGCCCTCCCAGGCCCAACAATGGCTGTGCCCCTGCCCAGTCATGTGAAATCCATAGATTAGGGCCTAATGAATTTATTTCAATTGTCTGATATAAACTGTAACTCAGCAAAATCTTTGAAATTGTTGCATGGTGCGTTCATATTTTTGTTCAGTATAATTTTAAGGCATCAAAATGTGAAGACTGTACAAGGGGTGTGTAGACTTTCACTAGGCACTGTAACTGAGCCAGACCATGTAACATGTCAATAATACAGAATTATGTATGTGATTTCCTCTTGGCATTCAAGCTTTCATCGAAACACAACATTCAGTGAGTGAGAAACTCTAAAAGGTTTTGGAGTAGATGCTTGAAGTGAAATGATCCATGTACATACAGTACGCACTGTGCATCATGTTTGTACCTACCAGTATTTTTAACCTGATCCTCAGTGTACCCAGACTGGGTTACGCAATATGAATAACACCACTCCACAACAAGCTCATCTCTAAATACCTATCATTTTAATTATGTTGTAGAAATACCACTGGCACTGTTCCCAGACTTCTATGTTCACAATCAGTCACACAAGATCAGGCTTGGCCGACAACTGTTTATTTTCCCAAATACTAAATGGGAGCCTGAGGATATTATGATTCATTCCACTTTATCTCTGACTTCAAAGGCTCTGCTGGGAATCGATTGCATCATATTTCCACCGTTCCTATTTAGAAATAGAGTCTTGCTTATCAGAGAGAGAAGCCATTCCTCACACAGAGAGACGAAGAGACACATTGATGCATAACAATGGAACATCTCTTCCCACTGGGCAAAAACAGGTTGAATCAATGTTGTTTCCACATCATTTCAAAAACAAAAAATCTATGTGATGACGTTGAATCAACGTGGAAAACTGATTTGATTTGAAAAAAGTCATAAACGTAAGGGAATGTTGTCTTTTTTTCACTCAGCTTATAACCTAATCCAATGACATGGTACATTTTTTTGTTGATTTTACGTTGAATTCATGTTAGTTGACAAATGTAAATCAAAACTAGATGTTGAACTGAGATCTGTGCCCAGTGGGTTATCAGTTTGTCAGTTACCTCATAAAGAAAATAACTGCAAAATAGCTGGATATGTAATGCGGTATGGTAGAGAGCAATGATTCAAACCATTTTGTGGTTACAGGTTTCAGGAACTATTTCTAATCACATTTGTGTCAAATTATTTTTTTATGTATTTTCACAACGACCACAAAATACCACACCTAACGCAATTTCCAATAATTGAAATATTCAAACCATGCACAAATGTTATGGTAATGTAAGCACAACTCTTGAATCTTGACAGTTTTTAAATCTAGGAAAAAGTATTTGATGATATGGAACTGGGTTGTGTTTTTGTTTATGGTTTATATTACAGTGATTTTTCCTGCTATTGACCAAGCCTTGTTGCTTTGCATCAACAGCAGAGAGGAATGCTCTGGCCCCGTACCTACAGACTTCATAAATAAGGATGTGTAGACAAACACGACCGAGATGTGAGCTGTGTGTTTAATAGCACACTGTTTTGACTCTGGCAGGATAACAGAGGTATTCTTATCATGCTGCCTGCCCAGTCTCCCCAAACAAACTCACACTCGCTTAATTAAATCCTCCATTCAAAACTTGTTTATGGAAAGAAAGGAGATTCTTGCACACCAGAATCCATGGATCTCAGGTCATTTCAGACTGCTTTCACTCAATCAGGGGATAAAAGAGTGGGAAAAAACATCAAAAAACGAGTCATGCGTGTGTTTGCAACACTGCCTGTTGTGTCAAAATCAGGGCGGAGTGCGTTTAGTACTATTTTACAGTTACAAGCTGACAGACAAATATAATTAAAGTTTATTGTCCCAATTAAATTTGTTAGGAATTCAGGGTTGCACGTCCCAAATATTGTGGTGGGATTTGGGGAAGCTGAGGAGAAGGATGAAGCGTCCTTACTAACCATGACATGTCAGGGACGAGGGTTATGGTGGGTTTCCTCTAACAGTGCATTCCTGTTGCTTGTTCTCACCGCTCAATATTATACATGGCCTCATTGTTTTGGGTGTCAGAATAAACATCCAATATGCCTCTGGGTTTTTCCATTAACTCTGCGTGCTCTCACCACTGGTGTCCCCCAGGGCTCAGTTCTAGGCCCTCTCCTATTCTCGCTATACACCAAGTCACTTGGCTCTGTCATATCCTCACATGGCCTCTCCTATCATTGCTACGCAGACGACACACAACTAATCTTCTCCTTTCCCCCTTCTGATAACCAGGTGGCGAATCGCATCTCTGCATGTCTGGCAGACATATCAGTGTGGATGACGGATCACCACCTCAAGCTGAACCTCGGCAAGACGGAGCTGCTCTTCCTCCCGGGGAAGGACTGCCCGTTCCATGATCTCGCCATCACGGTTGACAACTCCATTGTGTCCTCCTCCCAGAGTGCGAAGAGCCTTGGCGTGACCCTGGACAACCCCCTTTCGTTCTCCGCTAACATCAAGGCGGTGACTCGATCCTGTAGGTTCATGCTCTACAACATTCGGAGAGTACGACCCTGCCTTACACAGGAAGCGGCACAGGTCCTAATCCAGGCACTTGTCATCTCCCGTCTGGATTACTGCAACTCGCTGTTGGCTGGGCTCCCTGCCTGTGCCATTAAACCCCTACAACTCATCCAGAATGCCGCAGCCCGTCTGGTGTTCAACCTTCCCAAGTTCTCTCACGTCACCCCGCTCCTCCACACACTCCACTGGCTTCCAGTTGAAGCTCGCATCTGCTACAATACCATGGTGCTTGCCTACGGAGCTGTGAGGGGAACGGCACCTCCGTACCTTCAGGCTCTGATCAGTCCCTACACCCAAACGAGGGCATTGCGTTCATCCACCTCTGGCCTGCTGGCCCCACTACCTCTGCGGAAGCACAGTTCCCGCTCAGCCCAGTCAAAACTGTTCGCTTCTCTGGCACCCCAATGGTGGAACAAGCTCCCTCACAACGCCAGGACAGCGGAGTCACTCACCACCTTCCGGAGACACTTGAAACCCCACCTCTTTAAGGAATACCTGGGATAGGATAAAGTAATCCTTCTACCCCCCCTTACCCCACCCCACCCCACCCCCCCAAAAATAAAATAAAATAAAAACATATTGTAAAGTGGTTATCCCACTGGCTATAAGGTGAATGCACCAATTTCTAAGTCGCTCTGGATAAGAGCGTCTGCTAAATGACGTAAATGTAAAATATGGTATGGAGCACCTTGAAGGAATCTCTGCATTGTCTTGGATTGTGTTCTTGTATGAGAATGCAGTTTCCTACCAATGACAAGATGGTGAATGTTACTCCTTCCACACACTACTCACTGGTAAGCCTGTGTTGATTTGATCATACCAGTACATCGAGTGAGCCAGTTCCAAATGGTAGTTAACACTTAAATTGTCAACTTAGCACTTGCTGTTACTGTGGACCAAATAAGTGGAGGAAACTTCTAGTGTGCACTTGTAACACATCCATCACAGCATTATTCATATTTGGCATAAAGGGGCCTTTATAAGTGTGAACAGCTATGGCATGCTGACTTAAATCCTGCCTAAATGCTGTTCAGCGTTTTGTTTTATTCCACACCATTAATGATGTGATATATGGGCTATGCCAGAAGGGTGCTTGCACCAGAGAGGGCCTGTGTTGTAGTGAACTGACAGGCCTGCTTCAATGGACAGCTTTCAAGTGGAGCTTGACGTGGAATAAGGACTCTGAGTGGATGATGAATGGAGACATGCTGCCCTAGGCGACACCTGTAATATGTTTCGAATGCCGTGCCATTACTACAGCAGTCAATCTCAGTCTGTCTATAGGACTTGTTGTGGAAAGAGCTGAATAAAACAGGGGGGGCTGCTGTTATTGTTGTCCACAGGTATGCTTTGACTTCTCTGTTCTTGCGTCCCCCCCTGCAGGCCCAGAAGTCCATGAATATTTAAATAGGAAAGGAACTTCCTTAAAACATCAATCAGAATCCATCTCTTCAATTACTGGATCTAGATCTGAGATCTGAGGTCCACCCATACATCGTCAGCAGCTCCTGATGACAAAAAATACTAGCAGCGCCCATGGCAAAACCTTATGAATATTCCAACCATGTGAACAATGAGTCAATAGAAAACAGGCTTTCTAAATGTTTGGCAGACCTTCAAGATAATGATTTTGGACATAATTGTGGGTAGGTCTATATTGAAAGAGAATCAGAATACCATTAAGGTATAACCTAAGACTCAAAAGAAAGAAATTGGCAGAAAGTCAGAGTAATCCCTTTGATTGAGGAGAGCCTCAGTATCCATGCATGAAAATTAGACTAAATTCAATCTTCTCTCATAACTCTGACTTGGTTGAATACAGAGGCCATCTTACACTATTACATTTTATTGAATGGATTCAATCTTTAACAGAGTAACCCCTGAAGCAAGAATTTCTGTCCAGAAAAAGTGGAGCACATAAATTGTAAGGGAACGGAATCTAGCGAAGATATGGTGTATCTCTGCTCAGAGTTTCCAGTAATATGAGGTGGCCAGAATCTTTTCTCTGGTGATGTAATCAGGTGGAAGATAGACAGTGAGAGTGTGAGAAAGATGAAGATAGATATAGAGAGAAAAAAGAGAGGTGTGTGTGTGAGAGAGAGAGACAGGAGATAGGCAACAAAGACTACTTTATGACACCTGTTCAAAAGCATTCTACGGGGGCCCTCCAAATTAAATAAATGAAATAAACATGACTCACATTAACTCCCATTGGCAAGGCATCAGTTGATAGGAGGTGTGTTATTTAGTGGTTCTGACATCTGTCAGTGAGTGATCGCACACAATAGGACACAATCCTCACAACCACAACAACACACACAGCCTGAGGAAAGTCTTCTTTTGAATAGTTGTTTCTGAGAGGAACCTATCAGTTGTTAACAAGAGCCAGACACATCAGCCAGAGTGCTATTCTTGGCAGCCAGCACTGGTTCCTCTATGAAAGACAGATTCTGCATCAAGACCAGACGTCTACCATGGGGATTTCAGAGTGACCACTGGAGTGGTTAGTAAATAAAATGTTTGGCTTTCCTATTATCTTTATGTATTATGGCTCCGTGGTTCTGATTTGGCCTTGCTAATTAAGTTAATCAGTCTGTAGACTGATGTAGTGTACGGTGAATGTAGCTTGATGGGCTTGGGTAATGCAGTCCTATGAAATACCATAACCACAGTGGGGATTGGAATAGGGACCCAGAGGAGGGAGTGCAGGGCTGATGGAATGGCAACATTCAGCTAAACCACTGCTTTAATTATCTACATGGAATGATTTGTTTGTGTAGGATCTGTCACGGATTCAGCCGAGGCTGCTCCTCCTCCTTGCTCGGGCATGCTTCGGCGTTCGTCGTCACCGGAGTACTAGCTGCTACCGATCTATGTTTCTGTGTTCTACTTGTCTTGTCTTTATTGTTCACACCTGGTTCCCATTAGGTATTGATTACTTCCCTATTTAACCCTCTGGCTCCCACTGTATGTTGTGCGTGTTTGTTCATGTTTGGTTGTCGTCTGGTGAGCGGGTTTGTTTCCTCCCTGCGTGGAGGTTATGTTATTTACGTTACCTACGAGTAAAGTACGTTTTCGATTAGCTCTGTGTCCTGCGCCTGACTTCGTCCTACCGCATCTCACTGACATCCTGACAGGATCTTTGGTCCTGCATGCTACCAAAAACTACTACTACTACTCCCTTTCAAGAGCAGTGAGAGAAAGTTTAGAAAGATTTAAGTAATTTTTAGACCAAGATCCCTCCTCTCCTTTTATTTTGTCTTAGATATTTAGTAATTCATATCACTGAACATGTTCAGAAATGTAATGTGATGTAAGCTACATGACAGTAAAAGTACCAAATGAACTTCAGATTAAGCTGATCGACCACACCAGTTAGTTGTGGGTGCTCAACAGCTGTGGGAATGTCTCATGTATGACTACACAGTCATATGTAAGCACTAAAGTACAGTGAACTTTACTTCTTATACTCTATGGCTAACTTGGAATTCAAAGGGTGTAGGAGGGTTTTAACAAAGTAGTGTACTGTATGTCTGACATTCTCTGCCAAAAACTAGACTGACTTTCATCGAAGTACAGAGAGTAGTGAATTTGCTTTAAAGTATCATTAAGATTAATAATATAGAGCTCATTCCAAACAACCACAAAGTGATGATGGTGAAATACGGTGAGAGTTTAAAAGGATCTGTGATGTACTAAGACTTGTGTTTCAAATTAAAACAACTAGCTATCGGGGAGGTGAAGGATTCCCCTCAGGAGTAATCGAAAACATTATCTTTCCACTGCCAGCTATACTGCCAGCTATTTCAAACAGTCTGTTTTGAAACGTGAAATGACATGTCTGAAAGACCTCAAGGTTCGCATCGGGGGAGCTGGTTTTAATCAGCTCCTCAAACCACACAATATTTTAAGTTGTCTTTGGAGCGTTGCTGCTTTAAAAGCCTTTCCACCCAACGAGGTGGAGATGAGCTGAGGAGGGGAGAAGGGCCATGGCAACATAACAACATGATACATTCGTTAACGTGAGGGCGGCCAACACTGCCAATACACTGTGCATATAAAATATGAAATAGTTAATCAAATCTGAATCAAATGGGGAAAATATTCATTTGCTCATTTCATGTGAATCTGAAGTCATAATGTGGATCAAAGGGCTTGTATTGGGTAATATCTGATCCAGCTCTATCCTCCCTGAGGAACACACTGAGCTATGGGGACTCTACCTCCTGCCCTGATGACTCAGTGATTCATGAGGCATCCCTTGAAGCCTGGAATTGGCATGCTGTTTTAAAGTCAAAATATGAGAAATCTGACATGAAGCTCACCCTGATATCAGCACAATGGTATGAATTAGGCCCCCATGTATTGTTACTCGTTTGATTGTGCCTGTATAAAGATGGATTCTCTTGATAAGATAACTCAGACAGTAACCCAATGTAAAATGTGCTTACATATTGAAGTGATCAGTGTCCAGTGAACCTTACATAAGACCTGACAGATGATGTCATGACAATACAGAGATTAACAACCACTAAATGTTGACCTAGCATTATATCAATGTCATTGAGAGCATGTTGGTCCTGAAAAGTATTAGCTAGATAAGTAGTTAGTAATGACATCCATCCCAGGTGCATAAGTGGCTAATGGTCACCTATCATCAAAGTGTGGAAAAAGAGGGATCATTTCCCCTCCTAGCTGTGCAGTGTAAAGCTCCTTAACACATATCCCATATGTTCCGGTCCTGTGTGTGTCATAAACGTGTTACAGGCAGCGCAGCCATAGTGGCCCATCCTGACACACAATCACAGCGCTCCCACGACTCACCTAAATCTGGAGCGCTCTCAGCACCTCTACACAAACGGAACTGTTTATGTTGTTGTGAGCAGCCTCCAGGAAATGAAGCATTAAAAACAGGGATGTATGTTCAAACTGTCCATAGCTGTTACGCTTCTGATTTATTTATAACCAAGGTTGAGATTCATTGTATATGTACAGGTATATTGACAATTGAAATGTCAAAAACAGTGTTCCTATGTTGCTAATGCTGCTTTGGCATGTTGGCCTAGTGTCAATGTTTTCTTATTAGTCATTTACAGTAATTTTAGTGAAATGAAATATTAAGTGGTTGTGTGGTTTGGCACTTTTACTCTGCACTAACAGCTGCGATGCAGATGATGATGGGAGATGAGGAGAGCAGAACACATGGGCTCCCCTCCTGAAGACTGTACTCTACTCACTGTGAGTTAAAACAATGTGTCACTCACTCCAAGCCTTCTGAGACAAACACAAGCCCTGTCTGCCTCATAGCACACGAAGAGCTACACGATATGCTGCTTGATTTTACCACAGTGGACCCAAATTGACTGATATCATGAGGCAAAATGAAGTTGGAGAAATATCAGATCGGAAAACTCACACTGGGTGGTATTCCTTCGGTTTATTTTCTAACAACACTGGAAAATAAACAACTAATAAATATTTTCTTAACTGTATTTTCTTAAAACTGCATTGTTGGTTAAGGGCTTGTAAGTAAGCATTTCACAGTAAGGTCTACACCTGTTGTATTCGGCGCATGTGACAAATAATATTTGATTTGATTTGATGTTAGCTAGCTTGCTTTGGATATCCAACACTGGAATTCTTCCAAGTCAAGGTAAGCTTTAGGTTTTATTAGTTTATGTCACCTTGATTACTCAAATTTCTCTCGATCTGTGCACCTACTTTGTAAACTTTCATTCACAGGCTAGGTTGTAGCAACCTCATGATGGGTATAGAGAAATGATGATGGGTATTTGAGTATCATGTAGTAGCCTAAACCTATTGACGTTACATTGAGCTGGGTGAATGGAATATGAATGACAGTCATCCACTATGCTGTAATAGAAATAAGGCCAAGCTCATAAAAAAAATGTGCGTCTTCCCTCATCTTAAACTGCACCGACCGCCACTGTCAGGGACCCAATAAGGTTTTATTAAGCACATTGTGATGCATTAATGTGACAGTCTGAAAGTAGGGCAGTTGGCAGGATAATGTAAGGGGCAATGCCATATCCCAATAACTCACTTCAATGGGCTTCAGATCCTGCAGGGTCTGGATCAGTATTACATTTACATTTTAGTCATTTAGCAGACGCTCTTATCCAGAGCGACTTACAGTTAGTGAGTGCATACATTATTATTATTTTTTATATATATATATATATTTTTTTTTTTACTGGCTCCCCGTGGGAATTGAACCCACAACCCTGGCGTTGCAAACGCCATGCTCAACCAACTGAGCTACATCCCTGCCGGCCATTCCCTCCCCTATCCTGGACGACGCTGGGCCAATTGTGCGCCGCCCCATGGGTCTCCCGGTCGCGGCCGGCTACGACAGAGCCTGGATTCGAACCAGGATCTCTAGTGGCACAGCTAGCACTGCAATACAGTGCCTTAGACCACTGCGCCACTCGGGAGATTCTACATGCTGTGATGGATTGTTATTACTGTCACTAGAATAATTTCCTTACCATTGTAGTCTAGGCAGAGTACCAGTAAAGACTGAAATCATTTGCATTATACCCAGGAAAAACATGATAATGGGCAGTAATGGGAACACATACATTTACTATAACCAACAGCAGTTGTAAACAAATGGCAAGTAAAAAGACAAAATTCACTAAATGAAATGAGAGTAGTGCAACAGAGAGACAACCAAACCCAGGGATGAATTGTACCCAAAGGTATCCTGCAGTTTCTACCTTTTGATGTTCTCACCATCTAGCACAGAGAGGCTTATCAAAGGCTTATCATAGGCTTATCAAAGGCTTATCAAAGGCTTATCATAGATGTCTACAGTACAGACAGTCTTCACTACTGGGCCATAAAGAGAGAGTAGCTCTCATCCACCCTCCAGCCCGTCCCCCTGTTTGACATCATGTATTGTTAATGAGAGCCAGCTGCCCACAACATCAGAACATAACTTCATACAAGTATAAAAAAAACATAAAAGTTAGTGCTTTAAACAGGTCCAGATTCCTTTGTGTGCCACAGGGCAGAACAGCCTGCTCGTTGTGATTACAATCAATGGTGCCTGTGATCATCAGGGTGGAAATTAGTTCTCAGCCCAGGAGCACAAACAGACACGTGCACACGTGCACACACACACACACACACACACACACACGCACGCTTGGATGTGCACCCCCTGGCCTAGGAACACACGCACGATCATTCGATATAGCATACATATACACACACGCAAATGGGGCAGGACTCATGCCTCAGACTGGGGATTCATTTTATAAACACTGTGGTTTGCCAGAGCCATGTGTTGGCTGCAGCCTGTCTTATATTTAGAAGCAGCAATGTATGGGTACAATATAAAACACGTCAAATTACCCTGATTATGTTTTATTAGTGAGGTCAATCATTTCAGAGTGCCCCCTCCCTGTTTCCAATAATTTAATAATTTAAGTGGCAAATAGTTTTGACATCCACGCTATTCTTTTACAGTGTAATCAATTTCATGCACCGTCTCTGTTCCTGCCTCCTGTTGGGTTCTCAGAAGGGAAAATGGCTTTAGCAGAGGCGTAAAGCACAACAAAGGCTATAATTACAATATTATGAGTAATATCAACTTCTGTAGACCTCTTATTACACATAAACATAAATAAGTGACATTATTTGTCTGGGTTTGAACCAGATGTGACCTGATCCTTAGCATATGTTACATAAGGAACACCCAATGCCAGGCAGAGCACATTCTGATAGGCAGGCTGTACCAGTCAGGAACAATCAGAACTAAATAGAACAGCTTTTCTTTCTCTCTGTTACTTAACAGAAACACAATGCTCTTTGAACCAACCAGATGTTATAACGGTGTTTTACCTGTTTCCAGTTGCATGAGACAGATGCCAGATAAACAGATGCCAGGTTGCCCAATTCATTAGTTTATCAAAAGAAAAACAGGGAAGAAAGAGATGAACAGATGTTGTTGATTTGTCAATCGTCTTTCTAATCATTTTAAAGTTATTTTCCATACAATCTTAGGACCAAATCCTCCATCTTACAAGACAACCCCTCATGTAACAACAATCTGCTTGATATGATTACTTTGTGATTAAGGTAGAACTGAGAAGGAGGTTGTTCTTCTATCCATTCTAACATCCTGTGAGTGGATTCCTTCCTTCTGAAGCCAACCACAGACCGGCTCCTTGTCCCGCAGCCCCCACCCCAGGTCCTGCCCTGCCCCCTGCCCTCCCCCGGGCCCCGGCTGCAGTGTCTGTCCTCTGGGGGGACGGTGACCTCTGACCTGCCTTTGAGGCTCCTCTACCGTCCAGCTCTGTGATCCAGGGCCCTGTCACTGACTTCAGAGGAGAGAGAGGAAACACTAGATCTAAAGTTGACTCCCTGGCCACTGGTCACTCCTAAAGCTTTAGGCAACTGTGACATGATGACAAGGGTAAATTATTCCTTGACTACTGGCTGTAACCTGAGTTTAAATCAAATCACAGTTCCCTTTATCTAAACTTTCACATAGCTTTACAGTACACATAATCCTACCTTTCATATAGTACTACAGTACACAGAATTGTGGATTTTCGACATTTACAGTATGTATTTTATTGCCAATATCTGAATGCAACTGTGCTGAATGTTTGAGGAAGTGAGCATGCTAAGATAATAGATGAAATAGGCCAATAGCGCCCTCAAAACTTAATTAATTATGAGCAGGTCACGTTGATCAATATTTGTTCATTCCCAGGAAGGACCATTAAAAGTACAAGTGCAAATCCAAGGAGTTTATAAACCACTATTACTCTGCTGGATGATAGTTTAAAACTGATCTCTCTCCACTATGTATGCCTGTTAGTGGAGAAGAATGTTTAATTAGGAGAGAGGGATCTGGATAATGATTTCTCAGCGGAGGCCTTCTTAATAAACACTTAGAGGGATCTCAATGGACCTCTTGTTTACCTTTGACCCGAAGCTTAAGAAACTCAATGGCAGGTCCTCCTAACATTGTGTGTTTGCAATTCGACACATTAGGCTAGTGGGTGAAAAGTGAGAAGTGTTGCTCCCACAAAGAGGTGGATGACCTGTGTGATTAGAGAACAATATATAATTTATAAATAATAATAATTTATACAGTATATGAGACCATAAACAACATGGTAAAACAATGACTACTTTTAGTCATTTGAAATTTGTGTAAAATACAGGCTCAATAAAAATCGCTACCCTTCTCCACAAGTGTGCTGAGATCTGAATATGGAGCTATCCAAGGGTCAAGGGCATACAGATAGACATGTATTCATTGTATTTTTGTCTCTTAATGTGTCCTTGAGGATCCATACACTATTCTGTGTATCAAATCACTTACGCCGAATATGTCACGTTCGTTGAATGACGGGACAGACCAAGGCGCAGCGTGATATACGTACATGTTTATTAACGTAATAAACACTCAACAAAACAATAAACGAAACGTGAAGTCCAAGGTAGCACACACAACATACCTTACAAGGAACAAGATCCCACGACACACTAGTGCCAATAGGCTGCCTAAGTATGATCCCCAATCAGAGACAACGAGCGACAGCTGCCTATGATTGGGAACCACACCGGCCAACATAGATATACACCTACTAGAAAAACAACATAGAACATACACAACAAAGAATATACACACCCTGACTCAACATATAAGAGTCCCCTGAGTCAGGGCGTGACAGTACCCCCCCCCCAAAGGTGCGGACTCCGACCGCACAACCTAAACATAACAGGGTAGGGGCCGGGTGGGCATTCCGCCTCGGAGGCGGATCCGGCTCGGGGCGTGACGACCTCTCACTCTCCGCCTCCCTGTTGCGCCCCTGGTCTGGTCTGGACCTCGGCGCGCTGCTTCCCCTCTCCTTCCTCCCACGATACGCCAGGCCCTGTCTGAACCCTGGTGTGGGAGACCCCGAACCTGGAGAGGGGCTGACGTCATGGTCTGGACTGGAGCCGCTGACCGGAGCTGGACTGGGCACCGGTGGAGCGGACTACTCTGGCTCCGGAGTGGAGCCGCTGACCGAAGCTGGATCAGGCACCGGTGGAGCGGACTGCTCTGGCTCCGGAGTGGAGCCACTGACCGGAGCTGGACTGGACCCCGGTGGAGCGGACTGCTCTGGCTCCGGAGTGGTGCAGCTGACCGGAGCTGGATCAGGCACCGGTGGAGCGGACTGCTCTGGCTCCGGAGTGGAGCAGCTGACCGGTGCCGGACCAGGCACCGGTGGAACGGGCACAGGCCGTGCCGGACTAGACAAACGCACCACTGGTCTGGTGCGAGGAGCAGGCACGGGCCGGACTGGACTAGGAACACGCACCGACTGGCTTGGTGCGAGGGACAGGAACGGGCCGGGCCGGACTGGCGACGCGCACCACTGGCTTGGTGCGAGGAGCAGGAACAGGCCGGGCCGGACTGGCGACGCACACCACTGGCTTGGTGCGAGGAGCAGGAACAGGCCGGGCCAGGCTGGCGACGCGCACCACTGGCTTGGTGCGAGGAGCAGGAACAGGCCGGGCCGGGCTGGCGACGCGCACCACTGGCTTGGTGCGAGGAACAGGAACTGGCCGGGCTGGGGACGCGCACCACTGGCTTGGTGCTAGGAGCAGGAACAGGCCGGGCCGGGCTGGCGACGCGCACCACTGGCTTGGTGCGAGGTGCAGGAACAGCCCGGGCCGGGCTGGCGACGCGCACCACTGGCTTGGTGCGAGGAGCAGGAACAGGCCGGGCCGGGCTGGCGACGCGCACCACTGGCTTGGTGCGAGGAGCAGGAACAGGCCGGGCCGGGCTGGCGACGCGCACCACTGGCTTGGTGCGAGGAGCAGGAACAGGCCGGGCCGGGCTGGCGACGTGCACCACTGGCTTGGTGCGAGGAGCAGGAACAGGCCGGGCCGGGCCGGACTGTGGAGGCGGACTGGAGGTCTAGAGCGGAGAGCTGGCACAACCCGTCCTGGCTGGCTGCCCACTTTCGCACTACACGTGCGGGGTGCTGGCACAGGACGCACTGGGCTGTGCATGCGCACTGGCGATACAGTTCGTAGAACTGGCGCAGGATATGCGGGGGACCAAGGAAGGCGTACTGGAGACCAGGAGCGTTGAGCCGGCACACCCCGTCCTGGCTGGATGCCCATCTTCGCACGGCACGTGCGTGGTGCAAGCACAGGACGTACAGGACTGTGCCGGCGCACTGGCGACACAGTACGTAGCTTCGCATAACACGGAGCTTGCCCAGTCATACGCCTCTTCGCGTGAGTACGGGGAGTTGGCTCTGCTCTAACCCTAGGCTTCACCAACCACCCCGTGTGCCCCCCCCAAAAAAATTATTGGGGCTGCTTCTCGGGCTTCCTCCTCGACCGGCCTCCTCCGTGTTGCCGTTGCTCCTCTCCTGCCTGGGCATCTAACTTAGCCCATGGTCCTCTCCCCGCAAATATCTCTTCCCATGACCACAAATTGCCCACCTGTGACATGGCTATTCGCTCCGCCTGGGCACGCTGCTTGGTCCTCGTTTGGTGGGATCTTCTGTCACGTTCGTTGAATGACGGGACAGACCAAGGCGCACCGTGATATACGTACATGTTTATTAACGTAATAAACACTCGACAAAACAATAAACGAAACGAAACGTGAAGTCCAAGGTAGCACACACAACATACCTTACAAGGAACAAGATCCCACGACACACTAGTGCCAATAGGCTGCCTAAGTATGATCCCCAATCAGAGACAACGAGCGACAGCTGCCTCTGATTGGGAACCACACCGGCCAACATAGATATACACCTACTAGAAAAACAACATAGAACATACACAACAAAGAATATACACACCCTGACTCAACATATAAGAGTCCCCTGAGTCAGGGCGTGACAGAATACAACAGGTGTAGACCTTACCGTGAAATGCTTAATTACAAGCCCTTAACCAACAATGCAGTTTTAAGAAAATAGAGTTAAGAAAATATTTACTAAATAAACTAAAGTAAAACATTAAAAAATAAATAAAAAAGTAACACAATAAAATAACAATAATGAGGTCTATAACAGAGTTGTTATGTTCTTTGTGTTTCTGCAGTGAAAGAGCGCCTTACAGAAATGAAAACTCTTGAAATTGGAAGGTCATCGAATCCGGCATGACCAAAATACATTCGTAAAGTTACTTCCTAAGCTCAAGTACAACTCTTGGTATTTGTGCTAATCCTCTCTGCAGACATATTATTTTATATGTGTCGTATAGTTGTATAATGTGTGCCATGCATGTAGTGAGGTCTACATGCATACATACATGTTCTGGTCTTCATTAGACCATGGCTGAACATCCTCCCGGCCTGACAGAGAAGGTCTTTCATCTGCACCTCCCCAGCCTGGTCCTGCTCAACCAGAATCTAACTAGTAACACCCCATAGCCCTAGGCAAGGTCAGAGTTTGCACCAGCACACAACATTACAGCAACATTGCCTGCTCTAATGGAAAAATAACAACATTCAAGTTACTTTGCATCAATCTCATAGACAATGTATTCCAGTCCAACCATTCATATAAGTCCCAATGGAAATGGAATAGTTCCAGGTGGTTGTGATCTAAAAATAATACCATGCTCCGTCAATGGCAATGGAACTGACCTGGAACTCACATGGGAATAGACGCGTGAGCATTCATATCATTAAGGTTACCAATCATAACTGGTAACTTGACGAGTGACAATGAATGGGAAATGACTGTATAGCGAGACGTCCTTTTAAGTTTGCCTAATGAAATGTAAGCACTATATTAGAGGGCCCCAACCCCAATACTGCAGGGCATGAAAACCATCTGAAATCCATTGATTCCTTATGAGGTACGGCTGATATTGTTGGGGCAGCAGGGTGTGTGCATGCATTACGACGTGGCGAGTCTATTGTAAGTGAAAAGAGGAGACAGACAGAACTAGCGTGCAAGGTTTGATGAATGGCGAAGCATGGTTCAGTGCAATGCTAATCTGCAGAACGGGTGCTGAGGGGTCAGAGGAAATGTGTGGGATACAGACTATCTTTGTTGCTGTCCACTGAAAGGAGTTAGTGTTTTATATACCCCATTTTAATCAAAAAGACAAACGTCAGCGAACAGAAGGGTAAATATTTGACTGACTGATTATTCAAGAAGTCCAAAAGGACAATATTGTTTACCAAAATATGTTTCAATTGGAAAACAATATCCCCTAGCCTGGAACAATGGGCTTGTAATGTCATGCGAAATGAATAAATGCTATCTTGGCTTGTAGCATCCGAGACAAGCTTTTGTGCCCGACAACAAGCCTTTTATTTAGTTGTTGCAGTTTTTATTTCCTTTTATATCCTCAGAGACTTGGACTTAGTGCAGCGTGGCTCAAAGGAGGATGGAGGCCTTTGTTTTGATGTTTTCACACTTGAGGGCTGTGGTATTTGGTGTGTGTATAGAGAGGACTGTGACAGGCTGAAAGGGAGAGGGGCTGGCTCACAGAGAAAGGAGGCCTTGGCTAAACACTGGCCATGGTCCTGGAGCACAGAGCAGCACAGAGGAGGATTAGTGTGCATGGACTGAGAGGAACTAATCTCGTGACATAATAGAACTGTACATAAACAACATCCTGAGAGGAGAGTGGCCTGCCACGGCCATAGTCTCAGCCACAGCCAAAGACAGCCAAAGACTGACTGGAGAGCAGAGGGCCTGAGTAGGTGAAAAGCAGGGCTCTGAATAATTAGCTAGCTGCCGACTGTGGAAAGACCAGGCTGGTTCTTGACCACTTGGAAATGTGGATGTCCTTAGAGGCACAACAGCCAATCGTCTACAGTCTAGACTTGTAGGGTCTCTGTTGGCACAGAGAAAGTTGTTCAAGCACAAGTCGCGCACACACTCACGGACAAGCATGCATGAGCACATGGAAACTGGGATTGAAGATTTGGCAATATACAGTACACTAATCCACTAATCTTGTACATGAATCTTGATATACCTACAAAACAATGCAATTATCATCCTTTTCACAGATTCATGATATTGCATTAATAAACAGTAATAGATCCCATAATAGCTTGAGACAATACCATTGTATAAAACCCATATGCAGAGAACACTTAGCAGTTTGTGGGAGAGCTACAGTAATCGGCTGTCTGTCAGTTGTGTATATGAAAAGCAAACCAGAATTTGAGGTCTAAAACAGCAGTGTAGACATTACAAGGGGCATAAGGGCTAACCAAATGTAACATGCTGGGTCGTCCAAAACAAATGTCAGGATGTCCAGACTATGTAAAACTACATCAGGCCACACACTTGGCCAGTGCTGAGGTGTTCCATGGCCTTGTATGGGTGTTACTGGCACAACAAGCGTAGAAGGTATGAGTCAGCCGCAGACAGCTGACTGACTGATCACAGCCAAAAAATAACTATTAAGTAGCACTAGCATCTGTGAGGTATGATTCATATAAAAACTCAAGGAAAACACCTCAAACCTCTGGCCTATCCTCATTTTAGTCGATTTCACACAGTTTACTGTATTCTCTCTCATACCAGCAGCATTTATGTACTCACAAAAATGTCAACATTCCACAGCGTATTGAAAAAGTGAAGGGATTGAGACAAGAAGGATTTAAAGCTGTTCAAATACAAACAGCACACTTTACTTATCTGGCAGGACACAATACTGTAGTCTAAAGGAGAGTATTATGTCCAGGGCACCCAACTCCAGCCATGGCATGCTGGTAAGCTCTGAATGACCTGTTTATTTAGACTGTTTGAGTGTATGTCTCAAGCGTCTGGGGAGATTAGTGAATATGCTATGTTGGAGTCTGGCATTATGGACTACACAGCCAACATAAGCACCAGCATCTGCCAAATAGTCCAATGTTTAGACAATATATACCATTTCATATGGACTCCTCACAGCAATTTTAATTAAGCGGGAAAAGCATAAGGAATAGGTTAAGGATTATTTTATTACTTACCAGTTTGTACAGTTTCTACCATGGAAAAATAACATGTAACATGAGACTATATTTACAATTCCATTTTTACAAAATGTCTTTACAAGATGTTTTGCCGGTTCAAAAATACTAGACTAAAACACAACACACACATAAATCAAACTTTGTAATACACACATAAATAAATAGACATTCACTGACTGTTCCACAACAAATATTTCTACAGCCAAGAACATAAAATTCCATAATTTCCACACAAAGTTATAATTTCATTAATAAACATGACATATTATTCCACATATAATTCTCTGTTAATCTGTTAATGAAATATTGCTAACATATTCAAAAGAGGTAACACAGACATATTCATGCCTACAGAACACTAATGTTTGACATGCAAAACCATTACAAGCATTCAATTTGAAGCTAGTAATTTATTTACAGTTTAAATTCAAATGTACTTCTACATGGAACATACTATGATAAATATTCTGGGTTAAACTACACTGGTTTTAGTTACATTATTCATCAGTACATACGGTATGCCTAAGCGCCATCTTTTTACTTGGTAAAACAAAATAAATAGGTGAACTCCAACGCTCCTTTCTCAATGAATACATGATTGTGTTTTACAATTGTATGGCGTTTTCTCCACTGTTATTAACGTGTCTTCAGTTTAGTTACCATGATCTTAAAACAAAATGTGAATTACTTTTTCTTGTCCTTTTATAATCTAACAACCTTTGTGTTCTAGATATACAAAGATATACAATTGGAATTGATAATATACTGTTTTGTTATTGTTTCTTTTGGACCAAAACAGTTTGAGAATTCCTTAACTCCTTAACCAACTTAGTCTTACTGTCCCACAAATAATGGGAGTCCTACATATCAGTATGTATCTGACTGTATGGTGCAGAGTGCCCAGTCAGTGGATGGAATCAGAAAGGACTGAGGGGAAAGCATATGCTGTGCAGCCTGAAGGTGAACCCATATCACATAGGTTGGGGTCAGAGTTCATGGTCTGCTGTGTTTGCTGTGTTGCTGTTTGGTTCCACACTGTATTCCCTGCCTGGGTGAAGGTGCTGAGAGACATTGGTTCCTGTCCCACTGGGTCTGATGTGTCAGGGGTCTCAATGTCTCTCTGCTGAGGGCTTCTGATGGTGTGGATGGTGCTGCCTGAGTCTGGGTCCTACAACACACAAAATACATGTCAATATCAGTTCCTAATGGTACTACAGAATAATTATCAAAATAGAGTCATCTATGGTCATGCAAGAAATATACTCGTCATTGATGACCTCAGAAGATGGCACTGAAGAGTCACAGATTTTCTCAAATGAGCTATGGTATCTCTGTTTAAATCTAGTTGGACACAGTCATGTGGCTGCCTAGAGGAGAGCAGCAGTTGTAATCAGTGGTCAGTGAGTTGGTCCTTACGGTGTTGCAGGACTGGTAGCACACTGGGGGTCTGGAAGGTCTTGATGGTGGCAGGACCCTCCCCTCCTGACGTTATCACCTGGACCTCCAGTCTGTAGTATGTGGCTGGCCGCAGGTTGGACACCACCAGCAGATTATGGTCCTGAAAGGGTTAACAGCACAAGAGAAGACCATTAACCATCTTTGGTAGTACTGTAGAAAACATTATTTGATATAACATCCGGTATATAAGAGGTATTCAGACACCTCCAAGGATAAATCGAAGTTGATCGATTTTTTGTTGTTGTTGTCAAGAACTCATACTAATGACATTTTCTATCAGTTTCCATTTTCTTTCGTGAAACCTTTTCTACAATTGTAATGGAATTGAACAGTAATGTTGTATCAACTTCTATTTGTCCTCCAAGACTGGCTGAATACCTTTCTCATATACAGTTGACTGTTGTTTAAAGCATTCATCTTGGTTGGACTTCGGGTAGTATCACTTTCTGGTCCCCGTATAACTTTTTTCACATAGAAGTCTAGAGTTTTTGTCCGTTCTGTAGTTAACATGTTGAATTAGCTGTTGAGTAAACCTGGGCTATATCCCATCCACCATCTGCTCTCTATTCAGCCACAGAGGCAAATAAATATTTATCCTGTTTTCTCTCTTTCCCTGCCTGATAAACTGAGTGTAGTGATGGGTGTTTTTATTTTTAGAGCTGCGAGCGGCTCACTGGGTGGCGCAGACAGGCGGAACGTGTTGTTGATCGAGTAGATTATGTAAAACAGTGGGTTTTGCAGCGCGCTCATACAGGATGAAAGAGGAAGCAGGGAAGGTAGATGAAACACGGGAGGAGGAGAACTTCTAACGGGACTCAGCACCCCTCCCTCAGATCTCTCTCTCTGTGAGTGCACACCACTGCTTATCTAGTTCTTCATGTAAAGAGGGCAATGCAGTGTATCCTTAAATTACCTCCACTCCTGGCAGGCATTGTATAATGAAATGCTGAAGATAGCACTTATTCTTTCAGCACACAGAGGGCAGTATCCCTGGGAAAAGTACAATATATTCTTGATAATATTTTCTTTCAAATCCTTGCTAAGCTTTTGTGTCCTACAGCAAAAGCAAATACATTACAATAGTCACATCCTGGTATAAACAATTCTAAAAAAGTGAGTGAGTGCATGTACCTTTCCAAAGAAGAATTTCCGTTACAGGAATAATAGTTATTTGAATATAACGGAGTTGAATAGACTCACTGGAGGCAGGATCTGGGATTGGGAGATGAGGCTGTTGGGCAGGCTGTTTTGTCGGCTCTCAGTGGTGACCTCGGCCCAGGTGACCTGGAAGCCTGTGATTCGTTGATGGGCCAGGACCTGTGACACCCGCCACAGAAAGTTGCCAGTGATGTTTCCCTCGTGGATGGAGAAGGATGCCGTCAGATTCTCCGGCTTAGCCAACACTTTGGGAAGTGGGGCTGCTGAGAGAGTTCGGAATAACTATGTTGAAAAATACTTGTTTGATGGACATGTGTTCTTGGCACAATATAAACTGTATAGGCTATGGTGGGAAGAAATTAGTCACAGTAAATAAATAAAGCAAAAATCTACTATAACATGAGAAGAAGAAGCATCTTTCAACAACCGTGTGGAGAACTTAGGAGTCTGGCACATAATGCAACATGACAATAAGAGTAGGACCATAATATGACCTGGTTGTACTGAGCAGCTGACTCACCTCCCTCCCCGGGACAGGGGATGTGTTTGTGGCTCTTGCTCTTGATGGTGGCGCAGGATGGGGTGAGGAAGGTGGTGCTCTCATCCTTGGTGCGCCTCTTGGACTTGAGCATGTGAACAGTGACTTTGTACTTGCAGGAGAAGAGCAGGCCCGGGAGGTTGATGTAGTTCTCCTGAGCCAAGAGACACATTAAACGTTCAGAGCCCTGACATGATGTCGCCCAGGTCACGTCCCGGGGAACCACCACAGATAATTAAATACATGGAGCCAAGAGAGGATCAGGTTCCCTCCCTATGCCCTGGAACATGGCCCACATTACTGAACCACTTTGAACAGTCACATTTTAGTGGTTAACCCACTAGTCCTCCATTCAAACTACAACGCAAACTGATTATATTATTTTTATGGGTTCCAAGTGTAACACAAATATAAAAGGGGGTATTTGATAAAGACGAGGGGACCCAAGTGCATTTCGAGGTAATTTGAAATGAAAATGACATGTACATTCAATGTTCATTAATTATTTTCTGCATTCTAATGCCACAGCCTTGTTTCAGACATTAATAGCCTCCCTCTTTTTCCAGGAAACATGAAGATTTCCTGCTGAGTTGCTGATCTTTTTATTAAAAACAACAACAATATAATACAAAATAATATGAATTGCCGCTCCCATCAGTCTGTTCATTGGGTGCGCTTGCCCCCACCCATCCCAAAACACCGGCAGGGCGAAGCCCTCGCCCCGGCCCAAAGGAATATTCCAAGGGCGGGAAGGACCAAGCCCCACCCAACGCCCAGGCGGGCATAGAAGCGAGCGTACCCATAACCACCAGGACAAGCACACCCACCGCTCACTGCGTGAAAGCAAAACAGAAAACATAAATAACTAAATGCAAAACATACAATAATCACATCCCCACCCTCACCCCTGATTGGAGGACCTCAAACATTATACTGTGCGTGTGTACAGTGCCTTCGGAAAGTATTCTGACCACTTGACTTTTTCCACATTTTGTTAGGTTACAGCCTTATTCTAAAATTGATTAAATCGTTTTTTCCCCTCAACAATCTACACACAATACCCCATAATGACAAAGCAAAAACTGTTATACAATTTTGCTAATAAAAAATTAAAAATAAAATGAAATATAACATTAACATAAGTATTCAGACCCTTTACTCAGTACTTAGTTGAAGCACATTTGGCAGCGATTACAGCCTCAGTTCTTCTTGGGTATGACGCTACAAGCTTGGCACACTTGTATTTGGGTAGTTTCTCCCATTCTTCTCTGCAGATCTTCTCAAGCTCCGTCAGGTTGGATGGGGAGCGTAGCTGCACAGCTATTTTCAGGTCTCTCCAGAGATGTTCAATCGGGTTCATGTCTGGGCTCTGACTGGGCCTCTCAAGGACATTCAGAGACTTGTCCCGAAGCCACTCCTGCGTTGTCTTGGCTGTGTGCTTAGGGTCGTTGTCCTGTTGGATAGTCAACCTTCACCCCAGTCTGAGTAATCTGGAGCAGGTTTTCATCAAGGATCTCTCTGTACTTTGCTCCGTTCATCTTTGCCTTGATCCTGACTAGTCTCCCAGTCCCTGCCGCTGAAAAACATCCCCACAGCATGATGCTGCCACCACCATGCTTCACCGTACGGATGGTGCCTGGTTTCCTCCAGACGTGATGCTTGGCATTCAAAGAAAATCTAATTTTATTTGTCACATGCGCCGAATACAACAGGTGTAGACCTTACAGTGAAATGCTTACTTAAAGGCCCTTAACCAACAATGCAGTTCAAGAAATAGGGTTAAGAAAATATTTACTAAAAAAAAAATATATATATATATACAATAAAAAAGTAACACAATAAAATAACAATACAGAGGCTTTATCAAGGAGTACCGGTACCGAGTCAATGTGCGGGTGTACAGGTTAGTCGAGGTAATTTGTACATGTAGGTAGGGGTAAAGTAACTATGCATTGATAATAACAGCGAGTAGCAGCAGTGTGTCAATGTAAATAGTCCGGGTGGCCGTTTAATTAATTGTTCAGCAGTCTTATGGCTTGGGGGTAGAAGCTGTTAAGGAGCCTTTTGGACCTAGACTTGGCACACCATTACCGATTGCCATGCAGTAGCAAAGAGAACAGTCTATGACTTGGGTGACTGGAATCGTTAAACATTTTTTGGGCCTGGATAGCAGGAAGCTTGGCCCCAGTGATGTACTGGGCTGTACGCACTACCTTCTGCAGCGCCTTACTGTCGGATGCCGAGCAGTTGCCATACCAGGTGGTGATCCAACCAGTCAGGATACTCTCGATGGTGCAGCTGTATAACTTTTTGAGGATCTGAGGACCCATGCCAAATCTTTTCAGTCTCCTGAGGGGGAAAAGGTTTTGTCGTGCCCTCTTCATGACTGTCTTGGTGTATTTGGACCATGATAGTTTGTTGGTGATGTGGACACTAAGGAACTTGAAACTCTTGACCCGCTCCACTACAGCCCCGTCGGTGTGAATGGGGGCGTGTTCGGCCCTGCTTTTCCTGTAGTCCACGATCATCTCCTTTTTCTTGCTCACGTTGAGGGAGAGGTTGTTGACCTGGCACCACCCTGCCAGGTCTCTGACCTCCTCTCTATAGGCTGTCTCATTGTTGTCGGTTATCAGGCCTACCACTGTTGTGTCGTCAGCAAACTTAATGATGGTGTTGGGAGTTGTGCTTGGCCACACAGTCATGGGTGAACAGGGTCTCAGGAGGAGACTAACCACGCACCCCTGAGGGGCCCCCGTGTTGAAGATCAGCGTGACAGATGTTGTTGCCTACCCTTACCACCTGGGGGCGGCCGGTCAGGAAGTCCAGGATCCAGTTGCAGAGGGAGGTGTTTAGTCCCAGAGTCCTTAGCTTAGTGATGAGCTTTGTGGGCACTATGGTGTTGAACACTGAGCTGTAGTCAATGAACAGCATTCTCACATAGGTGTTCCTTTTGTCCTGGTGGGAAAGGGCAGTGTGCAGTGCGATTGGGATTGCGTCATCTGTGGATCTGTTGGGGCGGTATGTGAATTGGAGTGGGTCTAGGGTTTCCGGGATGATGGTGTTGATGTGAGCCATGACCAGCCTTTCAAAGCACTTCATGGCTACCGACATGAGTGCTACGGGGCGGTAGTCATTTAGGCAGGTTACCATTGCTTTCTTGGACACAAGGACTATGGTGGTCTGCTTGAAACATGTAGGTATTACAGACTCGGTCAGGGAGAGGTTGAAAATGTCAGTGAAGACACTTGCCAGTTGGTCCGCGCATGTTCTGAGTAAACGTTCTGGTATTTCCTCTGGCCCTGCGGCCTTGTGAATGTTGACCTGTTTAAAGGTCTTGTTCACATCGGCTAAGGAGAGCGTGATCACACAGTCGTCCAAAACAGCTGGTGATCTCATGCGTGCTTCAGTGTTGCTTGCCTCGAAGCGAGCATAAAAAGGCATTTAGCTCGTCTGGTAGGCTCGTTCCCTTTGTAGTCTGTAATAGTTTGCAAGCCCTGCCACATCCGAAAAGCGTCAGAGCCGGTGCAGTAGGATTCAATCTTAGTCCTGTATTGACGCTTTGCCTGTTTGATGGTTAGTCTGAGGGCATAGTGGGATTTCTTATAAGCCTCCTGATTAGTGTCCCACTGATTGAAAGCGGCAGCTCTAGCCTTTAGCTCGGTGTGGATGTTGCCTGTAATCCATGGCTTCTGGTTGGGATATGTACGTACGGTCACTGTGGGGACGACGTCGTCGATGCACTTATTGATGAAGCCGGTGACTGAGGTGGTATGCTCCTCAATGCCATTGGATGAATCCCGGAACTTATTCCAGTCTGTGCTAGCAAAACAGTCCTGTAGCGTAGCATCCATGTCATCTGACCACTTTCATATTGAGCGAGTGACTGGTACTTCCTGCTTCAGTTTTTGCTTGTAAGCAGGAATCAGGAGGATAGTACTATGGTCAGATTTGCCAAATGGAGGACGAGGGAGAGGCAAAAAAGTTAAATCTTAGTTTCATCAGACCAGAGAATCTTGTTTCCCATGGTCTGAGAGAGTCTTTAGGTGCCTTTTGGCAAACTCCAAGCGGGCTGTCATGTGCCTTTTACTGTGGAGTGGCTTCCGTCTGGCCACTCTACCATAAAGGCCTAATTGGTGGAGTGCTGCAGAGATGGCTGTCCTTCTGGAAGGTTCTCCCATCTCCACAGAAGAACTCTAGAGCTCTGTCAGACTGACTATCGGATTCTTGGTCACCTCCCTGACCAAGGCCCTTCTGTCCCGATTGTTCAGTTTGGCCGGGCGGCCAGCTCTAGGAAGAGTCTTGGTGGTTCCAAACTTCTTCCATTTAAGAATGATGGAGGTCACTGTGTTCTTTGGGACCTTCAATGCTGCAGAAATGTTTTGGTACCCTTCCTCAGATCTGTGCCTCGACACAATCCTGTCTCTGAGCTCTACAGACAATTCCTTCGACATCAAGGTTTGGTTTTTGCTCTGACATGCACTGTCAACTGTGGGATCTTATATAGACAGGTGTGCCTTTCCAAATCATGTCAAATCAATTTAATTTACAACAGTTGGACTCCAATCAAGTTGTAGAAACATCAAGGATGATCAATGGAAACGGGATGCAAAGGGTCTGAATACTTATATAAATAATGTATTTCTGTTTTTTATTTTTAATACATTTGCAAAATTTCTAAAAGCCTGTTATCATTTTGTCATTATGGGGTATTGTGTGTAGATTGCTGAGGATTCTTTAAAAAAAAATCCATTTTAGAATAAGGCTGTGGCGTAACACAATGTGGAAAAAGTCAAGGGGTCTGAATACTTGCCGAAGGCACTCTATGTATTTATTCCCACACTCATTAATTCCAACCTTAAGACAGCCACAGATCAACCCATTTTTCTCGGTAGACAGCCACAGATCCCACAGTTGACAGTGCATGGTCCTCTGTAGCTCAATTGGTAGAGCATGGCGCTTGTAACGCCAGGGTAGTGGGTTCGAACCCCGGGACCACCCATACGTAAAAATGTATGCACGCATGACTGTAAATCGCTTTGGATAAAAGCGTCTGCTAAATGGCATATTATTATTATTATTATTATTATCATTCTACCATTTCCTCATGAAATACATCCCTTCATTCTACCATGGTGTCTCACTAGGGACTTGAACCTCCCCATCTGCAACATTTCTGTCTAAATTTCCCCATAAATAAACATTTTACCCAAGAGCACAGTGATATTTCCTATTGACTGACTGTGGTCCAACCGCACCCTGATATTATGGCATAACAACCATTCCTGGACCTGACTCCAAAAACAAGCCACGATGGACAGTACCAAAAGAGATCTTCTATTGATTCTGTTTCCGCGTGGCAGAGCCTGCACAAGGCTGACTGTTCAATGCCACATATACAGAGCATTATTTTTATAGTGAGAATGTTATATAATAGCTTAAATTGAAAATAAAGGATTCATGCGTCAATTGTTGTTTTGTATATCAGTTCATAAACCCGATGCCATGGTATTGGGACATCGTAAATCTGTTCCCAACTATCTTGAATTTTATGCGGCATAGTTGTTAACCCTCTTGACTGTAAATGAAACTGACACATTTTACAATTTATATTGGTCATTTTAAACCATTTATGATTTTTAATTGGTGGCAGACAAACTCTTTTCTCTTTTAAGTAATTGCCTCTTCCATTTTTGTGGCAGAGCTGCGATGAGTTGGTTATAATTTTGTATTGAGCATACATCTCCATACACCTTGATTAATTGCTTGTATGACAATTTTAACATCATTGATTACAATGTACATCATAAACATGATACCTTATACTATACATTCTCTTCAAAAACATTGGTTCACCCTCAATCAGTACATTGAAGTTTAGCCATATTATTTGCTGTAATAACTGTTCTGCCTTTTCTGGAGGATAGCATTTGAATTGTAGCCAACTCTGTATGGCTTCATTTAAAAAGGAGCATACTTTAAACAGGGTTCCATTGTCAATCCACCGAAAATGGATGGTTTTAATCTGTATAACAGCAAAGAGACCCCTTTTAAGCATCGGATGTGCCTCTCTTAGTAGCTTACTGGAATTAAATCTTGCATTTGTAATAATGACATTCTACACTAATAGTCGTGAACTCAGAGGGTGAGTGTGTTCTCTCTGATATGCAACAGCCCTGATTAAAAACCAACCAAGGCGCCATGTTCACACACAAGAGACAAGTACAAGCGCCGTGCTGGAATCCTTCCCAGCGATCTATACAAAAAGGATGTGTATTTCCTAGCAACCAGAGAAGGGCTCCCTGAAGAATGTGTTAATTGCCAGGCCTATGCCATTCTGGAACAGCGCCGAGTTCAATCAGTGCCACACCCAACCCCCACCAAACTCGCACACACGGACCCACACACACACACGGACCCACACACACACGGACCCACACAGAGAGAGAAAAAAGCTCACACACACACAGCCCCTGCACCCAATGTGCTCATGCTGGGGGTGCATGGTCCCCCATTCTGGAAAACATTGTTTTAGTAAATGTGTTTTATTGGGCAGCGCACCACATTTGACCACACCGACTGAGTCATAATCAAAACAACAGTCACTGATTTACCCGCTGCAAAGCTACACAGCAGGACTGAGGCGCTGAGTGGGGCCCTTTTCTTTACACGAGATGTATTTTCTTAATACCAGACAAAAAGCTGGCGGGCACTTTGCATACCACTGAGTTGTAGGGCTGTGACAATACCAGCATCGCAATATTCTTTCCTTGACAAAAATGAAAACACAAAGCAGACCAAACTCTTTGGTCCTTTAAAAACCTACTGTATGTCAAATAGTGTGCTATAGCTTGGAAAATAAATAAACATGACTCTGGATGACAACATGATGTTTGTTTCCGACACTAGGGCTACTTTCCTAAATAAATTTAATCTGCTTCATGTTTTGAACCAGACACAGCCACACACACTTGGAGCAATGACCGTACTTTGATAGAAGGATGATTTGGGGTATGAGACGGACCTGTGTGACTGACTTCTCTGGTCCTCTGGTCTCGTTGTGGATGCAGTACTCAGGCATCCACTGGACATGGTAACGACTCACCAGAGGATCTGGAAGGAGAGGAGGAAGACAGAGAGGAGGAGGAGGAAGAGAGAGAGGAGGAGGAGGAGAGAAATGAGGAGGAAGAGAGAGAGGAGGAAGAGAGTTGAGGAGGAGGAAGAGAGAGATGAGGATGAGGAAGAGAGAGAGGAGGAGGAGAGGTATGAGGAGGAAGAGAGAGATGAGGAAGAGAGAGATGAGGAGGAGGAAGAGAGAGATGAGGAGGAGAAAGAGAGAGATGAGGAGGAGGAAGAGAGAGAGGATGAGTAGGAAGAGAGAGATGAGGAGGAGGAAGAGAGAGATGAGGAGGAGGAAGAGAGAGATGAGGAGGAAGAGAGAGATGAGGAAGAGGGAGATGAGGAGGAGGAAGAGAGAGGAGGAGTAGGAGGAAGAGAGAGAAGAGGAGGAGGAGGAAGAGAGAGAAGAGGAGGAGGAGGAAGAGAGAGGAGGAGGAGGAAGAGAGAGGAGGAGGAAGAAAGATGAGGAGGAGGAGAGATGAGGAGAGATGAGGAGGAGGAGGAGGAAGAGCGAGAGGAGGAGGAGGAAGAGAGAGAGGAGGAGGAGGAAGAGAGAGGAGGAGGAGGAAGAGAGAGATGAGAGCGTACTCAATGACCTGGTGCAAAAACAACAACAAAGGACTCATGACAAAGATTATCAGACATGATTCATGCTTGTTGGATAAAATGATCTTATCGTATAATAAATGATCTTACAATAACACCCAGTCAGTGTCTGAGTACTCTCTATTACTGTCCCACCATCAGTCTGATCTTATCAGGCATCAACAGATGCTGCTGAAACACTATCTGGTGAAATGCTTTAAAACACGATTCTTAAATTTCCTACTGTGACTCATCTCAATATTACACTAATGTCAACAGAATAAAAGAAGAAATAAAAAGCATTTGAATTTGACTAAATACGTACATTCAAATATTTATCCTAAATGTTGTGTTGAACCATCTCATCAGCGGAACGTGGCCATGTTTAAAGGCCTACCCTCAGCAATGGTGAACCAGCCCCAGCGCCAGTCCCAAACCTCGGCCCCAGCCCCAGTTCGCTTCATTACTAAACCGTAGTCCCTCATAGGCTAATCAGCACTGTTTATGCTCCCATTGCCCCCTGTTATTTTACAGGAATTATTATTCATCTGGCTGTGTGTGTTCAAATGTGAAATTATACTTCTCCGATTAATAATTTAGTTACGCTGTGTTAGCCCTTGGCAGGAGCCTGGATTGCGGTCGGGAGATAAAAGGAGGCCTTTGAAGGTTTCGACACGGATCTGGCGTGCTCAGCCTCCCAGCAGTTTGGAAGTAGAAGAGAGGAATTAAGGGGAAGCGGGAATAAACAAGATATGCGTAGCCGAGCTGACAGAGAGGAAGAGGTATGTAAAACAAGGGAAGGAACATTAAATCAGGTATAGAGCAGCGCGGCAGAGTTACATAAATCATGGCTGAGAGCTTGCCTCAGAAGTCTACTGACCGCCGCCGCTATTACTGTCTGTCTGTCTGTCTGTCTGTCTGTCTGTCTGTCTGTCTGTCTGTCTGTCTCTCTGTGTCTGTCTGTCTCTCTGTGTCTGTGGGTCTCTCTGTGTCTGTGGGTCTCTCTGTGTCTGTGGGTCTCTCTGTGTCTGTGGGTCTCTCTGTGTCTGTGGGTCTCTCTGTGTCTGTGGGTCTCTCTGTGTCTGTGGGTCTCTCTGTGTCTGTGGGTCTCTCTGTGTCTGTGGGTCTCTCTGTGTCTGTTTCTGTGTGTGAGCCAGGCAGTGATACACTATCTCATCCTCTGAGACACTCCTTTATAAACCTGTCTCATGAAACAGCACAGACATTACTACTAGACCAGATGGGTCCCAATGTTGAGCTGCCTCAGAATGAGTGAGTGCAGTAATCAGCAGCGTTCAGTTAATCTGTCCTTCAGTCTGAAGTTCTGAACACAGAGTCTGATGAAGAGAAACCTGATCCTAGGCTATCAGTGACCAGGTTTCTCGCTCTCTCTCTTTCCTCCAGTATAACCCGGGTGGTCAGACGGAGACCCAGAGCCATCCATCATCAGCCCAGTTAGAGGCTGAGTCTGTGCCCACCACACCACAACCCTGCCAGACTAGGACTGTAGTCATCCACCCAAGCTAGGCCATGGGGCGAGCCCAGAACTAACTCCACAACACTCTGGGACTGAAAGCTTAGCCAACCCAGTCACAATCACTCAGCCTCCGGAGCCCGGGCCAGCCCTGCTAATCACTCTGGACCAGGAAGACTCTCCCTCTCTTCTCGGTCTCTTTCTCTCTCTCTCTGCGATTCAGCAGATGGCCTCTCCATCAGAAACACCACTGGGCCTCTCCTCTCCTCTCCCCAGCCAGGCCAGCCTGGGCATTCCTGCCTCCACTCTGTGGAGCTTGGCTTGGGCGATGACATATATTAGCAACATAACATAGTCCAGTGAATGGGACTTGACAGGCTACCTTTGGAGCACGCCTTTCAAGGTTTCCATATTTTCGTAGGGGCTGGGGAACGGAGTCTAAGGAGTATGTGGACACTGCTGTGCGAGACTTTTTCGGTGAATGTTTTAACCCTTTCACATCCTCCTTGTGTGCGTGTTTCTGGAGGGTGATGTCAGGTCTTTAAAACAAAATTGACGGTTTCAACACTAATATGAGAGAGGGCTCATATTAACTACAGCTGTCAATAAACCCCATCATACAGAGCTCCCCTCGTTCCCTGTGTTTATTGTTCTTCAGCTAACAGAACCTCCTAGACCTCCGCTCCTCCTGGTTCACGTGTAGACATTGATTAGCCAATAAAAGAATGCAGGGTGCCTGATGAAGGGCAGAATGATGTGGTAATTACAGTAGGGTAGGCGCCAAGGCCCACATACGGTACAATAATACGGTACGTACCTCCCCGGTTCTTCCAGTAAATGCGGACCTGTAGCTGGCCGTCCTGGTAGAAGGGTGTGCCCACCTCTAGAGGGCCGGCCGGGCGCTTACCAAGGGTGGAGCCAACGGGCATCATCACCTCCTCCTTCTCTTTCACTGGGTTGGAGAAGGAAAATACATCTGATTTCTAGTCCAGTTCATCTCATAAAAGCTCACAATGCAGCTCTAAGCTCTAATATGGGAAGGTAACAGTATGTTTAAACATCTATGATCGTACCAACAGTTATGCTAATAAATACTGTAAAATGAATTCATAAAAACTATCAAACAGCATCATTATTTATCACTAAGTCAGATGAGTACAGCCTTGTTGAGACTCAATGTCCCATGATGCTTTACCAGAGTCGTTGTTCTGGGTGGCGGTGCTGAAGAGGAGCGATGCCTTGGAGCTCTTCAGACGAACCTGACCCCAGTAGGTGACTGCCTGCAGCTCCACTGTGTAGTTATTGTTAGTCAGCAGGCCCTCCAGATCCACCCAGCTCTGGGCCTGAAACCAGAGAAAACACCACGTCAACCACAGCCAATGTGGCCAGACCACAGTCATGTCACTCAAACCAGATGACTCAGATCCCTGTCCCAGTCTAGTCTAGGCCATTCCAGTCCCAGCCCAGGCTAGCCCAGTCCCAGTCCCAGCCCAAGCCAGGTCTTTGGGAATAAGAACCATCCTTATTGGGAACACGTGTGCTGGTCTAAACCAACATGGAGAGAGAGGAGATAGTGATAGAGTCCCAGGCCTGAGGCTTTACGGTCCGTGTGAGGGAGCCGTGTTATCCCCATCCCCTGGGGCTTCATTACGTTGGGTTTAGGTCTCAGCATTCCTCCAGCAGCATGGGCCTGATAGGCTCCAGTTATTGACCAGTGCTTGTTTTGACATTCCACCATCAGCAGGTAGCTTTCAAAGCCCTGAGGTGCCAAAGTGGAAACCAGCAGTACATGTGTCAATAGATATCTGGTGTCTCCCAGCTTTCTCACCTCCACGCCACATCTGCATCTGGTTACCAACACTAATTCCGGATTCTAAATCAGCACAAGTGGCAGGACTGTCTAGACAATAGCGTTTTTGCTTTATTCTTCATAGCGATGCTAAGCTAAACAGACATTTGAGACTATTGCACTTGTTATACCACTTCATTTGACAGTTTCTTCATTGTTATCCAATTACTAAGAAACCACTGGGCTAAAGGAGCTGGACTTATCCTAGGTTACCAGTAGTCAGTCTAAACAATAGTAACCTTGACAAATTTGGGTTAAGTTATCCAAGGAACACATCTTCGTGACACTGTAAGATTTATCTAGCCGTAAATGAGGAAAACATTATATGTTATGTTTTCTTTCAAAGCTTAACCAAGCGTTTAAGGGGAGTTTAATTTGTTTGAGGAAATAAAACAATGAAAATGGCCTGCAGTGTGCCGTGCTGCATGAGCGATAGCTTTAAGAGTTTATGTATTTAAATGCCTTACGTTGCTGATCTTTTTCCATTGTGGGGCTTGTGGTTCTTATTTACAGTGCAGAGACTAGGGGAGCGAGGCTGAGCTTCAGATGGGTCTGATACAACCAGCCCGTCCAGGCCCGTCCAGGCCCTCGGGTGTCTGGCCTCCCAACCCGCCGACACATCACCCAGATGGGAAGAGAAGAGCCGATGCTTACCCCGTTGGTGGTCTTCCTCCTCTTCTTCTTGGACGGCACCAGCGACTTGCCGGGAATGGTCCAGCTCCAGAAGACTTTGTAGTGATGGACGGGGATGTCGGGCTCCTCGGGCAGGGTCCAGTTAAGACGGGCTGTCACCGTCCCCTCAGCACCCAGCGTGTTGGTAACACACAGGCTGGTCGGTCTGGGAGGGGCGGCGGGATCTGGAGAGAGACCAGGAACACAGTACTGTAATGTCATGTAATTCACCGCAGTTCTCCTTCTCTCTCCCTCCAGCTGTTAGGCTTTAACACAGGGACTGACTGAGGAGGATAATGTTAGACACAGAAAGACTATTGTTTCTCAATGGAAGACAGAAAGAGATCGTGTCAGAGCTGTTTTTGTTTGTCCAATTTGGGAGCGACCACAAATAACGGCGGCAGCAGAAAACTGACAGCAGCAATGTCTTTTTGGTGCTAATGAGTGGCTGGTGATTCACAGACCAATGTAAAAAAAATCAACTAGAAGGGACGATCAATTAACCACATAAATGTGTTTATCCTTGATTAAAATCATGTCAGACGTTTGGTTTAATGTATCTAACCAGGATACATTTTTACCAGCTGAGACAGCTTTGCAGTGCAGCTGAGAGGCCAGAATAAGAGGGGCCCATATGAGAGGTGCCCAGCCAGTATGATGGTGTAAAGTCATTAGTCCACCACTGACAATCTGTCATGAAATGTTATGACAGGTGTCATGTCACGTCTATGACAGCGTTACACAGGACGGAGAGCTCGGCTCAACGGTCACCAAACACATTCTGCTCACTTTGGCTCAACCTTCACATTCCATCTTAACTTGACTCTACCTAGTGCGCGTGTGTGTGTGTGTACGTCCGAGTGTGCGTGCGTGCGTGTGTAAGATGCTGTTTCGGAGCTGGTTTTGAGGCTGGCCAGATGGGGTCTGCCCCAGGATTGCTGCCGGCTGCCGCATATAGTCAGTACTGATGTCAGGCCAGGGGTCCCAGGCAGGGCCAGGCAGAGGCAGGGCCAGGCAGAGGCAGAGCCAGGGGTCCCAGGCAGGGCCAGGCAGAGGCAGGACCAGGCAGAGGCAGGGCCAGGGGTCCCAGGCAGGGCCAGGCAGAGGCAGGGCCAGGCAGAGGCAGGGCCAGGGGTCCCAGGCAGGGCCAGGCAGAGGCAGGGCCAGGGGTCCCAGGCAGGGCCAGGCAGAGGCAGGGCCAGGCAGAGCCAGGCAGAGGCAGGGCCAGGGGTCCCAGGCAGGGCCAGGCAGAGGCAGGGCCAGGGGTCCCAGGCAGGGCCAGGCAGAGGCAGGGCCAGGCAGAGGCAGGGCCAGGCAGAGGCAGGGCCAGGGGTCCCAGGCAGGGCCAGGCAGAGGCAGGGCCAGGCAGAGCCAGGCAGAGGCAGGGCCAGGGGTCCCAGGCAGGGCCAGGCAGAGGCAGGGCCAGGGGTCCCAGGCAGGGCCAGGCAGAGGCAGGGCCAGGCAGAGGCAGGGCCAGGCAGAGGCAGGGCCAGGGGTCCCAGGCAGGGCCAGGCAGAGGCAGGGCCAGGCAGAGCCAGGCAGAGGCAGGGCCAGGGGTCCCAGGCAGGGCCAGGCAGAGGCAGAGGCAGGGCCAGGGGTCCCAGGCAGGGCCAGGTAGAGGCAGGGCCAGGCAGAGGCAGGGCCAGGGCCAGGGGTCCCAGGCAAGGCCAGGCAGAGGTAGGGCCAGATGCCAGACCAGAGGGAATGGGCTCTAAATGAGAAAATGATGGAGACTACAGCCCTGTTACTGTTAGCTCATCACCCCTTCCTTCCCTCTCCACCTGAAATACATTTGAGGTGGTTTCAAAGTGCAATTGGACACATCGTTTCAGAGTGAACCAGCTAATGTTATCCATGCTATATAAATAAGCAGTGAGTTTTTTGCAAATTGCCCAAACAAAGTATGGTGGTGAGAAATTGCAATCAGATGATCAGGCTGAGCTATGTAAATAACAATGGAATGACAAAATCCATCGCTCATCAAATCTGTGACAGCTCTCATCCATCCATCAGCGTTGTGAGACTGATGGGACTGATTGGAGGTCCTTTTCCAGGCCTGCAGCACAATCCGGTTTCCACCTGGTGTCTGGTGATGTCACGCAGCCCGTCAGAACACCCAGGGGACTGCATGTTACAATATAAATGACAAGGAAGGTCATTCAGGCAGCATGTACAGTGAGGGAAAAAAGTATTTGATCCCCTGCTGATTTTGTACGTTTGCCCACTGACAAAGACATGATCAGTCTATAATTTTAATGGTTGGTTTATTTGAACAGTGAGAGACAGAATAACAACAAAAAAATCCAGAAAAACGCATTTAAAAAATGTTATAAATTGATTTGCATTTTAATGAGGGAAATAAGTATTTGACCCCTCTGCAAAACATTACTTAGTACTTGGTGGCAAAACCCTTGTTGGCAATCACAGAGGTCAGACGTTTCTTGTAGTTGGCCACCAGGTTTGCACACATCTCAGGAGGGATTTTGTCCCACTCCTCTTTGCAGATCTTCTCCAAGTCATTAAGGTTTCGAGCCTGACGTTTGGCAACTCGGACCTTCAGCTCCCTCCACAGATTTTCTATGGGATTAAGGTCTGGAGACTGGCTAGGCCACTCCAGGACCTTAATGTGCTTCTTCTTGAGTCACTCCTTTGTTGCCTTGGCCATGTGTTTTGGGTCATTGTCATGCTGGAATATCCATCCACGACCCATTTTCAATGCCCTGGCTGAGGGAATGAGGTTCTCACCCAAGATTTGACGGTACATGGCCCCGTCCATCGTCCCTTTGATGCGGTGAAGTTGTCCTGTCCCCTTAGCAGAAAAACACCCCCAAAGCATAATGTTTCCACCTCCATGTTTGACGGTGGGGATGGTGTTCTTGGGGTCATAGGCAACATTCCTCCTCCTCCAAACACGGCGAGTTGAGTTGATGCCAAAGAGCTCCATTTTGGTCTCATCTGACCACAACACTTTCACCCAGTTCTCCTCTGAATCATTCAGATGTTCATTGGCAAACTTCAGACAGGCCTGTGTATGTGCTTTCTTGAGCAGGGGGACCTTGCGGGCGCTGCAGAATTTCAGTCCTTCACGGCGTAGTGTGTTACCAATTGTTTTCTTGGTGACTATGGTCCCAGCTGCCTTGAGATCATTGACAAGATCCTCCCGTGTAGTTCTGGGCTGAATCCTCACCCTTCTCATGAACATTGCAACTCCACAAGGTGAGATCTTGCATGGAGCCCCAGGCCATGGGAGATTGACAGGTCTTTTGTGTTTCTTCCATTTGCGAATAATCGCACCAACTGTTGTCACCTTCTCACCAAGCTGCTTGGCGATGGTCTTGTAGCCCATTCCAGTCTTGTGTAGGTCTACAATCTTGTCCCTGACATCCTTGGAGAGCTCTTTGGTCTTGGCCATGGTGGAGAGTTTGGAATCTGATTGATTGATTGCTTCTGTGGACAGGTGTCTTTTATACAGGTAACAAGCTGAGATTAGGAGCACTCCCTTTAAGAGTGTGCTCCTAATTTCAGCTCGTTACCTGTATAAAAGACACCTGGGAGCCAGTAATCTTTCTGATTGAGAGGGGGTCAAATACTTATTTCCCTCATTAAAATGAAAATCAATTTATAACATTTTTGACATGCGTTTTTCTGGATTTTTGTTGTTGTTATTCTGTCTCTCACTGTTTAAATAAACCTACTATTAAAATGATAGACTGATCATTTTTTTGTCAAACGTACAAAATCAGCAGGGGATCAAATACTTTTTTCCCTCACTGTAGTTACCGCTACCACAAAACACATGAGGATGACTTCAGCCTTTGCACGAAGCAAGGTGGTTTGTTTTGGTTCCCTGGTGAATATTGCACCATTATCTTGTCATAGACTATGTAAAAAAATAATTAATTACTTCCTCAGCTATTCATATTGAAGATGAAGACAAAGGTGGTCCCTGCTAGACAAAATCTCCACGCAAAGGCATGTTGGTAAAGCAAACACACCACAAGAACTCAGACGAAGGGCCAAATCCTGAGCCAGTTCAACTTGATCCAAGTGCACTGCAGTACGCTACACACAGCTCTGCCTCTACACCTCAAACCAACAGGCCCTATCTTTTCAACATCAGATTAAACCTAAACACAATATTACATTCATAAACCTGTAATCCAGACTAAAGAGCTATTTAGTGTCATTCAAAGTGGGAACACTCAGAGTAGTACAGGCATCAGCACAGCCTCAGCCCACTATCAAACACAGTGATAATCTGTAGCACAGATCTGAAGCACTGAGCAGCCTACCTTACCTCATTCTCCCTGGAAGCCAGACAATAACTTACATGCAGTTGAAGCCTGCAATATCCTGACTAATTCAGACATATTACATTTTATACGGCTGTAAAGAGGGAAAGCCCCACCTTTGAAGAGTTAAACGTACAAAGGTCTGGTTGCATCGCTATGCAGAAAAGTACATGTTCTGCACACACAGGGGTTTCTGATGACTCTCTGTGCTCTGTTTGGCATCAGTGTGCATCAATTTCCATTTAGCTCAACGGACAACTTTAGGGACGGAGGGGCGAGGAATGCTTAGCAAATGCTAATCCGATTTAAGGTTCAGGTTTGTCAGGTAGGGGAAAGAAAAATCAACGGCTTACGTATGGTTGTGATGGATTTTGAAGACACTGTGCCAAAACCATTTTGCTATTTGCTTTTAATAAATGTGAACATTACGGGTGTAATCTTGCAGATTATTCCAGCACAGGAACAATGTTACGTTCCTGCAGCGTAGGTTTTTCCCTCATTGCAGGGTTGATTGAATTTAAGGCAAAAGTCACAGACACACATTAACACAAATTAACACAAATGGGGAAATTGGCCGTTACTGAGGCAAATCAGGCTGTAAAGGATTGTCCCAAAGTCGCAACCTGTTCATAGGCCTTGACTGTAGCAAATGGAGGGGATAGGATGTCACACAGGAACTGACACTCAGAGTAGGGGCCACACACACACAACCCCCCAACCCTCACACACACACACACACACACCCACCCAGACACAGACGTAGCCTACCTCTGGAGGAGCGGAAGTGCTTGCTGGGGGCAGTAAACCCGCGGGTCCCATGTACGTTAACGGCCGCCACTCTGAACTGGTACCATCTGCTGGCTCTGATGTCGGCCAGTTGGATGCGCTCCTCTGTAGTCTGAGCGATAGAAGGGAAAGAGCAGGCACACAGGGGTTAAAGGTCACACAGGGTCGCGGCTTGTGTGAGTGTTGCTGCCACATCAGTCATCTGTCTGTTTCTCTTTGCCAAACTTTCAAAGACACTGCGACTAAGGAATGTGCAACAGTGTGCAACAGTGTGAGTGAGTGCAGCGCTTCCACAGCTGTGGAGTAGCACACCAGCTTTGTTATGTTTATCTCTTTTGTGGAAAACGTATTATGGTTTAGTTTTAGGGTTTGTTTTTCCACCAAAGAATGCATCACTGACTCTTTATCTTCCTAGAAAGCACTGACCATGCAATTCATTTAGGATAATTATTTGATTATGATATACTGTATGTGAATGATAGAGCAATCCATTGAGGTACTCAGAGAAGGAGCCTGGTGTGGTGTGGGGCCCTACCTGTGCCACAGTCTCCCACTCTGTGGCGTCGTCCTCACTGGGGTGGATGCCATAGTTCCAGCGGCGCTGCACCACGTACAGGACAGGCTCCACAGAGATGTTGAACTTAGACGACCAGCGGATATCCAGGCCTCCGGACAGCTGCTCCACAAACACCAACTCCTTCCTGGGCTTCAGGGGTGCTCCTGAGAACATACACATGACATCATCACTGTGAGACGGCGTTTGGGAGAGAATGGGGCATGACATCATCACTGTGAGTGACTTTAGGCAGAGAGGAAGAGGCGAAGCCAGAGGATTTAGATAGATAAGCCCTTTTTTGTATGGAGGTCTATGAGAGAGTGTCGAATTACGTGAGGCTTATTTGAATGTTTAGGCTGTTACAAATGTACTAATATCACATGGCATTACGGCAACTTTGAGAAAAACCACTTAGTTATGCCTGTTGTTCAAATGCGTATCTGCCCTCTCATTGTCTAAAATGGTCCCACCTGATCTCGCCTGCCTTCAGTCATTGAGGACATGTATTTCCATTGTTAGAGCGGTCACTTGGCTATCTTGTCAATATAATAGATAATGTTTGCTTGAGGACATACATATGACATCATCACTGTGAGACGGACTTTGGGAGAAACATGACATCACCGATTTGAGATTGACAGACACCGCGAGACAGACACTGTCCGAGACACTGTCCGCTGGGTCAATAGCATGGTCATTGTGCTGTGACGGACCGTGATATACTCTTGGATAGAGAGAGAATGTGTTTTACCAGCTGTCTCTTTGGGGAGGACACAGATAGTTAGCCTCTGGGTATGTAAGGTAGTGGAAAGCCGAGGAGCTTACATTATCTTCTCTCCATGTCAAAACACACGCATACACAGACGCACACACACACGCACACACAGGTACACACACACACACGTATACACTCCATTTGCCACATTGTTCCTCACATTCAACCCATTCAAACTCTGTCAATGTGCCCATGTGCGATAAATTCGATTTATTAAGTGCAGGGTGGAGGAAAAAGTGAGCGGCCATGACAGATTAACTCTCTCCTGGAGGATTTATTTCAGCTGAGATGTAGTGAGTTATTCATTGAGCAGCGGGCTGAGTGTTAATGAGATGGAGATTGGAAACGCAGCGTTCAAGAGTACAGAAGAACACTGAATAAATCCCACATCTCTCGATAAATCACCTGACGTTGTCACACACTTACTTACCCAAGGACCTTTCGAACCGAGGAGAGCGAGCACCTAGTGCTGCTCTGCATTCATGAAATGCACAGAGTATAAACACACAGACTCAAGTCAAAGTAACTGCAAACAAGGTGCTCAAAATAGTGTTGAATTGCCTGGGCTGCATAAGCAGGCTGCTTGAACTTGTTACATCTCTATTGAGGCTTTTAGAGGCTTTATAACGTGATTGATTGAAACTCATTAAATGCCGGGTGGGAGATGAAGGTGGGCCCATTTGCCAGACACATATGGAATCAGTCTTGAGTCTCGTAGATAGAGGCTCTACACAGAGGAACAGCTGTGTGCCATTGTGTTGAGGTTTCACAGCTCCAGTGTGTGTGTGTATGACGAACACACTAACAATACCACAGCATTCCTACTCACTCCGCCATGATTCATCTTCCCTCAGCCACACACACAGCCATAGACACACACACAGATGCAGACATACACACACCCAGTCTCTTCATCCATCAACCATCCACATGCAGCAAAGTGACAAATCCTAAACCCTCTCTTAGCTCGCCCCCCTACAAAGATTACCACTATGGGGCCAGATCTCATCCAAGAACTGTACTAGCAGGATTCATCTTTCAATGGCCACATGTTTGCTCTGCCCCATCCAAAAAACAGAACCATGACGTTAACCTTGTTGAACAGTCATCAAGAGCTGAGCATTCATTCATGTCTTGTGCATTCCAACAATAACGTTCCTGGATTATAATTCTGGGTGCACACGCACACACTGTCATAATGACCTGGCTAATTACGAGGGACGTGGCAAACAAGCACCAATCAAGGTGGGAGGAACACATCCAACAACACATTCTTCAAAGGGTGGTTGTAGTACAATTGCCTCCCATAGACTTCAAACACTGATGAGTGCTCAGTGTCATGGCATGGTTCCCAGAGTCATTAATATACATGGTTATATGTCTCTGATGGTTAACAATGAAGATATGCTTCACATGTTACGTGCATCAAATGACTGTCTTTGTTTTGGAGTACTGAGCCAGCGATACATACATCCACACCACAGGATGGTCATGCACTGTTCAATCTTTTAAATCCTTTAGCGGTGTGGAGCTGTGAACGGCTGGGGAGGGAGACGGCTGGCTGGTGAGTGTGAGGATCAAGCATCACAGTGTCTCCAGAGGGAAAGAGACCATAAGTAAAGACTGACAGATGTACATCAGGACACGGGCTGAGAACAAGACTGCCTTTCCACACTGGTGTCTCAGTGGTCTCCATTATGTGACAGAATAATAATCTATCACAAATGACTGCCAAGCCATCATGGCTGAGGGAAAGGGGGAGAGAAGGGGGGAGAGATATCTTATTCACAACTCCACTTTGCTAGTACAGCTTTGAACAGAAAATAAGATGTTACAGTCTAGTGAATAGTATGTAATATCACTGGGTTATATTGATGTCAAGAGAAAAGCTCTACATATGGGACCAAGGCCCTGTAGTGGTCTTCTGTGTATTTGTGTTCAAAAGACATAAACGCACAAAGAGCTCTGCTTTCTACAACCAACTCTTCCTCTGTCGCACACTCGCAGGGGACCTTCACCTGCACGCACACACACACACACACACACATCTGAGAGCGATCTCCACGGGGGAAACGCTCCATTTCACCCAGCTCGCGTCGAAATAATGGCTTCCAGCATTATGGATAATCCTGAACACACTTGTGCACATACAGAAACAATTACTCTTTCCACACCGTGAGCACATAATTACACCTTCAACAATGGAGATCAGGATTGGAATTCAATCATTACTTAAAGCAGACTGCTAATTAAAATGTGTAAATCTGATACCAATACAGATCAATCATAGGCTAGGTGTTTGGATTTACAGGACAGTCAACTGTTTGGCTCTATACGTTTGTCTGTTCTCTACAGTGAATGTACACTACCGGTCAAAAGTTTTAAAACACCTACTCATTCAAGGGTTTTTCTTTATTTTTACTATTTTCTACATTGTGGAATAATAGTGAAGACATCAAAACTATGAAATATCACATATGGAATCATGTAGTAACCAAAAAAGTGTTAAACAAATCCAAATACAGTGGGGAGAACAAGTATTTGATACACTGCCGATTTTGCAGGTTGTCATACTTACAAAGCATGTAGAGGTCTGTAATTTTTTATCATAGGTACACTTCAACTGTGAGAGACGGAATCTAAAACAAAAATCTAGAAAATCACATTGTATGATTTTTAAGTAATTAATTTGCATTTTATTGCATGACAAAGGTATTTGATACATCAGAAAAGCAGAACTTAATATTTGGTACAGAAACCTTTGTTTGCAATTACAGAGATCATACGTTTCCTGTAGGTCTTGACCAGGTTTGCACACACTGCAGCAGGGATTTTGGCCCACTCCTCCATACAGACCTTCTCCAGATCCTTCAGGTTTCGGGGCTGTCACTGGGCAATACGGACTTTCAGCTCCCTCCAAAGATGTTCTATTGGGTTCAGGTCTGGAGACTGGCTAGGCTACTCCAGGACCTTGAGATGCTTCTTACGGAGCCACTCCTTAGTTGCCCTGGCTGTGTGTTTCGGGTCGTTGTCATGCTGGAAGACCCAGCCACGACCCATCTTCAATGCTCTTACTGAGGGAAGGAGGTTGTTGGCCAAGATCTCGATACATGGCCCCATCCATCCTCCCCTCAATACGGTGCAGTCGTCCTGTTCTTGGGGTTGTACTCATACTTCTTCCTCCAAACACGGCGAGTGGAGTTTAGACCAAAAAGCTCTATTTTTGTCTTATCAGACCACATGACCTTCTCCATTCCTCCTCTGGATCATCCAGATGGTCATTGGCAAACTTCAGACGGGCCTGGACATGCGCTGGCTTGAGCAGGGGAACCTTGCGTGCGCTGCAGGATTTTAATCCATGACGGCGTAGTGTGTTACTAATGGTGTTCTTTGAGACTGTGGTCCCAGCTCTCTTCAGGTCATTGACCAGGTCCTGCCGTGTAGTTCTGGGCTGATCCCTCACCTTCCTCATGATAATTGATGCCCCACGAGGTGAGATCTTGCATGGAGCCCCAGACCGAGGGTGATTGACCATCATCTTGAACTTCTTCCATTTTCTAATAATTGCGCCAACAGTTGTTGCCTTCTCACCAAGCTGCTTGCCTATTGTCCTGTATCCCATCCCAGCCTTGTGCAGGTCTACAATTTTATCCCTGATGTCCTTACACAGCTCTCTGGTCTTGGCCATTGTGGAGAGGTTGGAGTCTGTTTGATTGAGTGTGTGGACAGGTGTCTTTTATACAGGTAATGAGTTCAAACAGGTGCAGTTAATACAGGTAATGAGTGGAGAACAGGAGGGCTTCTTAAAGAAAAACTAACAGGTCTGTGAGAGCCGGAATTCTTACTGGTTGGTGGGTGATCAAATACTTATGTCATGCAATAAAATGCGAATTAATTACTTAAACTTCATACAATGTGATTTTCTGGATTTTTGTTTTAGATTCCGTCTCTCACAGATGAAGTGTACCTATGATAAAAATTACAGACCTCTACATGCTTTGTAAGTAGGAAAACCTGCAAAATCAGCAGTGTATCAAATACTTGTTCTCCCCACTGTATATTTTATATTTGAGATTCTTCAAATAGCCACCCTTTGCCTTGATGACAGCTTTGCACACTCTTGGCATTCTCTCAACCAGCTTCATGAGGTAGTCACCTGGAATGCATTTCAATTAACAGGTGTGTCTTCTTAAAAGTTAATTTGTGGAATTTATTTCCTTCTTAATGTGTTTGAGCCAATCAGTTGGAAAACTTTGAAAGTTTATTTAAGTGCAGTCGCAAAAACCATCAAGCGCTATGATGAAACCGGCTCTCATGAGGACCGTCAAAGGAATGGAAGACCCAGAGTTACCTCTGCTTTCAAAGTTCTTGAAATGTTCCGTATTGACTGACCTTCATGTCTTAAAGTAATGATGGACTGCCATTTCTCTTTGCTTATTTGAGTTGTTCTTGACATAATATGGACTTGGTCTTTTACCAAATAGGGCTATCTTCTGTATACCCCCCCTACCTTGTCACAACACAACTGATTGGCTCAAACACATTAAGAAGGAAATAAATTCCACAAATTAACTTTTAAGAAGACACACCTGTTAATTGAAATGCATTCCAGGTGACTACCTCATGAAGCTGGTTGAGAGAATGCCAAGAGTGTGCAAAGCTGTCATCAAGGCAAAGGGTGGCTATTTGAAGAATCTCAAATATAAAATATATTTTGATTTGTTTAACACTTTTTTGTTTACTACATGATTCCATATGTGTTATTTCATAGTTTTGATGTCTTCACTATTATTCTACAATGTAGAAAATAGTAAAGATAAAGAAAAACCCTTGAATGAGTAGGTGTTCTAAAACTTTTGACTGGTAGTGTATCTAATTGTACAGTATATTCCTGTACTCAACTCCTCAATAATACCCCTCCTTTTATCTTTCTCCATCTACACAGGCTGTGAATCTCCTAGCCGTGACACTGCCTTTACTGTACATCCATTCGCTCAGAATATATTAATGCACGCTTCAACACACACACACTCCCCCACCCCGTACACACACACACACACGTCTGTGTGTGCACTTCAAAAGTAAATCACAGCTCTGTCACTGCAGTGCTTCAAAGACTGAAAGAAAGGCTTTTCACTGAGCCCAGTTCCACTTCTCCTGCCTTGTGCCTTGTTATGGTCCAAGGCTGTCAGCAGCCAGAGAGAGTCAGTGTGCTGCTGACACACACAACTGAAGAAGATCCAGCTTCCATCTCCCGGTTCAGAGGCACGGAGAGAGTCTTCTCTCGCTCTTACACAATGGGCTGAGAGCTCTCCTCTTCTCTCTGAACATCCAGACACCTCAGGCCGTGTCATTAAACAGTTTGACTGGAGTGGAGGTCTCTCTCTCAGTGCATCTGTTCTTTTGTGAGCCTGAAGCTGATTTGGAACAATTTCACACACTGGATGTATCATAAAATACATTATGTACAGAATGTGGGGATTGTGTGGAGACAGAGATACTCAAGTGAAATATTGGTCTATTTTGGATCAAATTAAATGTATGGTTCACTGCATAGTTAAATCGATTTTGCAGCACTACTCACGAAACTTGTAATATCCTGCATACACGAACACATACTGCTAAAAAGGCATAGCCTTGATAAATAATAATAGAAGATTATTTACAATATTCAAGGACAAAACTGAAGGCGCAGAAAGCTACAACTGCATTTGAATAACCAAATACAGTAACTAGCCAATGATGTCACATACTGCTCCTGTACTGTACATGTCATATTATGATGAGTCATTGTACCTTTGTAGAGGTTCTTGGGGGTCTGACAGGTGTGTCCGCAGCCGTTGGAGCAGCACTTCTTGACAGCGGAGCACTCTCCATCCTCCTCACAGCTCTCCACGCAGGCTGCAGCGAAGCCACTGGCCTTCTCAGGGGCCGAGCAGTCCCCCTGTTTCACCCCTTCTACAGACTTCAGGAACTCACAGCTAGTCAGACACTCATAGTGCTTCTTGGGAAAGAGGGGCTGGAGGGTAGAGTGGGACGTGGAGGTGGTAGGAGGAGGAGAGGGGGAGGAAGAGGATGAGGTAGGAGGTGGAGGAGGAAGAGGAAAGGGAAGAGGAGGTGGACAGGAGGAAAGGGAAAGGAAAAATGTGTGTCAGATGACTTGTAGCGTTGAGTGTGTCAGGCCTTGAACAGGCAGGTCAGTGAGCTAACAGAGATTGTGCTGTTTACACTGAACCTGATGACTAGTTTGAGTGGTGAGTAAGTTAAACAGCTTTGATTCAGTCTTACACGGAGTGCCATTACATTACAGTTCATTACAGTAGAGAAAAAAGAGCCTCCACTTTACTTCGCTTGACGCTCTTCGTTCCCTCAGACTTTCCCCTTATTGAATTTTCTCCTATTGAACTCTGGAGGGAGCACTCCAACTCAAAGGCGGTGGCAGCAGTGACATACGTACCTCGCATAAGTCCTGGCACTGATTGTCCTTCAGGTCCCAGGATTCCTTGCAGGGCTCCAGGCACTGTGGAAGGGAGAAGGAAGGGTGTCAGTGCTTCAAAGAGCCAGCCACATCAAAGAGCTCAGTGTAAGCGAAGCCGGTGAGGGTGCTCGCTCTCTCTCGCCCTCGCTCTCTCTCGCCCTCGCTCTCTCTCGCCCTCGCTCTCTCTCGCTCTCAGTCTCTCTCACTCTCCTTTCTCCCTCTCTTCTCAGACTGCCAAGCACCTCACTCAGCCACTTCCACGGTACACACCACAATCAGCAGTCACACCTCTTTGTTACAGATTCCCCACATACTTCCAAAGAACATAAACAATTTTCTACAAAAGGAGGTAACAGGGGCCTCCCGAGTGGTGCAGTGGTCTAAGGCACTGCATCGCAGTGCTAGCTGTGCCACTAGAGATCCTGGTTCGATTCCAGGCTCTGTCGCAGCCGGCCGCGACTGGGAGACCCATGGGGCGGCCACCAATTGGCCCAGCGCCGTCCAGTGTAGGGGAGGGTTTGGCCGGCAGAGATGTCCTTGTCCAATCGCGCACTAGCGACTCCTGTGGCGGGCCAGGCGCAGTGCACGCTGACTCAGTCGCCAGGTGTACAGTGTTTCCTCCGGCACATTGGTGCGGCTGGCTTCCGGGTTGAGCGGGCACTGTGTCAAGAAGCAGTGCGGCTAGGTTGGGTTGTGCTTCGGAGGACGCACGACTCTCGACCTTTGCCTCTCCCGTGTCCGTACGGGAGTTGTAGCGATGGGACAAGACTGTAAATACCAGTTGGATACCACGAAATTGGGGAGAAAAAGGGGGGTAAAATACAACAACAACTAAAAAAACTAAAAAAGGGTAGGTAACAGGCCAAAGGAGATTCGTTTCAGAATAGAGCAAAGAGCACAGTCACCGTGACTCCCAAAATCCATTCAATAGCTAGTATTTTTTGTCTGGCTCTTCTGCCCTTGACAAATTCCTTTCGAAAATGCATCAGCATAACCCCCAACCCCCCTCACCATCTTGCCCCCCCACCTCATGTCTGGACCTGATACAGCCTCTCTCTTTCCCTCTCCCTCTCCCTCCCAATCTCTTCCAGTTGTACACAGAGAGGATGGTTAATAGATGATACACCCAGTTAAAATGTTCTTGGGATTCCCTTTTCAAAACATGTGGAACTGTTTGGCGCGGGCATGGGATCAAAGAGGATCCTAGAAGTGACTGCAGAGCAAGTCGTTTAGCCCAACATATCGGATGAAGAATTTAAAATGAAAATACACCAATAATGGTCAAATTCCTCTCACTGTAAATACAACAGCTCGCCCTCAACAAATCAAACTCAATAAGGCTAAATGTAATAAAACATGAAAGTTCATGCATGTCCAAGGGAATCAGGCATCAGATGCCACCGCAGAAAAAGGGGCATGTGTTCAGAACCTTCATAGGATAGAGTGGCTGGAGGCTGATGTGTTCCTGGTGCTGCTAGCTGGCCACTACAGAACCAGTGGTACTGCTATAGCCAGTAGGAGAGTCTCCCAGAGAGGAACCACTGCTGGGCTGCTGCTTCTGTACAGCCACTGGGACAGGCCCAAACCACAGCGACCAGAGACCTGCCAGAGCTAGTCATTCAGCCCCATTCAATTTAGACCCTCTGCCCCAGCTCCAATACAGAGACCCAGCAGCTAACTGTCAGACTCCACCACCGCATTCCTCGTATGGGAAAGTCCAAGATGTTGGTCAGTAGGTGGGAATCATCTTTGATGAACCAGAGATGGAGACCTTCCGTGAGAGGAGAAATGAGAGCTAGGGAGGGAACTTTTGGCCAGAGCATTCTGGATGTCTTGTTTCAATCTCAGAGAACATTACATATTAGATATATAGAGACAGAGTCATTCAATTAGCGTAACGTACAGTATGTGCCCATGTTTTACTGGTATGGTATAGAGACACCTGTATCAGAATGTCTTAAAAGGCAACAATGTAAGAAATTACACCTCTGTCAGGGAACTGTGTTTATGCGTCTTTAATCAGCTCATTAGCTGCCTCTGTCGTTATCATGCTGTTGCCAGTGAAAAGTTTACTTGCTTTTTATGGAGTGCGTAGGGCAGGCACATGTTGAAGCGTAAACCTGGCTTCTGGGAGGAACATGGAGAAATCAGGGCCCTACACTTGGGTTGCCTGCCAGTTCTCAATTACACACTGTGGTCTCTCAGTTAGCACTCGCTTTGCTCGGTCTCGCTTTCTCTCCACTCCACTCCACTCCCACGGAGCGGGTTTGGAAGAAGACCACCTGGAAACTGAGGAGGAGGAGGAGACACAGGCCTGAGAAAAGGGAGACCGAGGCGGTGGGGAAGCAGTAGTTCATATTTCCCCCAACAACTAGTATAGACTATGGTATGTGATGAGCATGAGTCCAGAATGAACCCCTGGAGATTCAAAAGAAACCATTGTGGGTTTCACAGAATTCTACAGTGGGAAAAACTGAAATAACTTTCAAGTGTCTGGCAATACTGCATGGTGAATATGATTTGATGAACACCTACAGTACATGAACTCTGAGTCAATTTACAGTGTCAGTACAGTAGGCTATACCTGGGCAGTAGTAGCACTAATAGGCAGCCAGTCTTCCTTCCAGAGACAACATGCTGAAACATTTAGGTGTTGAGGCAATGGTTTCTGCTCCAGCAGTCTCTCTAGTCTAAAGGAACCTCTGCCAACAGACACAGCACATGCCAAAAGCCTAAAATCCCCTCTACAAATCATTGAGCATACACATGTAAGCTGCGGAATCAAGCCCATTTTCCCAATGAAAGATTTTGTGTGCATGGCAATGAATGCATTCCATTGGTTGAAGAAAGGCCCCTTTATGGTTCATCACAATTGGATCTATAGGGAAAGTGAAAATGGATTGAAACTTGCGTTTGAAATGCTTGAGCTCGCGTGTCAAGACAACAGGAATTAAAGATGGCATACCACGCTAAAAGATTACAACATAGATCCGACCTTGTATGTTAGTGCATGAAGCCTACCCCTTCGATATTTGTCTCACACACAACCCCTTCGGGCAAATTATTTAGTCCAAAAAGAGATGTTTTCATACAATATAAAAAACTAAGGCAAATTACAAATAAAGGAAGTGCATTCCTTTGGATTGTGCACGTCTTTGCACTCTTTGAGGGAGTGGATATGAGGATCATAAAAGAAGATAAGCATTTGAGTTCCTCGCTGTGAGAGCTCTCCACAGGTGTGCTGATAACTGACAATCTGTCAGCGTTTTTCTCAACAGCCACACCCACAGAACTGACATTTTAGTAGGAGGGGGAGTGAGCAACGACAGATGTCTTGCCAAAGCAAATAGGAGACACTCTGTATAATTACAAAGGTGACTCATCAATCAAAAAGCAAAGTTGTATTGACACCATTTTGCTGCGGAATCCAACAATATCTGCTGCCGTGAGTCTTTAACATGGGGTTTAACTATTACTGAACAAAAAAACTATTACTGAACTATTACTGAACATGTAAAGTGTTGGTCCCATGTTTCATGAGCTGAAATAAAATATTCCAGAAATGTTTAATACACACAAAAACCTTATTTCTCTAAAACTTTGTGCACAAATTTGTTTATATCCCTGTTAGTAAGCATTTATCCTGTTCCAAGATAATCTATCCACCTGACAGGTGTGGCATATCAAGAAGCTGATTAAACAGCTTTATCATTATCATTATCATTATCATTGTGCTGGGGGCAATAAAAAGGCCACTCTAAAATGTGCAGGTTTGTCACACAACACAATGTCACAGATGTCCCAAGTTGGGGGAGCGTGCAATTGGCATGCTGACTGCAGGAATGTCCACCAGAGCTGTTGCCAGAGAATTTTATGTTCATTTCTCTGCAATGTCGTTTTAGAGAATTTGTCAGTATGTCCATCCGGCCTCACAACCGCAGACCATGTGTAACCACACCAGCCCATGACCTCCACATCCGGCTTCTTCACCTGTGGAATGGTCTGAGACCAGCCAACCAGACAGCTGATGAAACTGTGGGTTTGCACAACTGAAGAATTTCTGCACAATGTCAGAAACCATCTCAGGGAAGCTCATTTGCGTGCTCGTCATCCTCACCTTGGTCTTGACCTGACTGCAGTTCAGCGTCATAAGCGACTTCAGTGGGCAAATGCTCACCTTTGATGGCCACTGGCATGCCGGAGAAGTGTGCTCTTCAAGGATGAATCCCGGTTTCAACTGTACCGGGCATATGGCAGACAGCGTCTATGACTTCATGTGGGCGAGCGGTTTGCTGTCAACGTTGTGAACAGAGTGCCCCATGGTGGCGGTGGGGTTATGGTATGGGCAGGCATAAGCTACGGAAAATGAACACACTTGCATTTTATCGATGACAATTTGAATGCACAGAGATACCGTGACGCAATCCTGAGGCCCATTGTCGTGCCATCATCTGCCGCCATCACCTCATGTTTCAGCATGATAATGTACGGCCCCATGTCGCAAGGATCTGTACACAATTCCTAGAAGCTGAAAATGTCACAATTCTTCCATGGCCTGCATACTCATCAGACATGTCACCCATTGAGCATGTTTCGGATGCTCTGGACCCGCCAATATCCAGCAACTTTGCACAGCCATTGAAGAGGAGTGGGACAATATTCCACAGGCCACAATCAACAGCCTGAGCAACTCTACGCGAAGGAGATGTGTTGCACTGCATGAGGCAAATGGTGGTCACACCAGATGCTGACTGGTTTTCTGATCCACACCCCTACCATTTTTTTTATGGTACTGTATCTGTGACCAACAGATGCATATCTGTATTCCCAGTCAAGTGAAATCCATAGATTAGGGCCTAATTAATTCATTTCAATTGACTGATTTCCTTATATGAGCTGTAACTCAGTAAAATCTTGTTGCATGTTGCATTTATATTTTTGTTCAGTGTAGGAGATCTCAGCTGGGCAGAGACAACATGGAAGGGAAGGAGGGTAATTGGGCTGGATGGACATGCTGCATCTGTCTACTTAACCTGGGTGCCAGCCTGAGATAGTGATAAAGCTAAAAAGTCTAAGACTGGCATCCAGGCTAATATAATAGCCCCATGAGAGTGTTCTATGATGCGTAAACATGCAAGTTCGTACACTAAATGATGTTGAATTGAACGGTTTTCACTCCCAGATGTATACAAGCACTTTGGCTATTGGTAGAGGCCTGAGCTCCACCAAAGCAGTTGGCTGTAGCAGTTTCCCAACAAAAGCATTTGTGCTCCCGACTCTCCCTTTGTGTCCTTATCGTCCTTCCCAAAAAGTGACACATTCTGCATGGCTAAGTAGGGCCAGCCTTAGAGCCCTTTCACTCCCCATTTCACGCTGTAATAAAACGCAGCAGTTGTTGCACTGTGGAGCCCTGAAAGGCTTTCTGTGGGGCCGATGTGAGAGTCAGGGACTGAATGGCTGCCAATGCGACAGCACCATCCTCACTTTGTCACGGCGAAGGGGGGAGAGGAGAGGGTTGGGAGAGGCAGGGGAGTGGGGGGAGAGAAAACTTGGCTGTGTGTGTGTGTGTGTGTGTGTGTGTGTGTGTGTGTGTGTGTGTGTGTGTGTGTGTGTGTGTGTGTGTGTGTGTGTGTGTTTGTGTTTGTGTTTGTGTTTGTGTTTGTGTTTGTGTTTGTGTTTGTGTTTGTGTACATGCGTGCATCTTAGAACTTCCACTCCCCAGGCAGCTAAGCTGGTTATCTCGGTCCATCGTAAAAAAGGCTAATTCCCCAACGGGGACAGCTGGATCAACACACACTTTGACAAAATGTATTGTATAAAATGTCACAAAAATTGTTTTGCTTCAGTTAATGAAGCGTGAACCGTTACCAATCGAGATTGACCCAGGCTTCACAATATGCACTGCAGACATAACAAAAGGCAGCAACATCATTCATAGTAATGTATTACATATACAGTGGGGAGAACAAGTATTTCATACACTGCCGATTTTGCAGGTTTTCCTACTTACAAAGCATGTAGAGGTCTGTAATTTTTATTATAGGTACACTTCAACTGTGAGAGACGGAATCTAAAACAAAAATCCAGAAAATCACATTGTATGATTTTTAAGTAATTAATTTGCATTTTATTGCATGACAAAAGTATTTGATACATCAGAAAAGCAGAACTTAATATTTGGTACAGAAACCTTTGTTTGCAATTACAGAGATCATACGTTTCCTATAGGTCTTGACCAGGTTTGCACACACTGCAGCAGGGATTTTGGCCCACTCCTCCATACAGACCTTCTCCAGATCCTTCAGGTTTCGGGGCTGTCGCTGGGCAATACGGACTTTCAACTCCCTCCAAAGATGTTCTATTGGGTTCAGGTCGGGAGACTGGCTAGGCCACTCCAGGACCTTGAGATGCTTCTTACGGAGCCACTCCTTAGTTGCCCTGGCTGTGTGTTGTTTCGGGTCGTTGTCATGCTGGAAGACCCAGCCACGACCCATCTTCAATGCTCTTACTGAGGGAAGGAGGTTGTTGGCTAAGATCTCGATACATGGCCCCATCCATCCTCCCCTCAATACGGTGCAGTCGTCCTGTCCCCTTTGCAGAAAAGCATCCCCAAAGAATGATGTTTCCACCTCCATGCTTCACGGTTGGGATGGTGTTCTTGGGGTTGTACTCATCCTTCTTCTTCCTCCAAACACGGCGAGTGGAGTTTCGACCAAAAAGCTCTATTTCTGTCTCATCAGACCACATGACCTTCTCCCATTCCTCCTCTGGATCATCCAGATGGTCATTGGCAAACTTCAGACGGGCCTGGACATGCGCTGGCTTGAGCAGGGGGACCTTGCGTGCGCTGCAGGATTTTAATCCATGACGGCGTAGTGTGTTACTAATGGTTTTCTTTGAGACTGTGGTCCCAGCTCTCTCCAGGTCATTGACCTGGTCCTGCCGTGTAGTTCTGGGCTGATCCCTCACCTTCCTCATGATCATTGATGCCCCACGAGGTGAGATCTTGCATGGAGCCCCAGACCGAGGGTGATTGACCGTCATCTTGAATTTCTTCCATTTTCTAATTGCACCAACAGTTGTTGCCTTCTCACCAAGCTGCTTGCCTATTGTCTGAAGCCCATCCCAGCCTTGTGCAGGTCTACAATTTTATCCCTGATGTCCTTACACAGCTGTCTGGTCTTGGCCATTGTGGAGAGGTTGGAGTCTGTTTGATTGAGTGTGTGGACAGGTGTCTATTATACAGGTAACGAGTTCAAACAGGTTCAGTTAATACAGGTAATGAGTGGAGAACAGGAGGACTTCTTAAAGAAAAACTAACAGGTCTGTGAGAGCCGGAATTCTTACTGGTTGGTAGGTGATCAAATACTTATGTCATGCAATAAAATGCAAATTAATTACTTAAAAATCATACGATGTGATTTTCTGGATTTTTGTTTTAGATTCCGTCTCTCACAGTTGAGATGTACCTATGTTAAAAATTACAGACCTCTACATGCTTTGTAAGTAGGAAAATCTACAAAATCGGCAGTGTATCTAATACTTGTTCTCCCCACTGTAGGAGACATTTTCCTATACCGCCTGAGCATATTTGTACAATCATAGGGCGGGTTTAGGAGAGATGTGAGTGGCTTTCCGACGACAAGCTATGTTTAATTCCTTCATTTCATTACTGTACTGTGATCAATCAAATAAACATTTGCTATTTTGGTAATTTATTAGGATCCCCATTAGTTGTTGTGAAAGCCGCAGCTACTCTTCCTGGGGTCCACACAAAACATGAAACATTACATAACACAGAACATTAATAGACAGAGAACAGCTTAAGGACAGATCTACAGTGGATTCGGAAAGTATTCAGACACCTTGACTTTTTCCACATTTTGTTACGTTACAGCCTTACTCTAAAATTGATTAAATTGTTGTTGTTTTTTCCTCATCAATTTACACACAATACCCCATAAATTACAAAGCATAAACAGGTTAGACATTTTGCCAAATTCATACAAAATAAAAAACTGAAATATCACATTTACATAAAGCATTCAGACACTTTACTCAGTACTTTGTTGAAGCACAATTGGCAGTGATTACAGCCTCGAGTCTTCTTGGGTATGATGCTACATGCTTGGCACACCTGTATTTGGGGAGTTTCTCCCATTCTTCTCTGTAGATCCTCTCAAGCTCTGTCAGGTTGGATGGGGAGCGTCGCTGCACAGCTATTTTCAGGTCTCTTTCAGAGGATGTTCGATTGGGTTCAAGTCCGGGCTCTGGCTGGGCCACTCAAGGCCATTCAGAGACTTGTCCCGAAGCCACTCCTGTGTTGTCTTGGCTGTGTGCTTAGGGTCGTTGTCCTGTTGGAAGGTGAACCTTCGCCCCAGTCTGAGGTCCTGAGCGCTCTGGAGCAGGTTTTCATCAAGGATCTCTCTGTACTTTGCTCCGTTCATCTTTCCCTCGATCCTGACTAGTCTCCCAGTCCCTGCCACTAAAACATCCCACAGCATGATGCTGCTACCACCATGCTTCACCGTAGGGATGATGCCAGGTTTCCTCCAGACGTGACGCTTGGCATTCAGTCCAAAGACTTCAATCTTGGTTTCATCAGACCAGAGAATCTTGTTCTCATAGTCAGACTCCTGTAGGCGCCTTTTGGCAAATTCCAAAAAGGGCTGTCATGTGCCTTTTACTGAGGAGTGGCTTCCGTTTGGCCACTCTTTTATAAAGGCCTGATTGGTGGAGTTCTGCAGAGATGGTTGTCCTTCTGGAAGGTTCTCCCATCTCCACAGAGGAACTCTGGAGCTCTGTCAGAGTGACCATCGGGTTGTTGGTCACCTCCCTGACCAAGGCCGGGCGGCCAGCTCTATGAAGAGTCTTGGTGGTTCCAAACTTATTCCATTTAAGAATGATGGAGGCCACTGTGTTTTTGGGGACTTTCAATGCTGCAGACATTTTTTGGTACCCTTCCCCAGATCTGTGCCTCGACACAATCCTGTTCTGGACTTGGGGACTATGAAAAGACCCCTGGTGGCATGTCTGGTGGGGTAAGTGTGTTTGTCAGAGCTGTGCATAAGTTGACTATGCAAACTATTTGGAATTTTTAACACATTGTTTCTTATAAAAATAAGTGATGCAGTCAGTCTCTCATCAACTCCTAGCCAAGAGAGACTGGCATGCATAGTATGTATATTAGCCCGCTGATTACAATGAAGAGCAAGACATGCCGCTCTGTTCTAGGCCAGCTGCAACTTAACTAGGTCTTTCATAGAAGCACTTGACCACATGTCCGGACAGTAATCAAGATAAGACAAAACTAGAGCCTGCAGAACTTGCGTTATGGAGTGTGGTGTCAATAAATGCTCTTTGTTATGGACAGACCTCTCCCCATTTTTAAAACCCTTGAATCTATATACATTTTGACCATGACAGTTTACAATCTAAGGTAACACCAAGTAATTTAGTCTCCTCAACTTGTTCAACAGACACACCATTCATTACCAGATTCAGCGGAGGTCTAGAGCTTAGGGAATGATTTGTACCAAATACAATACTCTTCGTTTTAGAGATGTTCAGGACCAGTTTATTACTGGCCACAAACTGACTGCAACTCCTTGTTAAGGATTTCGTTGACTTCATTAGCTGTGATTGCTGACGTGTATATGGTTGAATCATCAGCATACATGGACACACAGGCTTTGTGTAATGCCAGTGGCATGTCATTGGTAAAAATATAAAAAAAGTAGAGGGCCTAGAGAACTTCCCTGCAGTACACCACACCCTACATGTTTGACATTAGAGAAGCTTCCATTAAAGAAAACTCTTTGAGTTCTATTAGATAGATAGCTCTGAATCCACGATATGGCAGAAGTTGAAAAGCCATAACACATACGTTTTCTCAACAACAGGTTATGGTCAATAATATAAAAGGCTGCACTGAAATCTAACAGTACAGCTCCCACAATCTTCTTATTATCAAATTCTTTCAACCAATCATCAGTCGTTTGTGTCTGTGCAGTACATGTTGAGTGCCCTTCTCTATAAGCATGCTAAAAGTCAGTTAATTTGTTTACAGAGAAATAGCATTGTATTTGGTCAAACACCAAGAGCTGGCAGCAAGTTGATTGGTCTGCTGTTAGAACCAGTAAAGGCCTTTTTACCACTCTTGGGTAGCGGAATGACTTTGGCTTCCCTCCAGGCTTGAGGACAAACACCTTCCTCTAGACTCAGATTAAAGAGATGACAGATAGGAGTGGCTATAGAGTCAGTTACCATCCTCAGTAGCCTTCCATCTAAGTTGTCAATGCCAGGAGGTTTGTCATTATTGATCGATAACAATAATTTTTCCACCTGTCCCACACTAACTTTGCAAAATTCAAACTTACAATGTTTTTCTTTCATTATTTGTTTTGTATGCATGAATACGATGGCTCACTGTTCGTTGTTTGCATTTCCTGCTTAAGTTTGCCCACTTTGCCAATTAAGTAATCTTTAAAATACTTGGCAACATCAAATGGTTTTGTGATCTGATTCGATGAAAGATGGAATTGAATGTCTTTCTGCCCATAATTTCATTTTAAATATGTCAACGTTTTTTTCCATAATTCTTTATATCATTGATCATGGCTTCATAATACAGTTTCTTCTTCTTTTTGTTAAGTTTAGTCACATAATTTCTCCATTTGCAGTAAGTCAGCCAGCCAGATGTGCAGCCAGACTTATTAGCCACTCCTTTTGCCCCATCTCTTTCAACCATACAGTTTTTAAATTCCTCACCAATCCATGGAGCCATAACAGTTCTAACAGTCAGTTTCTTAACAGGTGCATGTTTATCAATAATTGGAAGCAATTTCATAAATTCATCAAGTGCAGTGTCTGGATGCTCCTTATTAATCACATCAGACCAACAAATATGTTTTACATTATCCACATAAGAGTCACATCAAAAACGTTTGTATGATTTCTTATACACTATTTTAGGTCCAGCTGTTGGAACCTTGGTTCCCCTAGATATAGCCACTATATTGTGATCACTGCATCCAATGGGTACGGTTACAACATAATATTTCTACACGTGGATAACCAATGTGAGAGCTTCCCATCCATCCCCTCAACTGTGAAGTTGACTATAAAGTCACCTAGGCACTATGCATACATAACAGGCCTTCCAATCCATTGTCTAGGTTTTCCTCAATCTATCCCATAAAGTAAAATATGGCTGGGGCCAGTAGAAACTGTCGATCACGGTCCTGAAGTTCAGCGTCAGCTTGGCAAGGCGAGGTGGTGGGGGGGGGGGGGGGGGTATTTACGAGGCATGTCTGGTCCCTGGGAGGGTGCAGAGCTGCAGCAGGAGGGACCAGACTCCTCTGGGAGAGAGTGATAGGAGGGGCTCTGTTGATCACAAGCTGTAAATCTCACCTCCTATCTATTCTGCTGCCCTGGCGCTTTTCACGCACACCACCAGACTCAATTACTCCAGCGGCACTTGCTAGGCGCCCCGCTCATATTTATCGACCCACACAGGAGCTACCACTGGACACCAGGACCTACTCTGGGGTTGTGGTTAAAGTGCTCTCTCTTTTTATCTTGCTCTCTCTCTCTGTATATCTTTCTCCCGCTCGGTCTCTTTCTCTCTCGCTTGCTATGAGCACCATTACTCTTGATGGTTCCCTACATTCCCCCTCATTCATATTCATGGCAGAAGGCCCACTTCAAACTGCATTAGAAAATTCAAAGTCAGCTTGATTTACACTGAACAAAAATATAAACGCAACGTGTAAAATGTTGGTCCCATGTTTCATGAGCTGAAATAAAAAATCCCAGAAGATTTCCATACACACAAAAAGCTTATTTCTCTCAAAGTTTGTGCACAAATTTGTTTACATCCCTGTTAGTGAGCATTTCTCTTTTGCCAAGATAATCCATCCACCATCCACAATACCACAGATGTCTTAAGTTTTGAAGAAGCTTGCAATTGGCATGCTGACTGCAGGAATGTCCACCAGAGCTGTTGCCAGAGAATTGAATGTTCATTTCTCTACTATAAGTTGCCTCCAATATCTTTTTAGACAATTTCGCAGTACATCCAACCGGCCTCACAACCGCAGACCACGTGTAACCTCGCTGGCCCATGACCTCCACATCCGGCTTCTTCACCTGCAGGATCGTCTGAGGGGGGCTGGGGGGAGTGCTGAGGAGTATTTATTTCTGTAATAAAGCCCTTTTGTGGGGAAAGACTCATTCTGCTTGGCTGGGTCTGGCTCCCCAGTGGGTGGGCCTGGCTCCCAAGTGGGTGGGCCTATGCCCTCCCAGGCCCCTCCATGGCTGCACCCCTGCCCAGTCATGTGAAATCCATAGATTAGGGCCTAATTTATTTATTTCAATTGACTGATTTCCTTATATAAACAGAAACTCAGTAAACTCTTTGAAATTTTTGCATGTTACATTTATATTTTTGTTCAGTATACAGTGAGGGAAAAATGTATTTGATCCCCTGCTGATTTTGTACGTTTGCCCACTGACAAAGAAATTATCAGTCTATAATTTTAATGGTAGGTATATTTGAACAGTGAGAGACAGAATAACAACAAAAACATCCAGAAAAATGTATGTCAAAAATGTTATAAATTAATTTACATTTTAATGAGGGAAATATATATTTGACCCCCTCTCAATCAGAAAGATTTCTGGCTCCCAGGTGTCTTTTATACAGGTAACAAGCTGAGATTAGGAGAAAACTCTTAAAGGGAGTGCTCCTAATCTCAGCTTGTTACCTGTATAAAAGACACCTGTCCACAGAAGCAATCAATCAATCAGATTCCAAACTCTCCACCATGGCCAAGACCAAAGAGCTCTCCAAGGATGTCAGGGACAAGATTGTAGACCTACACAAGGCTGGAATGGGCTACAAGACCATCGCCAAGCAGCTTGGTGAGAAGGTGACAACAGTTGGTGCGATTATTCGCAAATGGAAGAAACACAAAATAACTGTCAATCTCCCTCGGCCTGGGGCTCCATGAAAGATCTCACCTCGTGGAGTTGCAATGATCATGAGAATGGTGAGGAATCAGTCCAGAACTACACGGGAGGATCTTGTCAATGATCTCAAGGCAGCTGGGACCATAGTCACCAAGAAAACAATTGGTAACACACTACACCGTGAAGGACTGAAATCCTGCAGCGCCTGCAAGGTCCCCCTGCTCAAGAAAGCACATATACAGGCCTGTCTGAAGTTTGCCAATGAACATCTGAATGATTCAGAGGAGAACTGGGTGAAAGTGTTGTGGTCATATGAGACCAAAATGGAGCTCTTTGGCATCAACTCAACTCGCTGTGTTTGGAGGAGGAGGAATGCTGCCTATGACCCCAAGAACACCATCCCCACCGTCAAACATGGGAGGTGGAAACATTATGCTTTGGGGGTGTTTTTCTGCTAAGGGGACAGGACAACTTCACTGCATCAAAGGGACGATGGACGGGGCCATGTACCGTCAAATCTTGGGTGAGAACCTCCTTCCCTCAGCCAGGGCATTGAAAATGGGTCGTGGATGGGTATTCCAGCATGACAATGACCCAAAACACACGGCCAAGGCAACAAAGGAATGGCTCAAGAAGAAGCACATTAAGGTCCTGGAGTGGCCTAGCCAGTCTCCAGACCTTTATCCCATAGAAAATCTGTGGAGGGAGCTGAAGGTCCGAGTTGCCAAACGTCAGCCTCGAAACCTTAATGACTTGGAGAAGATCTGCAAAGAGGAGTGGGACAAAATCCCTCCTGAGATGTGTGCAAACCTGGTGGCCAACTACAAGAAACGTCTGACCTCTGTGATTGCCAACAAGGGTTTTGCCACCAAGTACTAAGTCATGTTTTGCAGAGGGGTCAAATACTTATTTCCCTCATTAAAATGCAAATTAATTCATAACATTTTTGACATTTTTCTGGATTTTTTTGTTGTCATTCTGTCTCTCACTGTTCAAATAAACCTACCACTAAATTATAGACTGATCATGTCTTTGTCAGTGGGCAAACATACAAAATCAGCAGGGGATCAAATACTTATTTCCCCTCACTGTACATCCAAATCCATATTCAAGTCAAGTGTTTTTATTTGTACCCTGTCCTAGAAAACACTCAGTGAAATCCGTGACATATTTGAAATTAAATAATTAAAGTTGCACATCTGGTGAGGAGTTGCCTGTCAGGTGATGCACACTGGGAGTTTCAAAACAAGCCGAGGTCAACAAATCAGAACAGTTTAAACATATTTCATCAAGTGTTGGGTTGTGATGTGAATAAGTAGAAAATGGTATGTTCTAAAGGCTTTCCAATAGGTCATTGACTGGTCATTAACTTTCATAGGATTGTAAAGATTTGGAGAATAAATCTGGGTGGAGTGATTGTACCATGATCAATAAACGATAAAGTTCAGCGTACCTTGAGTTCAGTAAACCTTCAACGTTGTTCTTTCAGTGGACTGTGAGTAAGATGAGGTGTGGTCGTGCATAAGACTCTCAGGTTGTCTCTCTCTCTGCTCACAGTAAACCAACACAGGTGCTGGTTTAGAAAGGCAGTCGAGGCATGCTGCCACACTAGAGTGTGTGAGTGGATTAGATATTTCAAGGTTTGAGGAGAAGGAGACAGATGAACTGAAGTGCTTTAACTTGAAACATGATTCTACATCCCTCTCCCCAGCACACACACGCACACCTTTCATCACAATTGAAGTCCTGGTTGGACTCAAGACAACTCAAACTTCAAAGGCCATCCCATCGGTTTGTGTTGGTTATGATGTTTACCATGGATTACATGACTCATGTCACCATACGCCCTCTCATAGGTTCACAGCACAGAGTAAGGATAACACAGACATGCCTCTTTCTCAATGTCTGTCATATAACAGACTAGGGGAAGAAAAACCGTCTGGTTTCCATCGCTCTCTTCCTACAGAGATAATCAACTCCTTTCATAAGGCCTTTGATCTTTGGTTTTTATCTCACATTTTTTCCAAAACTCATCTATCAACCACTTTCTATCTGGGGAAATACATTTGAATTCAAATCACTTTTTGACAGCATCCCTTTATATTTAAACAAAACTTTCCAAACATGTTTGCCCATGGAAGAAGTGGTCAGAAAGTGACTTTTTGGATCTGAATGCCAAAACATTCAGGAGATAAAAGTGCTCAAAGTTGACCCATTTTGCATACCCCACCATACCATGAGACATCCATGTCTTCATCACCGGAAAAGATAAACGGTTGAGTTTGATATCATTTAAAAGCTTACAAACAAACAGTGTTGTCAAACTATTTTATTATTTCTTTTTGAAAAAAAGTTGATCTAAAAATGCATCAACTCTGATTGTTTTAATATTCGCATATGGTGTAGCTGGTACACCATTTAAATGTAAATTAAATTGAAATGTAAACTTTAATTACTACGACAAATTTAAACATATATTCCCATTCAAGTAAATATTCTCTGACGGGTGGACTTCCAACCATCTTTGTGGTACCATTTGAAAGTTGACATTTAAATTGTATTCACATTTTAGTACATTTATCAGCCAAAACATGACACCCACCTTGTATTCAAGAGCATGCTGTGTCTCAACCAATAGCGGCACAACACAAAAACCTTAGATGATATAAAATAGGGTGTAAACTACAACATATGTCAATATGAAGAAAAAAATTCTGATTTTACACATTCTTTGATAATTGACATTTAAAAAGGTGAAACAAATCACATCATTTTTATTAAAACAATTTTTCCCCCCAGAAATTATAAAATAGTTTGACAACCCTGTCTGTAAGCTTTTAAATTATATCAATCCCAAACATTGATATTTTCCACTGATGAAGGCATGGCTGTCTAATGGTTAAAAAAAAATTTATGCAATCACTAACTGTAAGTCGCTCTGGATAAGAGCGTCTGCTAAATGACTAAAATGTAAAATGTATGGTGGGGTATGCAAAATGGATCAACTTTGACCACCTTTATCTCTTGAATGTTTTGGCATTCAGGTCCAAAATGTCACTTTCTGAGCATTTCTACAATAAGCAAATATGTATGGAAGGTTTCAGTCAAATCAAAAGGGGTGCTGTCAAAAAGTGATTTAATTCAAATTGATTTACTCATCTAACATTTGCTGTGAGTCATAAGCTGTCAAGGCATAAAGCAATTCAATTTTACCCGGAATACTTTTATAGCTCATGCACCAATCTTAATTAACAGGGTAATAACAATGATGACCTGGAGGAATGCATGCCAAGTAAGTCAACATACATTTCTTAATGTTTTTTGGCACAATTAGCGATTGAATTACGTGTCAACTCTAAACACCATACAGCCTTGAAAGAGAAGTAGTTATAACACGTTGTGAATGTCATTATCCATCCAATGTTTTCAAACCAACAAAAACAACACTGTGCTGCCACTAATCGGCTGAAATCTATATGGTTGAAGACTTGCTATTATGTTCTTCAATAGAGAGCAGGAAACAATGAGCAACCTAGCAGGTGGTATCACAGACATTCTTTGAGTTTCACTTTAATTATTAATTGAAATGCAGTTGAAGGGAACAGACAACAAAGAGCCGTGGAGGAATATCTTGCCAGAAAGGGAGAAGGGGGGAAAAGGGGGAGGGGGAGTTCATGCATTAGAAATGTACCCCACAATCGAAGTTGCCTGCGTTATTTATGAGCTAAAATAAACACCCAGCCCAGCCAAGATCGGAGCTTTGTCTGTCTGCTGTGGAATGCAATAGCAGTTCACACTTAATACTTCACGACTGAAGTTTCACCCATAACAGCCATCCAACCAACCACTGACATCCCACTCACTACTATGTTTCTGAAACATGCATACCAACACAATACTCAAAGCGGCAACAAAGCTGATTTGACTCATTCTGTTCTGGTCCTTTGGTACGGTTGTTACATTATGCCACCAGCCAACCAGCCAGACAAGAGATGGATATTACAGTGGCCAGTAACGTGAGCCTCACTTATCACTTTTCTCAGGGCTCGGTTGACACGTCATGACAAATAGACTCAACAGGATGTCTCAATCAGACGGGGTCAGATGGGTTAAAAACATGTCCAGTTGTCCTTTCACTGTGCTGCGGTGCCTCTGTGACTGTGGGCCCTATGGCTGTCCCCCTCTCTGTCCCACGCCACTCTGCTTAACGTCCCATCTGATTTACTGTACTCTAGTCTCTCCCCCATACCAGTGATGATGGGAACCACCACATCATCCTGCATGATGATGGACAGATGAAAGCGTAGACTGGGAGAACGAGCTAATGCACTTTCCCAGCGTCACTGTGTCATTTGTTTAGGTTTTGTTCGCAATGCAAGATTTCAAGTTGTGATAATCAGATCATATTTTCCGCAGAGTAGAAGAGAGAGAAAATTATATTTCTGTTATGAGCAATGTAGTCAGTGGTGAATTGGGGAGATAGCGGGCGATTAAATGCATTTAGGCTTCGCTAACATGCTCCTGCTGGACCCGTAGATGTTACGCGGTGGAATTGTGTCTGGACGGGGACTCAAGGAATTACAAATGAAATGTGGAGGATTTGGAGTCAGGAGACTTCAGACCACTCTCCCTATCTAGGTCAGAAACATCTGCAACATGACAAGTCTTCAGAGGGAGTGAGACTGACCTGATAACATTCCACTGCCATTTCCTGTTGATTGAGGTTAGAGAAACAAATCCACTATCCCACTCAACCAGCCCCCACTAACATGTCACATATGTCTCCCGAGTGGCGCAGTGGTCTAAGGCGCTGCATCGCAGTGCTAGCTGTGCCAGTAGAGATCCTGGTTCGAATCCAGGCTCTGTCGTAGCCGGCCGCGACCGGGAGACCCATGGGGTGGCGCACAATTGGCCCAGCGTCGTCCAGGGTAGGGGAGGGAATGGCCGGCAGGGATGTAGAGCATGGCGTTTGCAACGCCAGGGTTGTGGGTTTGATTCCCAAGGGGGGCCAGTATGAAAATAAATTAACTGGAAGTCGCTCTGGATAAGAGCGTCTGCTAAATGACTAAAATGTAAATGTAACATACACTTAACGGTAGTGTTCTTCCTCATATGATCTGTATCATCTCTACCAATGAGAATATATTGAGGAACACAAAAGCCAGAATATCAATATTCAGAGCATGGGATGTTTTACCCAGAGGGCCAGGTCAAAGGTCACTGGATTTACACTGCTGCGTGTTTGTAGGGATCAAGCTAGAGCTTAGGACAGAATGGTTGATTTCTCGATTTGGAGCCTTTGGAAATCCTAGCTGTGTAAATGACTCCTCTGCTGACCAGTGACCACACTAACTATCAGAGCATTACTATGGACTTCATCATACCAGGGACGCCCCAATGAATGTCACAGAAGATCTGTGCAGTTTCATTTTATGATTTGGCGATCTCGAACATGACGTGATTGATTCAATTACAAATATCCATTGTAAAAAACACCCTCCTGTTGATGACTTTCTATAACAAACTAACAATCCAACCTTTCCTTCAAATCACATTTTATTTGCCACATGCGCCGAATACATTACAGTGAAATGCTTACTTAAAAGCCCTTAACCAACAATGCAGTTAAGAAAATAAAAAGTGTTAAGTAAAAAATAGATAAGTAAAAAAATAAAATAATAATAATAATAATTAAAGAGCAGCAGTAAAATAAAATAACAGTAGGGAGGCTATATACAGGGGGTACCGGTACAGAGTCAATGTGCGGGGGCACCGGTTAGTCGAGGTGTGCAGGGGCACCGGTTAGTCGAGGTGTGCGGGGGCACCGGTTGTGCGGGGGCACCGTTTAGTCGAGGTGTGCAGGGGCACCGGTTAGTCGAGGTGTGCGGGGGCACCGGTTGTGCGGGGGCACCGGTTAGTCGAGGTGTGCGGGGGCACCGGTTAGTCGAGGTGTGCGGGGGCACCGGTTAGTCGAGGTAATTCAGTGATAATTCTACTCTAAGAGCTCTAAAAGTAGGGATGACAACATCAGGAGAGGAGAGGACTAAGCTATGGGCTGAGCTTGTGGGTGCTGATAAGCCACGCGGTCAATAGAAAACAGCACAGCGCTCCTCGTCCGCAGAATGGGAATAAACAACATGCAGATTGTCCCGGCGTGACAGGTCATTATTGCTTGAAAAGGATTTGACAAGCAGTTGTGATTACAATGATCCTCCTAGAAAAGCAATAAAAAATTAATAAAACGCCTGACATTTGACAAGGAGATGTGTCAAACCATTGTAGCTGTATAAGCTTCTTTCTGATTAACAGTTTATTTGGGGCATTTGAAGATGCTTTCTGCACATTAACCTCAATGACATACCCAAATCTAACTGCCTGTAGCTCAGGACCTGAAGCAAGGATATGCATATTCTTGATACCATTTGAAAGGAAACACTTTGAAGTTTGTGGAAATGTGAAATTAATGTAGGAGAATATAACACATTAGATCTGGTAAAAGATAATACAAACAAAAAAACATGCGTTTTCACTAGATGGCAGCAGTGTGTGTGCAAAGTTTCAGATTGATCCAGTGAAGCATTGCAAATACTGGACTATTTTGTATCAAGTCTGCCCAAATGTGCCGAATTGGTCAATTGATACATTTTCAAGTACATAACTATAGAGAACATACAAAAATGATATGGTAATACAAAATGTAAGTTTACACACTCCCAGGAATGTCATACATGATGGATCATTAGCTGATACACTAACTTTCACACATCTAGATGGCCGGGCGGGGTTGGTGTGGAGCCAGAGACAGCAGGGGTTCAAACTGTAGAACCCAGTTCCCACATTTGAATATAAAAATGGGATTTTATCAAACAAAACTATGCTACATTTTATCTCTGGGACCGTTAGGATGACAAATCAGAGCAAGATTACTGAATGTAAGTACATTATTTACCTTCAGAGGTGAATGTATCAAACCAGTTGCCGTGATAAGTCTGTTGTTGTGACCATGCTTGTCACTTATGAACATTTTTGAACATCTTGGCATGGTTCTGTTATAATCTCCACCCGGCACAGCCAGAAGAGGACTGGCCACCCCTCATAGCCTGGTTCCTCTCTAGGTTTCTTCCTAGGTTTTCGCCTTTCTAGGGAGTTTTTCCTAGCCACCGTGCTTCTACACCTGCATTACTAGCTGTTTGGGGTTTTAGGCTGGGTTTCTGTACAGCACTTCGAGATATTAGCTGATGTAAGAAGGGCTATATAAAATAAAATTGATTGTTGTTGTGCACTCTCCTCAAACAATAGCATGGTATTTTTTCACTGTAATAGCTACTGTAAATTGGACAGTGCAGTTAGATTAACATGAATTTTAGTTTTCTGCCCATATAAGACATGTCTGTATCCTGGAAAGTTTGCTGTTATTTACAACAGTCATGGTAATCACATTAGCACACGTTAGCTCAACCGTCCCATATACGGGACACCGTATATGGGACGGTTGAGCTAACGTGAGGTTAAAAACATCAGTTGATGCATGGTTGAACAGTAAGCACTCCAAATAGCTTCTTGAAATGACAAACAAATATCTGTTTATATTAGTGACTCACATTTCCAAGAGATGCCTTAGAGGAGACACCCATGGTAATGCAACTTTTTCCTTCAGCTATTCACTATTGAGTCCTCACCTCCTCAGAAGCACAGGAATGTTCCGAAGGGAACTATCACCACCAGAGAAAGTCTAGGGGCTGTAACCTCAGTGAGGAGAGAATGCTCGTCTCCAGCGTTGATGGTCTGGTGCTGCTGTGGGGGTTCTCTCCCTACCACCCACATTGTGAATAATGAGCTCCACAGATAGCAGGCAATGGAGCAACCCCCCTCAGTCAATGAAACTTAACAGCCATGTCCAGATCCTTCCTGCTAGGACTGACCAGCCTTGCTTCACACTCCTCCTCCTCCGCCACACACACAAACAGGCCTCAGACTCAAACACCATTCAAATATAAAAGTACAGGGCGGAGAGTGGAAGGAATAAACAGTAAGAGATGTGCACACTGTTCTCAAAAACGACCACCACTGTCCAATGAGAAAAATAAGCGGTGTGAAGGAATACCAGTGATAATAATTGTATGTACAGTGCATTACTTTTTCCACTTTTGGTTTTATTAATTTATTGCCCGCCTGTGTAACTACTAAACTGCGTGCTGACTGTACACTGTACTGCATGATTGTAGCGGGTTTACTAACGCGTTAGTTCTAGTAGCTATGTTAACTATGACGTTAGCTAATATGGTGACAACGATGTAGGCTGTGTGTAACGGTTAGCGGTTATGATATGAAGGTTTGGCTTGGAAAGGTTTTTTGGCCTGGTCACAGACAGCTGATGTGTTGTGCACTGAAGTCAACAGGTGAAGGGAAAAGGTGAGAGGAGGAGAGCGTGTAGATATGAGAAGGAATTATACAAATGAGCAGATCATGCTGTTTGTATGTGGCTGCTATGAATGTGAACTGTTTGCGTGTGACCGGGGTGTATTCATTCCACCAATTCTATTGAAATATATTTCTTAAACAGAAGCAAACAGAATGAAACGGGGATAAACATACCTGAATTTGTCCAATAGAAACTCTCGTTTTCAACTGTTGGACTAATGATTACACCCTAGATCAGCTAGATGCAGGCAAGAGTGTGCAAGGCTGTATAGAATGTGTCACTGTCTGGAATGACAGTCATCCAACATGCTTTAATAGAAATATGGCAATGCTCATTAAAAAAATAATCTTAAAAACGGCACCGACCGCCACCGCAGCACACACTTGACAGTAATTTCCCCAAAAGGTGCTTTGAAGTGCGTCCAAGCAGACAAAGTCCCAGCCATGCCACGACCATAAACCATCCACACAGCACCTACTTTAGATCTTTTCACTGCGCCTCCAAAATATATAGTGCCTGTCGCCAAATTACCTTAGTAAATTGCCATGACACACTTTTCAAGTTCGTAGCCAATGAGGAATGCTATATTTTCCCAGAGCACATGCCATTATTTTGTTTTTTTAATGACAATTAATGCAGATTGAGGACCGAGCCAACGCTACCAATTCAATTTCATTAGACTGATTGACCTAGAAAAACACTACTGTTGGGGAAGCCGGATTTTTAAAAATTGCCGTGAGAAAACTAGTGGGTAAGAAAGGGGGGTGATGGCTTGCTTTGAAAGGCACTTTTGAATGAGAGACATACATAGCTCTCTAGTTCTTGCTATTCAAGCAAACTGCACTCAGGCATTCTTCCCAAAATGTAAATGTTCGGTTGAGACACGTGTTGTCCAATAGAATAAACAGTTGTTTGTTCTTAATGCAGGGATATCTAGCTCTATGGGTATGATGGGTAAGCAGAGTCAAAAGAGACACCTGGAGCATTTCAGTTCCATGAAGGACATGCACGACTCATTGACATTAAAAAGCTGTCCTTCAGACAATGTTGCTTTACAAAGCTTCTCTCTTGGCAAGCTCTGAAAACCTTGGTGGGTTGGTGATGTGGCTAGGCCGGGAAAACAGAGAGTGGAGAAGTCGTCAGTTCACTGCTGAGGGATGTTAGACTAAAGATTAATGGATTACATTTGTTCATCTTAGTGATGGGCTGAGCGTTCTAGTTCACTGAGAAATCCACCTCCCCGGTCAACAAGTGTGCATGACATTACATCTTCATTTCTAAGCATGATTTTCTTCTTAATCAAAAATATACTTTGGTCATACACCAAATAGAAAAACTGGATATTGGAGAAATTGGTTGAAAACTGGATATATTCCAACATCTCTCCAGACAAGTGTAACCGAGCGTGGCACACGTTTGGTTAATGAAGTGCATTGATTATTTGCAAACTGGCGTTTAGCTGTCTCAAGTCAATCCTAGCATTTGATTTGGAGTCTGGATCACACCCTTCGGGAAATCAGCCCCGTTAATGTCAGCCATACTCTGCATGTGGAAAGCTTTTTGGCTCACACACACACACACACACACACACACACACAAGGAGCAGGAAAAGAGAGAACACCCTGTTGTTTGGAAACTTTCGATGAGTACCTTATTCAAATCTCTCAAGTGGGACGCTATCAAAGCAGAGTAGACCAAATGACAATAGCTCATACAAATGCTGCCTGCACTCCAAATCGGTCCTCCTGGCGTCCCTTAGCTGAATAGGGGCTGGCCTGGTGTTATGGCATGCTAATGACTCCCCACCACCGCCACCTCTCCCGGCGAGCGGGCAGGGGGGTTAATCACCATGACAATGGGGGCTGCTGGGAGATGGGAGGCAATGGGAGCTGAATACGAGAAGGACGGGAGGACTTTCCCCCGTCTCAGATGAAAACTGGGAGGCTTTGATTTCCTAAACCGCTGACAGATGGAGAGTCACAGCATCTTTGTCTAAATAATTAACCAGTCTTTACCACACATTGTCCCCACTATGGACTTGGATGGATGGATAGAACGCAGGTCCAGGGAGGGGGAGGATGACTTTTTAGCCACAGCTTTTGTCCGTCTGTTTGACTGTGAGCTGTTCATGAAGTGAGGAGAAGCTAATCAGAGTCTGTAGAGCCATCCAGACAGAGGCACTGTACGACATGGGCCCATTTGGAGTGATTGTTTGAGCTGACACAATGGCCCCTGTGCTTTGAGAGGCTCAGAGAGAGAGACTCTGTAATCACTCCACTCAATTATGTCGATGTGAAGTGTGTGTGCATGTATGCTCCTCTAACAAGACCAAACTTTAGGGTTCTAGTCCTGGTTTGAATATCTGAACTCTTATTTGCTCAGTTCTAAAATAAACCAGAGGGATACATGTCTCTCATCAACAGATTGGAGTTCCGTATTATGATGGTGAACTTTGAATATTACTTTGTAAGTTGCTACATCATGTTCACACTCCAATAAATCATGTCTGAAAGTACAGGCTAAACAAGTGCAAACTGCTAACTGATATGTAACATGCACGCACGTGTGCACGCACGCACGCACGCACACTCACACACACACACACACACACACAGAGGGTAAATGAGTGCAAAGTCACATGCTTGTCAAGAGAACAAGATGTCCATGAAAGAATCTCTGGCATTTTCAGAGTTTCAGCCATGTAGTCGGTTGATTATGAAAACAGTATGCTGTGCTTGGACTTGCAGCCAGCAAAAGCCTTTTCAAACATAAAACTCATGATGAATGACAAGGGAATGGTTTGTGCCAAGAACCGATGTTGGCCATCACCATGGAAAGGAGAGAAACAAGTTTAGCTGCATTATAGTGAAAACAATGAAGGCTCTCCTTTAAAAGAAAAAATATCTCTCCTTTAAAACACACAGACAAGCTCATTAGGAATCACCTCAAAAGATAATCTTCTGGAGCCCAGAAATATTAACTTTGCATTTACATTTTAGTCATTTAGCAGATCCTACTTATAAGTACGTATAAATGTCGTACTGTACAGTATAATGTACTGATACTATGCATATGATCACACACACACACAAATAAATACAGTGCCTCTTCAGACCCCATTACATTTCCACCTTGGTACGTTACAGCCTTATTCTAAAATGGATAAAATATTTATTTTTTCCCCTCAATCTACACACAATAACCCATAATAACAAAGCAAAAACAGGTTTAGACATTTTTGCTAAGTTATAAAAAACAAATGTTCGATCGGGTTCAAGTCCGGGCTCTGGTTGGGCCACTCAAGGACATTCAGTGACTTGTCCCAAGGCTGTGTGCTTAGGGTCGTTGTCCTGTTGGAAGGTGAACCTTCTCCCCAGTCTGAGGTCCTGAGTGCTCTGGAGCAGGTTTTCGTAAAAGATCTCTCTGTACTTTGCTCCGTTCATCTTTCCCCTCGATCCTGACTAGTCTTCCAGTCTCTGCCGCTGAAAAACATCCCCACAACATGATGCTGCCACCACCACCATGCTTCACTGTAGGATGGTGCCAGGTTTCCTCCAGACGTGACGCTTAGCATTTAGGCCAAAGACTTCAATCTTGGTTTCATCAGACCAGAGAATCTTGTTTCTCATGGTCTGAGAGTCTTTAGGTGCCTTTTGGCAAACTCGCTGTCATGTGCCTTTTACTGAGGAGTGGCTTCCGTCTGGCCACTCTACCATAAAGGCCTGATTGGTGGAGTGCTGCAGAGATGGTTGTCTTTCTGGATGGTTCTCCCATCTCCACAGAGGAACTCTAGAGCTCTGTCAGAGTGACCATCAGATTCTTGATCACCTCCCTGACCAAGGCCCTTCTCTCCCAATTGGTCAGTTTGGCCGGGCGGCCAGCTGTAGGAAGAGTCTTGGTTGTTCCAAACTTCTTCCATTTAAGAATGATGGAGGCCACTGTGTTCTTGCGGACCCTCAATGCTTCAGAAATGTTTTGGTACCCTTCCTCAGATCTGTGCCTCGACACAATCCTGTCTCGGAGCTCTACGGACAATTCCTTTGACCTCATGGATTGGTTTTTGCTCTGACATGCACTGTCAACTGTGGGACCTTATATAGACAGGTGTGTGCATTTCCAAATAATGTCCAATCAATTGAATGTACCACAGGTGGACTCCAATCAAGTTGTAGAAACATTTCAAGGATGATCAATGGAAACAGGATGCACCTGAGCTCAATTTAGAGTCTCATAGTAAAGGGTCTGAATACTTATGTAAATAAGGTATTTCTGTTTTTAAGTTTTTAATACATTTGCAAAAAATTCTAAAAACCTGTTTTTGCTTTGTCTTTATGGGGTATTGTGTGAAGATTGCTGAAGATTTGTATATTTGTAATATATTTTAGATTAAGGCTGTAACGTAACAAAATGTGGAAAAAGTCAAGGGGTCTGAATACTTTCCGAAGGCACTGTATGATTTATAATAAAAACTCAATATAACAGTGTAAGAAACACAAACATTGACTCAGGAGAGTAATTGTTTTCTCTACCTGTGCTGCATGCTAAATGAACAAGAAATACAGGTTAGTACAGACAAGGATGAGATCCAATTTGTCATCGCCTCCCGTAAGCTATTCAGACAAAGTTTTTATAATGCAAAGGAAAACATGGGAGAGATGAAAAACAAACAGAGACACGCTTTCGTGAAAGAGAAAACTGTAAGCATCTGTAGAAGTGTGAATGACAACACTCGGCTTGACTATTTACTTCCTGGATGGAATTCAGCCCTCGGACTATGACATCATCAGGACAACGCGTAGGCTGGTTGCTGCTGTCCTGGTTTATGTGAACAGAAGGGTCTTTGACAGAGAGAAAGTATCAGTTGCTGTCCCAAATGGCACCCTATTTGCAGTAAAGTACCCTAATCTTGGCCAAGGTCACATAGGAACAAGCCAAAAGGTGGTCCACTATATAGTGAATAGGGTTCATCGTTGCCCCTTGTCTTTGATCCCCACTGTCATGTCATCATCATCATCCTACCTCCTGGTTGTCCTCCCAGAATGCCCTGGGCTGAGTCTATCAGTCTACTGTCTGCTCAGTGGGCTCAGCACCACAGTGAGGGGCTTGTCAACAGCTCCCAGAGAAGCTGAGAGGACGTGTCAGCACCATCCTTTCAGAGGACCTATCAACACCATCTTTGTATCAACTGTCTTCGGGACAGGGCACGAAAACCAAACAACACCTTCAGGAAACGCTGGATAAAATGGCCTACTGTAATTCTAATGAACAACAGGGGTTTAGTGGTGTCAAAGAAGGGTGGTGGAATCTCAATAACCCTAGAACAACTTGACTGATGAAAAGGTGAACAGCGTTCATGTAACTGCTATCATAGTTTCAAATTGTTCACCTAAAACTTCTATAAAGTTAGTCAGGTATCTCAAACTTGTTTTGTAAGTTTCTTGTTATTTCATTTAAAGCACATGCTGTCAATACTTGTTACATACCTTTGAGCACTGTTTGTGATTCTGACACCAAACCAAGGATCCATTATTCTGTAATGAAAATAGAGAGCAGATTATGAGTTACAATTTTCAATTCAATCATGATCAATGAAATGCTAAACACAAAGGAATTCAGTCCAGTACAGTAGCTATTCATACGATAATTCATAAGAACATCTGAAAAACAGAACAAAATGCTCAGAATCAGTTTCACCACAAAGCAAAAAAACTTTCCCATTTCTTTATTAGAAGGCAATTACCATTGGAAACGTATTTTTTTTAAACTAATTTGAGAGTCTTTGAATTTAGTAATACACTCCTACGTGTAACCTAAGGAAGCAAGGTCGGTGCGGGGCGGGGGCAGATCTCTGGTCAGTTTCAGTGTCATTCAGCAGAGCACTGTGACCTCAACTCTTATCAGCCTGTGTTTGATCTCACAACAGACATCCCAGAGGTCACTCACACAGGAACTGATGTCAGCACCCTAGTGTAGACTGCAGACACCTCCAATACCCCCTAATTGCTGTGGAAGTGCCACCTTCTGGATTCCATGAAGCCAAACATTTGGTCCTAATTATGCCGGCTAAAAACAGAGTGTCTCCCTGTCATCTTGAGAAGTTCCAATGGGATAAATTCCTGGCTCAAGTGGCCATTTCCTGAGCTCTAAAGAACCACAAGGCTATTCTCTCCAATTATGGTTTCACTTGGACATTAAATGTAAGATAAATGATCGCCCAGACAAATTGACCATTTGATTAACGTGCTAGTGGGGGGCAATTCCACAATAACAGAATGATGCTGAGACTCCAAAAACCAATGATTTTTGTTTGACATACATTTTAAAGTGAAAAATCTGAGAGTCTCAGCATCATTCTGTTACCATGGAATTGCCCTGAGCTAAAATGGTGCTATGGTTCTAGGTATGAAGGCTTGGGTGCATGTGTTTTGTGTTTCATTGATTCACTCAAATCCCCATTGAAGTTTGTCTGCCATTATGAATAGTTGGGAAATTCCAAATGTAGAGAAAGGAAACCTTCTCAATAAAGGCAATGAGTCTGAATTTCCATTCGCTGACGTATGTTACAAATGAAAGGTCACCGTTAGACATGAATCAGTGCTTTATTCCTTACAATAAGACACCGCACCAGGAATGACTGACTAGCCAAACTTTAAGGGTCTGTGAACCAGAAAGTCTGCATAAGTTCAATGTCAAGTTCAAAGTCTTCTCAAACAATGTAATCCAGTGGAAATTCCCAGTGAGACCTCGGGAAAGAACTTCTCATTAAAGGCTTTAATTTGCCATCCAGTACCAGTGAGTGTTGTGTGTTCGGTGTCAAGGATAATGGTCAGACAGTTTCAAAGACATTCATGGTGCATCGGGAAGTCTAGAGCAGAGACTTAAGGGCAATTCCATGGTAACAGAGTGACAGTGAGATGCTGATTTTTCACTTTAAAATGTATGTCAAACAAAAACCAATGATTGCAAAGTTAAGCAAACCATATAACTATGCTAAACAATTTCCACTGATTTCCATTTGACAAAAACACATTTACTTGAAGAACAGTGCAGATAGAAAGTTTGGTAACTAAATAAAACTGAGGGAGATTTTACCATAATTCTGTTACCAAATTTGCATCTGCACAGTTTTTCCAGTAAATGTTTTTATTTATTTATTTAGTTTTTTTTTTTATGTGTAAAAAGTAGTTATTGTTCATCGTGGAATTGCCCAAATGCTAATTGTAATAACAACATCATAAAGATATCCATGTTACTAATGAATAGGATGCAAGAGGGACGAATCTTCTCATATAATTTTACCAAACAAAGACCAAATTAATAGACGGAAATGTAGGCGACAAAGACCTATAGCTTACATTTCATAGTCAGCCCTGCCAGCTTGGAACAGGAAAACTTGAAGAATGCACCTTTAAAGCAGGCTGCAGCAGGGAATGAAACATTTTCTTCTGTAGTACTGTATGGACTGTATTTTGATTTAAATGTTGTGCTATATAACATTATGAATGATTTGACTATTTTTTACATGTGTAATACAAATCTAATGGCACTAAATATACCAAAAAAGATAAATCAAACATGTCAAAATCTATCAGTGCCACTGACTCTGTAAATAAAACCCTGGCATTTACACTGCGGGCAATCACTCAAGATAATTTATACAGATTGTCATGATTCCAGCCTGCTCCTAAATCACAGACCCTGTTTTTGACACCTTTTCTTGCCCATCCGTCAGTGGCGACAGACAGAGATCTGTGGAGGGGCTAATTTTGCTCAGTGACAGCATCCCTGCAGCACTGGTGGGGCTCAGTGGGATGTTGCCCCAGCTGTCCAAGCCTGACCCCAGCATGTCATGGACCAATGGGGAATAATTATAGGTCAGGACTTCATCCCAACAACTCAGTGGCATTCCTCAGCAGTTTCAATATTATGCAGTGCTGTCGAGGGACTGTCAAAGACTCCGATCAATGAATGCTTTCCAGATCCGGACATTCACTAAAATGACTTGGAGAAAAAATAAGCCAAATAGTTGCACTGTGTGTCTGAAAGTGGAGGTGAACTCACAGCTTTCTCTGTGTCACCGGTGAAGTCATGTAAACACAGATTCACCCCAGAGATGTATTATGGCTTGTGCCAGCTGAGAAGGCAGAGCAGGTGACCAGGGGCATGTTGTATTTCTAGACATCTGAGGAACATGGACAAAAAGCCTGCTCTGCCTTTGAGGACAGCATTCCTTCTTTTGAAAACAGCTTTACATTTTGTTTCCCATTCATCGCTTTGATTTTTGGTGCCATCTCTGTTCAGTGTTCACTTTCTACATCAATTTTTTTCTGAAACAACTATCGTGTAGCTGTAGGCCTACATTATATCATGCAGTGCTGATGAGCGATGAATGTCCAGCTCATTTAAGTTTTCAGCACAGAAATTACAATATGCCTCCTTATACATCAATGACATTGGTAAAAGCCCTGACAAACATCTATTTGGATCAAAACATTTTCAACCAATAAAACATATGTGTAGCGCATCTAGGTGTGCAGACCATATTATTTTATCTTATGGATTTTTAAATGGTCAAGCACCCCATGCAAAGTAAAGTGTTTGATTTCATAGGCAAATGGAACCCCAGGCAGAGACAGCTCAAAGAGCTAGCAACCTCCTTATATGTCCATCAACAACCCAGAAGCCTCTCTGGACCAAAATAACTAAGCAACCCTTCACGTCATTTCACCTATTGACTGCTCAAATAAAAGCCCTTCAGATCTAAGTCCATAGCTGTGTGCTCTGAGCAAATAAATCAGTGAATTGACAGCCAGGGATTGTGACAGTGAGGTACCTCAGTCATGTTCTTCAGCATCAAGGTTAATATGAAAGTTCATGTTGTATGAAATTGAAATGGTGAAGGTGTTGAGGCTGTATCCCGTTAGGAATGTGGAATGTTTGTCTGAGGAGGCACTTGAGGGTGTAGCAGGCAGTAGCACTCACTGGTAGCTGAGATTTACAGACATGACTGTCATGGTTTAAAAGCTTTTACAGAGAGGTGAGGCCAAGCTACATAGACCCCTATTCATCCCCTGTCTTCATTAATGAAAAAGTCCACACATGAGACGAGCAGTGGCTGTGGTTTGATTCCACCCTGACTTATTTAATATCAAAAGGGAAAAACAAGGGGATACGGAAAAACTACTTTCCTATGTTTTTCTTTCCTTCGCTATGAACACAGGTCTCACAAGTGTAATACTTTAACTTTCAGCACCACCGCTCACTTGGTATGAAAGACAGAATTTAAAATGTTATATTTTTATGACTTAAAATGTAATAACAAGACCACATGGACACACCTTGTTTTTTGGCTTCATGGGTCCTCACATAAATAATCCACTCCAAGACTGATGCTTTCAGAATGCATTAGTGAACAGAGGCCCCAGTTCACTCCTAATATTTTTAAATGTCCAGTGACCATATTTATAACTGGGTGTTCCCCTTTCTCTGTCTATTGTACCAGGGTGACAAGTCCCCCATATACGAAGTAACATTTCAATAAATACATCTGTATTTGGAAGTACTTCTACATTTATAAATCCTAAATGGCCATAAATCCAAAGACCAAAAGGTCACGCCTTTTTCCAACTCTGTATCTGCACAGTCTGTTCCTGCTGAGCTCAGTAACTCATTATTACTGACAATTATTCCTTGGATCCTGATTCGGCCAAGTTCAAGGGAGGACTTGTGTGGGAGTTTACAGCTTCAACTGCAAAAAATGTTTTATTTCAATATGCAAAAAGGTATGTATAACTTCTACAAAAGACAATATAAAAAACGGATTTGCTAATTGTTTCTGGCTGCTATAAAAGTTATAAAACACCTTGGCTGTTGTACAATACACAACAATGAGGCTACTTTATATATTTGCTCTAATGTGAACAATCTGATATAGGAACAGTGCCTATAGAAAGTCTACACCCCCTTGAACTTTTTTCACATTTTGCTGCCTTAAAATTTAATCTAAAAAGGGATTACATTCGATTTGTTTTCATACAGATCTACATAACCTACTTCACATTTTCTAAGTGAAAGAAAGTTATATAACATTTTCCTAATTAAGAAAATAAAACTGAAATATCATAATTGGATAAGTCTCCATCCCCCTTAATTAATACTTGGTGGAAGCACCTTTGGCAGCCATTACAGCTGTGAATCATTTTTATTAAGATTCTACCAACTTTGCTAAACTCTTAGAGAAACATATATCCATTATTTTTGTAAAAATTGCTCAAGCTCAGTCAATTTGGTTGGGGATCATTGATGGACAGCGATATTTAAACCTGGTCTCTGATTTTCTAGCAAATTTAAGTCAGGACTGAGACTAGACCACTCAGGAACACTCAACACCTATTTGAAAGCCATTCTGGTGTAACCGGTGTGAAATGGCTAGCTAGTTAGCAGTGCGCACTAGTAGCGTTTCAATCGGTGACGTCACTCGCTCTGAGACCTTGAAGTAGTTGTTTCCCTTGCTCTGCAAGGGCCGCAGCTTGTGGAGCGATGGGTAACGGTGCTTTGAGGGTGACTGTTGTCGATGTGTGCAGAGGGTCCCTGGTTCAAGCCCAGGTAGGGGCGAGGAGAGGGACGGAAGCAACACTATTACACTGGTGTTTCTTTGGCATTGAAATTTGTGTAATTGTCTCCCTGAAAAATAAAACTCTATCCCAGGTTAGGTTTTCAGAAGACTGGGCTTTGCTCCTTTCATATTTATTTTGATCATGACAAACTCCCTAGTCCCTGACAATGACAAGCATACCCATATCATGTTGTTGCCACCACAAAACTTTAAAATAGAGAGGGTTTCACTCTGTGTTGTGTTATATTGGATTTGACCCAACCTTGTAGTTTTGAATTTAGGCCAAAAAGTTAATTTATTTGCTGTGTTGTCTTGCAGTATTACTTAACAGCCAGCAAACAGAAGGGATGATTTGGAGTGGATTTTTTAACACAGGCTTCTTTCTTCTCCCTTTGTCATACAGACCAGTCATGTGGAGTGAATGCAATGTTGTTGACCCCTTTTTTATTTCCAAGTATTGTGGTGGCAGCATCATGTTAGGGGTATGCTTGTCACTGGCAGGGACTGGGGAGTTTGTTAGGATCAAATGAAATATCAAAGGAGCAAATCCCATGTAAAAAGCTGGAGGAAAACCCACCTCAGTCTTCTGAAAACCTAACCCTGGGATAGGGTTTTCTTTTTCTGCGGGAGGATTAAACAAATTTCTATGCAAAATGCACCAGAATTGCATTCCAAGAGGTGTTCCTGAGCGGTCAAGTCTCAGTCTGGACTTAAATCTGCTTAAAAAAAACCCATCAGAAACAAGGTTTAAATATCATTGTTCATCAATGATCCCCATACAAATTTACTGAGCCTGAGCAATTTTGACAAAAAAGATGGATATATGTTGCTCTAAGAGTTGTGCAAAGTTAGCAGAATCTTAATAAAAAATTATTCACAGCTGTAATGGCTGACAAAGGTGCTTCCACCAAGTATTAACTCATGGGGGTGGAGACTTATCCAATTATGATATTTCAGGGGAGGGGTTTCTTAAATTTGGAACATTTTTGAAAAATGTTCTTTCACTTTGAAAATGTGGTTTAGGTTGTGTAGATCTGGAGAGAAAAAATGAAGGCAGCAAAGTTCAAGGGGGTGTAGACTTTCTATAGGCATATTGCTGAAAGGGTCTATTTCCATGAAACTGGAAACGTTGTGTGTCTTGGAGTCCTTATACAGTATTAAAATGACACCTAAGCATGAATGCTTTCTGAGTTGAATTCAGAGGTCTGCAGTCTCAATCATGTTAGAGGAGGGAGGCAAGTCCCCCGCCTAGCTGGGCCTGCTCTGTAATAAGATCTGTCAGAGGAAGCAGATCCACCTGTAGGTCGCAGCACATTGAGCACTGACTGGGCAGGCTCCAGTGTTGTGGCAACAGTACATTAGAGCTTAACACATTTAGCCAAAGTGGGCCTCCGCGTTTAGCAGGAAGGTGACCTCACTAGGGATAGCATCAGTGGGCCAGTGTCCCCTCTACGAGGTGTGATGCTGGCATTTGGTGGCAAGGGTAAAGGCCATGGGCTGGAGGAGGGGGAGGCATGTTTTTCCAGCTGACCAGACCTCCCATTTCCACATGAAAGATCCTGCTGAGAACACAATGCATTTGACAGTCCTCACAGAGTATCAACAACAATTGGCTTCTATTATTGGAGCTCCAAGCATGCTCAACCAGCCCCTTATCACTGAGCAAAAATGCACCTCTCTTTTATAAACACGTCCTCCTCATTTCCTGCCCTCGGAACACAACAGAGGTCGAATACAACTACTGGGGCTCTTCAGTCAATTATCAGACAATTAACCCTTTATAATTGTAGGGGAGTTAATCAATTTCACCTCAATCTCTCAGACTTTTCAGTCGAATAGTGATTGATTAAAGGCCTTCGTATTAAGAGCATGGGCAGTGTTGAGAAGTTGTTGAAACTATCTTCAAATTCATTTCTGTGAACTTTACTAGACTAAATGGTCTAATAAATAATCTGACATAAAATATATAAATGCTTCCTAACATAAAACCAACTAATTTCAAAGAGAAGACAGGAGAGGGAGACAAAGCACTCAATTGATCCATGATAGTTAATAACAGTTGACGAGCTCTCCCAACGTTGATACCAAAACATACAGCAATTAATAAAATAGAATAGAGAGTAAAATCTCCAACTTCATCCTGCAAATGTACTTAAGTAAAAACAAAAAGACAGTTGGGGGAAGAGATGGAACTTTTCACTGGGTCCTGGGAAAGAATTATTATTATTATTATTATTATTATTATTATAAGAACAGTGTGTCTAGTGGAGGGTGAAAAACAACTTCTGACACCACATACCAAATCACCCAGAGGATAAGGCTAATTCCACAGCAAGTCACTTACTTCTTTCAACTCAAATTGTAGAAGAGCATCAAAACATGCTTGGTGGTCATCATCAGTATGCATCATCATATTGTGATCTATTTTCTGGTTTATTGTGACTGCTAATTGTGAGGTAAGTGAATTGAATATGTGGGGTGAAAAATAAAACAGCCCCATTTTGATAGAGGACTACAAACAAATCAGATCAAACATCTAACCACAACTTTCTTAAAAAGCCTCAAAATCAAGAGCAGCCCTCATATGTCTTACTATGGAGAATTAGTGAACCAGTTTATTGACAAAAAGGGCTTCACATGCACAAAATAGCAAGGCTAGAATGTCCTTCCATTATAATAATATGTGCCCACAATACAGTATGTCCACAATATTGATCAAATTTGCAGCAGTGGAAAGCAAAACCAAAAGACTCCTAGTCCTATAGGGTCATCAGCTGCCACCATTTTAGTCACTCTGGGTGACACTTTTCAGTGAGACAAGTGAAGTCTCACAAAACTATCAGTAGGCTATGTCATAGAAGAGGCCAAATCGTTTACATTGACATTTCAGTACCACTTAAATTATGCCTTGTTTCATTTGTAATGTGACAGACTCATTCATGTTCAATAGCCTATTCATCAACTCACACATATGGGGTGTGTGGTGTAACACCAAGAACACACACACACACACACACACGCACACGCACACGCACACACACGCACACACGCACACACGCGCGCGCACACACAAATCAATGAAAAATTATTAAAAACATTCAACAAAACATATATTTTTATTATGAGGAGGACACATAATGCGTAAAAGTTGGACAGACTGTGCGCAACACGCTCCTACCTGGGAGTGCTTGAAAAAAGCGGAGATGCGAGTGATATGCAGGCTGAGACATCTCGAGGCGCATCTTGCTCGGTAAATGCTGCCAGTGAAGAACGAGTCATCCTGCCTGGTCCTCGCAGTAATGGTTCCATGGGTCGACAACACTATAATCCATAGACACAGGGTCACACATACAATTACGCTCCTGGGCAACATTGTCCGACGGCGGGTGCTGCTTTTTATCCGTTCACTGATCGGGCTACACTGTGTGTTGACTCCGCTGGAGAAAGAAACTTCAATTATACACTGGGGAGGAGTCAGAACCGCGTGCGCTCTGTGATTGGTGGATACCGTGGTGATTGGAGAATACTGCGAGTGCCTTGTAGCAGGTAGAGGTTATGGACTCACTATCAAGGATTTTGAAATGATGAACTAAATTTGAGTAGATGGTTTGAAAGAGTTTGTGCTGAAAATCAATTAGGACAATTGCTATGAATAACATTTTCATTCAATATCACCTCAAATATATTGGTCCTGTTTCGCTGCATGTACAAGTGGGTAACCTGTCAGGTGTGAAATGGGAAATGTGTTTTTTTGCATTTCCCAACTCCCCCTGGAACACTCTCAGAGAGTGGGGTCACAGCCAGGTACTCTATAAGAATGATTGACAGTGACCCTGGAACAATTAGGGTTAAGTGCCTTGTTCAAGGGCAGAGCAGCAGCTGTTTTATCTTATTGGCTCAGGGATTCGAGCTAGCAACCTTTTGGTTACTGGCCCAACGCTCTAACCACTAGACTACCTGCCGCCTCATGATATTGTCTACTTATGTATCATTAAGATCTGCAGAACTTCTCATTGCACACACTAGGATAGAGGTTTTCTCAGTGGACCTGATAAACCAGGCTACCCTGTTAATCATGCAGTATTACAATCTCTCCAAAACATAAATTGCTCATACATAAGCAACACCATGTATAGGAAGATCCACATTTCATGTGTGCAGCGGATTGTAGGAAGTCTTTGACCTACTGCCACCTACTGAGGACACAATACATCAGAAATGCAGAATAGACAGGTTGTCTAAACCAAGCCCCAACATATGGCCCCTGGAATGCCTGCCAACATCTCAGGGAAACCCTTTCCACCAGTCTGTGCCTCACCGTTTAACAGTAGCTTGGAAAAACGATTCTACCTGGAAAACAATTAAAACCGTCCTAAAACAAATTCCTCAACATGGTCTCCCAAAACTTGGCATTGTTTCATAGCCCAGGGAATGGAGCAAATATGACATGTAGGAAAAGGTTGAAATCCTTGCCATTTATTGAAGAAGAAAAAAAACAACGTCCGTATTTAATAAGAAAGTTCCCTAGGGGGTTTACTAGACACTCTTTCTCTGCTGTTCTCAGCTTATGGAGTACTTTCCTGTACACCCTTACAGCAGTACTGTAATGAGCTTTTATAAGTGTTTCTCTTAAACAGTATGCAGAATGGGACCCAAATGGAGACTTACACAATCATTAGATTTTGGCTCAGGTAGCCATTCAGCTCGCCCTAGGCCAGCGATGCTCTGTGCAAAGTACTTCAGCCCTTACCTCTCTCTCTCTCTAATGAAATGGATCTGTCAATACGGCCATACAAGTACATCCTGGAAAGCATGAGGCTGCCGGTGCCAAGGATGGGGATCACCCCCAAAATACTGTTTCCAATAACAATGCAGTTTTTATAATGTACGTATCCTAAAGCCTCCTGTAGGTTATTAACCCTCTAGACATGTTTTCTAGGGTATGATTTGTGATTATAGAAGAGATACAGCTACCACTTTTCTGATACTGCTGCATGGTGTGTAAACACATCCCCGTGGCTGCAGAACCCCTATCTGAATGGGTGTTCATTTCCCTGGTGGTCCCAGAGCACAATGTAACTTGTGGTGAGAGATCCCTTGCCACTCTTAAAATATTTAAACACGGATGTCTGTGTACCTTAAAAATTGTGTAATGGCTTAATTTGCTAACTTATTACAGCCATGTGTGGTAGGGGTTTTATGGTGTGTGGTGAAGGAAACACAGTGCCTGTGTGCGGTCCTAATGTCTCCTACAGCCTGTAGGACATGCATCCCTCCTCCGACCGACTCCAGTGTTTCATTGACTGGGAAAAACCTCTGCCAATACTGAACTCAGGCCATAAAGCAAGAGCAGGAGTGGAGGTGTTTGTCTGGGCCGAGATGGAACCTGATTTTTCAGCTACCCACGTCACTGTTTTAATTCGCTCCATTAATTACTGTGGGGGTCTCTACTGGCAACTGATGTTTACACACATAAATAAACCAGTGTGTACTTGGCTCAGAAGTCTGAATTCTCTATAATGAGCAATCTATAGGGTACCTACCTAGAAAGTATAAAGACAATGTTTTGTATTGTTGGATATAGGATTTGTGCGATTGCCCTGTAGGCATTCTTCTCTAAAAGGAGATGGGTGAACGCTTAATGGTATCATTGCAATCATTGGTCAGAATCTTTGTGTGTTGATATATTCCAGGACAATGTCAACTGAAGCCCATTAACCATAACTTCCTTTCTAAAATCCCCTAATCCCAGCATCACCTCTGAATGGCCTGACCCTAACCACCACACCCCATGACCTCTGTTCTGACCTCAACCTCTGACCTCAAGCTGTAGACCCATACACAAAATGGTGCCTTAACACAAACAAAATATCAATGGTAAAGCAAACACTGAGAATTGATGTGAAGTACCCTAAGTTTCTAGTATCTTGGAGGTGATTCAGTGTGACATGCCAGGTTGTTATGGCTATACTTCCTTGCCTGCAAAATATGTGGAAATAGTGGTGTTTAATCCAGTTGAGGGCTTCTATATAGGAAACCCTCTGTCAAACTGTCAATCTCAATGAGCACGACTTCAAAGCTGCCGTAGTCTGGTATGTTCCACTGTTTGCATGGTCTGCTTTTTTCCCCAGGTTACACAAATATGGGCTTTGACACATGATATGGAAAAAATGGTTTTTGAACTGATAACAAACCAGCATCCGTTTTCACCCAGTATTGATGTTGTTGAGAGAAGAAGTGCTCAGCACCCATCTTTGATCCCAAAGGCTGCAGGTGTAGTCATTGTTACACACACCTGTGACTGCAGTAGTATGAAGATCAGAAGGGACAAGCATGTACAGGATCCTGACTGATGATCAAGAACAAGATAGCTTGTGTTATTTTAGTGAGGTATGGGCAGACTAAGTACATAAGCTATAAAATACTCTAGTGTTCAAACAGTAGCCAATACAATGCATTAGGAGAAAAAACACAGATTTAAAGTTGCCTGACTCTATGTGCATACTAATGACATTATCTGTCAAATTAAAGGAGGTCATTTATATAGGTTTGTATAGGTTCTGATAGTGATTGTGATCATGATGATCGTTGCTCTTGTTCCTTATCCTGTAAAGGTCACATTTTCTTCTTTTATAACTAGTGCCTTTGGATGAACAGATTATGATTAAATAAATATATCAAGGTGTTAACAGTCCTAAGGACCTCCCCACTTTCCCATCTGCCAGTATTCTTAATTGAAGCCCATGTTCAGGTCATACAGACTCTGTCAGTCAGTAGTCTAGTCAACACCAACAGTGGTATTATAGATGAGTATCTCTGAACCATAATGGCCTCTGCTACAACCATCACAGACACAATATATAGAGGTCGATGTGGAATGTGTAAGTCACACGTCTTAAAGGCCCAGTGCAGTCAAAATGATGTTTTTCCAGTGTTTTATGTCCTATTGTACAACAGCTTATAAAACTAACACTGTAAAAGTGTTTTAAAAATGTGATCAATGTTATTTCCTTATAGTTGCTGGTTGAAAATACAATCTACACAGGACCTTCTAATCAGTAGGTTTACATGGGCGGGAGTTGCGGCTTTCCATGGTGACATCAACTTGCGATAAATAGAATACCCACTCAGACCAATCCCAGACAATCTTAGCAAAATACTTGCTTGAGAAATAGTTTTTTGCTGTAAAGCTCTTTTAGCCCATTTTAATGGAAATCTATTACAGTAAGATACTTAATTGTTACCCAGAAACGATTTGATATTGATATAAAACGGCTGTATCGGGCCTTTAACCTTAACCCCTCCAATAAACCCAACACTTTCTGTTGTGGAATGAATACATAACACCTTTACATGGCTGGCTCACCTTTCAATTTTTGCTTATTTTCACCCCATACTTTCTATATGGTCTCAGAGCAGACAGTACTATCTATAGCCATTGCATGATATTCTTCAGCCTACTGCACAGAAAACAGACCATTGACAAAAGAAAGGGACAGTTCCCATACCTCCCATACAGAGACAGACAAGAACATACAAGCCCTACTGCTTTTATCGCTACAGATTATCCCTCCTTCATCCAAACACGTCATGACTGCACATTGACAAGGTCTCTGGGATGATATTGAGATACTGTATAAAGCTGCTCAAAAGCCAAAAATAACAACAAACATGATGATGTCTCACGGCATCATGAGTACTAACACCTGGGATGGCATCATTACAACAGATACACATCTATCTTCCAAGTGGAGGCAAGTAGGGCTGAAATTGTGCCATTGAAAACACAAACACTACAGTATCTTAAATTATATAACTGGTTACATCTAGAGTCTAGTCACTAAATGTTTTTAATTCTCGCCATGGTGGTTTTATTTCCTACCACCAGGGGGAATCATTTGAAAGAATGTATTTTGGCTTCTTTTGGACAATTTCAATATGCATTGATGACTCTGTTATCGAGTCCTTGCCAATACTACAGACTTGAATCTTGTTTTTTTTTACACATTTAAAAGCCATTACTTAAATTATTGTATTTTTCACATTGGCCAGATATTCAACCATGATAGAGCTGGGCTTAATTTCATGGGGTTCTAATAAATAACTGAGTATGCCACAATTCCAGTCTTATGAAATGATTACACTCTTCTCAGACTTACAATGGCCCCTCTCAATTTGGTACAGTAGTCTTTGTTTGTAATTCTAGAGTCTAAACTATGGACTTAATCGACAGTATGTATTCACAAGACTTTCCCATATTGCCTGTGACAATATTTATCCTCTATATGAGGTCGGAAAAACTGTTAAGTGTGAAAGAGTTCTAAACATAGACACCCTTGGAATATTGTTCTGACATTCACCACCAGCTCCCTAAACAACACTGCATTGTGAAGCACTGTATGCACTCAGAACAGCAGGCTGCTATTCTCAACTCTACCATCTCTACAAGCTTCCCAAAGTGGACAGCTTCATTTAGTTATTTCCATTAACTGTAGAATTTAATGATATTCTTTAATGTGCTCAATGTATTTGGATTGATGTATGAGTGTCCCTCAGTGGCACTTAGCCGGGTAGACAGAGAAACTCAATGTTTATTATTTTGCTGGGTGGACTAACCTTGACTTTCCACTCTGTCTCTTAGCAATACCCTTAAAGTGAATATAATATTGACAAAAAATAACTATAAATAAAAGAAGTTTTTTTCTGTACAGTATGAGTGACCATGAGGGGTACTTTCAGAGCTGATAGAAATAAGATTCAGTCCAGAGTAGCGTTAGTGCATTTAGTGTCAACTAGATGGCAATGTTGCCACACACAGCTTTTGGGTGCTGAGTCCTCTGCTTGTTTCGTACTTTGTTTTATTTGGAAATCATTATTTCCAGGAGATGATCCAGCATTAATACCAAACAATGGAGAATTCATTTTGTTTTTCTTGTATGAGGAACATAATGATAAAAATAAGATATATAATGGAAAAAATAACAGGTCTTGGATTCTAAATGTGTTTTGTTTTCTCTCTCTCTCTCTCACACACACACACACACACACACATACACACACACAGATATACACCACACAAACACACACACAACATTTTAAAAATGATTTTATGACCTATTTTGCTAGATGATATAATGATAGAACAATGCCAATCACTTTCATCTCACCTGGTAAAAGATCATCAGGAAGGGCTTGTCAACCTCATATGAATGACCTTTATCATGACGAGATAAATACTGCTTGTCCTTTCCTCCAGTCCACCTTACACAACATCTTTCCTCTGCCACATGCAAAATCCCTGGCCCATAGCGCATACATACAGTGTCATTGATATGTGTCTTTGTAGGGACTAGGGCATGCAGCGCAGTAATTAAGTAGACCCAATGCATACAAACGATCCTGTAAGCAAAGCCAGGTGATAGTGTGGGGTGACAGCTCACTCAGCTGTATTACTACTGTCATTGGCTGCCTGGACTGAGTGGATGGCCCCATTACACAGCAATATGCTGATATGACAAAACTCCGGGCTGAATCCACTGACTGCACAGCTGTAACTAGCTATAGCAGACATCCCCACCCCCCACCCCCCAAGCAAACAATACATTGTCACTGTCAGAGCTCCAGTGAGATTTACATTTACATATTTCTCTCTGTATAAATCATAAATTATTTTATATGTATCCAGGCTGTTATGTGAAAATCATTAACCATATCCAAAGCATTTAGTGGCCCATTGGAGATATTGTGGAAGGTATAAATCAGACACTATTGGCTGAAATAAGTTATGTTAGTACTGTATGTGGCTTGCTTTTCTCTTTTACCAAAATATGCAATCGAGTCCTGTTTAGCATAAAATTAGAAGGTTTTGTCCTTTTCAATGATGTTATTGGATAGCATTGTGGTGGTACACATTGGTTTGAATTACAAAATGATAGATTTACAATTGAGCAAAAATTAGGGCAAACTATGGTTTTGAGTTAGCTTTGTCACCTTAGTTGACAGAGAAGAAGAACTGTAAATGTGTGTATCTCCATGGAAACCTAGAATTGCTGACATTTCAACTAGCAGTAATCTGCATTGCACATGCTGGGGCACACTTCCTGCTATAGCAAACACATACCCTATGATGCCAGTGCTCTTTTCAGACATATTCTATTTTGGCTATTGCAACCAGAGACAACGTCACCAAACATCATGTCTAGCTGCGGAAAAGTACCTTTAATATTAATTTAGCCTATATTACAATCTGAAAGCTTGCATATGTTTACTTTCCTACAAGAGTATGTATATATGAAATAAATGTCGATATCATTACAAATATTGGGCTTCATTTAGCCTTTCAGACATTTTCTTGACCCAAAAACTCTTGAGCAGTATTAGATTAGTATTATGCCTAGATATGAGTAAACAGACTGCAGTTTGGATACTGATTGCTGTTGTAATAGAGCCAAATAAAGATAGATTTTCTATAAGACACAACTTCTCAATCATGAAGGGAATCAAGTTGCTTCTCGTCCACAGCTATTACCTGTTTTTCACATTCTTATGCACATTCACAGTACATTAGAATACAAAACCTCCTAGAGACATGAACTGTAATGCCATTCTGTAGCACTTACTGCTTGAGTGCCTGGTGAGGGAGGGGAAGAAGGAGGGAGGAGATGGAGGGAGGAGAGGAGGGGCAGCAGCAGGATCCACAGGTCATCAACCCTTGACCCCTGACCTCAGCCCTTCAATCTCTGACATCTGTCTGCTTTTCCAGCCTTTTCTCTCCCTCCGTCTCTCCCTCCCTTTGGTCTGTAAGGAATTTGACTATAGCCGAGAAAGAATGCACTGGAGTAACCCTTTGCATTCCTCAGTGTGTGAACATATGTATATATATTTCATCCAGATAAACATCTTAGCAGAGAATTATTGTAGAGCAGCAGGTAGCCTAACGGTTAAGCGTGTTGGGCCAGTAACCCAAAGGTCGCTGGTTTGAATCCCTCAACCGACTAGGTGAGAAATCTTGTGTTTATTTATATTTTTGTTATTTACATTTACATTTAAGTCATTTAGCAGACACTCTTATCTAGAGCGACTTACAAATTGGTGCATTCAACTTAGGATAGCCAGTGGGACAACCAACCATTTTTTTGTATTATAATTATTATAATTATTATTTTAATGGAGGGGGGGGTAGAAGGATTACTGTTATACTATTCCAGGCCTTAAAGAGGTAGGGTTTCAAGTGTCTCCGGAAGGTGGTCAGTGACTCCGCTGTCCTGGCGTCGTGGGGGAGCTTGTTCCACCATTTAACCTTTATTTAACTAGGCAAGTCAGTTAAGAACAAATTCTTATTTACAATGACGGCCTACCCCGGCCAATCCCGGACAACGCTCTGGATAAGAGCATTTGCTAAATGACTAAAATAAATGTAATATGTAAGAAGAAGGTTGTATACATTTGCAGGAAATTGTGTAGTCATATAAAAAGTATATTCCCTCTGTGAAGTCAAATTTCACATGAAGGTAAACATACTCAAATTCTGTGGCTGAAAATAGCTTTGTTTTTCTTGCACGCTGTGTTGCTGTGTCTGGAAAATGGGTCTCTATGACATAACAGCACCATAGAAACCCTCATGCTTCTCCCGCATGTGTGGCTGCTTGCAGTGGGGGATGGGAGGGACAGGAGTGGGGGAGGGGTGGTACAGTGTTACTGAGTACATAAAGCCTTCCCTCACACACACATAGACACAAGCGCACACACACACACCCGAACACACACACAGTAGGCTTCTGTGTCGGTGGGTGGATTGTCTTGGCCCTGCCAGACTGACTCACACCTTGCCTGTGCTCATAATCTCTTTATGGTATGAATAAAGCAGGAGGTGCTTGGGAGCTAAATCCAATATGTTGATGGGTACTGCAGCACAGTGAGAAACAGAGACACAGCTGGATAATCCCCTGCTAGAGGCTGTGCTTTGCCTGCGCTTCCCAGGCCTAATAACATGCAAACAAGAGTGGTGTGACTAGCAGCACCCTTCCCCCACATCAACATATTACCATCCCCCGCTCTGTGCCGCCTAGAAAGGTCATGTGACCCTCATCAGTCTCCCGGGTTGGGGGAGGGGAAGCAGATTGAACCTGTTCTTTGTTAGGAGGTCAGCCCCAGCTCCATGGCAGGAAGAGCTCTTACCACACATACACTAATAGATGTGCACACAGGCTACGAATAAAGCCCAGCTCTAAGAATTGTTGTACTTCAGAGCAGAAAACTATAGCCCACTGGACATGTATCTCAGAACAGAACATCACCAGAGGCCTGGATAGTGTGGCTACACATGCAGATATGAAAAGTCCATTTTTTTGCCAGTTTGACCCATAAATAAGGTAGGCAGGTAACCTAGCGGTTAGAGCGTTGGGCCAGTAACCGAAAGGTCACTGATTTGAATATCCAGCTGACAGGGTAAAAAAATCTGTCGATGTGCCCTTGAGTAAGGCACTTAACACTAATTTGCTCCAGGGGTGCTGTACTACTATGGCTGACCCTATAAAATAACACATCATTTGTCTCCAGATATATCTGTGATGCAAAAAAACTGCAACCTCACTCTAAAGAATTATGTGAATTGTTTGATGTAACACATTATTTAATGGATTTGGATGGATTTACTGTCACAATAACATAGAAATTCATATTAATTCTATTGAAATTAAATTTGACCTATGAATGATGCTTTTAATATACAAGCACATTTAGCAGTTCTGCTGAATCCAAATGTTGACTAGACTACAGTATACAGTTTGTATATCACTATCATTGGTGAAATAAAATGAGGAAACGGGTAACAGTTTACACATGTGAAGTTACACTGTACAAACTCTAGTAGAAACATAAAATGTTGTTACATATTACTTTAAAAACTGCATTGTATTTGTTTTTGTCATTACATGGTGGACTGCTTCTCCTGTTGTTAGGCTACTACATTATTGTTATTACAACAAAAACACTCAAATTCACAACAATGCGATTACAAAAAGATGACTAAAGTACTATGTAATTACATAGGTATGACTCTATTGCTATCTTTTTTTATATTGTGTGCATGGTAGGTAGCCTACTCTGACCTCAGCCACGGCCTGTTCACCCCGCTACCATCTAGAAGGGGGAGACAGTACAGGTGCATCAAAGCTGGGACCTAGAGACTGAAAAACAGCTTCTACCTCCAGGCCATCAGACTGTTAAACATTTACCACTAGCCATCCTCTGTCCAGTACCCTGCCCTGAACTTTAGTCACCGTTACTAGCCGGCTACAACCTGGTACTCAACCCTGCACCTTAGAGACTGTTACCCTATGTATACTGAACAACATGTAAAGTGTTGGTCCCATGTTCCATGAGCTGAAGTAAAAGGTCCCAGAAATGTCCCATACACACAAAAAGCTTATTTTTCTCCAATTATGTGCACAAATTTGTTTACATCCCTGTTAGTGAGCATTTCTCCTTCGCCAAGATAATCCATCCATCTGACAGGTGTGGCATATCAAGAAGCTGATTAAACAACATGATCATTACACAGGTGCACCTTGTGCTGGGGACAATAAAAGGCCACTCTAAAATGTTCTGTTTTGTCACACAACACAATGCCACAGATGTCTTAAGTTTTGAGGGAGCGTGCAATTGGCATGCTGACTGCAGGAATGTCCACTTGTGTGACGCGTACTGAGTATACGAAGAGGCAGGACGCAGACGCAGGAAGTAACAAGGTCAAGGTTTACTTAACAATGAGCAAGAGAAATAACAAAGATAGAGTAAATGACACAAAGCTTAACAATCACACACAACATCATCCAGAACAGTCCAGGGCTAAATAGGGGTGGTGATGAGATGATGAGTTGCAGGTGTGCTGGAGGTGATTAGGGTGCGTTGGGTTTCCATTCTGGTGTTGCCGAGGTGGTGCGCTCAGACCAGCGAATCAGAGCGCCGGAAGGGAGCAACGGGAGGAAACGTGACAACCTGAGCTGTTGCCAGAGAATTTAATGTTGATTTCTCTACCATAAGCTGCCTCCAACGTCATTTTTGGGAATTTGGCAGTACGTCCAACCGGCCTCGCAACCGCAGACCACGTGTAACCACACCAGCCCAGGACCTTCACTCCCGGCTTCTTCACCTGAGACCAGCCACCCAGACAGCTGATGAAACTGAGGAGTATTTCTGTCTGTAATAAAGCCCTTCTGTGGGGAAAACTCATTCTGATTGGCTGGGCTTGTCTCCCAAGTGGGTGGGCCTATGCCCTTCCAGGCCCACCAATGGCTGTGCCCCTTCCCAGTCATGTGAAATCCATAGATTAGGGCCTAATTATTTTATTTAAATTAACTGATTTCCTTATATGAAATTGTTGCATGTTGCGTTTATATTTTTGTTCTGTATACATAGTCATTGAACACTGGTCACTTTAATAATGTTTACATACTGTTTTATCCACTTCATATGTATATACTGTATTCTAGTCAAGGCCTATATAACTATTGCTATGCACACCTTTTCTATACATATACTACCCATAATGTCTATACACACAATAATATACATATATATTTATATCCCGGACTCTGTCATTGCTCATTATAATATTTATATATTTCTTAATTCCTTTCTTTTTATTTTTGGGATTAGTTTTGTATTGTCAGGTATTGTTTTGTATTGTCAGGTATTACTGCACGGTTGGAGCTAGGAACATAAGCATTCCGCTACACCCGCGATAACATCTGCTAAATATGTGTACGCGACCAATAACATTTTATTTTATGATTAAATTGCATAATTCTGTAGTCTATGTGCGCAAATATTCAAGCTCGTACGGTAACCAACGGAATGTGTCACACCAATGTAGAGCTGTAATGATGTCAACTTGTTATTTACTTTCCAAATCTGAATGACTGAGCAAGGCGAAAGGAGAATTAATCAACCACTATGTGACCCGGCAGGCGAAAAATACTGAACTGTGGGGGAGGGGTATTGACCGCTAGGGCCAGATACAACATGGGGTTGCATCATGCAAAGACTTGAGCTACTGTAGCCCCCTTTTGTTTTACTAGATCCAACCAACCCAGGATCTTTGGCGTTTGTGCATTATTATGGTGCATATTAGTACTTTTCTAACAAAGCTAAGATTATATAATGACTGCCTTTCTTCAAGCTTGGAATTCTGACTAACTTCAAATATATATTTGGGGATTATTGATGTAGATGTTTAATCAAACAATATAATTTGAGTTTCTAAATTAATACATAGACCTAGTTTTAAAAAAAATATCACAATATGTTTTGTATTGGGTTGCAATTAAATTATATTGGCCTTTTAAAATGGTAAAATGCAATGTAAAAAAGACAAGTAGGCTACCAAAGACAATACATGAATCTAGCCACAATTCTATTTGATTGCAGTTTTGCAGTGACCATGTTCTGAGACCACATGCAGGCCTACATTATGTACAAGGCAATATAATAAAAATTACTTTTTAAAAACCATAACAAATTGCACAATAGAGGTCAAACAAAGCCATTAGCTATCACTAGTTGCTCTAGCTATAAAGGAAATGACTTGTGGTCAACATGATAACAACATGGTCATTTAGTTACATTTTACTCGAAGGAATTTCATGTTTTGAATAAGCAGGTTTAAGGTCAGGTGCTGATTTTTTCTATTGTAGGTCATGACAGTCTATCTATCTATCTCTCTCTCTCCCTACCCCCCTCTCCATTCAATTACATTCAAAGGGCATTATTGGCATGGGAAACACGTGTTTACATTGCTAAAGCAAGTGGAATAGACAATAAACAAAAAGGGAAATAAACAAGGGAAATAATCTTCCTCCCCTCCCCCTCTCTCTCTTTCTCTCTTTCTCTCTATGCCGATGAGTGCTTGCTGCTGTCTCTTCGTTTCATTCTCAGAATCGCTGGAAGCTCCATTCCACACATCCCCAGCTTTATTTAGACCTAAAGCTTCTCTAAACTTTACATCCCACACAATCATTCGCGAGGAAATATATTTTAGACCGTTTCTGTTACCTTCGGAACGCAGCGATAGCACCGGTGGTCATAACTTGAATTATGATAAGCAAAATGGGAGGAAAGTCGTTTCTTGCTCACTGAAGTTGGAGGCTCTCCTAGTGGAAGTGGAAGAGGTGGCGGCAAGTCGGCAACACCACGAGCTCACTCTCAGAGAAAGGTAAGTTAAAACTTTCTCTCAAGTTTCATGAATTGTAACATTGTAATTTCATGAATGATACATTGTTGCATGTAATTACTTGCTGAACTTAGTAACACTGTTTATTATGATTCATTTTCTGGGTCACATTAGACACTTTACATTTGTATAAATGTTTCCCAAAGGAACATTGTTCTTTATTTTTTTATTTTAGTATTAATTATTAGTAGTAGCTAGGCTTTTTTTATTTTGACATAATACTATAATTATTGTATATTTGGACATAAATAAAAGCTTTTGTTTTGAACTACAAGACATCAAATGCAGCAACTTTTGATGGCTATTGTTTCCCTCCTGATTTATAGCCTTGACTTTTTATTTATAATTAAGTTTGAGTATTTAAAGTTGCGTCATCAGTTTTCTTTCATATACTCTATAAACTGTAATGATATTGGCCACATTTAAAGGGTATTGCACGTACTATAGTTCGGAATGAGTGGGGGAGGGGAAGTAGATTCAATGCACCATCAGGCGTTGGTTTCACTAGTAGCCTGCTGCCAGGGTTACTTCTTGTTACAGTATCAGTCAAAATGGTTACATTTAGACCATGTACAAAAATAAAAATTTCACCCTCATGCCTATTAAATAAAATATTTAGAATGCTAATTGGGCATTAGATTTTACAGTTGGTTTATTTCCTTATGTTTACACATTACATTAGATGAGTCTTTAAAGAATGATTATACTGACTGTTGCCACTTTATTTTTGAAGGGTATTGTCGAAGCTTGTGGAACAAAGACTGGGAGGCTTGAGGTTTGAAAGAGGCATCAGCACATCATGGGATGTAGCCTAGGCCTATATGGCATCACCTGTTGATCTGGTGATTATATGGTTGGAACTGTGATTTTTCTAGATCTTGGTCCTTACTTTAGACAGAATACGGTGACGTAAAGACTACTTAGGCTCTATATTAACGTAAAGTAATTTCCATCCTCCCACTTAAGTTTATGGGATGATGTGCAGACATGTAAGACTTGACAACACCCACCAACATTCCTCAATGTATGGCAACAGTTCACTAGGACAGGGACACTGGAATGATCTTACTCCAACTCCAAATATGATCTTCCATTAATAAGGAATTTGAACTAACAAAAGTGTAGAATACCAACAACAAAAACTGGAGCTCGTCGTGCCTGTGTCCACTGGTTTGGTTGTAGATTAAACCAAATGAAAGTCATAAGAAAAACTGGTTTAGTGGCATCTTTTAAAAGAACAATGGAGGTTTATTATTGCGTAATTGCTTGTCCACAACTACTCTAAGCTTTTCCATTTGTTGAATTCTACAAGCTATTAGAGTTGTAATGTTGAAATCCATTAGTAAACTATGACTGTGTGAACCTTGGTAGGATGGCATCTGATTGTATGCTATCCATTCATGTTTTTTGTATGTTCTATTTATCTGTGAATTAACCAATGATATCAGGCCATACCCAGCCATGATTACAGACACCTGTGTGTGTCCTTTGACACTATATAAACTAGTGACCTGCAGTGTTTGTCATTATACCCTGATGAAGACAGCTTGTCTGTCGAAACGTTGGTTTTAGGTTATCAAATTATTGCACCTGAGCTCCTAGAGTGTGCGGCTCTCCTTTTCTTTTTACAGTGTTCTACTTCGTTAGCCAGCACCTCGCCTAAACAGGTGTGTGTTTCTTTTGCCTCCTAATTGAAACAACACTACACCTTTTGGCTTTAGTGGTGACTGGGTGTGTTCATGTTATAAATGAGCTCCAGGGCAATGATACAGTGTATGTTTCTGATGTACTCTTTGCCCTCAGTCAGGTTGTATTTTTTTTTTTTTTACAATTACAGTTTTCATTTGTTCAAATAGACAATTTTACATGCAAAAGAGACGTTCATTGACTAACAAAACAAAGTAGCGAAAAACAAAAGGTAGCCTATAACCCTCCATGGCATGAACCAATAACACAAGCCTTCCAGTCTCCAATGTCCCACTATAGGCTAATGGTAATTTAGACATTCTCCTTCAGTCAGTAGTTTGTTGTTTTATTTGAGTATACATTTTGTTATTTCGTTACATCTGTGTAAGTTACCCCTTTGTGCAGGAGATGGAGGTTATTTTCTGTCAAACTCCCATTTGTTCACAGCAGTGCTTCATTCCCCATCCACCAGCAGTACATGAAGTTAGCCCCACATACAGAAATCCCATGTGAAAACAACCACACTCAATCTCAGCATTTGTCCAAATGTTTATGCAGCAATATTTGTTCCTAATAGAACATGGGAGGAGGCATGGCAGGCCCTCCCTCCAAGAGGGGCTTAAGGTTCACGTGGGCCAGCAGCGTTGGCAGGCCAATACTTTACAAAGAAGTAACACTCATTGCAGTACAGCCTTGTTCAAGACTACAGCTATTTATTTGGGATCTGGGGTGGTTGTGCCTTCATTACCTTACAATTGTGTTCAGGCTATAAAGTCAAGTTGGAGGTCTGTCCAGAGTGGACTGGAGGCCACAACAGAAACCTCAATGTACATGTTGTTACGGCAACTGCTCTCTTGCTCGCTGCAAATCAATGTCTATTCTGGGACCTAAATTGTAATGATTGTTAGTGCCCTTGTTTGAAAGCTGTAGAATCCAGACCCCCCCCCCATTCTGCTCCTGTAATTGATGCATATCTAATCAGCTATTCTGTGAATTGTGTAACCCAGGAGATAGTGGTGTCATATGATTGCCGTGTGTGTGAAGTGTCATGAAAAGGAAAGCGAGAGAGATTTGATTGAGGGAAGTACAGGGGAATACACGTTAACATTTAAACACACTGAAAAGTATGGTGTAGATTTGTCTGTTGACCAATATCACAGTGCAATTGGGGTAAATGGGTGGCATTTACTGTGAACCCATGATACAATTACAACATCTGAAAGGAATTCCCAATATGTGTGACATTGTATTGTCCCCAATGAGTTGTGAAGTTGTGTTTTTAGTGTGATAAAAAAAAGTCTGCAGTGTGTCCCTTCTCCAGGATTCTATTGCTGTATTTTTTCCTGAGAATCTTTGGTTTGTTGTGAATAGTCACCCTTGAATCATTACTGTACGTCAACTGTTAGGCATGGCTACCATAATTTATATTTTCTAGGAATTAGTGTCTTAGACATTTGATTGGAGAGTATCTGTCGGAGCTCAGCATAAAAATGTCACTGTACCCTGCGATTACATCTGCAACCCTGTGCATGTGACTAATCTACTGTAAATCTATCATTGACCAAAGTCGAAACAGTGTCTTTTTTCTAACAATTCTAACACAGTCACTGCAGTTTAAAAGAAAATAACACTGAAGTTAATAATTCATGGTGTTAGTTGATTTCTGCTGCTCGAAGTATGTTTGTGTTGATCATCTGTCTGCTCTGCGCTTGGCCATGACCAGCCTCTGTCTGTTAAGGTTATCTGGTTTCCAGGATAACCCTGTCCTTGAATAGTGGCTTTGGAATGGATACCAAACATTCATGTGTAGAATGCCAGAGATAGTCTGCCTCGGTTAGTTGTTATCTCTGCCATTTCCTGCCATTTGTAGTTTGAAACAGCCATACGCTCTCATAATGATACCACTGTCTGGAGGTTCTGTGAAGTTGACTAACACCTAGACACTGTGACAAGTAAAACAGACTTTGGCTTGGCTTATATCTGAGTTCACGGTCCTACCATTTTAACTTCTCAAAAAAAGCTGTTTGGTTGAGATTTCGGAGATAATTTTTATTACTAATATGTCTCAAACCCACACCTCTTGTGATAAGCTAGGTTGTAAAGTAATAACCAAATGCAAGCTACCTTGGTGGTGTAGACTAGAGCACGCACCCAAACCAGATATTGGCAGCGTGGATGTCTATATAAATAGCTCTGCGTTTGCATAGATAGTTGTAAATCATTACAGGAAGACTTGGTTAATGATTAAGCGAGACAAAGGGGGCAGAATAGTAATGTTCAGTGGAGGTGTATCCTTCCAAAGTCCTTGTTTTTTTGTCACCTGGCTTGCTGCAAATCTTTCCAAATGCCAAATCGCCAACCTTTAAATGAAAAAGAAAGCACTTGAATAAGAAGAATTTTGGACGTGTTGGCAAGCCTAACAATCAATTTGTTTAGACTTAGGAATATTGCGTACACATAGGCTAGTAGTTTTATGATTAAGTTAGGGTTTCTTCTCTGGGTCTTATGTTTGTGCTATGTTGGCATATTGGCAATTTACATAAAGGTTGTATGTTGAAAAGCTTGTGATTATGAGCCTGTGATGTTGTCACCATCCCAAGTGTTTTTACCCACTGTGGAGATGAGATGGGCCAAGTTGTAAGGGACAGAGAGGAGGATGTTCAAGAGGAAGTAGGAGGATAGGGAGACTTTATTGATTTTGACACTGATCAATAAAGGGGGGAGGGGTGTACATGTCTCCAATAAACTGTGAAAACTGCATAGAACAGTGTTCTAGTCATAAGAGCCAATATCAGTCATCTTCAGCCTGTCTAGGCAGTGTTGAGAAGTATCTCTCATGCATATATCTGTTTGCCTAAGTCTTGGATAAATAGGTTTGGAAATATGCACCAATGTCACTCAGGCTTTATGTTACTGTGTTCATGCTTTACAACATGTGAGTCAGAGAATGGGTTAGAATTATGGTTATGCCCAGTATTTGCATGGACTGTTACTTCTTGCCTGTCTGACCCTGGTGCAAGAAAGGCTCTGTGGGGGTCTAAAGGCATCAGCATGCTTTAGTTCAGCTGGCGCCTAGCCAAACTCGGCTAACCGAACGAGTGTGCTCGCATATTCCCTTAAAAGATCTTCGCTTGACAAATGAGAAAAGAGGCAATAGTACTTTGTCCATTTTGAGACGCCGTAGCCAGTATACACTTCCTCAAAATAGTCAGAATTAATCTAAGATAACTCAAATCTGTCATTAATTTTGACGTTTTTGCCGAGGAGATCTTAGTGGCGTAATTTTACATCTAACTAAGATGTTTGGTGCAGTATTTCTCAATGAAAAAATCCATGAAAATTAATTGTCTCTCATTGAATGACAACAAATACTTTATTGAAGAATCCCTACTGTTGACCAGTCAACGACGAAGGGGCGTAGACTTTGGCTCCGAACCTTGGCTTGCCTCCAGAAAAAAATGTGTGTGCCCGAACAGCCCCAAAAAACCATGCCGAAGTCCAAAACGAACAAAAACGTCACAAAATGTCATCATAATATATGCACGCATGGTTGAAATATAATGCATGTTTTACCTAAATTACATTGATTTAGAGAATAGGAAATGCAGTCGGTCTTGTTGTATTCTGTATTTGTATATAGAGAGTTATTAAAGCAAGCTACTGGCTCCATACAATCAATAGTCTAGTCTACTCAGGGACAGAGGTTTCTAACGCCAATCACGTAATGTCATTAGAATCATGGAGATGTGTAAACCAATAGGCCATCACTGGTTCTTTCAGACAGCTATCTCCTTCGGGGACATGACAGAGTGCATGGCTATTGGCTAATCTAATCATAAACACTGCAGTCAGGAATGTCTGCCCTGTTGTCATATTTGCATGCAGGATTTACAGGCTATGAAATATTTAAAGCTTGTGATATAGACTGAATGGTACGGTTCAGGCTTGCTGTCATTATAGCCATCATAACTCGAACTTGTAAGGCCTATTAAAAAATATTGGCATAGGTCTATCCTTTTGTCTTGAGTTAAAACAACAAAACACAAACAGTCTTCAAAGTCGCCTGGATTGCTTTGTTCTCTAATATAGTGAATTAACTAAGAGAGAGGAGGCTGAATGAGTTTGCTAATGAATATTGCAGTGATCATTACTGAGGAATATCGTTTCTGTTCAACCAGACGCCACAGTCCCCTCTGCAGAGACTGGGTGTTTAGATCCACACAGCCTGTATAAAGGATAATAGTGATGGGGGTAAAATGTATACACTAGAGTATCACAATATTATTTTTGACGCTATTATATAGATTATATGACTCCAAGTATGGAATCTCCCCCCCAAAAAATATTGAATTGCAATAAAATCCCAGTGTCGAATCGCAATACATATAGAATCGTGAGAATTGAAATACATATCCAGGCTCTGTCGTAGCCGGCCGCGACCGGGAGACCCATGGGACGGCGCACAATTGGCCCAGCGTCGTCCAGGGTAGGGGAGGGAATGGCTGGCAGGGATGTAGCTCAGTTGGTAGAGCATGGCGTTTGCAACGCCAGGGTTGTGGGTTCGATTCCCACGGGGGTATGAAAAAAATACTCACTACCTGTAAGTCGCTCTGGATAAGAGCGTCTGCTAAATGACTAAAATGTAAATGTAAATGTATATCATATCAGCATCTAAGTATCAGGAGATCCCTGGCAATTCCTAGCCCTAGAGATTAAAATTACAAGGTCTATTCCACAGCGCTGTAATTTCCCTGGCGGTTCTGCTGTCAGAACCATTCTACGATTCTCGTTCTCCCTCGGTTGCTCTGGTAAATGCCAAGAGTCTAAAAATATTGTCACCGGTAGACCTATACTATGCAAAGCAGTTGATTTTTTGTGTAGCGGATCATAGGTCATGCTCATAATGATAAGTCATGATGAATCCCTTCAATTAGCCTAAGTATCTGTCTCTATCCCATGTGTTCTCCAGGGAGCTACAGAATAAAGGCTATAGATAACTCAGGGATAGGGTTGCAAAGCGAGGGTATTTTACTGAAAACTTGCGAAGTTGATGAGTAAACTACTAGAATTTTGTGGCTCGTTTGGGTACTTCAGATTATCACGTGTCTAATCTCTGGCCCTCTCTCTGGCCTTATCACATGTAAAATATATGAAATAATTGAATAAGATTTAAAAAATTGAATGACAAAGCTGTCAAACATTATCCTAATAATAAACCATCAATTTAGTGAATACCATTGGTGTTTAAAGAAGGATTTTTAAGCTTTGAGACAATTGAGACATGGATTGTGTATGTGTGCCATTCAGAGGGTGAATGGGCAGGACAAAATATTTAAGTGCCTTTTAAACGGTGTATGGTAGGTGCCAGGCGCACCGGTTTGAGTGTGTCAAGAACTGCAACGCTGCTGGGTTTTTCATGCTGAACAGTTTCCCGTGTGTATCAAGAATGGTCCACCACCCAAAGGACATACAGCCAACTTGACACAACTGTGGGAAGCATTGGAGTCAACGGGGGCCAGCATCCCCATGGAACGCTTTCAACACCTTGTAGAGTCCATGGCCCGACGAATTGAGGCTGTTCTGAAGGCAGAAGGGGGTGCAACTCAATATTAGGAAGGTGTTCCTAATGTTTGATATACTCAGTTTTTATAATCATAATAAAAATGTTGACCAAACTCAATCTTTGGCATAAATGCTGCAATGACTGTTGTCAGTAAGTCACCTCTATCCAGGTAGGCAGGCTGAAGCAGGTGTGGGAGAAGTGGTTTCCCCTAGAGACAGTAGTGCTACCATCCCCCAGTCCCCACAGTTTCCCTCCTAGCCCACACCGCCTGTCGTTCAGTGAGTCATTGAGAAAGGCAGACAATAATGCACAAGTACTTGTTGTGACTACCTGATTGTGGCATCATTAGTTATCCTCCATCCCCCTCCTCCCTCCCTCTCTCTCCCTTCCACCAATGGTCAGGCGAGACTGCAGCCCAACCAAAGGCGGGTTTTACTCAGCAGAGCTGTTCAAGAGAAAATGGCTGCTGTTTCCAGGTCTTGTTTGCACATCTGTCAGGAGGTGACTGCACAGGAGAAAATGGGGTCCTCGGCATGTTGGGGTAGAATGTGCCTTCCTCTCTTTTTTGTAAACCTCTTTTTTTTTCTACATCAAACACTTTCAAAACCTAAACACAAACTCTACAGCCAGGCATTTTTCTTAGCTTTACTGTCTGTGTTTTATCTCTGAATACTTTGATGGCATGTTGTCTTCTAGCTTATGTCATGACTTATTTTTTACTTTTACACTTAATTTCTCTTCATATTGAACACGTTGTTGTGGTTGATAAGAAATGTATGTAAATAAGAAAGGATCCATTTGTAATTTGCTAGGGTTTTTTGTGTTTTTTCTGCAATGTTTGGATGTGGTTGTTTTGTATTTATTCTCTATATCCAATCAGTAGATGTTAATAATAGACTTCTCTAATCTGAGAGAGCATATTGCTCTGTATTTGAGTTTCACACCACAAACCATCCGCATCTATTTTAAGGGTAGACAGCAAAAATCTGCATTTGCGACTCAGGTTTTTCTGTATTACATCCACCCATGGTGACCTTATCATGAAGACTTATCGCAGCTTCCCTGCTTGTGGGTTGTCTGTTTGTTAGATCTAGGAGTATAGTTAAAGCAGTTCATATTTTTACAGTATGAATTTAAGTGGCTGCCAGTTCTGTTTGCAGTGCTCCAGAGTGCTTATCTACCATCAGTTGACCCTTCCCCAAATTTGAAACCTCACAGTTGGAGGGGGTAAGGAAAATCTGACCTTAGATCAACGTGCTGGAACGACTGGACGTGTTTGTGGAAACACCAGATTAAATACAGTTTTGAATGGGCTGGAACACTCATGAAATGCTTGTATGACAGCAACTACATTTTGGTTTGAGTCCTGAGATCCTTTTGGTTAAGCCATTTTACCTGCTGCAATGTGTTTGTATTTACGTGGACATTCAACCTGATGTGGTGCTTATTCCAATGACTTTCTGATTATTTTTTTCTTCAAACAATGCAAAAATACAAACGACAGCATATAGACTCACACAAACATCAACAACATCACACCTGCCCAGAATCACCTGCTCACACCCCTATCTCCACCGCCCGCATCGGTCTCTCCGCCACATGGTGTCAAACTGCACCATTTTGTTTCTCTCTGTCACACACGCACTTTCAACATTTAGATAATAAAGCATTTGACCTTTCCATTGTGTTAACGATGGAGGATTGGTTGATTTCCAGTTAAGTATATGTTTTTTTCAAGATGATTGACATGAAAAGTATCGTCCAACCCATCGGGTATCTCACTGCACCCTCATATGCCATGTCTTGAAATATGCAGACAGACGGAATAAAAGTACATTTACATTGTAATACTTCTGACAGCCAACTTTCTAACTCTGCCCATAACTTTTGGACTTTATAGAATTCCCAGATGGGATGGATTATTGAGTCATTGTTAGTTTTACACATAAGACATGACTCAGTTATTGTATAATACATTCTATACATTAGTTAAACTGGATTAAGCGTACATTTTAGTTAACCGTAATCTCATTAGTTATGTTCCAACATTCCCTCTCATCTTGTGCCAATATCAGTTATTTGTAAGTCTTTGTTCCAATAGTTTATATTTTTTTTCTAAGAGATTGTCAGTTGGATAGGCTCTCTGCAAGGTTTTGTATGTCTTACCTATCATATGAATATCCTTTTCTGACTCAAATAGGATTCCCTCAAGATTGCTCTGATGGACCAATTTATCAGTGAATTCTGAAAAGCTATCCAAGGATTGTTATTTTCCAATTAGTTTCTAATGACTCAGGCAGTTACTATAGCATTTGGTTCATAGCAACTACCAATTAATTGGACGTCCAGTTAAATTTAAATTGTGTTGTACTTTGACCACAGCTTCAGGCATAACACTCAGTTACAACCTAAACACCGTAGCCTGAGTGAATGGCTAGATGGTTGCTGCTGGTGTACTTTGACAGTAAAGTAATCACCTTAACTGTGCAGTAAACATGCTAATGATTTCCCTAATGAGTCACAGGGCTGACCACCGCTGGGAAGCTCATCACTGCCCAGTGGGATGTCCATTTGTCTTCTACTGCAGTGTGTCAGTCAACTCCTGGGATATGCTATGGAGGCTATATGCAACTGCTTGGGAACGCTGTGAATGCGCACATCAAGCTAGGACAACAATTTGGAACAAGACAAATAATGAATTTGAAATGGATCTGATGAATGTTACTACATTATGAATTTTGTACATACCCGATGTACACTTATTACAACCAGTTATGTTGCTTACTGGCTGTTTATGCTGTAATACCAACATTTTACATCTGCACTCAATAGATTTGTTGTATTAGAAAAATAATGATTTTTATAAAGAAATCCTAAAGGAAATATGTTTTCCTCTGCTGTTGTTTAAGATGTATATCCATTTATTAGTAATGTGTAGTGAATGATGCAAGGGGTTACCATGATGATATAGTCTGATTAACCATGATGATATAGTCTGATTAACCATGATGATATAGTCTGATTAACCATGATGATATGAGGGATGTGTCTGTCTTGAACTGGACACTGTCAACCTCACGTTGGGGTCTAACTCACTGGCTGTTGATGTGTGTGTCTAGTCTACAGTTAAAGGAGAAGTTCACTTTTTTTTACAACCAAATCTGTATTTTGGATGTAAATGACATGTTATACCCCAACACATGAAATTGTGTCATTCCGAACTTTATCCGCAACGTCATATTTGTGCGACACTAGCTGTTTCCTATACAGAGCTGTGCAGGCTGGGGGTGTCCGTATATTATACGGACACACCCGTCCTGCACAGCTGCGTAGGGGAAATGGCTCAAGTCACACAAAATGGAATATAACATTGCGGATAAAGTTCAGAATGACACAATTTAATGTGTACAACATCTAAAGGCCTACATCACTATACTTAGAGCGTGTTCGTTTCCAAAGCACGTTTGTTTTTGTTGCTTTTGTTCATTTGCTATTTTAGCCCCCATACTGCAGAACAATGATGAGGAAGTCAATCGCTGGTTGGGGTAAGTTTCTCAAAAACAAGTGTCTGTTCACCTCTATGACGTGCCATGTAAAAAGTAAACTTCTCTTTTAATGTCCATTCATCCTCGGGAATAAACTGTCTCATGCAATCTCTTAGGAGAGCATTGGAAAGCAATCTTGACTGGTGGGATGTAGGGTTCTATGATGTCAAAGGATAAATGTAATCCTTATCCTACATGTGGTATTAGAGCCCTGAAGCATATGGGCATTTCCATGTAAAAAGCCCTATGAGCACTAACGTGAAGTTCATAGGAGCACATAAAATTTGGTGTAAAATTAAAGGCATATATACATTTTTCAACCATGTTCCATCCTACAAATTAGGAATAAGCAAAGTCTTTGATTTCTGGTCAAACATGGTAAAAGGGGTCTTAGAAGACATCTGTCAGGAAAAAGTCTTAAAAAGTATTAGAAAGACACGACAAGTAAAAGTAGACCTACCAATTAGATAGTGTTTTTACTGATAACAATTTGGTTTATAATTTATTCAGTGATTAAAACATGTAATTCTGTTACCAAATCGGTAACAGAATTACACCAAAAATCTGTAACAGAATGACTGTAACTGAACTGGCTACAGTGGCAAACCACAGTTGGATCAGCTGCTTCTCTCCTCCCTTCCACTAGCATACTGTTATGTTAAGCTCATAACAGTTTTCTTTCTATTTCTTCTCCCAGCTCTTACTGACACCTACCCATGAGCCCCCTCTCTTTCCATTTACTGTAACCAGCCCTCTCACCCACTGAGCACCGACCAACACCCGACGTCTATGGACATTGAAAAGTAGTTGAAATATGGTCAGTCCAATCTGCACCAATCATAGATGTCTGTTTCACAAGTTTGGACAGCACAATGCAGTGAAGTACAGTAAAGAAAAGTATTATAGGTCAGTACAATATAGTACTGTACTGTACAGTAGAGTTTAGTACAGTACAGCACACTAGAGTACAGTATAATTTACTATTGTACTGAACTATACTCTACTGGACTGAACTCTACTCTATTGTACATGATGTGCTGTACTTTGCTGTGCTGAACTCTACTGTGCTGTGATGTCCAAACTTGTGAAACATAGACATATGTGATTGGTGCGGACCGGACCAACCAAATTGGTCTTGTTTGGGGGCGGAGCTCATTCGAATAATGGCCAGAGTGTAGAATAATACCCAAACATGCAAAGGAGGATATTAAAATGTTTTACCTTTGTGTACCTATTAAGGATACATCACCATGAAGAGAATGAAATTCATAATTCTGCATTTCTGTGTAGTACATATCAGGGACCCATGATGTCATTCTGTTACCATCCCTCTTACTGGGTGTTCATCCACTTCACTTACTGTAGTTCAATAACCAAAATAGATTTTCTCAAACTCAAGGTGTAATCATAGCTGACACCCCATTTTTTCTGCAGAAATCTTTTAATCTTCAGAGTAGATTGCCTATGTAGATTATGTGTACCGAAAGATTACATTAGGGCGGCAGATATATTCTTCCAATGATACTGTATCATAGCTGATACTCAAGTCAGTTTACATGGAATTATGATACCCAACGGATAACATTTGCACATACGCACAAAAAGCTTATTTCTCTCAAATGTTGTGCACAAAAAATCCCTGTTAGTGAGCATTTCTCCTTTGCCAAGATAATCCATCCACCTGACAGGTGTGGCATATCAAGCAGCTGATTAAACAGCATGATCATTACACAGGTGCACCTTGTGCTGGGGACAAAAGGCCACTCTAAAATGTGCAGATGTCTCAACTTTTGAGAGAGCGTGCAATTGACATGGTGACTGCAGGACTGTCCTACAGAATGTAATTTTAATTTCTCTACCATTGATTCTCACACCAGTTCCAAATCATAGCACCATCTCTTTTTGTTGGAGGAAAATTAATGTGAACATTCACACTTAGCCAATATTGGGGGTTATTTCATTTGAGCGCTGCAAGTCTGCTGTGCGGTGCAATAAAGCCAGAGAGTCCATGTGAAAGAGTATCCAAAGGTGAAGATGTGTGTTATTCATGTTGGGTAACATGTTCGACCCAGCTGGCACAGGGCCCACTGGTAATTGGGACAACACTATTCTCTGTGTATTTTGCCGCCGGTTCCTGCTTGTTGCTATGCTACCAAAGGGGGACTCTTCAGAGTGAGTTGAGCTCTGTGAGTGGTGTGGTATGGAGGTTAGAGAGGACTGCATTTCTTACTGACTGTCTCTCTACTCTGTATCTGGTCTGGAAAGAAGCTTGTCCCTCTTGTCCAGTTCTACCCCTCAGGCTAGACTGAAAGTACAAAATATAACAATGGCCATGATTCAGCATTCTAAAGGTTAGGTTTAGGATCAAGTTAGTGTATTGTTAATCTCTGAGGAAGTCTTAACCGTTTTAGTGGGGGTGTTAAAGGTTTATGATGGATAACTGGCAGTTTTTGAAGAGGTAGAGAAGTTTTCCAATGGTTGGCTTCAAATGTTGAATATGATTGGCGCTGCCAACATACATTGTAAAATGCTTCCCATTTATGGTTGTCTACATGGTATTGACTACATTATGTGTGGTATATCTAATATGTGTTGTCTGCTTTGCCTTCAGTTTGAGATTCAGCTTTACTCTTAAACAGACACATGGGCTTTGATACAAAATAATTTTTAACTGGTTGTACCTTCAGTTTCAGGATTTTCTCTCTCAATTATAAAAGTAAAGTTCCAGTCTCTCACTTTCGTATTTCCTACCCTATTATGCATAATATACTGTGTACTGCCAATTAATTCATATATTGTTAATGATTAATCATTCCATTGTAGCAAAGTGCTCATTAGCCTGAAGGCTAGCTCATCAGGGGGAACAATAACTAAATTGCTGTGATTCTAAATGTCTCTGTTTTTATGTTTCTCTTCAGCTCCCAGTAGTTTTGAAAGAATACCAAATTGAAATGTTCATGTAGGCACCAATAAACAGTGTTTTCGGAGAAAGCGATAATGATCTGAAAGTCCCACAACTTTACCAGTAATTATCCCTACGCAGTGTGCTGAGCTCTCCTCTGCAGTACTAGATAGTGACAGTAGGCATTCAATGGCCTGTGATGCGTTATTAGGCTTCTATCCATCTAGATCAGTGGCCAGGTCACTAATGGAATTGGACGCCGCAGTCGTGTCACAGTACAGAGATGAGGGAATACTTGGCCTGTGCAGTGGAGATGGATTCGCTGGCTAAGTGACCCAGTCATTGACATTCTCAGTGGGTCGAACAGTGCAGCCAATGGGCAAACGGGGCCCACACTAATGGAGGGAGTTAGTTGGGTTTTCCTGTGTGTGTGTGTGTGTGTGTTTGCGCTTCTAACCATGGACAGAGACAGATTTATGGTCTTGCTTTATCTCTGTATGTGAGGACACAGTAGCTGTCAAGTCATTTGAATATGTTGATTGGGGACCTACGAAACTACGGTAATCTACATTGTCCCACTTGTTGGGAAGCTTGTTGTCTTCTGAAATGATGTAGCTAGCTGTGTAATGAATCTAAAACTCAATGTCTTCCTCTCTCTCTCTTCCCTAGAGTGGGCCCATCTTTACTACATACAGTACCTCCTCCATCGAGGTGGGCTAAGATACAGTACCTCCTCCATCGAGGTGGGCTAAGATACAGTACCTCCTCCATCGAGGTGGGCTAAGATACAGTACCTCCTCCATCGAGGTGGGCTAAGATACTGTACCTCCTCCATCGAGGTGGGCTAAGATACTGTACCTCCTCCATCGAGGTGGGATAAGATACAGTACCTCCTCCATCGAGGTGGGATAAGATACAGTACCTCCTCCATCGAGGTGGGCTAAGATGAGTATAACCAGTGATGAAGTGAACTTCTTGGTCTACAGATATCTTCAGGAGTCAGGTATGTATGACTGCCAACCTCCTTGGCACACACTGTCTGTCTGTCTCTCATGCCATTCACGCTAACCTAATTTTCACAGGATGAATGAATTATTGAGTTCCTAGCCGCTCTATTTTATTACTCTTTTGTTGGGGCTTTCTTTGAAGCCAGTCATTGGAGAAACGCATGATAGCTCTGGCATTACAAAATGTATCCCGCTGACAAAGTATACTTGGTACGGATAATTGACTCGTTTTGCTGTCTGTGTTCACTTGTATTTTTTTGATAGCATAACATTGACCTAAAAAGTGTAGGAATGTCTGTAGATATGTTTGTGTAGGAGTGAGAGGTTTGTGTTGCAGGGTCTCTGATGTTGTCATTGTACTGACTGTTCGTTTCCAGGTTTCTCCCACTCAGCGTTCACCTTTGGAATCGAGAGCCACATCAGCCAGTCCAACATCAATGGAACACTAGTGCCCCCTGCTGCCCTCATTTCCATCCTGCAGAAAGGCCTCCAGTATGTGGAGGCAGAGATAAGCATCAATGAGGTGAGCCCAGGGGCTCCAGTCCAGGCTGCTGCCTTGGGTCACATTCATTAGTGCATACCGTAGCAAAACGTTTTGCAACAGAACACGAAAACGAGTGTTTTTTATTTATTTATTGTAAAAGTCCACATAGTCCCTCCCTGTTTCAATCAGTTTTCTATCGTTTGGTGCCTAGAGAATATGACCGTGGACTACCACTGTCAGAACAAACACACACTCTCCATATAAATCAATGAGGTTATATAAGACTGCCTTCACTAATACAGTGAAGTAAGTTGATCAAAATCATAAATCAGTAACGATACCAAAATCAATACACTATTGTACTTGGTAAATGAAAACAAATGAAATCCAGTTAATGAAATAGGGTGTAACCATGGCATGTTTGGTGTTATGTTGGCAGGATGGCACAGTGTTTGATGGGCGGCCCATCGAGTCTCTGTCACTCATCGACGCGGTGATGCCGGACGTGGTACAGACGCGGCAGCAGGCCTTCCGCGACAAGCTAGCCCAGCAACAGGCGGCCTGCACCATGGCAGTCGTCACTGCTAGCAACCAATTTAACGCACCAAAGAACGGAGAGGCCACCGTGAATGGGGAGGAGAACGGAACACACATTATCTGTAAGAATTACCTCCTCTCTAACTGAGCCATTTAGCTATTGCTAGCTGGCATTTTCGTGCTGTAATTTAGCAAATTATATCTATCAATTTTTCCTACATTATCTTGATACTTACTATGTGAGACAGCTGAATCTACATAAACTGGCAAACCCAAGCATCATCAACATCACATTGGTTTATTCGAGCACAGTGTTTAGTACAGTTTTAAGTGTGTGTGTGTGTGTGTGTGTGTGTGTTGGGGGGTTACTTCAGAGCAGTGTGGTTTTCACTGAATGTGAGGTCATTAGTGACATGACATTGAGTGTTTGTGAATTTGACCCTGCCTGCATTTACCTTTATTGTGCCTCCCTAACTGTTCAGATGCTTATAGAGTTCAGCCAGTGAAACCAGAGAGGTGTGGGTCAGGTGACGCATTAGACTAGGGAGAAACAGATAGCGGATGTTTGTGTCAGCCGATCCCACTGGAGTTTAAGTCTAATGTGTGGGTGGGTGGCAGAACATCAGGAAAGACTATCTTAGTGTAAATAATGATTACTTATCTGAACAGACAGGGATGCTGCAGCAAAAATAAGTCTGGAAGAAAAACACATTTAATCAATACTGCTGGCAGGATATGAAGATGATTACTGGATTAGCTCTTAGCTGGTTGAGCTTTGACCCTGCACAGATTGCTCCCTCTGCTTCTATTGGGTCAACAAGTATGTTTGATGCGGTAAATGAACATCTTAGATAACAGTTATTTAAAACTGTTTTTTGACTGTAATGTTTTAGAACTAGCCTAATTGAAATTCTCTGATTTTGAATGGTTATGATTTTGAAAGGTGAGAGGTTAAACACCTCAAATATTTGTCAGAAACGCACTTAATAGAGGGAAACAGTCCTGATAGTTTATGTTTTTGAAGCTGAATATGGCTCTGGATTAGAAGGAAATGGAACCATATTTTCAGTCTATGTGATCTCCTGAGTAGTACAGTAGGTACTGGGAGTTGTGTATGTGTCTGTAACAGAGTGTGGGTGTGATCTGATTACAGATAACCACAGTGAGCCCATGGAGATGGATCTGGATGTGGAGATCCCAGCCAGCAAGGCTACGGTCCTCAGAGGCCATGAGTCAGAGGTGTTCATCTGTGCCTGGAACCCTGTCAGCGACCTTCTGGCCTCAGGGTGAGTCTCACTGGGATTTTCTTCTAACTTATGGCCTATTTATTTATTTATTTATTTATATATATATATATATATATACACACACACACACTCACACACTACCGATCAAAAGTTTTAGAGCACCTACTCATTCAATGGTTTTTCTTTATTTTTACTATTTTCTACATTGTAGAATATGAAATAACACATATGGAATCATGTAGTAACCAAAAAAGTGTTAAACAAATCAAAATATATTTTATATTTGAGATTCTTCAAATAGCCACTCTTTGCCTTGATGACAGCTTTGCACACTATTGGCATTGTCTCAACCAGCTTCATGAGGTAGTCACCTGGAATGACATTTGAATTAACAGGTGTGCCGCCTTAAAAGTGAATTTGTGGAATTTCTTTCCTTCTTAATGCGTTTCAGCCAATCAGTTGTGTTGTGACAAGGTAGGGGTGGTATACAGAAGATAGCCCTATTTGGTAAAGACCAAGTCCTTATTATGGCAAGAACAGCTCAAATAAGCAAAGAGAAATGACAGTCCATCATTACTTTAGGTCAGTCAATACGGAAAATGTCAAGAACTTTTAAAGTTTCTTCAAGTGCAGTCGCAAAAACCATAAAGCACTATGATGAAAACTGGCTCTCATGAGGACCGCCACAGTCTGGAATAATCTAATTAATTCAGGGCTTGTAAAATTATACCTACACTAAATATAAGCCTTCAACCATAAGACCCACTCATTATTTAATTATTTTATCAAAATAGTTTAACCTGCTTTTTTGCAATAATCACTGATCTGGCTTTCAAGTTTGTCTATGAAAATGTAACCAGAACCATAAAAATTAGCACAGGTCTCATAAACAATCTTTCAAGCCCACTGCTAGTGAATAGCCAGCTAATCTTTATATTTAAAGTCTAGCATACTTGGATCTTTTTGCTTGCTATCAAGGTAGAACAGTTGAACTGTTATGAATACACCCTCCTGTCTGTCTCCAACTGTTTGAAGAACATAGCCTGTTCACTTTGTTTAGATGTTGAAATTAAGTGGCCTACCTGGATAAAAAATATGCTTATTTCTCAGAATGAGAACGAGTTGCCAATTCCTTATACAAATGTATCTTTTTATGCTCATTGCACATTTCTAAAACAGACTAGACAGCTAGCATGTAACAGTCTAAGGCTAAAATACTGCTAACAGTACGTGGTACCGCAATGCGACAAACTGAGCATTTATTTTCCAAAATCATGTTAATTGATACTCCCGTCGAGTAGGGTCCACTCTGTTCTACATTTTGTGAGTTAAGATATAAAAAGAGTACCGTTACAAAGGTTAAGTTCTTTCTATTACAGTAAAATAATGTCTCAATGTGGTTCTGTGTCCGTATGACCAATTTGTCGGACCAAACCTCAAATGCAGTGGTGTAAAGTACTTAAGTAGGACAGAAAAATTGTCCAATTCACGCACTTATCAAGAGAACATCCCTGGTCATCCCTACTGCCTCTGATCTAGCAGACTCACTAAACACACGTTTCGTTTGTCAATTATGTCCGAGTGTTGGAGTGTGCACCTGGCTATCCGTAAAAAAAATATATATAAAAAGAAAATGGTGCCGTCTGGTTTACTTAATATAAGGAATTTGAAATGATTTTTACTTTTGATACTTAAGTATATTTAAAACCAAATACTTTGACTTTTACTCAAGTAGTATTTTACTGGGTGACTTTCATTTTCTATTAAGGTATCTTTACTTTTACTCAAGTATGACAATTGGCTACTTTTTCCACCACTGCTCAAATGCAAATAGCGAGTTGAAACTGTGTGTTGTCGTAGAGGAAGAAGTTATCTTTTGTCTCTTTGTTGTTGTGAGTGGCAGGGGGAGGGGCTTGGTGTCTGTGTGCTAGTGGGAAGATGCACAGTGCATACAGCACAGAAGGAGCAAAAGAGACATGACCAAAAAGACATACACTCATAAAAAACGACAAAAATAATAATACTTGATTCTAGCGATACAGGCATTTAGAACATCGCGCTAAAACATACATTTGAATTAATTCGAATGAATTTCATATATCGCCCAGCCCTAGGTGAGTGTTATGAGCGGGGTGAGGGTGGTTTAACAGGGCTGGGTCAGTGCTGGGTTTAGCTTCTCTGGGACTTGGGAGGATAAAGCGACACACACACACACCGCCTCACACACTATGTATTTACTTTTTCTTCTATATTCTACGTGTGTGTGTGTGTCCAGGTCGGGAGACTCGACAGCCCGGATCTGGAACCTTATTGAGAACAGTAACAGCAGCTCCACCCAGCTGGTGCTCAGACACTGCATCAGGGAGGGAGGCCAGGACGTCCCCAGCAACAAAGACGTCACCTCACTAGACTGGAATGTGAGTTCTCAGTGGTCCATTCCATCCACGTCTACTGTATCTATTCTCACTTGACTGAAATGGTCTGGAACAGAACATTAGAAGCTGTCTACACTGAGGACAGTTAACTAACAGTTCTGTTTTACCCCACAGAGCGATGGGACACTCTTAGCAACAGGATCCTATGATGGATTTGCAAGGATATGGACAAAAGATGGTACGCCGAGTTTTGTTGCATTTTAATTCAATTATATTACAGTGCCCAATGCCCATTCTGATTCATATTGTTATCTATGCAGATACATTAAACTCTTGTCTTTCACAGGTAATCTGGCGAGCACCTTGGGCCAACATAAAGGGCCCATATTTGCGCTGAAGTGGAACAAGAAAGGAAACTGTATCCTCAGTGCTGGTGTAGATAAGGTATTTTTGATTGAATGCATCATGTCACTCATGTAGCAATCAATTAATATTCATTCAAGAATGCTGACAGAATGTTTTTGTATACCGCCCAACAATGTTCCCTCTAATTTTTTTTGGGCTCTGAGCAAATTTCAGGTCTGATGAGCGCAAACTTGAACGTTGTGAAAATTCTGTGCAACTTCCGGCGTGCGTTTACTGTGAACACTGAGGCTGTATCCTCTTTCATTTACTGTTTTAACAGTGGCCAAGTAGGCTACTGTGGCTATTTGATCATAATGTGGTCCTCTGTAGCTCAGCTGGTAGAGCACGGCGCTTGTAATGCCAGGGTAGTGGGTTCGATCCCCGGGACCACCCATACACAAAAATGTATGCACGCATGACTGTAAGTCGCTTTGGATAAAAGCGTCTGCTAAATGGCATATTATTATTATTATTATTATTATTATTATTATTACCAGAGTGGCCTACCATAAAAAACAATGGAGAAAATGCATCACATAACATTCAGCCTACAGTAGCAGCCAATGTGTGGTGTTCAATGTAGGCCTACATTCATGAGACCTTTGAAAAAAACATGCAGGGCTTGACATTAACCTGTTTATCCCACTTGTCCTTCAGACAAGGAGTTGACAGAACATTTAGTTGTGTTGTTTGATGCATTATTATTCCCATACCAATATTACAGAGAATCAGACAAATGATGCTAACCTCTGGCTACTGGCTACTTAGCTTATTCAAGCCTGTCTCAAAATACAACACTGCCCCTTTAAGACAGAAAAAAAGCTCTTTGCCTGACTCGCTTTTCAAAGATGGCTAGAAATGGTCACACTTTGTGCTCTTGTAGGAAGCAATCACTCCCACATTTCTGACTACAAATGAGCTATAACTGGGCTAATAACTCACCAACCAGCAAAGAATATGAACAAATGTGCACACGTTGTTACATGCAGCTCTCGCTTTGATCTCAAAACAAGCGCATAATAATCGCGACCGCTTATGCTGTAAAACAGCCCAGTTCAAAGCGAATGGTACAAATCCATATATGGCAATGGTCTATTTGCATATAGGCCTACTGCAGCTCTGATTGGTTATGGCGCACCGGTCTGTGTAGAGTATGGGCCTGAGTCATGCCTATCAATGCAATAGAATCCTACTCAGATGCGCTCTGCCTACAACAAAAGCACTTGCATAGTTCGTTTTTCATACTAAGTCTTGCGTGGTTCGTTTTTATTTTCGGTATGTTGCATTGAAAGTGGCTAATATCGAGTTGATTCGATCACAATTCCCACAGTAAAGGGAAACGTTGATAGTGTTAACTAACAGGGAAAACTCTAGAAAGTGTAGTGAAGTTCAATCTCGTGCTTCTCTGCGTGGGCTGATATTTCTTCTGCGCAGCAGTCAGTCCCGGCGGAGCTACGTGCTCAGCTTAGAGGGAACATTGCTCCCTAATTGTCAAGAGTTTGTACTGTGTATTTGCTATGTATCTATTGTCATTTTCCAGACGACAATCATTTGGGATGCACACACAGGAGAGGCTAAGCAGCAGTTCCCCTTCCACTCAGGTAAGCCCCCTGTGTCCCGAACAGAAAGATGTAGGACTTCAGCTTCCCGGCTGATGTGAGTTAACCCTTTGCTAACCCTCCTGTCCCTGTGTGTTGCCTCCTACCCCCAGCTCCAGCCCTGGACGTGGACTGGCAGAACAACACAACGTTTGCCTCCTGCAGCACAGACATGTGCATCCACGTGTGTCGACTGGGCAGCGACCGGCCGCTCAAGACCTTCCAGGGCCACACGGTAAACAGACAGCGTCTACATCTTACACTACTGAGGACATAGTCACACTTAGGAATTCTCTACTGAATGTATTTGCCCCAACTTCTGAAGTTCTGTAAAGTAAACAGGATTATGGTGTGACTAGTGGAAGGAAGAGCAGAATGTCTTCTGTTGGTTCTCTACAAGTCTACGTGATATCTGCCAATGTGTGTTTCAGAATGAAGTCAACGCTATTAAGTGGGACCCGTCAGGGATGCTACTAGCCTCCTGCTCTGATGACATGACTTTAAAGGTAAGGCCAGTGCTTCTACTTCAGGCAAGATTCTGGACACACAATGAATTCCACCTCTTTCCTATGACCATGATCTATATGTCAATATAAGAATGTAATGATTACACGGTGTGTTTAAAGTGTGCTGTGCTCTTCCCCAGATCTGGAGTATGAAGCAGGATTCATGTGTCCATGACCTCCAAGCCCACAGTAAAGAGATCTACACAATCAAGTGGAGCCCCACCGGCACCAGCAACTCCAACTCCAACATCATGCTGGCTAGGTGGGACACACACACACACACACAGCCCATAAGCTTGTTCTGGGACAACGTTGTGATTTATTAGTTGAAAATGGGCAGTGTGTGTGCCAGTGAAGGGGTCTCTTGTCAAAAAGTGTCCCAGACATCCTCCCGGGTCTAGTAACTGTCAGTGGCCCAGGGACATAAAGCCTATGACCCAAACATGCATGCATGTTACAGTTCAAATACCACCGGTATTTACAACCTCTACTGGCATCCCCTGGGATGGGCCTATATTTCACTCTGGATGTAAAACTGCCATTAGTGCTATGACTTGTGAGGAACTTGATAGTTATGAGGTAAATGTGGCTTTTGTACACCGAGATGTCCCCTGTAGCTCAGTTGGTAGAGCATGGCGCTTGCAACGCCAGGGTTGTGGGTTCGTTTCCCACGGGGGGCCAGTATGAAAATGTATGCACTCACTAACTGTAAGTCACTCTGGATAAGAGCGTCTGCTAAATGACTAAAATGTAAAAATGAGATACAGCACCTGTCTGATCCTGTGATTTATTCAGTTCTTTCCCAACTTCTTTTTAAATTTAGTTTTAATCTCCATATTTTGCTGTGTCTTTGTAAAGTGAGATTTGCAACCTAGCCAGATTGACTTACACTACCTAATAATACCATTTTGATGAGAAAGTGTTAATGAACGTCTTCTTCTCTTTTCATTAACACTTGCTTTCAACCGTGTCTCTCCTTTTGTGGTGACAGATGTTCACACCATCACCATGTCACTGATCCTACAAAATCACACGTCTTGTTTTGGCTCTGTGGATCAGCATTTTGAATGAGAGTTTGTGTCGAGCACCAAAGCAAACTTATTGACATGTTTCTTACATTTCATATCCTTCTTTCCATGTAGTGTTGTTGTCAACCTAAGGCTGGAAAAACTACCTTGTTGCTACTTTGTCATAAAGGTGTTAAATCGCCTGTCAAACCCTGTAAATTACCATTAGTATGGAAAGATCAATGATAGCTTGTTGATATGAACATAAACTTAAACAAAGTTTTCATATATTTCAGTTACAGTACGTCTTTGCATGTAGTAGATGGAGAACTGACCATGTGCTATGCTGTACCCCTTAGTGCCTCGTTTGACTCGACGGTGCGTCTGTGGGACGTGGAGCGAGGTGTGTGTATCCACACCCTGACTAAACACCAGGAGCCCGTCTACAGTGTGGCCTTCAGCCCCGACGGGAAGCACCTGGCCAGCGGCTCCTTCGACAAGTGTGTCCACATCTGGAACACCATGGTGAGTCACCCAGGCGGTCATAACAGTTTACAACAGTTAGTTAGTTGGTCATGGAAAACCCCTGGCCCCAATGCATGACCCAGACAATGAGATCAGTGATGTTGTAAGATCGAGCAAGCAACTATGGCCATCTAGCAGTCCTCACCAGAGTTGGTTGTGTTGTGGTTGCAGACTGGAGCCTTGGTGCATAGCTACAGGGGGACCGGAGGGATTTTCGAGGTGTGCTGGAACAGCACAGGAGACAAAGTTGGTGCTAGTGCTTCAGATGGATCGGTAAGTTGTCATATTTTAGTTGAATAGGATTATCATTTGTGTTTCAAGCTGTATATCATTTGTAATGATCTGTTTTCTTTCATTTATGCAAGTATTGTCTATCACACATTTTTGCATGTTAAAGGGATACTTTGAGATTTTGGCAATGAGTCCCTTTATCTACTTCTCCAGTCAGATGAACTTGCGGATACCATTTATATGTCTCTGTGTCCAGTATGAAGGAAGGTAGAGGTAGTTTCGTGAGCCAATGCTAACTAGCGTTAGTGCAATTACTGGAAGTCTATGAGCATCTACTAGTATGCTAGCAGATACCCATAGACTTCCAGTCATTGCGCTAACGGTAGTTAGCAATTGCGCTAGTGCTAGTTAGCAATTCCTTCAAACTGCACGCAGAGACATAAAAATGGTATCCACAAGTTAATCTGACTGGGGAAGTAGATAAAGGGCCTCATTGGCAAAATCCCAAAGTATCCCTTTAAACCAAAGTCATAAAAAGCAAAGCCCCTAATGCTTTAGTTTTCGGGACCAATGCTTTCAGAAGTGCATGGAGAGGAACCAAAATATTCAGAAGCATAATATGTACAGTGAGGGGAAAAAAGTATTTGATCCCCTGCTGATTTTGTACGTTTGCCCACTGACAAAGAAATGATCAGTCTATCATTTTAATGGTAGGTTTATTTGAACAGTGAGAGACAGAATAACAAAAAAATTATCCAGAAAAACGCATGTCAGAAATGTTATAAATTGATTTGCATTTTAATGAGGGAAATAAGTATTTGACCCCCTCTCAATCAGAAATATTTCTGGCTCCCAGGTGTCTTTTATACAGGTAACGAGCTGAGATTAGGAGCACACTCTTAAAGGGAGTGCTCCTAATCTCAGCTTGTTACCTGTATAAAAGACACCTGTCCACAGAAGCAATCAATCAATCAGATTCCAAACTCTCCACCATGGCCAAGACCAAAGAGCTCTCCAAGGATGTCAGGGACAAGATTGTAGACCTACACAAGGCTGGAATGGGCTACAAGACCATCGCCAAGCAGCTTGGTGAGAAGGTGACAACAGTTGGTGCGATTATTCGCAAATGGAAGAAACGCAAAATAACTGTAAATCTCCCTCGGCCTGGGGCTCCATGCAAGATCTCACCTCGTGGAGTTGTAATGATCATGAGAACGGTGAGGAATCCGCCCAGAACTACACGGGAGGATCTTGTCAATGATCTCAAGGCAGCTGGGACCATAGTCACCAAGAAAACAATTGGTAACACACTACGCCGTGAAGGACCGAAATCCTGCAGCGCCCGCAGGGTCCCCCTGCTCAAGAAAGCACATATACAGGGCCGTCTGAAGTTTGCCAATGAACATCTGAATGATTCAGAGGAGAACTGGGTGAAAGTGTTGTGGTCAGATGAGACCAAAATCGAGCTCTTTGGCATCAACTCAACTCGCCTTGTTTGGAGGAGGAGGAATGCTGCCTATGACCCCAAGAACACCATCCCCACCGTCAAACATGGAGGTGGAAACATTATGCTTTGGGGGTGTTTTTCTGCTAAGGGGACAGGAAGACTTCACCGCATCAAAGGGACGATGGACAGGGCCATGTACCGTCAAATCTTGGGTGAGAACCTCCTATCCCTCAGCCAGGGCATTGAAAATGGGTCGTAGATGGGTATTCCAGCATGACAATGACCCAAAACACACGGCCAAGGCAACAAAGGAGTGGCTCAAGAAGAAGCACATTAAGGTCCTGGAGTGGCCTAGCCAGTCTCCAGATCTTAATCCCATAGAAAATCTGTGGAGGGAGCTGAAGGTTCGAGTTGCCAAACGTCAGCCTCGAAACCTGCAAAGAGGAGTGGAACAAAATCCCTCCTGAGATGTGTGCAAACCTGGTGGCCAACTACAAGAAACGTCGGACCTCTGTGATTGCCAACAAGGGTTTTGCCACCAAGTACTAAGTCATGTTTTGCAGAGGGGTCAAATACTTATTTCCCTCATTAAAATGCAGATCAATTTATAAAATGTTTGACATGCGTTTTTCTGGATTTTGTTGTTGTTATTCTGTCTCTCACTGTTCAAATAAACCTACCATTAAAATTATAGACTGATCATGTCTTTGTCAGTGGGCAAACGTACAAAATCAGCAGGGGATCAAATACTTTTTTTCCCTCACTGTATTATTAATCATGTTATCTTTGCCCTCCAGGTATGTGTTCTTGATCTCAGAAAATAGCATCCTGGCAGTGACTTTGAAGATGGACCCTGGAATGTGCGGCAAAAATGCCTTCAGCCATCAGCAAACACACTCTCATAGCTCAAAGCAGGCCTGACAACGTGGAGGAAATCCCCATAGGGCGGACACAGGAGACCTTTTAACTACCACAACCTACTTAATGGCAGAGGCAATCCTCAGTTTGTGGATTTGTCTCCTGTTTGAGACCACAAAGAACATTTGCTGGGTGAATCAATTTACAGGACTGGACTTAATCCAGTTTATTTTGTTCAGCCATGTTTTAAGAGGTGCCTAAAGAGGAAGTGAAATCATGACCTCCTTCGTGGCCAGCGGCCCTGCTGTTATCTGAATAGGGTCTGAATCATGAGGAAGAGGGTTTGTACAGGGAGAGGTGTGAGGAGATACAGACCAGTGTTTTGGGTGTGTTTGACATCAAATTGTGAGAGAAAGGTTGTGTTTTAGAATTTATCTAAGCACATGTTAGTCCTATGGTGTCCTGAGTTGAGAAACTATATGGGAGACATGAGGAGAGTGACATTGTTAGTGCTGCACTGGCATTCTCAAATGATGTGATGTTTAAATTGTCCTCTGTGGAGAATGGTTCCTGTTTAAAGAGCAGATTTTTCACAAATTGACTTCTGAAAGTCAGAGTAAAAAAAAAGGTGCCGCTATGAGGTAGTTCTGTGCTCGCATTTTAATAACATCAAGGTTAAAAAAAATCAATAAACTGCCAAGTTGAACTTCTCTAAGTTTGAATGACATTTAATTCACTTTTTTTTAAAGATGCAAAAAGCGTGGTTTATAAGCATATATTCTCCCTTCTGGATGTACATTTAATGAATGTAAAGATATGTAAATTAGAAAAATACACAGACTTATATACTGTGTATATATGTTTATATACAGTACACTTTAACGTCATCTTCTAGACGCTCAATACTGGCTAAAGCGATCACATTTTCTTTGCTGATACTCAGTTCCAAGACCCTGACTCAATTTAATGCATGTCAGATAGATTTTTCTTTTGGCGCCATATGTTATTTTATAATGGCAATTATTTGTGTATCAGGTTGGTGTGTCAAGTCAGGTGGCGCTGAGGTGGACTGTAGTCATTTCACTGATGGCTCTTTACACTTTAAGCCATGGAGATCAGTGCCTCAACGTAACTGTGTGGACCATGGGTAATGATTAACGGGATAAAGATGGGATGTTACATTCTGTATGCTCTACCTGATTTGTCGTGGTTACCCCTGGCTCAGGTCTGGGATGTGAAACAGGACCTGTCTGTATTCAGCCCTAATGACAACCATTGAAATGGAAATCAGAACAGACAGAGAGCATGCTGACTGACCAGGAGAAGGATGCTGTGAACATTTGTATTATGTTGTCTTAATGTTGCTTTAGTAGCAAAGTGTCATCACTAGTCATCTACTGAGCTTTTCTAACAGTACTCCTCTGTTTGGCAGCGTGATCCTTCTGGTGGAAACCCAGGTTACATGCTGACTGATCAACCAGGCTCTGATTGGTCAAGTGGAAGTCCTGCTGTAGCTTCTAAGCTGTGATTGGTTGAGTTGGGTTGAGGTCCCGATGTTGCCACCGCCTGATCTAATTGGTCAGATTGGACTTATTATTTGACTTGCCTGTATGATGGATTTAGCTTTAATTGTGTGCAGTATGTCTACTTGTACTTATCGTGGTCAAACGTGACAGTCTTTTCAAACTAACAAGCCACCACTTTGAGAATGCCTTTTTTTCTGGTCCCTTCTCTTTCTTTCAGTCAAGCTCATTTTTAGAGCACTTTTTCAGAACGTAGGCTCAGCTTTTGTTTGGATTTGTGCTGAAAGAGGAAGGCCAGCATTTTTTCATTTTAATTTTTTAATAATCGGGCGTTTATGTTTTTTGCTGAGAGCCAATATTGTCTGTGTCAGACTGAGAATCGGGCTGTGGTTGGTGGCCATCTTGACATGTTGAGAAGCCCAGTGTGGAATAAAGTGCTGTGACTGACAGCGATCTCTCTCCCACCCCAGTCTAGGGTATGGTCATCTGTTTCCAAGACTAAACAATGAAGTCACACTCAATGTCTCTAATAAATCACCATATTTTGATATGAGAAAACACAGTGTCCGTTTCTTGTATCGTTGGGTTCTTGTCACTTGTGCAGCAGAATGTATAGCATTATTATGATCATGTACATAATGGTGAAGTAGACAGTGTGTTAGTGTAGCACTGTAGGAGATATTTCATGTTATCATTTAGCTCATGATACATTAGCAAACTTGAAATGACAATGTACTGAAGCCCTGCTTCAATTTGGGTTAAAGATAACGCCACAAAACCTCAACAATTGCTCAATGTTTAATACTGTATAAAATAGTACAATGTAAAAAATGTAACGTTCAAAACCCTAACTACAAATTGTTTGCCTCTAAACAGCATCTCGGGTAAGATATTCCCATTATTTTATGCTTTTTGGCGCTAGTTATGTGAACAAGGCATATGGGCATCTATACATGCTTCTGCAGTAATTAAAGCACAGTTAAAGGGCAGTAAATACAGATGTAAGATTAATTTGAGCCAGTTTGCTACAGCAGGAATATAATCCTGCAGCAACAGGAAATGTGAAATCTGTGGATTATAATTAATGGACATTTTTGTAGGGCTCTGTAGATTTTTCGTAAGGGAAAATCAAGTCTGAAGTGCAAATTACAAACTTCAGAAGTCTTTTTAAACCTCAAATACACTACGTTTAAACTTTCCCCCTCCAACAGGGTTATAAAATTAAGTAGGTTATATTGACTATCTGAACTGAACATGAGACACAGTGAGGTAGCCTTGGGGACTATTCCATTACTGTACAGGTGATAGTTCAATAATGTAACACCACACTGTCTTTTAGCAAATTGTGATTAAGAGGGCTGTGTGTGTTCAGTGCTGAGGCAAATTAACTGGCAAACCCTTTGGGTCCAGTCACGTATGGACACGGGGGAAATGAGGAGCAGACTGGCGACCAAATGTGTCATGTTCTGTGATAACATCCAACATTTGTGCTACAGTAATTAAATGGCAATTCTTAAGAGCGAAAGAACTGAAATGGTACAGGTAGACAGATCATTTTTAACACTGCTGGTGGATCTAAAGAGTTGTCTATGAGTTGAATGTTTTCAAACAGAGGACAGGGACAGGGTCTAAAACTCAGTGAGGGAGAAACAAAAACAAGGTGCAGGAGAGTGGAGGCTGGCAGCAGGTGATGCAGCAGCTTGTAACTCCTAGTGCCTTGCAGAACTTCCCAACGATTATCCATCTGCGTCTATATCCTCAGTCTTGGTGCTCAGTGGAAATGTGGATTTCAATTGTACTAGACTCTGAACCTAGCAAGACAAAATAGGGGATAAGGGAGATGACTGTGTTAAGGGGGTACATACAGTATATCCCTTCTCTTACACTTCAAATCAAAGTGCCTAAAATAAACACAAGTCCTCTGCTGCTGCTCTCTCTTCATTCAAGGCATGCACAACACCTTCATACAAATAGCATATCTGGCATATGTTTAAAATGATTGACAAATGTATTTTGGGAATTTTTGAATAGTTTAGACAAGACTGAAATTCAAATATATGTTTGAATCCTCTTGTTAAAGAAAACAAGGCCAACAATTTTCACCTCTATATTGAAACTTAATTCCCATGAGATAGAAGATCCTTGAAAGTCATAATGATTAACTTTTTTTTGTTGATTTTATAAATATGCAGGGCCATATTCATGAACAAGAAACACTAAAGCCTTGATAATTTATTTTTCTTAAGGGGTTTTTATTAAAAAGTAAGGATGACTGTCAGGGATCCTGAACATCAATCAAAAACATTCAATATCGGTGTACATCTTGAAATTGTGCACACAAACAACTCACTAAATCTGTTTAAATATTAGAAGATTTTAAATATTTGACATTATGGACTTAAAATATACAGCAGCACATCCCTGTTCAATACATGTTCTACTATACCACAAAAACAGAACAGTGCCTTCAGAAAGTATTCATACCCCTTGACTTATTCCACATTTTGAAATGTTACAGCCTGAATTCAAAATGGATTAAATATGTTTTTTCTCGCCCATCTACACACAATAGCCCATAATGACAAAGTGAAAACATGTTTTTACACTAGAAACACTATACAGTGCATTTGGAAAGTATTCAGACCCCTTGACTTTCTCCACATTTTGTTACGTTACAGCCTTATTCTAAAATGGTTTAAATAAAAATATATCCTCAATCTACACACAATACCCCTTAATGACAAAGCGAAAACAGGTTTTTTTTTTTTTTTGCAAATGTATTAAACACAAAAAACAGATACCTTACTTGTATTCAGACCCTTTGCTATGAGACTCGAAACTGAGCTCAGGAGCATCCTGTTTCCATGTATCATCCTTCAGATGTTTCTACAACTTGATTGGAGTCAACCTGTGGTAAATTCAATTTATTGGACATGATTTGGAAAGGTCGAAGGAATTGTCCATAGAGCTCCGAGACAGGATTGTGTCGGGGCACAGGAAGGGTACCAAAAAATGTCTGCAGCATTGAAGGTCCTCAAGAACACAGTGGCCTCCATCATTCTTAAATGGAATAAGTTTGGAACCACCAAGACTCTTCCTAGAGCTGGCCGCTCGGCCAAACTGAGCAATCGGGGGAGAAGGGCCTTGGTCAGGGAAGTGACCAAGAACCCGATGGTCACTCTGACAGCGCTCCAGAGTTTCTCTGTGGAGATGGGAGAACCTTCCAGAAGGACAACCATCTCTGCAGCTCTCCATCAATCAGGCCTTTATGGTAGAGTGGCCAGACGGAAGCTACTCCTTAGCAAATGGCACGACAGCCCTCTTGGAGTTTGCCAAAAGGCACCTTAAGGACTCTCAGACCATGCGAAAGAAGATTCTCTGGTCTGATGAAACCAAGATTGAACTCTTTGGCCTGAATGTCAAGTGTCACGTCTGGAGGAAACCTGGCACCATCCCTACGGTGAAGCATGGTGTTGGCAGCATCATGCTGTGGATATGTTTTTCAGCGGCAGGAACTGGGAGTCGAGTCAGGATCGAGGGAAAGATGAACGGAACAAAGTACAGAGAGATCTTTGATGAAAACCTGCTCCAGAGTGCTCAGGCCTCAGACTGGGGTGAAGATTCACCTTCCAACAGGACAATGACGCTAAGCACACAGCAAAGACAATGCAGGAGTTGCTTTGGGACAAGTCTCTGAACGTCCTTGAGTGGCCCAGCCAGAGCCCGGACTTGAAGCCGATCAAACATCTCAGGAGAGACCTAAAAATAGCTGTGCAGCGACTCTCCCCATCCATCCTGACAGAGCTTGAGAGGATCTGCAAAGAAGAATGGGAGAAACTCCCCAAATACAGGTGTGCCAAGAGATGGTTATAGCGCAGCTGGTGCTGACGAAGAAGACTAGCTCTTAGGAAACTTTGCAGTATTTTGTTTTTTTAATGTATTATTTTTTTACATTATTAGCTCAGAAAGTGTTTTGCATCATTACATACAGCCGGGAAAAACTATTGGATATCAGAGCGGCGGTAACTCACCAGCATTAAGACCAGGAATACAACTTTCCCGAAGCAGATCCTTTGTTTGCTCTCCCCAGGCAACTGAACTGATTCCAGCGGCTGACCCAAAACGTCGCCGGCGGAGGAGAGGCACTCGGAGCGGCCTGCTGGTTCGACTTAGGAGGCGCAAACACCACCCACCGCTTCCAAGTATTCTACTCGCTAATGTTCAGTCTTTGGTTAACAAGCTCAACGAACTACGGGAAAGGATTTCTTTCCAGAGCGACATCAAGGCCTGTAACATACTCTGTTTCACGGAAACATGGCTCTCTGGATATTCTGTTGAAATTGGTCCAGTCAGATGGGTTCTCAGTTCATCGCGCAGACAGGAATAAATATCTCTCCGGGAAGCAGAAGGGCGGAGGTGTTTTTCATGATTAACGACTCATGGTGTAATTGTAGTAACATACAGGAACTAGAGTCCTTCTGTTCACCCGACCTAGAATATCTCACAATCAAATACCGACCGTATTCTCTCCCAAGATAATTTTATTTGGTTATAGTCACGGCCGTGTATATCCCCCCCTCAAGCCGATACCGCGACGGCCCTCAAAGAACTTCACTGGACCTTATGCAAACTGGAAACCACATATCCTGAGGCTGCATTTATTGTAGTCGGGGATTTTAACAAAGCAAATTTGAGGACTAGGCTGCCGAAGTTCTATCAACATATCGACTGTTGTACTCGCGCTGCTAAAGTCCTCGACCATTGCTATTCGAACTTCCGGGATGGTTATAAGGCCCTCCCCCGCCCTCCTTTCAGCAAATCTGACCACGACTCCATTTAGCTTCTCCCTTCCTATAGGCAGAAACTCAAAACAGGAAGTACCCGTGCTAAGGACTATTCAACGCTGGTCTGACCAATCGGAATCCACGCTTCAAGATTGTTTTGATCACGCGGACTGGGATATGTTCCGGGTAGCTTCCGAAAATAATTTTGACGTATACACTGTAACGGTGACTGAGTTTATCAGGAAGTGTATAGGTGATGTTGTGCCCACTGTGACTATTAAAACCTACCCTAACCAGAAACCGTGGATAGACGGAAGCATTCGCGCAAATCTGAAAGCGCGAACCACCGCATTCAACCATGGCAAGGTGACTGGGAATATGGCAGAATACAAACAGTGTAGCTACTCACTCCGCAAGGCAATTCAACTGGCAAAACATCAGTATAGAGACAAAGTGGAGTCGCAATTCAACGGCTCAGACACGAGACGTATGTGGCAGGTTCTACAGACAATCACGGACTACAAAAAGAAAACCAGCCACGTCGCCGACACCGACGTCTCGCTTCCAGACAAGCTAAACACCTTCTTTGCCCGCTTTGAGGATAACACAGTGCCAGTGATGAGGCCCACTACGAAGGACTGTGGCCTCTCCTTCTCTGTAGCCGACTTGATTAAGACATTTAAGCACATTAAACCCCGCAAGGCTGCCGGCCCAGACGGCATCCCTAGCCGCGTCCTCAGAGCATGCGCAGACCAGCTGGCTGGTGTGTTTATGGACATATTCAATCTCTCCCTTTCCCAGTCTGCTGTTCCCACATGCTTCAAGATGGCCACCATTGTTTCTGTACCCAAGAAAGCAAAGGTAACTGAACTAAATGACTATCGCCTTGTAGCACTCACCTCTGTCATCATGAAGTGCTTTGAGAGACTACTCAAGGATCATATCACCTCTACCTTACCTGTCACCCTAGACCCACTTCAATTTGCTTACCGCCCCAATAGATCCACAGACGATGCAATCGCCATCACACTGCCCTATCCCATCTGGACAAGAGGAATACCTATGTAAGAATGCTGTTCATTGACTATAGCTCAGCATTCAACACCATAGTACCCTCCAAGCTCATCAGTAAGCTCGAGGCCCTGGGTCTGAACCCCGCCCTGTGCAACTGGGTCCTGGACTTCCTGACGGGCCGCCCCCCAGGTGGTGAAGGTAGGAAACAACATCACTTCGCTGATCCTCAACACTTGGGCCCCACAAGGGTGCGTGCTCAGCCCCCTCCTGTACTCCCTGTTCACCCATGACTGCGTGGCCAAGCACACCTCCAACTCAATCATCAAGTTTGCAGACGACACAACAGTAGTAGGCTTGATTACCAACAATGACGAGACCGCCTACAGGGAGGAGGTGAGGGCTTTGGGAGTGTAGTGCCAGGAAAATAACCTCGCACTCAACATCAACAAAACAAAGGAGATGATTGTGGACTTCAGGAAACAGCAGAGGGTGCACCCCCCTATCCACATCGACGGGACCGCAGTGGAGAAGGTGGAAAGCTTGATCCCCTCCCTTCGGAGTCTGGGCCGCAGGGCAGTATTCCAACATGATAACGACCCCAAACACACCTCCAAGACGACCACTGCCTTGCTAAAGAAGCTGAGGGTAAAGGTGATCGACTGGCCAAGCATGTCTCCAGACCTAAACCCTATTGAGCATCTGTGGGGCATCCTCAAACAGAAGGTGGAGGAGTGCAAGGTCTCTAACATCCACCAGCTCCGTGATGTCGTCATGGAGGAGTGGAAGAGGACTCCAGTGGCAACCTGTGAAGCTCTGGTGAACTCTATGCCCAAGAGGGTTGAGGCAGTGCTGAAAAATGATGGCGGCCACACAAAATATTGACACTTTGGGCCCAATTTGGACATTTTCACTTAGGAGTGTACTCACTTTTGTTGCCAGCGATTTAGACATTAATGGCTGTGTGTTGTGTTATTTTGAGGGGACAGCAAATGTACACTTATACTAGCTGTACACTCTACTTTACATTGTAGCAAAGTGTCATTTCTTCAGTGTTGTCAAATGAAAAGATATACTCAAATATTTATAAAAATGTGAGGGATGTACTCACATTTGTGAGATACTGTATGTATATATTCTTAAATCCCATTCCTCACTAGTTGTGTGTATTGGGTATATGTTGTGAAATTGTTAGATATTACTTGTTAGATATTACTGCACTGTCGGAGCTAGAAGCACAAACATTTTGCTACACCCGCTATAACATCTGCTAAACTCGTGTATGTGAGAAATACAATTTGATTTTGATTTAGCGTCATACCCAATAAGACTCGAGGCTGTAATCACTGCCAAAGGTGCTTCAACAAAGTACCTAGTAAAGGGTATTTCAGTTTTTTATTTGTAATACATTTGCAAAAACTTCTAAAAACCTGTTTTTGCTTTGTCATTAGGGGGTATTGTGTGTAGATCGAATAAGGAAGGGAACCTTTGCCTGGTGAGTGAGGCACATTCCCTATGAGTCTGAAGCCATCTATGACTTGATCTTGACATGATCTAAAACCAAACCTACGGTGGTATAATATGAAACGCACCAACAGCAGCTTTATTGGCAGCACCATGCACTGTAGAATCTAGATGATAATGATGACCAGTGTGGGTATTACAGGTTTCACCAGCCCTGATACGCTGGGGAGTTACTATTGGCATTTTCCCCGCTCGTCCACATATGCCCATTACCTTCTGATAGGACGCTGATGGTGTCTGAGGACGGCTGCCCATTGCCCTTGATGTTCTTGCCGGTCATGTTCTTGGCCTCCTGGATGTGGCTCTGGTAGAGCAGGGTGGAGCCCACGATGGGGTTGTAGCCCCCCACGTTAGCCGCCGAGGTGGAGGCTGAGTCCCAGGCCAGCTCCCTTCTCCTCTGCAGGCTGCAGTCCACGTCGAAGCCCGTCCAGCCATGGAAGGCCAACGTGTTGAGGAAGCCTGACATGGGGTTCAGGATTCCCTGGAAACAGTAGAACACAGAGACCCTCAGATATGAACAAACCTGAGCCTTCAGTGTAACACACTAACATTGGTGCTGGACAAGTTTGCTACACAAACAAAAGCTTTTGGCCAAGATTGAATCCATTTTCATTATAGTAAACAAAGTGAACCCACCATGATAAACCATGTGATGAGGGCTGTGTTTCGTATATTCTTCAGGTCACCGTCTTTTATGTCCATCTGCATCTCCAGGTAAAACAGCAGGCTCTCATTGATGATGTTGGGAAGCCAGCTGAAAAGTGGGAATCATGATACAGGTATTGTACATTAATGTCAGGAAAGCATACTGAACGTCAATACTTTTTAAAGGGATTTGTCAACAGATCTATTGTCGATTAGAGAATGAGTAGTGGTCTGATACTCGTTAAATGTTGAACATGGAGGAAACCTCTTCTACTGAGGCTTATTTTGTATTATGCAAATGAGTTTTGCCAGTTATTCCATTTGGAAACTTGGGTCTTCATAATGTTCTGAAAGTGTTTTTTAGAAATACATGGATTTACACTACAGCATTATAAGTATGACCTCTCTGAGGAAGGTCATGGGCTTTATGAAAGACGGTCAGGAAGGACAGTTGCCTTAATCAAATTTAAGGTGACTTTGTTGCCAAGAGCTGTAATATAGATTCCTCCATAACCATTTAACTTGCCATTAAGCTATTTGCATGCTGTTTGGCTAACAATACAACAGAACACAACACAACAGAACACAATACGACAGAACACAATACGACAGAACCAAGGAGAAACTGTATAGACTGCATACTGTGTATACCACAATGAAATGCAATATTCTGGTCTTACCAAATAAAGAAGACCAGCATGATTTTGAAGAAGCGTATTTTTATCTCTGTTCCCAGGCGTCTCTCGTTTTCTGTGTAGATCCCTTGTCGTCCCTTCAATAATGCTGTCACTGAATGGAAAATACAAATGTTCACTTTTTACTTTCTTTCTATTTTTATGATCATCACAAAACATTTATTTTGAAAAATAATAGCTATGAAAGATTAAACCGTTTAGAGATAAAATCACATTTCTGTAGGCCTTTACAGTTCAACAATAGAGCTGTTAGTATTTATCTCTGTATGGAATATCTGATATGAGTGTGCTGGGCCCTGGTCAAAAGTAGTGCACTAAATAAGAAATAGGGTGCCATTTGGGAAGCATCTTGCTTGTCCAGGGCTCTGTATCATAAAGAGCTAGCTGGGGCTGGAGGGGCAGGGTGAACTGACCTGCAGACACAGTCCTGGCGAACAGTGTAGGGTTGACTATAAGCACCAGCAGTAGAGGAGCGTAGGTAGTGATGTAGTGAGGAATGGCATGCTGCAGGCCATTCTCACAGCTGCAACACGAGAGAGCACACTGAGAGAAACGCACTACACATCACACGACCATGCACGTATCCTCCATGCAGGGAGGAAGGATCACAGGAGAAGCAGTACAGAGAGATGTTGGGTTTGCACACCACAATCCTCAGTTATTTAACTACAATATGGCAATTGACTGCCAGCACTGCACAGGTCTTGGAATGCACAGAAAACTGGTCTAACATCAAGGACAAAAGCGAAACATTGTGTTATTCACTGTATTCTCACTGCACAGAAAATAACAACCCACACCAGTTAGCACAATATCATACATTCCTTATCATCATGTATCCTGAGACAACGCTCACTCATCCCAGTATGTTGACAGTCAGCAGTAAAGTAAACAGTCACAAGTCTACATTTTCAGTGCATTTCACGACAACACAAACGTGATGTAACAGACACAGCCAACCCACTGGGCATGACATTGAACCAACGTGAAATAGACGTTGAATTGACGCCTGTGCCCAGTGGGAAGCTGTTGACATACCTGGAGATGGATGGGTAGTAAAGCATAGCCACACCCTCCACACACAGCAACACGGCCAGACCCCATGTGATCATGTGATAGAGGATGATGGTACTGATGGAACAACAAGACACACATCAAATGTCATCAGCCAGGCAGAGCTTTCAACAGACACACACATAGTATACTGCACACAATATTTCACTGATTACATATGAGATACACAGTAAAGCCCTGAGATAAGTGGTATCAGAATTGAAGAGCAGATGTACACATCCGCTGCCTAATGGAAGTGGCATATCATTAGGCCTGTATTAATAATTCAACACAATATTTGTTTTTGCACTACATCAGAGGCTGTGGTACTTTTCCCCAACTGGAAAGACAGGAGTTTTATATTGAGGAGTTGTAGCTATATTATATTGAAAGACTACAGATTGATGATAGCGCACATCAGAGGCTGTAGTACTTTCCCCCAACTGGAGATATAGTCAAGTGTTTTATGTCTACACTATATTGAGAGAAAACAGATTTGATATAGAAGTGATATAGCAATTTGTAAGTCGCTCTGGATAAGAGCGTCTGCTAAATGACGTAAATGTAAATAGCAGAATGTGATAGATAGCAGGAGGAGAGTATAGTCTACCTGATTCCTGCAGATCTTTTGACCACCAGGAAGACGTCCACAGCGTAACAGAAGGTCCACCAGAAGGATGCACTGAAGAACAGCTGGATCCACATCTGGGGAACACAAAACCAGACTCAACATCAGAACAACACACTATATATAAACAATACTTCAACAAGCATCATACATGATTATAAACAGAGTATAGAATCTCTCCTGAATAAGTAACTTGATGTAACTAATGTAGGTATAATCTATTTTATTTCAAATATGCCTATGTACAGTTGAAGTCGGAAGTTTACATAAACCTTAGCCAAATACATTTAAACTCAGTTTTTCACAATTCCTGACATTTAATCCTAGTAAAGATTCCCTGTCTTAGGTCAGTTAGGATAACCACTATATTTTAAGAATGTGAAATGTCAGAATAATAGTGGGTCAGAAGTTTACATACACTCAATTAGTATTTGGTAGCATTGCCTTTAAATTTTTTAACTTGGGTCAAACGTTTTGGGTAGCCTTCCACAAGCTTCCCACAATAAGTTGGGTGAATTTTGGCCCATTCCTCCTGACAGAGCTGGTGTAACTGAGTCAGGTTTGTAGGCCTCCTTGCTCACAGACGCTTTTTCAGTTCTGCCCACACATTTTCTATAGGATTGAGGTCAGGGCTTTGTGATGGCCAATCCAATACCTTGACTTTGTTGTCCTTAAGCCATTTTGCCAGAACTTTGGAAGTATGCTTGGGGTCATTGTCCATTTGGAAGACCATTTGCGACCAAGCTTTAACTTCCTGACTGATGTCTTGAGATGTTGCTTCAATATATCCATAATCTTCCTTCCTCATGATGCCATCTATTTTGTGAAGTGCACCAGTCCCTCCTGCAGCAAAGCACCCCCACAGCATGATGTTGCCACCCCCGTGCTTCACGGTTGGGATGGTGTTATTCGGCTTGCAAGCCACCCCCTTTTTTTCTACAAACATAACGATGGTCATTATGGCCAAACAGTTTTATTTTTGTTTCATCAGACCAGAGGACATTTCTCAAAAAAGTACGATCTTTGTCCCCATGTGCAGTTGCAAACCGTAGTCTGGCTTCTTTATGGCAGTTTTGGAGCAGTGGCTTCTTCCTTGCTGAGCGACCTTTCAGGTTATGTCGATATAGGACTAATTTTACTGTGGATATAGATACTTTTGTACCTGTTTCCTCCAGCATCTTCACAAGGTCCTTTGCTGTTGTTCTGGGATTGATTTGCACTTTTCACACCAAAGTACGTTCATCTCTAGGAGACAGAATGTGTCTCCTTCCTGAGCGGTATGACGGCTGCGTGGTCCCATGGTGTTTATACTTGCAACTATTGTTTGTACAGATGAACGTGGTACCTTCAGGCGTTTGGAAATTTCTCCCAAGGATGAACCAGACTTGTGGAGGTCTACAATTTTTTTTCTGAGGTCTTGGCTGATTTCTTTTGATTTTCTCATGATGTCAAGCAAAGAGGCACTGAGTTTGAAGGTAGGCCTTGAAATACATCCACAGGTACACCTCCAATTGACTCAAATTATGTCAATTAGCCTATCAGAAGCTTCTAAAGCCATGACATCATTTTTTGGAATTTTCCAAGCTGTTTAAAGGCACAGTCAACTTAGTGTATGTAAACTTCTGACCTACTGGAATTGTGATACAGTGAATTATAAGTGAAATAATCTGTCTGTAAACAATTGTTGGAAAGATCACTTGTGTCATTCACAAAGTAGATGTCCTAACCGACTTGCCAAAACTATAGTTTGTTAACAAGAAATGTGTGGAGTGGTTGAAAAACGAGTTTTAATGACTCCAACATAAGTGTATGTAAACTTCCGACTTCAACTGTATTCTTGACCATCTCTGCAAGTGTCTGTCAGTGTGTTCAAGCCCGAAAACTGGATCAAGGTTGTTAAATGCTCCCTGCAGAGTAATTTACTTATTCAGGGAATTTCACATGCTCTAAATAAAGGTGTTGGTTCAACACGCCTGACTCTCCTCAACACACTCTGCTGTGTGCAGTGAGATGGTTGTTATAACTCCTTTAAGCTTTAGGTATGAAGGAAGTTAGAGGTAGTTTCGCGAGCCAATGCTAACTAGCGTTAGCACAATGACTGGAAGTCTATGGGTATCTGCTAGCATGCTACCTCTAACTTCCTTCATACTGGACAGAGACATAAAAATGGTATCCACATTTTCATCTGACTCTGGGGAAGTAGATAAAGGGCCTCATTGCCAAAATCCCGAAGTATCCCTTTTACCACCATTTTGTCATGCGAGTGACTGTTTCAAATGTAAGATCATATCGCCTGCTAGCCTGTTACTCCCAGTACTGTATATTTGTTTCCTCTGCCAGGTCAGACGGTTTTCTTGGTCAGGTCACATGGTCAGGAAAACATCTATCATACATACTGCACTGCCGACACAGAACACCTCTGGCCACACGTCGCTGTTGTTGGCCACATTGATCCCTCTGACAAGGTTGGGCAGGCCCAGCCAGATGGATGACCTCACTATGATACCTGGAGGAGACAAACACAACAAGACCTCTCAAAACATCTGACCATCTTATAAAGATCTGTTTTACAGGGCTCCTGACTGTATGGATGTCAATGAGTATCCATTGATGATACACTGAATAGACCTAAAAGAAGTGAAGGGTCAAACAAATGCAACATGGCTCAGATCATAGAAATAAAATAGAAGGGCCATAATAAATAAAACATCTGTCTATTAAACAGTCATTTTTGTGAGGTGCAAAGTCAATGGAATTCATCATTGCATCAATCACACCTTACAGGGTGTTATAATGTTCAATCATTACTGGTTTCAATTAACACTGGAAACACATAATAAAGCTGTTGCTCATTTGGCTCAGGTGTTATTATACACTTTGTTAATGTGGTTCTGTCATGGAATCCTTTTTATTGCGGTTACATGTGTAATGCAAATACTAGAGGCCTCAGTTGATGGTTTATAAGGGCTTTTCTGCTTCCTGCATCTGTTAGGGCTGCCCTGCTGCACTGTGCTATGACGCTTGATTGATTGATGTCTCATTGTGTCGACTTTCATGTGAGACCTATTAGCCTACAAATTGAGCAATATGCCTATTGCATAACTTGTGTTTCACTAGCTACAATATCTGGTTCCATTGTCATAGGCAATCTAAAATTGTACAGTAAAGTAGGGTGACACAATTACAAACTTGGTGTATGCCTACAACTTTGATTAAATTCTCCATCGTTTAGACAGTGACGCGTAAGGTGTTGACGAAATGTAACGGGACGTAGCCTTACCTGCACATCCCAGTATATCACATATGCTGATGATAAACAATATTCTCGACGAAGACGCTGGCTTTGGAAGAGGGTACTGTCCAATGCGTCTGTAACCCCTACGTTTGGGCAACATTTGTAAAATGGAAAATATCAAACTTAAACTTGCGCTACCGATGCAAATGGCGCCAAAGAAGAGGGGCTGAAAAGTAATGACAAATTCGGTCGATGCGTCTCGGTTTGGGCAGCAGAACGTCTCCAGCCTTGGGGATGCCATCATGGACTCGATGGAAAGAAGCAGGCTACGGTGTCAGGGGAGAAAATTAAGGAAAATTCATTAATTTAGTCCGTGGCATGAGCTCTGTTTCAAGTGAAAATCACGGGTTGAATCATCATGTGCTTCTATTTAATCCTTCCAGTCAGGGCTTAACTGCCCCACATTGTTAAGAGCCGACATAAGAATGTTGTAAAAAGGCGTAGGTTACATTTAGTTCAGTTCAATTTTTCCACTAAATTGTCCATGCCTCTATAATATTAAGTATACATTGCATTATGAGTGTGAGAAAACGTGGAAATTAGATTGTATCAATGTGTGTTCTGGAAAATACTGACTCATAGATTTAATAAATAGCAGATGCTGTAGTCCTAGCAGAAAATATTAAATGCACAGTATGCAAACTTTTACCATTTCTACTACAACAATTGACCCAATAGTGATAATATGCAGTTGTTTGGAGTGGTTTGAATGTAGGTACGCTACATTAGGAAGTTGAAATACAGTAACAAAGGTACTAGGCCCTACCCTGTCCAGACAGATACATTATTAGTAGCCTACTGTACAGCACCTGACCTGAGTAGCTAGGGGAGCTGCTACATTCCAGCAGGTGAACCGTTGTAGAAATGATTTGTGGATCAATGAATTTGCATTGATTACAGACAGGGCATTCAGTGGGTTTATAAATTTACATTTTAGTCATTTAGCAGACGCTCTTATCCAGAGCGACTTACAGTTAGTGAGTGCATACATTTTTCATACTGGCCCCCGGTGGGAATCGAACCCACAACCCTGGCGTTGCAAGCGCCATGCTCTACCAACTGAGCTACAATGGTATTCTAATCCATGCACCTTCTCTGACAAGGCACAAAGTAATGTGTGTGTTAGGTTTACAGTGTAAGGGATTATATCAACATAATAGTGAATAGTAGGCTATTATGATTTTAGATTGTTGCAGCTCTCTCCCTTCTCTTTCATTATCTTGCACTGAACAAATCTAACTGCTACTGCCATCTGGTGGTGGATAAAATAACTTATATAGAGAATGTTTTCATTTGGACTGTCCTTGGGATAGAGAATCACCTTGTCGCATGCATGAAGAATGTATGTCACAGAATGTGCATGCAAAGGAGTGCCTAATGTCAATGTGGGGTAGCAATTCTGGGGTATTTAAAAATCAACTAACATGTGGATGATTAGTTTATTCTCATTGGCGGATCTCATGGCGGACCGGATGCAAGTGTACCTATGCCAGACAATGCAGTAAGTAAGTAAGTCTTTCTGGCGTGTTTCCTCTGGAAGACAACAGCTTATCCTCCAAATGGAAAAAGTAAGGAGCATAAATTGGTTTCTGGCAAATAACTCTCTCTGGCAAATCTCAATGAGCCTGGAATTCCTCCTTGTAAAGTTTAGGCATTTATAAGCCTATCCAGCCAGCTTTTTGAAATGAATTTCTTTCCAAAAATAGATTGGATTTTTGGAAACTTGCATGTAACTCTGTCTACAGCTGATGAATGACCAGGCATGGAAAAGTCCTCCACTTGAAGCATGGCTTTACAGTTTGTATCCAAGACTCAGAGGGAAAAGTGTCAGTCAGGATGTTGACACAATTACCCAAACTACAAAAAGAAACGTGTCCCTGCACATCTCCTATGTATCTCTATCTTTCTTTCTCAAGCCCCCTCCTTCCCTCTTTCCCTCCCTCTTTAGCTGGAGGTGATGGGTGTGGGCTGTCTGTGATGACAGTGTCAAGTTACAGACCTGCTCAACAGGATTCTACTCACTCTCTCTGCCCCACCATTGGTTCTAATGAACACCATGTGCAAGCCCAGCAATGCATTCAAAACCACTTCCTGCATGGCAGGGGAAATTACATCACAGGCTCTAAGTTGGGATGTGATGCCGAAATCACCCAAAAAACAGTTCAGGAACAGACAGGTACAGATAAGTTTGACACCAGCGACAGCTCAAAGTCCAGTTGCTGATGTTACAAAACCGATGGTGCAAGACAGACTACTAGACTGCTGTTTGATTTGGGGAACTCTATAGGTCAACAATGAGACAGGCTACAGGACACAGCAGTGACAACCCGAGGAACAATGCAACCCAGACTGGATCTGTTGTTTTTATCTCTAACCCTTTGATGACTGGTGAGTAGACTGCTTGGTGCAATACGCTAAAAGTTTCCACTTGTCAATATCCATGCTTTGGCCAATGAATGTCTGTATCTGTGAATGATCCTATGATTGTTGTTCTTCTCTTGTAAGATATTGAGTCAGATTGGTCCCCCATTCATGATGCAGCCTACAATGGACGTGTTCTCACACTGAGAAACCTAATAGCTCAGGTAAGGAAGGCACACCCGGACCCACAGGGCACAGACGTCAATTCAACGTTTATTCCCCGTTGGTTCAATGTAATTTCATTGAAATGACATGGAAACAATGTTGATTCAACCAGTGTGTGCCCTGTGGGTCTGTATTATGCAAGCTCATGCCTGCAGGCTTTAGTGTAACTGCTATTTGTTATTTCTGTTAATAAAGTAACAATAGCCTTACCATAGTCTGCAGAATGGGACTGTAGATGGAATGCATCACTTAAGCACAGTATTATTCAAGGGACAGCTTATCACACTGAACATTCAAAGCAATTTCAATATGGAGAAATGTCTGTCTATTGTTGGCAGAGGGAATAGGATAGTTTTTTTGTGTGTGTGTCATTTTTCAATCCTCTTCACAGGGAACGTGTGTCAACCTGGCCACTCTAGACAGAGTCTCTCCCCTTCATGGAGCATGTCTTCAGGGACACACTGATTGTGCCAGGTTACTGATAGAAAATGGTGCAAATGTGAGTAAGGAATTAAACTCTATCTGCACCACCTCTGATTTTGGCGGATTTTAAGACTCACACAGCACAAAGCTGTATACATTATTTACATGATTATGATTCAATTTGAATGTAGAACAAGCACAGGCCAAATACAGGCAGACCCCTCTGAATATGGGTTATAAATGTGTCTGTGAAGTTATTAGGCGATTAACCACACGCATTCCTTGTCACTTTAATATTACTAGCACAAATCTCTAGACAACAATACCTCAACTGTACGCTGAGTGAGTGTAAAGTCACCTTTCAATAGCTACTGAATCTGAGTGTAACAATTTATTTAACTGTTGAATAGTCTATATTTTAGTTTTTAAAAAGCACTGAGCGAAAATGGAAAATCAACAACATAGCTCAGGCAATAGGAAGCTCGCTCAACCATTTATATGCAGATGATACAGTCTTATACTCAGCTGGCCCCTCCCCAGTAGTCACCTCATACAAGTACTTGGGAGTATGGCTAGACAGTACACTGACCTTCTCTCAGCACATATCCAAGCTGCAGGCTAAGGTTAAATCTAGACTTGGTTTCCTCTATCGCAGTGGTGGAAAGTACTTAAGTAAAAATACTTTAAAGTACTACTTAAGTAGTTTTTTGGGGTATCTGTACTTTACTATTTATATTTTTGTCAACTTCTACTTTTCCTTCACTACATTCCTAAAGAAAATTATGCACTTTTTACTCCATACATTTTCCCTGACACCCAAAAGTACTAGTTACATTTTGAATGCTTAGCAGGACAGGAAAATGGTCCAATTCACACTTGAAGAAAACATCCCTGGTCATCCCTACTGCCTCTGATTTGGCGGACTCACTAAACACAAATGCTTCGTATGTAAATTAGGTCTGGGTGTTGGAATCTGCCCCTGGCTGTCCATAAAAAAACTGGGCCTTTTGGTTTGCTTAACATAAGCAATTTGAAATTGTTTCTACCATTACTTTTGATACTTAAGTATATTTTTGTAATTACATTTACTTTTGATACTTAAGTATATTCAAAACCAAAAACTTTTAGACTTTTACTCAAGTAGTACTTTACTGGATTACTTTCACTTTTACTTGTGTCATTTTCTATTAGGGTATCTTTAGTTTTACTCAAGTATGTCAATTGGGTACTTTTTCCACCACTGCTCTATCGTAATCGCTCCTCTTTCACCCCAGCTGCCAAACTAACCCTGATTCAGATTACCATCATACCCATGCTAGATTACGGAGACTTAATTTATAGATGGGCAGGGAAGGGTGCTCTCAAGCGGCTAGATGTTCTTTACCATTCGGCCATCAGATTTGCCACCAATGCTCCTTATAGGACACATCACTGCACTCTATACTCATCTGTAAACTGGCCATCTCTGAATAAATTTTTACATTTGAGTCATTTAGCAGACGCTCTTATCCAGAGCAACTTACAGTTAGTGAGTGCAGACATTTTTCATACATATAGAATACCCGTCGCAAGACCCACTGGTTGATGCTTATTTATAAAAGCCTCTTAAACCTCACTCCATTCATCTGAGATACCCGCATTCAACCCCCATCTTCCACAAACAACACCCGTTCTGCCAGTCACATTCTGTTAAAGGTCCCCAAAGCACACACATCCCTGAGCTGCTCCGTTTTTCAGTTCGCTGCAGCTAGCGACTGGAACAAGCTGCAAAAACCACTCAAACTGGACAGTTTTATCTCCATTTCAACTTTCAAAGACTATCATGGACACACTTACTGACACTTGTGGCTGCTTTACTTGGTGTATTGTTGTCTCTACCTTTTTGCCCTTCATGCTGTTGTCTGTGCCTAACAATGTTTGTACCATATTTGTGCTGCTACCATGTTGTGTTGCTACCGTGTTGTTGCTCTTGGTAGGCCGTCATTGTAAATAAGAATTTGTTCTTAATTGACTTGCATAGTTAAATAAAGGTAAAAAATATATATACACTGAACAAAAATATAAACGGAACATGCAACAATTTCAAAGATTTTACTGAGTTACAGTTCATATAAGGAAATCAGTCATTTGAAATAAATAAAATAGTCCCTAATCTATGGATTTCACATGGCTGGGAATACAGAAAAAAAAGTAGGGGCATGAATCACAAAACCAGTCAGTATCTGGTGTGACCACCATTTGCCTCATGCAGCGCGGAACATCTCCTTCGCATAGAGTTGATCAGGCTGTTGATTGTGGCCTGTGGAATGTTGTCCCACTCCTCTTCAATGGCTGTGCGAAGTTGCTGGATATTAGCGGGAACTGGAACACGCTGTTGTACACGTCGATCCAGAGCATCCCAAACATGCTCAGGGTGACATGTCTGGTGAGTATGCAGGCCATGGAAGAACTGGGACATTTTCAGCTTCCAGGAATTGTGTACAGATCCTTGCGACATGGGGCTGTGTATTATCATGCTGAAACATGAGGTGATAGCGGCGGATAAATGGCATAAATATGGGCCTCAGGATCTCGTCACGATATCTCTGTGCATTCAAATTGCCATCGATAAATGCAATTGTGTTCGTTGTCCGTTGCTTATGCCTGCCCATACCATAACCCCACCGCCACCATGGGGCACTCTGTTCACAACGTTGACATCAGCAAACTGCTTATCCACACAACGCCCTGCCATCTGCCCGGTACAGTTGTAACCAGGGTTAATCCGTGAAGAGCACACTTCTCCAGCATGCCAGTGGCCATCCAAGATGAGCATTTGCCCACTGAAGTCGTTCAAAATGCCGAACTGCAGTCAGGTCAAGACCTGGTGAGGACGACAAGCACACAGATGACCTTCCCTGAGACAGTTTCTGACAGTTTGTGCAGAAATTCTTCGGTACAAGTGGTCTGCGGTTAAGGCCGGTTGGACGTACTGCCAAATTCTCTAAAACAACGTTGGAAGCGGCTTATTAAATTCTCTGGCAACAGCTTTGGTGGACATTCCTGCAGTCAGCATGCGAATTGCACGCTCCCTCAATACTTGAGACATCTGTTGCATTGTGTTATGTGACAAAACGGCACATTTTAGAGTGGCCTTTTATTGACCCCAGAACAAGGCGCACTTGTGTAATGATCATCCTGTTTAATCAGCTTCTTGATATGCCACACCTGTCAGGTGGATTGATTATCTTGGAAAATGAGAAATGCTCACTAACAGGGATGTAAACAAATTTGTGCACAAAATTTGAGATGAATAAGCTTTTTGTGCAGATATAGAACATTTCTGGGATCTTTTATTTCAGCTCACGAAACATGGGACCAACACTTTATATACAGTGGGGGGAAAAAGTATTTAGTCAGCCACCAATTGTGCAAGTTCTTCAACTTAAAAAGATGAGAGAGGCCTGTAATTTTCATCATAGGTACACGTCAACTATCACAAAACAAAATGAGACATTTTTTTCCAGAAAATCACATTGTAGGATTTTTTATGAATTTATTTGCAAATTATGGTGGAAAATAAGTATTTGGTCAATAACAAAAGTTTCTCAATACTTTGTTATATACCCTTTGTTGGCAATGACACAGGTCAAACGTTTTCTGTAAGTCTTCACAAGGTTTTCACACACTGTTGCTGGTATTTTGGCCCATTCCTCCATGCAGATCTCCTTTAGAGCAGTGATGTTTTGGGGCTGTCGCTGGGCAACACGGACTTTCAACTCCCTCCAAAGATGTTCTATGGGGTTGAGATCTGGAGACTGGCTAGGCCACTCCAGGACCTTGAAATGCTTCTTACGAAGCCACTTCGTTGCCCGGGCGGTGTGTTTGGGATCATTGTCATGCTGAAAGACCCAGCCACGTTTCATCTTCAATGCCCTTGCTGATGGAAGGAGGTTTTCACTCAAAATCTCACGATACATGGCCCCATTCATTCTTTCCTTTACACGGATCAGTCGTCCTGGTCCCTTTGCAGAAAAACAGCCCCAAAGCATGATGTTTCCACCCCCATGCTTCACAGTAGGTATGGTGTTCTTTGGATGCAACTCAGCATTCTCTGTCCTCCAAACACGACGAGTTGAGTTTTTACCAAAAAGTTATATTTTGGTTTCATCTGACCATATGACATTCTCCCAATCCTCTTCTGGATCATCCAAATGCACTCTAGCAAACTTCAGACGGGCCTGGACATGTACTGGCTTAAGCAGGGGGACACGTCTGGCACTGCAGGATTTGAGTCCCTGGCGGCGTAGTGTGTTACTGATGGTAGGCTTTGTTACTTTGGTCCCAGCTCTCTGCAGGTCATTCACTAGGTCCCCCCGTGTGGTTCTGGGATTTTTGCTCACCGTTCTTGTGATCATTTTGTCCCCATGGGGTGAAATCTTGCGTGGAGCCCCAGATCGAGGGAGATTATCAGTGGTCTTGTATGTCTTCCATTTCCTAATAATTGCTCCCACAGTTATTTCTTCAAACCAAGCTGCTTAGCTATTGTAGATTCAGTCTTCCCAGCCTGGTGCAGGTCTACAATTTTGTTTCTGGTGTCCTTTGACAGCTCTTTGGTCTTGGCCATAGTGGAGTTTGGAGTGTGACTGTTTGAGGTTGTGGACAGGTGTCTTTTATACTGATAACAAGTTCAAACAGGTGCCATTAATACAGGTAACGAGTGGAGGACAGAGGAGCCTCTTAAAGAAGAAGTTACAGATCTGTGAGAGCCAGAAATCTTGCTTGTTTGTAGGTGACCAAATACTTATTTTCCACCATAATTTGCAAATAAATTCATTACAAATCCTACAATGTGATTTTCTGGAGAAAAAAAATCTCAATTTGTCTCTCATAGTTGACGTGTACCTATGATGAAAATTACAGGCCTCTCTCATCTTTTTAAGTGGGAGAACTTGCACAATTGGTGGCTGACTAAATACTTTTTTTCCCCACTGTATATATATCCGTATAGGTGTGCAACTAGCATTCCCAGACACACTAATATACTTGGAATGTGACAAACAGTGGAGTGTTAACCTTCTCAGCAGGCTACCACCAGTATTTCTGTTGGTTTGTGTAGGATGGTAGAGGTATGTGGCAAGATATATATGTTGTTGTCTGCGGTACTAGGTGAATGTCCCCACGTTGGAGAAGACCACCCCTCTGTCGGAGGCCTGTGCCCGGGGCCACACTGCCTGTGTGACCCTGCTCCTCCAGCATGGAGCCTCACCCCAGGGATCAAGCCTCTCAGCCTCCCCCATCCACCAGGCCGCAGCCAAAGGTCAGGGGTCACATTCTTAGGGACAGACTCGGATAGATCCTCCATGGTTCATCAGCCAAGGCAGTAGCCATGTGATTCATTGAAGACTGCATTGCAGGAAAATCCCTGTAGGGATGACAAAATGGAGAAACAATACCATTATGCATGTTTTTCACATAGCTAAGGTTCATATAGCTACAGCACTTTGACCGAGACAAAAGTCGAAACACGTCAGCTTTTATAAAATAAAAAAGAGCACCATGAACTCCATTTTTTGTTGTTATAGTTATTTATGGGAGATGTTGCAACCTTTCTTTTTTTGTAATACCTTGGAGCTACAGCACTTTGTTAAACCGTTGTCATGTTTTATATTTTTTTATGATAAAGTGTAATGAGATGTATCATTAAGTAAGCAGTTTTTCAAAGCAGATCCCACACACTGTTCTTTATTCCCTGATTATATCTCTGTCCAGGTCACCCAGAGTGCATTGAGTCTCTGGTTCATCACGGGGCAGATGTAGATCAGCACACTGACCAATCAGGCTCGCCGCTTTACACCGCCTGCACCAATCAGCATCTGAGTACTGTGAGGAAACTGCTTCAGCTTGGTATGAAAATGGAATCCCTTTAGTTTGTTGTTATTACGCAGAAAGGATGTATAGATAGATATAATCTGGATTAGACATTGACCAGTGTGCTTCTATCACAAGGTTCTCAAATATTATAATAAGAGTTATTTACAGTTTACACTTGGCCTGCAGTATATGATACCTTTTACCAAGGGAGCCACGGCACTCTCATGTGACATTTACTGTAGGCTACATACAAAATCCACACAATATCCACATATATACACTCTCTGTCAGGTGCTAGTGTGAACAGGAGTAAGGATGGGGACTCTCCTCTGCACGCGGCAGCCCGTCTGTCCAACCCTGAGCTGGTGTCTGTTCTCCTGGAGCACGGGGCTGACTGCAGCCGCAGAGACACACAGGGCAAGCAACCCCTGGACCTGGCCCCTCCCAACAGCCCCGTGGAGAAACTACTGGGCAACAAAGGAGGTAGCTAGACCCGTAATGGATCTATCTGATACACAACATTTTGGACAGAAGATTCTGTGGTGCTTTGAACTGCTGTTGTATACATTGAGTTTAAACCCATCATGGATATGTTTGTGTTTGTGAAAGGATTCTTGGTTCTTGCATGATATATTAATAGATTTGCATAGTATTTACATTGTGCTTGTGTTATTTACAATATCAAACCCTGAGAACATCTTTCTGTTATCTAAATGATGGCCGTTTCTCCTCTGATGGCTGACCAGGAGTGTCTCGTCTGATGCAGCTGTGCCGGCTGTCCATCAGGAAGGTTTTGGGAAAGGCCAGACTTATTTCAATCCATGGTCTTCAGATCCCCACAGAACTGAAGCAATACCTTCTGTACCAATCGGATCTATGGGGTACATCCATAAAATGAACATCTTTTTTAAATGTTCTATCTCAATGCATTTCTACTTTCGGTCAGTAGGTGGCACCTTAGCACCAGCATCTGTGGAGAGAGGACTTAAAAACGTATTGTGAATGTTGATTAGTGGGATGGTTTGTGCCACATTATCAGATTTGTTCACATGAAAGATATGAGAAAGAAGAGAGAACTTTAGATTTTATGCATTCATAAATGAATTAATAAATATGTACTGTTACTTGAAAATTGGTGTGAATATTGCTCAATGTGAGATCATGAATGTTTACCAAATGAATGCCAAATTAACATAATTATTTTGGTTCAAACAATGCTTATGGATTTTAAATGCTTTAAATGTAAGTATCCATTCATGATAGCAACGTACACCCATAAATGTATTCATCTATCCATACAATTACATACTCTACCGGTCAAAAGTTTGGACACACCTACTCATTCAAGGGTTTTTCTTTATTTTTACTATTTTTTACATTGTAGAATAATAGACAAGCCATCAAAACTATGAAATAACACATATGGAATCATGTAGTAACCAAAAAAGTGTTAAACAAATCAAAATATATTTTATATTTGAGATTCTTCAAATAGCCACCCTTTGCCTTGATGACAGCTTTGCACACACTTGGCATTCTCTCAACCAGCTTCATGAGGTAGTGACCTGGAATGCATTTCAATTAACAGGTGTGCCTTGTTAAAAGTTAATTTGTGGAATTTCTTTCCTTCTTAATGCGTTTGAGCCAATCAGTTGTGTTGTGACAAGGTAGGGGCGGTATACTGTAGATAGCCCTATTTGGTCAAATACCAAGTCCATATTATGGCAAGAACAGCTCAAATAAGCAAAGAGAAATGACAGTCCATCATTACTTTAAGACATGAAGGTCAGTCACTCCGTAAAATGTCAAGAACTTTGAAAGTTTCTTCAAGTACAGTCGCAAAAAACATCAAGCGCTTTGATGAAACTGGCTCTCATGAGGACCGCCACAGGAAAGGAAGACCCAGAGTTACCTCTGCTGCAGAGGATAAGTTCATTACAGTTACAAGCCTCAGAAATTGCAGCCCAAATAAATGCTTCACAGAGTTCAAGTCACAGACACATCTCAACATCAACTGTTCAGAGGGAACTGTGAATCAGGCCTTCATGGTCGAATTGCTGCAAAGAAACCATTACTAAACGACCCCAATAAAAATAAGAGACCTGCTTGGGCCAAGAAACACGAGCAATGGACATTAGACTGGTGGAAATTTGTCCTTTGGTCTGGAGTCCAAATTGGAGATTTTTGGTTCCAACCGTGGTGTCTTTGTGAGATGCGGTGTGGGTGAACGGATGATTTCCGCATGTGTAGTTCCCACCGTAAAGCATGGAGGAGGAGGTGTTATGGTGTGGGGGTGCTTTGCTGGTGAAACTGTCTGTGATTTATTTAGAATTCAAGGCACACTTAACCAGCATGGCTACCACAGCATTCTGCAGCGATACGCCATCCCATCTGGTTTGGGCTTAGTGGGACTATCATTTGTTTTTCAACAGGACAATGACCCAACACACCTCCAGGCTGTGTAAGGGCTATTTCACCAAGAAGGAGAGTGATGGAGTGCTGCATCAGATGACCTGGCCTCCACAATCCCCCGACCTCAGCCCAATTGAGATGGTTTGGGATGAGTCAGATGGCAGAGTGAAGGAAAAGCAGCCAACAAGTGCTCAGCATATGTGGGAACTCCTTCAAGACTGTTGGAAAAGCATTCCAGGTGAAGCTGGTTGAGAGAATGCCAAGAGTGTGCAAAGCTGTCATCAAGGCAAAGGGTGGCTATTTGAAGAATCTCAAATATACAATATATTTGGATTTGTTTAACACTTTTTTGGTTAATACATGATTCCATTTCTGTTATTTCATAGTTTTGATGTCTTCACCATTATTCTACAATGTAGAATAATAAAAAAAATAAAGAATAACCCTTGAATGAGTAGGTGTGTCCAAACTTTTAACTGGTACTGTACAAAAGTTACATGTAAATATATAAGTAAATACACAGGTACATACATAGCTTAATATTATTTTATTTATTTTAATACATAGGTACACACACACACCATAATTAGAGAATAAAGGGTTTTCTCCTGAATAAATTGATATGTTATAGCATGATTGCACTCTGGCTATTCCATTCCCCCTCAAATCAGCGTTCAATCAAGCCTTTGTGGAAGGAGATGCCGCCCCAGGGTCTTACCATTAATCAAGATAATCAAGACAAACTAAAGCCAATCACTGGGAGATAAATGGATGCTTGGAGACACAGAAGTGTGGGTCCTGTAAGAGGTGATACATTTAGCCAGAGTGATATATTGATTGCCTTCTCTCGCCGCTTTTGTGCGGTCCACTATATTCCTCATAATAACCCAAGAGAGAACACTGGAGATTTTGAAACAAAAGGTAAATGTAGCTAATGAAGGATCCATCTCTGATATCTATTCTTCCAGTTTAGAATGTGGAAATTTGACTAGAATCCCAGACTAACGCTGCCTAGTAATATGGTTTCTGGGACAGTGTGGGGTAAACACCTTTATATTCCCCCTCTGAAAAACTATTATTTACAATACAGTAGGGTGGTCATTATTTGGTTATTTCATAACCAGATAAAACTCAAAAATACTATTGCAGCTTTGGATAGATACAGAGAGGAACATTATTTTCCATAATAATGGATACTATGATGACCACATTCATTCCAATTACTTCTTATGAACAATTGATTATGAAACAAGCCCCAGAGGAGGTGTCATTCATGTCTATGGCTCATGACAACCTGTCTGTTATCATGTCTCTTCTCCATGTCTATAACTGCTCCTGCCCCCACCCCAGAAAGGCTGAAAGAGGCAACAGGAGGTAATGTGCTGCCATGAACATGAATATTGCCCTCTTCTGTGATGATACAGCAACAGCTGCTGAGCCACATCCAAGGCTTCTCATTATTCGCAATACTCATTACCTCTTCATCGATCCCCTCTCCCAGTTTGCTGCTTGAGGTAAATCATTGTCCCTTCAAACGTACAATGAGCATCTTGAGCCAGCCGCTTGCATTGAGCCGGCCTTCGATTTACTGGTGCTTAATGTTAAATCAATATTGTTGAGGATATTGTGATTTCTGAGACTCCCTGGTCAGACCTATCGGACCCATGTAATTAGTGGCATCTGGGAAATCAAGAAAGAGGATTAGTCTGTCACAGGGGAGAGAAGACAGTCGTGTGGCTACACACTTTCAAACATCTAATGAACAACTTTCTCTACTGTAATGACTGAAAGTAATGCATTAGTGGTGGGAGCAGGTGGGATCCTGCCTGGGAGGATGCTCATATTGGGTTTTGGACCACCTTATGTAACCAACAGGATCAATCTGTCTCTGAGTGGATTCTGACAGAGACTTGGTCAGGTACTGAAGGAGGTATAGCTGCACTTAGAGCTTACCCACCTGCATTTGATGCTAAAGCTTTTACCTAAAGCCCCCTAGAGAACCTGGCACTCCATTTAGCCTCGTCCTCCTGCTAAATGCACAGGCACTTACTGCCTCAAATAGCTGCGAAAGCGATTTTCAGTGAGAGCAAAAATACAACAAATAATGCAAGTTTTACATCCAGTGCACACATTCTCCCAAAACGATCCAATGACTAATACAAACAGTCCATTGATGCAGGGAGAGAGGTTTCTCGATCGTGTGGTGAAGACTCATACAGATGAACCCTTTAAGAGGAAAAGGAGAGTTCAAAACATCACAACATGTGAATGAGGAGAAACACGAGGTAGCTGAACGTGATGGCTAAAAGAAGAAAATGAAAAGGCTCCAACCAAAGCAAGACAAAAGCCAATGCACATGAAACACTGTCTTCAGTGACAGACCAAATATATAGCCACCAGACACCATATCGTTTTGCGGACAAAATGCAATCAACCACCAACAGCAGACCAGAAGGAGTATTTCTGTTTTTGTGGGGAAAAACTCATTCTGATTGGCTGGGCCTGGCTCCCAAGTGGGTGGGCCTATACACTCCCAAGCCCACCGATGGCTGCACGCCGGCCCAGTGATGGGAAATCCATAGATTAGGGCCTAATTAATGTATTTAAATTGACTGATTTACTGTAACTCAGCAAATTCTTAGAAATTGCTGCATGTTGCATTTCTATTTTTGTTCAGTATAATATTCTAAGTGTGATCCCCCTGCGCTGGCTCTGTGGTTGATTGCTCTGCACTGGATCTTGTTACAGATACCCAGTCTTCCCACTGAGCCCCGTGGGTTCTGCCATCTCCTCGTCCTCACCAGTAATTGCCTGGTATTTTTAGGTTGCCAGTGTAGGGTGATTAAACAAATGGAGGGAGATAGCACAGACAGAGATCTCCCTGGGCTCCCCAGGGGTAAGTGGGGAGAGGTTTAGCGAGGTCACACACTCTGATATTTTTTCAATTAGGCACCCCTTCATAACGCTTTTATCAAAGAGGGAGGGAGGGTGGCAAGGATGGATCACGGACACGGTTAGACTATTGATGTATACAGTGGGGGGAAAAAAGTATTTAGTCAGCCACCAATTGTGCAAGTTCTCCCACTTAAAAAGATGAGAGAGGCCTGTAATTTTCATCATAGGTACACGTCAACTATGACAGACAAATTGAGAAAAAAAATCCAGAAAATCACATTGTAGGATTTTTTATGAATTTATTTGCAAATTATGGTGGAAAATAAGTATTTGGTCACCTACAAACAAGCAAGATTTCTGGCTCTCACAGATCTGTAACTTCTTCTTTAAGAGGCTCCTCTGTCCTCCACTCGTTACCTGTATTAATGGCACCTGTTTGAACTTGTTATCAGTATAAAAGACACCTGTCCACAACCTCAAACAGTCACACTCCAAACTCCACTATGGCCAAGACCAAAGAGCTGTCAAAGGACACCAGAAACAAAATTGTAGACCTGCACCAGGCTGGGAAGACTGAATCTGCAATAGGTAAGCAGCTTGGTTTGAAGAAATCAACTGTGGGAGCAATTATTAGGAAATGGAAGACATACAAGACCACTGATAATCTCCCTCGATCTGGGGCTCCACGGAAGATCTCACACTGTGGGGTCTAAATGATCACAAGAACGGTGAGCAAAAATCCCAGAACCACACGGCGGGACCTAGTGAATGACCTGCAGAGAGCTGGGACCAAAGTAACAAAGCCTACCATCAGTAACACACTACGCCGCCAGGGACTCAAATCCTGCAGTGCCAGACGTGTCCCCCTGCTTAAGCCAGTACATGTCCAGGCCCGTCTGAAGTTTGCTAGAGTGCATTTGGATGATCCAGAAGAGGATTGGGAGAATGTCATATGGTCAGATGAAACCAAAATATAACTTTTTGGTAAAAACTCAACTCGTCGTGTTTGGAGGACAGAGAATGCTGAGTTGCATCCAAAGAACACCATACCTACTGTGAAGCATGGGGGTGGAAACATCATGCTTTGGGGCTGTTTTTCTGCAAAGGGACCAGGACGACTGATCCGTGTAAAGGAAAGAATGAATGGGGCCATGTATCATGAGATTTTGAGTGAAAACCTCCTTCCATCAGCAAGGGCATTGAAGATGAAACGTGGCTGGGTCTTTCAGCATGACAATGATCCCAAACACACCGCCCGGGCAACGAAGGAGTGGCTTCGTAAGAAGCATTTCAAGGTCCTGGAGTGGCCTAGCCAGTCTCCAGATCTCAACCCCATAGAAAATCTTTGGAGGGAGTTGAAAGTCCGTGTTGCCCAGCGACAGCCCCAAAACATCACTGCTCTAGAGGAGATCAGCAACAGTGTGTGAAAACCTTGTGAAGACTTACAGAAAACGTTTGACCTGTGTCATTGCCAACAAAGGGTATATAACAAAGTATTGAGAAACTTTTGTTATTGACCAAATACTTATTTTCCACCATAATTTGCAAATAAATTCATAAAAAATCCTACAATGTGATTTTATGGATTTTTTTTCCTCATTTTGTCTGTCATAGTTGACGTGTACCTATGATGAAAATTACAGGCCTCTCTCATCTTTTTAAGTGGGAGAACTTGCACAATTGGTGGCTGACTAAATACTTTTTTCCCCCACTGTAATAAGGGTCAAAAGAGAGAGAGGTTTGAGGTCTGCTTCAGGACTGAGATGGTTATCTACTGTATCAGGATGGAGAAGCTCATGTTGGGTGATGCCTTGTTCATGCCAGACACTTATTTTAGCTATTTTATAAGCCAAACAAAATGCAATTGGTTTAAACAAAAAGTGCACGTTTATTCTTGACCGGATATGTTTATACTGTATATATTTAAATTGAAATGTACATTAGGAACAGAAAAATTAACAAAATCTTCTTCATCATGTGACATATTACATATTGAATAATGAATACATTACATGTTACATATTGAAATAAATAGACTTCATATATAATTTCATGATTAGTAATAAAAAATACATTATTGATTTCATTTCACGGTGTCGAGAGTCTTTAGCTACGGTACCTCTCACAACGCCAAGGAGGCTATGACGAATCTCTCTGGGAAACTGACTGACAACTCCACAAGTTCACATGTCCCTAGTTCACTGCTACATAATAGAGCATCCCTTCATCTCCATGATGACAGACCTTGTAGAGATGAGAGTCTGCCTTCGTTTTTTTTTTTAATCACAGAGTCCAATACCAGCCCTGTCTGTTGGTTTAGCTTTAAGCTGCTGTAGACAAGGTTGAGTCAAGTCAGGAAGCCCCAGGAAGGTGGTAGAGAGTCAGGAAGCTGAACATCATGACGACCAGCACCAGACCAATCAGGACCTGCTGGACCCACAGACACTGGTCCAGCTTCTGCTCCAGCCGGGCATTACACACCATCACACGCATCAGCTGCAAAGGAGAGCATTTGGTTACTTCATCTTACTAATGTATTAACTTTTCAGTCTCCCATATCAATTTGACACCACTAAAATGTATCAGTAAACTACACAATTCACCATAATTATAACTCCATGGCTCTAATTGTGTAAAAAAAGATAATACAAAGAAAGTAAATAAAATACAGTAAATACATTGGTTAATATGCAGTGCCTATTGAAAGTCTAAACCCCCCTTGGAATATACAGTTGAAGTCGGAAGTTTACATACACTTAGGTTGGAGTCATTAAAACTCGTTTTTCAACCACTCCACAAATTTCTTGTTAACAAACTATAGTTGTGGCAAGTCGGTTAGAACATCTACTTTGTGCAAGACACAAGTAATTTTTCCAACAATTGTTTACAGACTGATTTATTTTACTTATAATTCACTGTATCACAATTCCAGTGGGTCAGAGGTTTACATACACTAAGTTGACTGTGCCTTTAAACAGCTTGGAAAATTCCAGAAAATGATGTCATGGCTTTAGAAGCTTTTGATAGGCTAATTGACATCATTTGAGTCGATTGGAGGTGTACCTGTGGATGTATTTCAAGGCCTACCTTCAAACTCAGTGCTTGACATCATGGGAAAATCAAAAGAAATCAGCCAAAAAATTGTAGACCTCCACAAGTCTGGTTCATTCTTGGGAGCAATTTCCAAACGCCTGAAGGTACCACGTTAATCTGTATAAACAATAGTACGCAAGTATAAACACCTTGGGACCACGCAGCCGTCATACCGCTCACGAAGGAGACACGTTCTGTCTCCTAGAGATGAACGTACTTCGGTGCGAAAAGTGCAAATCAATCCCAGAACAACAGCAAAGGACCTTGTGAAGATGCTGGAGGAAACAGGTACAAAAGTATCTATATCCACAGTAAAACGAGTCCTATATCGACATAACCTGAAAGGCCGCTCAGCAAGGAAGAAGCCACTGCTCCAAAACCGCCATAGAAAAGCCAGACTACGGTTTGCAACTGCACATGGGGACAAAGATCGTACTTTTTTGAGAAATGTCCTCTGGTCTGATGAAACAAAAATAAAACTGTTTGGCCAAAATGACCATCATTATGTTTGTAGAAAAAAAGGGGGTGGCTTGCAAGCCGAATAACACCATCCCAACCGTGAAGCACGGGGGTGGCAGCATCATGCTGTGGGGGTGCTTTGCTGCAGGAGGGACTGATAGCATCATGAGGAAGGAAACTAATGTGGATATTTTGAAGCAACATCTCAAGACATCAGTCAGGAAGTTAAAGCTTGGTCGCAAATGGGTCTTCCAAATGGACAATGACCCCAAGCATACTTCCAAAGTTGTGGCAAAATGGCTTAAGGACAACAAAGTCAAGGTATTGGAGTGGCCATCACAAAGCCCTGACCTCAATCCTATAGAACATGTGTGGGCAGAACTGAAAAAGTGTGTGTGAGCAAGGAAGCCTACAAACCTGACTCAGTTACACCAGCTCTGTCAGGAGGAATGGGCCAAAATTCACCCAACTTATATCTTTTTTTATTTCACCTTTATTTAACCAGGTAAGCCAGTTGAGAACAAGTTCTCATTTACAACTGTGACCTGGCCAAGATAAAGCAAAGCAGTGCGATAAAAACAACACAGAGTTACATATGGGGTAAAACAAAACAAAGTCAAAAATACCACAGAAAAATATATATACAGTGTGTGCAAATGTAGCAAGTTATGGAGGTAAGGCAATAAATAGGCCATAGTGCAAAATAATTAAAATGAGTATTAACACTGGAATGATAGATGTGCAATAGATGATGTGCAAATAGAGATACTGGGGTGCAAATGAGCAAAATAAATAACAATATGGGGATGAGGTAGTTGAGTGGGCTAATTTCAGAAGGGCTGTGTACAGGTGCAGTGATCGGTAAGGTGCTCTGACAACTGATGCTTAAAGTTAGTGAGGGAGATAAGAGTCTCCAACTTCAGAGATTTTTGCAGTTTGTTCCAGTCATTGGCAGCAGAGAACTGGAAGGAATGGCGGCCAAAGGAGGTGTTGGCTTTGGGGATGACCAGTGAGATATACCTGCTGGAGCGCATACTACGGGTGGGTGTTGCTATGGTGACCAATGAGCTAAGATAAGGCAGAGATTTGCATAGCAGTGATTTATAAATGGCCTGGAGCCAGTGGGTTTGGCAACGAATATGGAGTGAGGACCAGCCAACAAGAGAGTACAGGTCACAGTGGTGGGTAGTATATGGGGCTTTGGTGACAAAACGGATGGCACTGTGATAGACTACATCCAATTTGCTGAGTAGAGTTTTGGAGGCTATTTTGTAAATGACATCGCCGAAGTCAAGGATCGGTAGGATAGTCAGTTTTACGAGGGCATGTTTGGCAGCATGAGTGAAGGAGGCTTTGTTGCGAAATAGGAAGCCAATTCTAGATTTAACTTTGGATTGGAGATACTTAATGTGAGTCTGGAAGGAGAGTTTACAGTCTAACCAGACACCTAGGTATTTGTAGTTGTCCACATACTCTAGGTCAGACCCGTCGAGAGTAGTGATTCTAGTCGGGTGGGCGGGTGCCAGCAGCGTTCGATTGAAGAGCACGCATTTAGTTTTACTAGTGTTTAAGAGCAGTTGGAGGCTACGGAAGGAGTGTTGTATGGCATTGAAGCTCGTTTGGAGGTTTGTTAACACAGTGTCCAATGAAGGGCCAGATGTATACAAAATGGTGTCGTCTGCGTAGAGGTGGATCTGAGAGTCACCAGCAGCAAGAGCGACATCATTGATATACACAGAGAAAAGAGTCGGCCCAAGAATTGAACCCTGTGGCACCCCCATAGAGACTGCCATAGGTCCAGACAACAGGCCCTCCGATTTGACACATTTAACTCTATCTGAGAAGTAGTTGGCGAACCAGGCGAGGTTAGTTAAACAATTTAAAGGCAATGCTACCAAATACTAATTGAGTGTATGTACATTTCTGACCCATTGGGAATGTGATGAAATAAATAAAAGCTGAAATAAATCATTCTCTCTACTATTATTCTGATTCTTAAAATAAAGTGGTGATCTTAACTGACCTAAGACAGGGAATTGTTACTAGGATTAAAAGTCAGGAATTGTGAAAAACTGAGTTTAAATGTATTTGGCTAAGGTGTATGTAAACGTCCGACTTCAACTGTATATATATTTTTCATTATATTTTGTTACAAAGTGGAATTAAAATGGATTTTTTGTCAACGATCTACACAAAATATTCTGTAATTTCAAAGTGGACATTAAAGATGGATGAAAAATAAAACACTAAAATACCTTGATTAGATAAGCATTCACCCCCCCCAATACCAGCCCTGTCTGTTGGTTTAGCTTTAAGCAGACGCGTCTGCGTAGCCAGGCACCAAAATAGAACTTGGTTCTATTTTTGACGCATGACGCGCTGCAAGTCCCACCTCTCCCATCTCCTCATTGGTTTTTAGGAGCATATACCCACGTGGGTGATTGAAAGATAAACTGAGGTCTACACTCCAGTCCAGTTGGTGGTGGTAATACACCTTAAAGTTGGTTGCCAACCGCCATATAAAGTCCAAAGAAGAAGAAGACTGAAGGAGGAAATATTACTAGAAACTAACTCGGTTTACCCTTTTATCTGTGGTTTAATTGTCAGAATAGAGGAACTTGTGCATTTCAGGTAAAATAACAACCCAGTGTTTATATCCCAGGCCAAATTTGCTAGCAACAGCAAGCTAGCTAGCTAGATTACCATGAATGTTTCATGCGTTTCGACCAGTCTCCAAATTAGTTTGTTTTGATATTTTAACCTGCGTGTCCTGATCGTGTCTGGTGTGGATGGACAAAATCAACATGCGTGCGATGGCGCACGCGGACGCACGCAAGTGCCCGGTCTAGTCAGCATGTGAGTCATTACATGTTAGAAACACCTTTGGCAGCAATTACAGCTGTGAGTCTCCTTGACTCCTTAAAATAACTTTGCACACCTGTATTGTGCAATATTTGCCCATTATTCTTTTCTAAATTCTTCAAGCTCTGTCAAGATCTTGGGGATCATTGCTAGACACGCATTTTCAATTCTTGGCATAGATTTAAGCCGATTTAAGTCAAAACTAACGGCCACTCAAAAACATTTACTGAGCAACTCCAGTGTAGATTTGGCCTTGTGCTGTATGTTATTGTCCTGCTGAAAGGTGAATTCCTCTCCCATTGTCTGGTGTAAAGCAGACTGAAGCAGGTTTTCCTCTAGGATTTGTCTGGTGCAAAGCAGACTGAAGCAGGTTTTCCTCTAGGATTTTGCCTGTGCTTAGCTCAAATCCCGTTTCTTTTTTCATCCTGAAAAACTCCCTAGGCCTTAACGATTACAAGCATACCCATAACATGATGCAGCCACCACCATGCTTGAAAATAAGGAGGCAGTTACTCAGTGACGTGTTGGATTTGCCCCAAACATACAGCTCTGACATTTATGCCAAAAGGTTTATTCCTTTGCCCGTTTTTTTTGCTGTATTACTTTAGTGCCTTGTTGCATGTTTTGGAATATTCTGTATATTTGCATTCTTCTTTTCACTATGTCATTTAGGTCATTATTGTGGAGTCACTACAATAATGATCCATCCTCAGTTATCTCATCACAGCCATTGAACTCTGTAGCTGTTTTAAAATCACCAATGGCCTCATGTTAACATCCCTGAGCAGTTTCATTCCTGTCCTGCAGCTCAGTTCAAGAAGGACGACAGCATCTTTGATGTGTCTGGGTGGTTTAATACATCATCCACAGCATAATTATTAACTAGACCATGCTTAAAGATATATTCAATGTCTGATTTGTTATTGTTACCCATCTACCAATCACTGCCCTTCTTTATGAGGGTTTCGAAAAGCTCCCTGGTCTTTGTAGTTGAATCTGTGCTTGAAATTCAATACTTGACTGAGGGACCTTACATATGTTGCATGTATGGGGGACAGGGGAAGTCATTCAAAAACCATGTCAACCCCTATAAAGTCCATATAACTTATTATGTAATGTGTTAAGACAAATATTACTTCTGAACTAATTTAGGCTTGCCTAAACAAACAGGGTGAATATTTTAGTTATTAAATTTTTATTAATACAAAAAAAAGATAATTTTCACTTTGACATTACAGACTATTTTGTGTAGATCAATGACATTGTTTGTACAATTAAATCTATTTCAATCCCACTTTGTAACGCAACAAAATGTGAAAAAAGTTCAAGGGGGTGTAGACTTTCTATAGGCACTGTATAGGTTCATATAGTATTGTGGGTGGAGGTGTATATTCCAATCAGAGCTCACCGTTGTGTGCAGGTCTGGGTGGCCATTGGCTCCTCCTTCCACGGGGTTGTTACAGCCACTCGGATAGCTCAGAATGGGCTTAGTGCTCTCCAGGACGTGACATCGTAATCTACAGGAAGGACAGGAGACAGTCATGTCAGAAAGGGCCGGGGAGAGGGGATTATCAGCCTGCTAGGTCACTGACATTCACTAGCCATGCTGAGGCAATCTGTGATGTACACTGGAAGACCACGATGGGTTAAGTCAATCAAAGTTATCTTGAGGTCATTATAGATTTTGATAGTGGCATATCAATGACTTGGATAAAAAAACGTATTCACATATTCCCATTCCCGTTCATGATGAGACATTGATGGTGATGTACCTGTGATCCATGATCTTGGTTTTGGGCACGTCCTTCCAGAACTGAGCGAGCTCTGGTGATCCAGTACCAGCGTTCTGCTCCATCTCAGCAGCCATGACCAGGAAGCGGTCCTGCAGAGACGCCTGGTAGCCTGCATAAACACATCCAGGGCACTCGTTCTCTCATTGAACTCTGAATGATATTTAATCTCTGTATATTGTTCAGTTTATGTCTCTAGAGTCCTACATATGGATGGGATCACCCCACTGCTGTCACCATCAAAGACTCAGAGATAGAAATGAAAGAGCTGACTCATTTACAGAAACAGTGAGGGTTCTTATCCATTAGAGCTAAGTGAACAAGATGGAAGTGATAGATGGCGGCTCCCAAACATGTAATTCATGAGTTTCAAAGTTAAAACCCAGAGAGAGAGAAGAAAATCCTCAAACTTTGGAATAGTGCCAGAATTCAAATCTTCAAAAAACCCATGTCTAGTACATCAGAAGCCATGATTGACATTTCCATGCTTGAAGGCCTCTGAACTTCTTATCAGCCAAGTCCCTGCATCCCAACTCAATGTTGGTCTCAAGTGATTGACGGAAAAACATTGACCTTAGGGGTTTCAGCCTTCCAGGAGAGTACTGAGACTGGCTCAATAAAGTTAATTTACCCTCTTAGATTTCTGAAAGCCTCGGTTTAGGGGAAGATAAGAGATTATTATTTTATCACTCTTAAAATATGTATGTCGGGCAAAAGAAAGCTGCACTCTGTCAGCACTTTCCAAAGCGAATAGACTGGACCTTTTGATTATTCTGAAGTTTCTGCGGGAACATTTGGAAACATCCAAAGGAAGAAGTAGGTAAGAGGAGGAGAGAGAGTGCAGAGAGATAAGTTCAGTACTCTACCGCCATGTAAAGACACCACTATATCCACAGACGCTCCCGGTTCACAGCTGCTGTTGCTGGGCTTCACTCTGTACTTCTCAGGTGCTGTGGTTCGTACCTGTAGAGGGACACACACAGGTCAGCTTGGAGACTGACAACACCATTGTGTATTTTGTGCAAATGCACACCACTGTGTATCAAACACACACACACACAAACAGAAACACGCACACTGGGGCATGTACACACCTTGAAGGCCACTTGATTCTTGGAAATATTATCGAGGATGATAAGACACTTCCTCTCCGACTCTTTGGTGCCAAAGCTCAGCTCCTCTGCTGGACTGGAAGAAAGTGAAAAGACGTCACATTTTACAGAAGAAACAGCACATGAAGAAGGCGGCTACGACTGAATTTGTGTCTAACTAAATAAATGAATGTATTTTTCTTTAAGCCATTGGCCACAATTGCTATCTGGGTGTTCAAAACAACCCAATACATCTGTTAAAAGTGGATAGCAACAGTAGCTTGCTTTACAGCGTGCTGTTGTTGTTCCTCTCTGTGATATCTTAGCTTTATCGATCTGTTTGGCTAAGCATCGTGAGTTTAGATGAAGATGTTGCTTCCTGAGAGTGATTGTAGTATGATTACCCAGGGACGTGTAGCTTCCGTTAGTTTCTGTTGTTACACATTTACTAAACAGCTGCTGTACCACCATCTAGCTCAATATTCTTAGCTAACACATTGCAGATTATGTCCATCTGTGCAGGCATGTGGATTAATGTTTTTTAACCTTTGTGTAAACAAAAAGCCTTGTATCCTACAGAGATGCTGAAACCAGTGTGTGTGTGTATCTGCCATTTATCAGAATTATATTCTTCTCTCAACATAAGGAGAGCCTTGATTGACGTCAACATGTTCTTCAGCATATTTTTAAAGGAGGTTCTTTCCAGAGAAATAGCGCCTGACTGTATGTTCCTCTGGGCCAAACCCTCAGTCTCTGATGTGCTGTGTCTCCTCCTGACCCATATGGAGCTGTCTGTCAGGCCCCTGGGTACTAGGCTGGCTCTAGCCTAGCAGCCGTAGCTGAACCCATTAATGGAGAACATGGAGAATTACACCACATTATTAGCCAGGTTTAGGGTGAAAACTTCTATGATCAGGGTGAAAACATCTGTGATCTGGCATCAAAGCTATGAAATCTGGAGCAGCAGAGCAAAAAATCCATGGCCTGAGAAAGTAACCACGAGGTGCTCTGATTCGCTCTTCAACACTCAGCACACCCCATTCCCCCTCCTCTCCCTAACACGCCCGCCCCAGACTGCTTAAACAGGCTCAGGTTTAAGGGACATTTCTGTAATTGGATAATTCAGCCTCAGTGAACACTTCTCCAAAGCAGTGCTGTGGACTCCTGCTGGCCTGCTACAGTACCTACTGAAAACTCAGTGATATGGCCAACAGGATTAAAATCCCTGTCTAGCACACATAATCAAATCAAATTGTATTTGTCACATGTGCCAAATACAACAGGTGTAGACCTTACAGTGAAATGCTTACAAGCCCTTAACCAACAATGCAGTTTTCAGAAAAATAAGTGTTAAGAAAAATATTTACTAAATAAACTAAAGTAAAAAATAAAACCGCAACAATAAAATAATGAGGCTATATACTGAGGGTACCGGTACCGAGTCAATGTGCGGGGGTACAGGTTAGTCGAGGTAATGTAGGTAGGGGTAAAGTGACTATGCATAGATAATAGATAATAAACAGCAAGTAGCAGCAGCGTAACAAAAGACAGGGGGGGCGGTCAATGCAAATAGTCTGGGTAGCCATTTGATTAGCTGTTCAGCAGTCTTATGGCTTAGGGGTAGAAGCTGTTAAGAAGCTTTTTGGACCTAGACTTGGCGCTCCGGTACCACTTGCCCTGCGGTAGCAGAGAGAACCGTCTATGACTAGGTTGGCTGGAGTCTTTAGCAATTTTTAGGGCCTTCCTCTGACACCACCTGGTATAGAGGTCCTGGATGGCAGGAAGCTTGGCCCCAGTGATGTACTGGGCCGTACGCACTACCCTCTGTAGCGCCTTGCGGTCGGAGGCCGAGCAGTTGCCATACCAGACAGTGATGCAACCAGTCAGGATGCTCTCGATGGTGCAGCTGTATAACTTTTTGAGGGTCTGAGGACCCATTCCAAGTCTTTTCAGTCTCCTGAGGGGGAATAGGCCCTCCTTTTCCTGTAGTCCACGATCATCTCCTTTGTCTTGATCACATTGAGGGAGAGGTTGTTGTCCTCGCACCACACTTCCAGGTCTCTGACCTCCTCCCTATAGGCTGTCTCATCGTTGTCGGTGATCAGGCCTACCACCGTTGTGTCGTCGGCAAACTTAATGATGGTGTTGGAGTCGTGCTTGGCCACGCAGTCATGGGTGAACAGGGAGTACAGGAGGACTAAGCACACACCCCTGAGGGGCCCCCGTGTTGAGGATCAGCGTGGCAGATGTGTTGTTGCCTACCCTTACCAACTGGGGGCATCCTGTCAGGAAGACCAGGATCCAGTTGCAGAGGGAGGTGTTTAGTCCCAGAGTCCTTAGCTTAGTGATGAGCTTTGAGGGCACTATGGTTTTGAACGCTGAGCTGTAGTCAATGAACAGCATTCTCACGTAGGTGTTCCTTTTGTCCAGGTGGGAAAGGGCAGTGTTGAGTGCAATAGAGATTGCGTCATCTGTGGATCTGTTGGGGCAATATGCAAATTAAAGTGGGTCTAGGGTTTCTGGGATGATGGTGTTGATGTGAGCCATGACCAGCCTTTCAAAGCACTTCATGGCTACAGACGTGAGTGCTACGGGTCAGTAGTCATTTAGGCATTTTACATTGGTGTTCTTGGGCACAGTGTGGTCTGCTTGAAATATGTAGGTATTACAGACTCGGTCAGGGACAGGTTGAAAATGTCAGTAAAGACACTTGCCAGTTGGTCAGCACATGCTCGGAGTACACGTCCTGGTAATCCGTCTGGCCCTGCGGTCTTGTGAATGTTGAAGGTTTTACTCACATTGGCTACGGCGAGCATGATCACACAGTCGTCCGGAATAGCTGGTGCTCTCATGCATGCTTCAGTGTTGCTTGCCTCGAAGCGCGCATAGAAATCATTTAGCTCGTCTGGTAGGTTGTGTCACTGGGCAGCTCGCGGCTGGGCTTCCCTTTGTACATTTACATTTACATAATTTAGCAGACACTCTTATCCAGAGCGACTTACAAATTGGAGACTGTAATTGCTTGCAAGCACCGCCACATAGACAGCTACGAAAAATATAGATGAAAACTCTCTTGGTAAATAGTGTGGTTTACAGCTTATCATGAGATACCTCAGGCGAGCAAAACCTCGAGATATTGACAAATAGACACAGACCGCCACCCCTTGTCTTATCGGAGGCAGCTGTTCTGTCTTGCCGATGCACGGAAAAACCAGCCAACTGTATATTATCCATGTCGTCGTTCAGCCACAACTTGGTGAAACATAAGATATTACAGTTTTTAATGTCCCGTTGGTAGGATAGTCTTGAACGGAGCTCATCCAGTTTATTTTCCAATGATTGCACGTTGGCCAATAGGCCGGATGGTAGAGGCGGGTTACCCACTCGCCGACAAATTCTCACAAGGCACCCGGAACTGCGTCCCCTGTATCGGCGTCTTCTCTTCATGCGAATGACGGGGATTTGGGCCTGGTCGGGTATCTGGAGTAAATCCTTCGCGTCCGACTCGTTAAAGAAAAAATCTTCGTCCAGTTCGAGGTGAGTAATCGCTGTTCTGATATCCAGAAGCTCTTTTCGGTCATAACAGATGGTAGCGTCAACATTATGTACAAAATAAGTTACAAACAAAATAGCACAATTGGTTAGGAGCCCGTAAAACGGCAGCCATCTCCTCCGGCGCCATTCTTTAAAGTCTCTCACTGTAAATTCCATAGGCTACGGCTCCTCTAAACAACAGATTGTTCCAACTTCCTTCCTCTCCACATCCTCCTGTGTTTGTTCTTTGCCCCAGTAAAGTGTTGAGGAGCACAGTGCTCCCCTGGGCCCAGAATGACTCTCTAGACTCCAGGAAATCTTTTGACAAACATATTCAGAATATCAAAGCCTCCCCTCTCATGCCCCTCCCACTGCGTTCTGCCTTCCTTGTGGTCTCACTGGAATCAGGACTAACACAGCTCAGAGACATAATTGCACTTAAGGCTCATAAAAATCTGTTTATCACTAATACGTAGCCCTGAGCTGTCAAATCTCACATCAAAGAGTCAGCTCTCCAAAAAAACTGAACTAGACGGAAATGACTCGGGGAAAGAATACTCTGATTTGACATTAAAATAGCCATCAATGGAGGTAGCTCACAAGTACTGTACCTGAAGTCAACCTCAACTTAACAATGGCACCCCATACGGATCACCTTAAGTCAACACATTCTTATAAATAAAATAGAACACTGAAGAATGCCACTCTATAATCAACCTCAAGGTAAATGGATACATCAGCTTCATCACAAAAAAATCATCACAGTAAAATTAGGTAACAGAATGACCTTGAACTATGTTTTGCACAAAAGTGTCCCTCGATCACTAATGCAACATTCATTTAGCCATCCAATTTGCATGATGGGGACTACAGGCTGCTCCTTGGTCAATATGGGCAGTAATCAACGGAATGATCAATCAATTAATTCCATTGATTAGCACAGCACAGTAATTAACTGCACCAACTGATTTCCACTCAATGCACCATTGATCGCAGGCATCCTTTATTTCTGTTCAGATACAAGATCAATCGATCCGTCCAGGTACAAACATATCGATATCTTGCTCTGGGCTTGAGTGTATATCAATGATGTCACTCTTGCTGCTGGTGATTCTCAGATCCACCTCTACGCAGACAACACCATTTTGTATACATCTGGCCCTTCATTGGACACTGTGTTAACAAACCTCCAAACGAGCTTCAATGCCATACAACACTCCTTCCGTAGCCTCCAACTGCTCTTAAACACAAGTAAAACTAAATGCATGCTCTTCAATCGAACGCTGCTGGCACCCGCCCACCTGACTAGAATCACTACTCTCGACGGGTCTGACCTAGACTATGTGGACAACTACAAATACCTAGGTGTCTGGTTAGACTGTAAACTCTCCTTCCAGACTCACATTAAGCATCTCCAATCCAAAGTTAAATCTAGAATCGGCTTCCTATTTCGCAACAAAGCCTCCTTCACTCATGCTGCCAAACATGCCCTCGTAAAACTGACTATCCTACCGATCCTTGACTTCGGCGATGTCATTTACAAAATAGCCTCCAAAACTCTACTCAGCAAATTGGATGTAGTCTATCACAGTGCCATCCGTTTTGTCACCAAAGCCCCATATACTACCCACCACTGTGACCTGTACGCTCTTGTTGGCTGGTCCTCACTACATATTCGTCGCCAAACCCACTGGCTCCAGGCCATCTATAAATCACTGCTAGGCAAATCTCCGCCTTATCTTAGCTCATTGGTCACCATAGCAACACCCACCCGTAGTATGCGCTCCAGCAGGTATATCTCACTGGTCATCCCCAAAAAGCCAACACCTCCTTTGGCCGCCATTCCTTCCAGTTCTCTGCTGCCAATGACTGGAACGAACTGCAAAAATCTCTGAAGCTGGAGACTCTTATCTCCCTCACTAACTTTAAGCATCAGTTTTCAGAGCACCTTACCGATCACTGCACCTGTACACAGCCCATCTGAAATTAGCCCACCCAACTACCTCATCCCCATATTGTTATTTATTTTGCTCATTTGCACCCCAGTATCTCTATTTGCACATCATCTCTTGCACATCTATCATTCCAGTGTTAATACTAATTGTAATTATTTTGCACTATGGCCTATTTATTGCCTTACCTCCATAACTTGCTACATTTGCACACACTGTATATATATTTTCTGTTGTATTTTTTACTTTATGTTTTGTTTTACCCCATATGTAACTCTGTGTTGTTGTTTTTATCGCACTGCTTTGCTTTATCTTGGCCAGGTCGCAGTTGTAAATGAGAACTTGTTCTCAACTGGCTTACCTGGTTAAATAAAATAAAATAAAAAAATTCATCCTAAACTCTACAACCCATTCAAATCTGCCCATGTGGATAAGGATTAGCTATAGCCTAGTCACTGTGCTATCAGTCCTGCTATTCTTTAAGCGTTGAGTGCAGCTGAGAGATATGCTGAATTCTAGGAACTCTTGTATATCTGCAACTATTGGATAAACAATATTGTGTAAATTCCACCCAGAAGGCAAGGTGAAATAATTACCATATTGCTTATACTATTCTGATCCTTTCAGCGATACAGGAGTACCTAGTGTCTCCTATCATGGTCCAAACACACCAAGACAGTCGTGAAGAGGGCACGACAAAGCCTATTCCCCCTCAGGAGACTAAAAAGATTTGGCATGGGTCCTCAGATCCTCAAAAAATTCTACAGCTGCACCATCGAGAGCATCCTGACTGGTTGCATCACCGCCTGGTATGGCAACTGCTTGGCCTCTGACCGCAAGGCACTACAGAGGGTAGTGCGTACGGCCCAGTACATCACTGGGGCAAAGCTTCCTGCCATCCAGGACCTCTATACCAGGCGGTGTCAGAGGAAGGCCCTCAAAATTGTCAAAGACTCCAGCCACCCTAGTCATAGACTGTTCTCTCTGCTACCGCACGGCAAGCGGTACCGGAGTGCCAAGTCTAGGTCCAAAAGACTTCTCAACAGCTTCTACCCCCAAGCCATAAGACTCCTGAACAGCTAATCATGGCTACCCGGACTATTTGCACTGCCCCCCCACCCCATCCTTTTTACGCTGCTGCTACTCTGTTAAGTATTTATGCATAGTCACTTTAACTCTACCCACATGTACATATTACCTCAACTAGCCGGTGCCCCTGCACATTGACTCTGCAACGGTACCCCCCTGTATATATAGCCTCCCTACTGTCACTTTATTTTACTTCTGCTCTTTTTTTCTCAACACTTTTTTTGTTGTTGTTTTATTCTTACTTTTTTTGTTTAAAATAAATGCACTGTTGGTTAAGGGCTGTAAGTAAGCATTTCACTGTAATGTCTGCACCTGTTGTATTCGGCGCATGTGACCAATACAATTTGATTTGATTTGATTTAGTGAGTAGGGTTTGATTTGGTATTCAGAAAGAGATGACTAAGAGAGGGAGCTCTGAGAGAGGGTTGAATACCTGACGTGTAGAAGAGGGCCCTTGAATGTGGTCAGTGGCTTCCTGGCTCCCTTCGTCCGACAGTCTCCTTTGTCATTGTCATCCAGCTTCAGACTGCTCTGACTCTCCTCAGAGAAATACACCTGAAACACCACAACAGTTGCTTCATGAGACAAGTGCTTTGTTTGGAGAGGTGTTCTAAAGATACAAATTCTCATAAGTAATATTTATTCATTTATAAATAATAGTATTAAATGCTGAACTATAGTCTATTTCAAATTATATCAGTTAAAAATAGGGAGTGTGTGTGTGACAGGTCATTTCATAATCAACACATCAATCCCCATGACAACCCCTGAACCTTGTTCACAATACAGTGAGGCAATAAGAAGAGGAACCCTACAAACATATGTCCTGCGAGAACACATGGTCCCATGACAATGGCCAGTCAGCACTTTCACTTCACTAACCGTAAACTTTCGCCCACATCCAACTCCCTCCCTCATACACCCACCCACACAATGAGTTCACAAGAGCGCAGAACAGCCGATATAAAAACACATGGTTTGTTCAACGTTGGCAGAAAGTTGGGGAAAGACAGATGAAAGGTCAGTTGTGGTGGGACGAGCGTCATTTGGCCCCTATACCATATTGACCAAGGCCAGTCCCACAGCTTGTGTGAACCAGATGGGAGATAGGGAGAGCAGCAGGAGAGAGAGAGAATGTGATAGGATGAGAGAGCTGGAGGAGAGGTGACTGGGGTCTGCCTGTGATCCGTGTACAAGCACTAATGAGTCAGATGGGGAGTGTGTCTTCTACTGTGATAAGCAACACACACAGCTCCAACTTCAGCAGGCCGCTGCGACACACACAGATGACACAATAAAGACATTAAGAGACACTTACCGAGCTGCTTCTGAAATGTCTATTTTTATTCAGTGTTCAAATCAAGTGCAATACACAACTGAGTAAGATATAATGGGGATTAATTAGCTACTGTTGAAATGTACATGAGCATAATTGACTGGCATAGACTGATTTATTGATTAAATAAATAAAAACTACAGCATTTCCATTGATTAAATAGACTATCAAATAATTGCATAAAAGTTAAAATCATAACAAAATCAATTGTTAATCAAACATTACTAGTGAAAAACAAATGTTCCATTTATCATTGTGGTTAATCAAAACCAGGATCAAAATACTCTTGTTAAAAACACAGTATTGAGTTAAGATTGAGATTAATCCTACTGACTAAAATTTGAAAATCACCTAAACAAAATTGCACAGGATCAGGAATAAACATCCGGATCGATAACTTTAGAAAAACTGGGCCCTGGAGTGGTTATTGACAGTAAGGCACAATACAGATGAATTTTTAAAAGGTGCTCTCTCGTTGTTTGAAAAGGTGTCGATACACAGAGGTAGGTCTTGCAATTACAGGTATATCTGGCATAAGAAAAGTGAAAATATGCTAACATGAGTGCTGGTGGTAGTAAGAGTGTAGAATACTCTTTCCCTAGTATTATAAACATTGAGTACATTCATCATTATAATACAAGTTAATTTGAAATGAACAGAACAGTAATGATATAATACAGTATGCTTTTGGATTAAAAGGTCAGTACAACATACTTGGCACATTTGCTTTCCTTTCACTACAGAAACACAATTTCCCTAATGTTATATTAAGTAAGATAAAATACCCAAGTTGGATAAAATAACACCATGTTATAAAGCTGGTCACTGGGACAGACATCAAGGTTGGCGAACTTTTCTTCTTTTATGATGCAGTATTGTGAGTAATGTATCCGATAGCCTACTTGATTGGCTATGAATCTCTTCAAAAACGTAATCAAATTCCAAATCATCTCACTGAGTCCAAAAAGTGCAACACATTGTAGGGGTGAAATTTGAAATGTTTGATCCAGGTCCATTTTGGATTCAATCAAAGGCTAAATGTGTCGATGATGGTGATTAGATTGCGAGGGTGCCGTACTCACACATTCTACATGAGTAAAACCCTCAGACTGCCCTTTCAGACGGCAGAACTCTCCAGGACTCAGTGCTTCTGCTGGTGAGGCTAAGAGCATAAAATGCCTTACCAAGACCAGCCCTTGGTTCAAAACAGAGAGAAAGGCAATTAGCTGATTGCTCTGCGAAGCTACTGTATCAACACACTGTTGAGACTCACAGGTATTGATTCAGGAGGGAGGACAATGTTTATGTAGAGAGAGGAGCAGCAAACATGATCATGACAGTGGAATGTGTGCAGACAGACAAGCTGTAAGCAATGGGTATCATGATTGGAGTTAGGACCCTAACCTTAATCACAGCAAACCAAGAGATTAGCCTATAGCCTATGTAAATCATTAGTCAGAGGCAACAAAGACCACATTGTGCTCACTCACGCGTATAAATGGGCTCATTCACATACCACTCAATCTCACATAGGCCTACACACAAAACCATACACACTTGATAAGGCTCAGGTTCTGGTTTGTCAAACTGATTTATCATCATCAATTCCAAGTCTATGCTATGAGTTGGTCTATTAGCTAACAGACATTCCCTGATCATGTCAAAATAACTACACAGGCTGAACCTGAACCATACACCAACCATACCGTTCCCTCTGGGGTTGCGCAAGGCAGGCTGACCCTCCCTGACCATAAATACATAGCTACACTCCAAGGCCACAGCAGTGTTACAACACCGTCAGCAGGCCTTTCCAAGGACAGGGGTTGTGTGTGAATTATTGGTCCTTGCTATCCGGGATTCTTGGGACCTCCCTACCCCACTGAAGTTGACATTTTAAATGGTTAAGGTTAGGTAAGGGTTATGGTTGAAGTTAGGGTAGGGGTTAAGGTTAGGGTAGGGATGTCCCAAGGATTCTGGATACCACTAACCAAAGTATTTACAGACTAATTTGCATATCTCCATTTTGTAAATCTAAATCTGTTGTGCATGACTAAGGTGGTCTTAATTTACAATGGGGGCTTCGCCGCTTTAGGCTCCAGGCACTTAAGAGGCTCATACGAGCAGCTTTGTGACGCGTAGCTGACGGGGCCACTCTGGAGCGTAGGTCTGTGTATCTGCGTGTACGCACGTGTGTGTGTGTGTATATGTACAGAGTCCCCTGTGAGCTACGACAGTGGTGCAGATTACCCAAACGGCTTACATATAGGGTTGGGTGATCTCCAGATTTTCATACTGTAATACCGTTTCTGTACCATACCGGGGTATACTGTATTACCGGAAGTGCACACAAGGGGCGCAATAAAAAATATATATAATAATTTAGGCAACAGGGATCTTGATCCAGGAGGGGATTGAATGTCTCTGCTGTAACCATGAAGCTTGATCTTGACATCTAGAGTTGCAAAGAAAAAGCCATATCTCAGACTGGCTAATAGGGCCTCCCGAGTGGCGCAGTGGTCTAAGGCACTGCATCGCAGTGCTAGCTGTGCCACTAGAGATTGTGGTTTGCGACCGGCCGTGACCGGGAGACCCATGGGGCGGCGCACAATTGACCCAGCGTTGTCCAGGGTAGGGGAGGGAATGGCCGGCAGGGATGTAGCTCAGTTGGTAGAGGGTTGTGGGTTCGATTCCCACGGGGGGCCAGTATAAAAAATTTAATAAAATAATGAATGCACTCACTAACTGTAAGTTGCTCTGGATAAGAGCATCTGCTAAATGACTAAAATAAAAAAATTAACACAAAATAATAATTAATAATTAATCAAAACTAAAAAAACTTTACAAAAATGATTAAGATGGGCAGTCTGAGATATGGCTTTTTCTTTGCAACTCTGCCTAGAAGGTCAGCATCCCGGAGTCGCCTTTTCACTGTTGACGTTGAGACTGGTGTTTTGCGGGTACTAGTTAATGAAGCTGCCAGTTGAGGACCTGTGAGGCGTCTGTTTCTCAAACTAGACACTCTAATGTATTTGTCCTCTTGCTCAGTTGTGCACCGGGACCTCCCACTCCTCTTTCTATTCTGGTTAGAGCCAGTTTGCGCTGTTCTGTGAATGGAGTAGTACACAGCGTTGTACGAGATCTTCAGTTTCTTGGCAATTTCTGGCATGGAATAGCCTTCATTTCTAAGAACAAGAATAGACTGACGAGTTTCAGAAGAAAGTTATTTGTTTCTGGCCATTTTGAGCCTGTAATCGAACCCACAATTGCTGATGCTCCAGATACTCAACTAGTCTCAAGAAGGCCAGGTTTATTGCTTCTTTAAATCAGCACAACAGTTTTCAGCTGTGCTAACATAATTGCAAAAAAGGTTTTCTAATGATCAATTAGCCGTTTAAAATGATAAACTTGGATTAGCAAACACAACGTGCCATTGGAACACAGGCTGATAATGGGCCTCTGTACGCCTATGTAGATATTCCATTAAAAATCAGCAGTTTCCAGCTACAATAGCCATTTACAACATTAACAATGTCTACACTGTATTTCTGATCAATTTGATGTTATTTTAAAATTGACAAAGAAATTGCTTTTCTTTCAAAAACAAGGAGATTTCTAAGTGACCCCAAACTTTTGAACGGTAGTGTATATATGACAGTAGCCTATATCATAGGCTACAATGTGTGTTTGTTTTGCTTGTCACACAAAGTAGAGGCTAAATAGATGGCGCTGTGGATGAACAGTGAAGACCCCTACGGGAAGAGGGAGAGAGGGGAATGTGTGCAGCATATACCAGTAATGATGTGCTGTCCATTGCTAGGGTGCAGCAGCCTGACGACAGCAGAGAGCACTAGATGGTGTCTGTGTGCAGGTGTGTTAAATCCTAGAGCTGCAGGTTGCCTCTGTGATGGGCCCTGGCTGCATGGGGGCCGGCTGGAGACAAAACCATTAGTGGCAACGCAAAAGAAAGTAGGCCCCGCGGGTGTATTCTGGGAACTGCTTTAAACACTGCTGTGAAGTCAGGTAAGCCGAACGACGCATGCGGGAAAAAGCGGTCTCTACCGCAGCTAGGAAGAGCTTCTTTGACGGCAGTCAGACTTAACACATTCTCAATAGCCTGATGAGAGGAGCCATGGGTTGAGTGAGGGAGACTGTAAGTGAGACCCAGAGAGTGGGACTGCGATGCGTGGGTACAGTCAGTCAGTCGACAGGAAGGATTAAGCTGCAGCTGGAGACATGGGGAGTCACCTTGACCGAGACAATGAGGAGGAGCTTAACAGCTGCCAAATCAGGGCATTAGCGCCTCAACCATTCACAGCTCTCTCCACAGAGGACCCCGATTACATACTGTAATCTCACACTAAACATTGAGAAATGAAAGGGTCTGGGAGTAAAACTGCACATCAAAGTGAGGAGGAACTCGACGGAACTTCTTCTAACGTCTTATTTGACTGCAGAGTGTGGACAGGGTGTGTTTAATGGTAATTAGAGCTAATGATGATGAGAAAATGTGTCTGCTGTTTCTAAGAGAGCCCCATGCAGGGTTAAACCGTGAGTAATTCAAGTTTAGCTCACTGCAAACTATATTCACTCTACAGTTAATGAGTAATAGCAGCAGCCTTAATCAGATTTAATGGCAGGCTACCTTAGAAACATGACAGACTATATTGTACTACTTCTAAAAATCAAATGGAAAAGTAATAGACTATTCAAGCCAGATAAGGAGTTTATATGCAGCCACAGCGTGAATATATCATGTGTTTGTACGTGTTGTTGTCATCTTCCTTGCTGTACCTACATTTAGAGTAACAGAAAATACCAGAGTTGGTAAATAAATAAAAGGGGAGGCTTTGTACCTTTTTGGGTTTGACAGCGACCTCGGAGCTAAAGCTTGACTCCAACTCCTTGCCCTCTGATTCACCCTCCTTGCTCTCGTTGTCATCCTCGCTGACGATTGGTCCATTCTCACAGATGGGTGTTTGGAAGTCATCGTCAGGAAGGGGGGGATAGCTGTATTTGAAGGGGTCCTGGAATTAAGTCAGAGATAGTATTACGTCAACCATCTGAAGTAATGTGATAATGGCCAAATATTGACTAGTCACAGGTTAGTCACATTTTCTCATGTAAAGTGAGCGAAGGAATAGAGTAAAACCTATAAAATGTTGACATTTGAAAATTGAATTTATCAGCTGAGATAGTAAGATGAAAATGTATGCAGCCAGGTAGATTTACATTTTAAATTTTTGTCATTTAGCAGACGCTCTTATCCAGAGCGACTTACAGTTAGTGAGTGCATACATTATTTTTTTATTTTTCATACTGACCCCCCGTGGGAATCGAACCCACAACCCTGGCGTTGCAAACGCCATGCTCTACCAACTGAGCTACATCCCTGCCGGCCATTCCCTCCCCTACCCTGGACGACGCTGGGCCAATTGTGCGCCGCCCCATGGGTCTCCCGGTCGCAGCCGGCCACGACAGAGCCTGGATTCAAACCAGGATCTCTAGTGGCACAGCTAGCACTGCGATGCAGTGCCTTAGACCACTGCGCCACTCGGGAGACATAGATAGATGGATAGCGTCACTGCCATCTTCAGTGAGGTGAATACTGCAGGTACATACCGTTCCATTCATGTGAAAAGGCAGGTACTCGGGGTCAATAAATGTCTGGATCTCGTTTTTGGATGCAAACTTGAGCTTGCTGATGGCTTCTGGACCCAACCATGTCTTCACAATCTTCCATGCAGCTGGGGAAAAAAACACATACAGTGGGGAGAACAAGTATTTGATACACTGCCGATTTCGCAGGTTTTCCTACTTACAAAGCATGTAGAGGTCTGTAATTTATATCATAGGTACACTTCAACTGTGAGAGACGGAATCTAAAACAAAAATCCAGAAAATCACATTGTATGATTTTTAAGTAATTAATTTGCATTTTATTGCATGACATAAGTATTTGATCACCTACCAACCAGTAAGAATTCCGGCTCTCACAGACCTGTTAGTTTTTCTTTAAGAAGCCCTCCTGTTCTCCACTCATTACCTTTATTAACTGCACCTGTTTGAACTCGTTACCTGTATAAAAGACACCTGTCCACACACTCAATCAAACAGACTCTAACCTCTCTACAATGGCCAAGACCAGAGAGCTGTGTAAGGACATCAGGGATAAAATTGTAGACCTGCACAAGGCTGGGATGGGCTACAGGACAATAGGCAAGCAGCTTGGTGAGAAGGCAACAACTGTTGGCGCAATTATTAGAAAATGGAAGAAGTTCAAGATGACGGTCAATCACCCTCGGTCTGGGGCTCCATGCAAGATCTCACCTCGTGGGGCATCAATGATCATGAGGAAGGTGAGGGATCAGCCCAGAACTACACGGCAGGACCTGGTCAATGTCCTGAAGAGAGCTGGGACTCTGATGAGACATGTGCTCTGATGAGACAAAAATAGAGCTTTTTGGTCTAAACTCCACTCGCCGTGTTTGGAGGAAGAAGAAGGATGAGTACAACCCCAAGAACACCATCCCAACCGTGAAGCATGGAGGTGGAAACATCATTCTTTGGGGATGCTTTTCTGCAAAGGGGACAGGACGACTGCACCGTATTGAAGGGAGGATGGATGGGGCCATGTATCGCGAGATCTTGGCCAACAACCTCCTTCCCTCAGTAAGAGCATTGAAGATGGGTCGTGGCTGGATCTTCCAGCATGACAACAACCCGAAACACACAGCCAGGGCAACTAAGGAGTAGCTCCGTAAGAGGCTTCTCAAGGTCCTGGAGTGGCCTAGCCAGTCTCCAGATCTGAACCCAATAGAACATCTTTAGAGGGAGCTGAAAGTCCGTATTGCCCAGCGACAGCCCCGAAACCTGAAGGATCTGGAGAAGGTCTGTATGGAGCAGTGGGCCAAAATCCCTGCTGCAGTGTGTGCAAACCTGGTCAAGACCTACAGGAAACGTATGATCTCTGTAATTGCAAACAAAGGTTTCTGTACCAAATATTAAGTTCTGCTTTTCTGATGTATCAAATAATTATGTCATGCAATAAAATGCAAATGAATTACTTAAAAACCATACAATGTGATTTTCTGGATTTTTGTTTTAGATTCCGTCTCTCATAGTTGAAGTGTAGCTATGATAAAAATTACAGACCTCTACATGCTTTGTAAGTAGGAAAACCTGCAAAATTGGCAGTGTATCAAATACTTGTTCTCCCCACTGTATGTCCCAACTACGATGTCCAAACTACGATGATTAGATTATCATAAAGACTGGTTCCTCATGGGCACTAACATTTCTATAGCAAATAAATTTAATAACTACATGACTCACCATTCATGATCCATGGCATGTCAACAATTATCATTTTGGCTGAAATGACAAGACAAAACCATAACTGAGGGGTGAAATGTCATAGACAATCTTGTAGCATTAGCCACAACACAGAATCATATGATTCCATGTACAGTTTTTTTAATAAATTTATTAAAACTAATTTCACACAATGTGTGTCAATGATAATACTAATTATGTAGGCCATCTGTGTCGCACAAAGTTGATTGATCAACCTGTGAATGAACTCCATATTGTTACACTTTTTTATATACTTACATAGAAACTTTGGATAATACACTTTGAAGCAATTAATGATATACTTCACAAAATCCATGTCCTGAAAAAGAAAAAAGAAAATGAATATGACTCAGAAAGTACAGTACTATACAGCCTCAAAGCAGGCTTTGACTAGAAAATACGTTTTATGGGCTTTCAATAGGGAAACTGTTTACTCAGCCGAAGATATTTACTGCCTCAAGCTGTGCAATGACCCAATTCACCACCATTGAAACGGTCACAAGTTCTACTGAACAGTGCTGTAGTCAATCCATTTCATACAATCAAACACCTTCCCTCAAATCAATCATATGAAATATAATTCAGGGAAAAACATATGAGACAAAAGTAAACTCAGCAAAAAAAGAAACGTCCCTTTTTCTGGTGGCCACACCAGATACTGACTGTTACTTTTGATTTTGACCCCCAGGGACACATTATTCCATTTATGTTAGTCACATGTCCGTGCAACTTGTTCAGTTTATGTCTCAGTTGTTGAATCTTGTTATGTTCATACAAATATTTACACATGTTAAGTTTGACAGTGAGAGGACGTTTCTTTTTTTGCTGAGTTTATGTGTGCACTGCCCATGGCACCCCATGAAACACCACATCTAAGGCAAAGGCTAGTCTACTTATATTACGCTGATTGTATTAATCACAGTATTTGCTGACACGTTGCAGTTTGGTTGTTTACTGTATGATTGAGGAACCTTGATCTTGATAAAAAGGTTGTATAAACTCGCTCTCCATATCAAGCCTTGGCTACGATAACTACGGACAGCTTTGAAACTCAAAGGTTTCCTTTTGGTGTGTGCAAATGTGTTCTCTAAACAAACCAATGCTATCTCTCCTGAGGCCTCTGAAACAAGGACAAAGGTTGAATTAATACAAACACACAAGACTACCGGTATCTAAAACTCTCCACAGTCAGTTGAATGGATTACAGCTACCTTTAAAAGCCTCCTTCATGAGAATTCACTCAGTCATGTTTGCATTACCATATTGGCCTATTATCGTCAGACAACACTATCAATCTACTCAGACCCTTAGGAGGAGCCTGTCTAGATCCCATGCCCTACAGACAGATTCATTTTCAGCCACTACACTCCCTAAGAAAGTTAATGAGATAACACTGCCTAGGCCTGTTCCAGCCCACACAGAGGGCTATTTCAGCAAACTTCATTAAGACTGCTTCCCAAACTGATCTACTAATCTACAAATTTCATATTTGGGATTTGTGAAGTTATTTATTCTCTCTCTGGCTCGTGTGTGTGTGTTTAATTGGGGCATTTCTCCAGGAGAGAGTTTGGCCTGTGAAGCGAGCTGGCTGACTGAGAGGAGAGTGCCTGCTGGGAGGCTCCGACAGAGACAAAGTCAGTCTATGGATTAGGCAATCAGTCGACTTGGATTGACCAAACGGATTTAAAGGTCACTTTAATCTCCAACGTGCTAAACACTGAAGAACATCAATCCCTTCAAATCCCCGGCTCAAACAGCAAGCAAAATTAGGATGCTCACCAGGGATTCAATGACACTCATAACCACGCACAGAGTTAGGCCACATCTTTTTGAAAAGGGGGCAAACATGTGAACCAAAATAAAGCCCTCCTTTAACCTATGTAGAGTGGATCAACAGTGACATTGATTGAAACCAGAGCTATTGACGTACTGTAGCCATGGATGAAATTACAGTGATTCTTCAAACACTATCAAATAATAAGGGCAGGTGACAAATACAAGAAAAGACTACAATGTTAATCAAACAGGTAAGTGTTCACTTACGATATTGCTGATCCCTGAATCGGCCATGTCGAACACAACAGTGAGTGGCATCCCTGGCTCTCTCTTAGCATAGCGCTCCAGCCAGAAGGCAACATACTTCTTCTTGTCCATAATGGTCTTTGCATCCTTGGTATGTAGCTTGACTTTGAACCAGACTGAAAACAGACAAAAGTATTGCATTCAATAATCTCAACATGTGGTAAACATATTATAGAACAATGGCTGAACATTTTCCGTATCCTTTTGTAAGGAGTATCAATATTGTGTCAGTGAGCAATTATTAGAGAGAAATCAATTATACATATGGTACCGTATGAGTATAATGAATCAACATACAGAGCTTGTTGCCTTCCTTGTCGTAGCCGTGGAGGAAGACAGCCCCCGTCTCAAACATCCACTTTGGAATGCTGCTCTCAGTGAGGTCTGAAATAAGACAAATCTTTCTCAGCCAAAAATCTAATAGAGCATTCAATAAGAAAGTTTCATAACATTAACAATTACTGGCCAAAATAATTATCTTAAAAAACCAAAGTATTCCTACCTCCTCTCCTCCATCCAAGACAGACAAAACTTGTCAACAAGGGACAATAACTCATATCAGATATCCAATTTCTGCATGACACCGATTTAACAAACTGACTGTTGTCTGCCTTAAAACCCTGTAATTGCATGAGTAAAATGCAGCAATTTATAAGTGAAACTTATAGAAGATAGTCCATCCGTACAGCCCGGAGACAACGAAGCCTTCTCTGAGAGAAGGCTATTTGTAAGTCGCTCTGGATAAGAGCGTCTGCTAAATGACGAAAATGTAAGAAGGCCAAGAATCTATCCGACATTGGCACACAAAGACAGCCCACCCCACCTCTTTTACACTGCTGCTATTCTCTGTTTATTATCTACGCATAGTCACTTTAATAACTCTACCTACATGTACATATTACCTAAATTACCTCAACTAACCGGTGCCCCCGCACATTGACTCGGTACCGGTACCCCCGTATATAGCCTCACTATTGTTATTTTTACTGCTGCTCTTTAATTATTTGTTACTTTTATTTCGTATTATTTTATATTGTAGTTTGTGATATTTTTGGGGTATTTTTTCTTAAAACTGCATTGTTGGTTAAGGGCTTGTAAGTAAGCATTTCACTGTAAGGTCTACACCTGTTGTATTCGGCGCATGTGACAAATACATTTTGATTTGATTAATCGTCAGAGTGTGGTGATGCTGATAGGCCTACATAAAAATGCTCTTTATAACTTGCCTGTATTTGAATATAGTTAGAACACCACTTTAGCAGGGTGTGAGAATGTGTGCTGTTCCTGTTTTCTACACTCAAACTTAAAAAGGATAAGTTAACTTTTTAAAACCAAATCTCTATATGATGCAAATGGCATGTTATAGAAGGGTCCAGACACTTTTTTTGTGATTTAACTTGGTTTTGAGGAACCTACCCCACTTGCGATACACTTCCTCATTTCTCGTTCTGCAGTATGGGGGCCGCAGATAAACATGAACAAAGGCTCCAAAAACACCCACATATGTCCTTTTAGAAACGGCAAAGCTCTCAGTATAGTGATGCAGGTCTTTAGATGTTGTACACATAAAATTGTGTCATTTCGAACATTTATATGCAACGTTAAATTAAATGTTGTTGTGACTCGATCCCAGTCTCCTCACCATTCAAACCAAATTCTTTCCTCCACAGGAAACTGTCGTCAATCATCTTCAAGGCATCGTCCACTGAGTATTGTCGCCATGTCAGGTATGCCTCCACCAGAGCGTCATCCTTCTGTATCCTGTCCACATCTCTGGAGTCATATTTGTCAGATTCTTTGAGGGATAGAGAAGTAAACAACTTACATTACTCATATATAAACTGAATACCTACTCCAACAACACACCTATGAGTTTGTTGCTTCTAACCTTTTACGACAAGACCCTACCATAGAGTGATGACAGCAATTAGCCTACTGTATGCAAAACAAAACAAGGGTACCTAGCTACTTCAGCTACCTCATTTACTAAATGTAGCTGTTTCTGAAACAAGTGTTCTGTCAAAGAGGGATTGGTCTTTCAAGAACGCTTATCAGGGGACTGAAAGGCATAGTATGGCAGTCTTCACTTCAAGTAGGCTACTCAAAATAACAGGCTTTTCTATTACAAAAAAACTAGTTTACATTATAATCATGGTGTGAACACAGACATGTCATTGCCAGTAGCCAAACCAATATCTATTCATCAATGAATTAATGTATCAGAACAATCTGTCAGACAACTGAATAGCTATGATGATGATGATTATGATCATTATTGTTTACAAGTGGCACATGACATGTGAACATATGGCAACAGGCAACTATTTCAAAAGTATTATCTGTTCCCAGTCAAATAGGTAGCTAACTAACGTTAACGAGCTAAGTAAACTAGATTGATGGACTGAAATCGAACAGCCAGCCCATAGCTGTCTGGCTTTTAGCTAACTTGTTAGCGAATGACGTTAGCTGTTACAGTAGCTAGATTATTGGGTGTTGTTGTGTCAAATGTTATTTTGCTAACTAGCCTGTTAGCATGCACTTACCTTGGACGTACTCATTCTTGAACTTCTGTCTTGTCTCCTCAATTTTCTTCTCAATGTCCTGTTGTAAGAGAGATAAGTTAGCCATGTGTAACGTTAATTCATCTTTTCATAACAAATAGCCAAGCAAAATATATGTATTCTTGCTCAAATAAGCTGGTGAGCTACCTGCTCTGATTCGAGCTGCCCAACTTCCGCCATGTTCAAGTGACTCTGTTCAAGTGACTGCTCCTGTGCTGGCTAGCGTGGCTACATGGAAGTTGATGGATGAATCAGTACTACCCAATGATATACAGTATATGTTGCCAATTAGGCTCTTGACTAGATCATCAAAGATATACATAAACGTAAGATATATCAGGTCCATATATGCAAATGTAAGGAACATTGCATGGGTTAATTACATCTTTATCAACGTAAGCATTGATGACAAAGCATGTAAAAAAAAAAAAAAAAATGTTTACACTTGGTGCTTTCAAGACAACAGGGAATTCGGAAAAACGAGGTCAAATCATGACGTCAGTGATCTTCAGGTTGAAAAGTCGGAGCTCTAGAAAGATGCCCGAGTTTCCGACTTGGAATTCCGAGTTGGATGACCTTTCAAAACGATATTTCCCAGTCGGAGCTCGTTTTTTTCCAGAGTTCCCAGTTGTTGTGAACGCACTGAAGTCGGAAATTTCCGACTTCCGAGTTACCAGTTGTTTTTGAACTGTACACGTGTATGTTGTTGGAGACGAGACTGGCTATCCCACAATGCAAAGTTTCTTACGTAATTAAAAGCGTTAGATTTGGGTCACGTTCTGCGCAGGATGATCGGCAAATGCCGAGCAAAAGTAGTTGCAGAGGGTTGAAAACCTTATATGAGACGTATATAACAGTATAACCTTATATATAGCCACATCAACTTATATGAACAATTTTGGTAGTTGGCCATACAAAAAATCCACCAATCTGTTCTACGCAGGCGACATGAATCGAGGGCACCCTGACTGAGTCTGCTGGCGCGATGTTTTGACATGAGCAGTAAATGTTTGATAGCCAAGTTAGCTAAGTATTTGACAAACGTTGCCCCATAACTGCAGGTAAGCATCGCCGGTTCATCTTTTATAATTGTATCGCGAAATCATGTGTCTAGTTAGTTAACTACATGTTTGTTCGTTGCAATTTGGGGGTTTATTGCAAGTAAGTTAGCTACAGTAACGTTAACTGGCTAACTACAGTACACCAGCTGAGCATTTCAGCAAGCTGATTAAGCTACCTAGCTAGATAAGCTAAACTCAACTAGAGTCATGTGCATATACTTTTCAGGTGACGCAGAGGGGACACAGATGACACCTGCTGAACTCTTCCTGCTACTGTGGATAAAAGTACCACAATGACACAAGACAGTCCCAGCCAACACACGAAGCTGCTCTCCTTCCATGGTGATATTCTCACATTTCAGTGTAAACTCTCCAATCCCAGAGATGGCGAAAGTCGAAGAGGATCAGAACTGGCTTTCAGCAGACTGACATTTCAACGGGATGGCTGCACTTTCTCAAAGGGGAATGGTGGTATGGCTGTCATCAACAGAAAGAGTTCATCAGATGTTGATATAGTGGCATGCGCCTTTGCACTACATGTGAAAAACAGAGTCACTTCGCCATGCATTTTACTGATACAGAGCAAGAAGGGAGATGTCTTCAAGTACAGCCTTCTCACTCTGAGCAGCTCAAATAGATTAGAGCCACATATGGAGTTTAAACTGCCATACCGAATGAAAGACAATGTTACTATCTTGCAGGGCCCTACTGTATTATGGAGCCATGAAGGTATTGTCTTCTACACATCCCTGCAGGCAGGTGAAGTTAGACAAATACCTATCAAGCTCTCTCTGAACTTTATTGGTGAGTTTCCCCTCAACAAAAGGAAAATATTCATACTAGGTTCCCAAACACAATCAAAAGAATGCCTGAAAGATCAGTTGGACGCTCCAGGCGGGAGCAAAACCCTGGGGTATTTTGTAGAGGACGGACAAGTATTGAACGCAGCTCTGATCTTACCTCATGCCTATAGTTCCATCACACAATGTGTATTTGTGATCTCAGCTGAAGAGGTGAACAGTGTGTTGAAATCAACTGTGGTGGCAGCGACCAGTAAAAAGCAGTTGGTGTATTTTGAGAATGGCATTCCCAGAGAGGTATGTCTGCTTCCCTTTGAAGAACCTCAACACATTCAGATGGTCAACACTGGACGGAATGGATGTCTGTTTGCCATCTCTTTCAACCATGGACATGTCTGTGCAGTGTGGAAAGATACTTTTCAGGTAATGGAATGCTATTTTGGGTGAGCTATCGTGCTTACTGTATAATTCTCATGGCCCTGCTCTGTCTCCCACAGGTAGCATCATGCTGGTCAGGTGTGAGCTCCCTACATGTGGATGACTTTTTGGGCTGTGGAACAGATCAGATGCTGCTGGTCTTTGGAAGCCAGAGCCCTCCTGTGGGTCCAGTGGATCTTTTCCTCATCACAGATCTCTGCGGTACAACTTATTCTGTGAGACACTACTATTTTGTTTTTCTTAAGTTTTATAACACCCCACTTATACCCCTAAATGTTTTATGTAGCAAGGTTCATATCGGGTGTTTTGTTAACCAGATGCCTAAAGGTACAGTTCTGATCTTTAAAGACTGTTGTATGTTTCAGCATGGACAGGAGAGCAGTGAAGGACAGCAGGCATCTGACACAGCTCAGGAGAACTACCTCCTAACTGTCCAAGCTCTACAGTCCAGACTACAGGTATATTATTACATTCAGGAGAACATCACCACAGCTGTTATTCTGTAGTTGTGTATTTGGGTGCTAATGAGAACAATGTGTCAATTATTAAACAGTAGTCATGTTTGGAGTGTATTGTCCAGATGCATCGATATTCCAGTTTATCCAACATGATGTTGTTATTTTCCCCTATGTTGTGTTTCTATAGAGTGGCCTGACCTTGCTCCAGGATCTTCAGAGAGATGTGAGGGTGAAAGAGAGGGTTCTACGCCAGTCAGTCCAAGCCCTCACAGACATGGTCTCAGGAAGAGAACACATTCTCACCCAGACAGAGCAGGTGATTGGTCATTATCCTAGTCACGCTTATCTTTCTTACATGATCTTTCTGACATGACAATTCAATATATGCCAGATGTAAGTAACTGTTATCATATTGGTGTTGATGGTAGTCTTTGATCCTCTCTAACAGGAAGGCCTTGTTTCTCTATGGGATGATGAGCCAGAGGACGAGGCCATGCATGAGAAGATGCAGGTTATGCCAGTGGTGCCACCACCTCTAGTGGACAAGCTTTGGCACCGTGTCATTGAAGACCGCTTGATTGTGGGCGTGATACTAACCACAGAGAGTGCCATGTAAATATACTTCTCTCTCTATATCAGTTGATATTTTCACTGTCAAGTGAGCTCGTTTGAGAGTCCTATGAACATTGCATCTTATTTTCCTCAGTTACACGTCATTAAACATCAATTGTTAGTAGTGAATTTTGGCACTTCTAATTTTCTTTATCGTCTTAATTTTATGGAGCTGAGGGCATGTCCATGGTAATGATAGCGGCAGTGTTCATGTAATGATAGTATGTGTTAATGGGCTTCAGTCAACCATGGTTCCTGCCTGGTGAGAGCCACTTACCAGCTGTTAGATCCCACAGTGTCTGACCAGATTTCTTTATCTACCAACAAGAGCAATTCCCCAAAGACAGAGATAAAAAAACAGACAGAATATTGATCTTTAAAACCACTCACTTAAATCACACCCGAAAGAGAATGTTTCCCCTCTGGACATTTGTCTCACTAGCTAGGTTTCTATCCAATTGGCGACAGATGTTCATGCAAATATTCTAAGATCTGCATATGCGCAAAACAATATGTGCATTTTCCAATCAGAGATGTGGTTTCATCCAATTGACTTTTTGCGGATAAAAGGCAGTTTCTCATGACAGTGCACATAAATAACTTTTGCAGTTAAATTCCCATGTACCGAATAAAAAATAAAAAATAAACTTAAATGGGTTTCCATCGCGTTTTCAACTCTACTGATGGTTTTGTCACACCAGAAATTGTGTTTCAAATAGTGAATGTGCTCATTCTGTCCTTGGCACCTGCGCTCTAGCAACCGCTTGCAGATACAGTGCAGGTATAGCCTACATCAGTGGTTCCCAACCTTTGTCTGTTACTGTACCACCAATTGAATTTAGCTCTGCTAGGAGTACCCTGGAAGTACCCCCTCGTGCATTTTATGATCTAGAGTCTTTTATTTTACATTTACGTCATTTAGCAGATGCTCTTATCCAGAGCGACTTACAAATTGGTGCATTCACCTTATAGCCAGTGGGATAACCACTTTACAATATTTTTTTTTATTTTTTTCGGAGGGGTGGGGTAAGGGGGGGGTAGAAGGATTACTTTATCCTATCCCAGGTATTCCTTAAAGAGGTGGGGTTTCAAGTGTCTCCGGAAGGTGGTGAGTGACTCCGCCGTCCTGGCGTCGTGAGGGAGCTTGTTCCACCATTGGGGTGCCAGAGCAGCGAACAGTTTTGACTGGGCTGAGCGGGAACTGTGCTTCCGCAGAGGTAGGGGAGCCAGCAGGCCAGAGGTGGATGAACGCAATGCCCTCGTTTGGGTGTAGGGACTGATCAGAGCCTGAAGGTACGGAGGTGCCGTTCCCCTCACAGCTCCGTTGGCAAGCACCATGGTCTTGTAGCAGATGCGAGCTTCAACTGGAAGCCAGTGGAGTGTGCGGAGGAGCGGGGTGACGTGAGAGAACTTGGGAAGGTTGAACACCAGACGGGCTGCGGCATTCTGGATGAGTTGTAGGGGTTTAATGGCACAGGCAGGGAGCCCAGCCACAGCGAGTTGCAGTAATCCAGACGGGAGATGACAAGTGCATGGGTTAGGACCTGTGCCGCTTCCTGTGTAAGGCTGGGTCGTACTCTCCGAATGTTGTAGAGCATGAACCTACAGGATCGGGTCACCGCCTTGATGTTAGCGGAGAACGACAGCATGTTGTCCAGGGTCACGCCAAGGCTTTTTGCACTCTGGGAGGAGGACACAATGGAGTTGTCAACCGTGATGGCGAGATCATGGAACGGGCAGTCCTTCCCCGGGAGAAAGAGCAGCTCCGTCTTGCCGAGGTTCAGCTTGAGGTGGTGATCCGTCATCCACACTGATATGTCTGCCAGAGATGCGATTCGCCACCTGGTTATCAGAAGGGGGAAAGGAGAAGATTAGTTGTGTGTCGTCTGCGTAGCAATGATAGGAGAGGCCATGTGAGGATATGACAGAGCCAAGTGACTTGGTGTATAGCGAGAATAGGAGAGGGCCTAGAACTGAGCCCTGGGGGACACCAGTGGTGAGAGCACGTGGTGCGGAGACAGATTCTCGCCACCTCACTTGGTAGGAGCTACCAGTCCGGTAGGACGCAATCCAAGAGTGAGCCGTGCCGGAGATGCCCAACTCGGAGAGGGTGGAGAGGAGGATCTGATGGTTCACAGTATCAAAGGCAGCAGACAGGTCTAGAAGGACAAGAGCAGAGGAGAGAGAGTTAGCTTTAGCAGTGCGGAGAGCCTCCGTGACACAGAGAAGAGCAGTCTCAGTTGAATGACCAGTCTTGAAACCTGACTGGTTTGGATCAAGAAGGTCATTCTGAGAGAGATAGCAAGAGAGTTGGCTAAAGACAGCACGCTCAAGCGTTTTGGAGAGAAAAGAAAGAAGGGATACTGGTCTGTAGTTAACATCGGAGGGATCGAGTGTAGGTTTTTTGAGAAGGGGTGCAACTCTCGGTCTCTTGAAGACGGAAGGGACATAGCCAGCAGTCAAGGATGAGTTGATGAGCGAGGTGAGGTAAGGGAGAAGGTCTCCGGAAATGGTCTGGAGAAGAGAGGAGGGGATAGGGTCAAGCGGGCAGGTTGTTGGGCGGCCGGCCGTCACAAGTCGCAAGATTTCATCTGGAGAGAGGTGGAGAAAGAAGTCGAAACATAGGGTAGGGCAGTGTGAGCAGGACCAGCAGTATCATTTGACTTAACAAACGAGGATCGGATGTCGTCAACCTTCTTTTCAAAATGGTTGACGAAGTCATCCACAGAGAGGGAGGGAGGGGGGGATTCAGCAGGGAGGAGAAGGTGGCAAAGAGCTTCCTAGGGTTAGAGGCAGATGCTTGGAATTTAGAGTGGTAGAAAGTGGCTTTAGCAGCAGAAACAGAGGAAGAAAATGTAGAGAGGAGGGAGTGAAAAGATGCCAGGTCCGCAGGGAGTCTAGTTTTCCTCCATTTCCGCTCGGCTGCCCGGAGCCCTGTTCTGTGAGCTCGCAATGAGTCGTCAAGCCACGGAGCAGGAGGGGAGGACCGAGCCGGCCGAGAGGATAGGGGACATAGAGAGTCAAAGGATGCAGAAAGGGAGGAGAGGAGGGTTGAGGAGGCAGAATCAGGAGATTGGAGGGAGAAGGATTGAGCAGAGGGAAGAGATGATAGGATGGAAGAGGAGAGAGTAGCGGGAGAGAGAGAGAGAGTGAAGGTTGCGACGGCACATTACCATCTGAGTAGGGGCAGAGTGAGTAGTGTTGGAGGAGAGTGAGAGAGAAAAGGATACAAAGTAGTGGTCGGAGACATGGAGGGGAGTTGCAGTAAGATTAGTAGAAGAACCGCATCTAGTAAAGATGAGGTCAAGTGTATTGCCTGCCTTGTGAGTAGGGGGGGATGGTGAGAGGGTGAGGTCAAAAGAGGAGAGGAGTGGAAAGAAGGAGGCAGAGAGAAATGCGTCAAAGGTAGACGTAGGGAGGTTAAAGTCACCCAGAACTGTGAGGGGTGAGCCATCCTCAGGAAAGGAACTTATCAAGGCGTCAAGCTCATTGATGAACTCTCCAAGGGAACCTGGAGTGCGATAAATGATAAGGATGATAAGCTTGAATGGGCTAGTGACTGTGACAGCATGGAATTCAAATGAGGAGATAGACAGATGGGTCAGGGGAAAAAGAGAGAATGTCCACTTGGGAGAGATGAGGATTCCTGTGCCACCACCCCGCTGACCAGATGCTCTCGGGGTATGCGAGAACACATGGTCAGACAAGGAGAGGGCAGTAGGAGTAGCAGTCTTTTCAGTGGTAGCAGTGTTTTTATGGTCTCGAGTCTTCTCAAGTAACCCTTGTGGATAGGCCAAATACCCACAGTGGTCATAGTACCCCTGGTTGGGAACCACTGGCCTACATGAGATTATTATGGACAAAAAGAGCGAGATGATCATTTTTATTTGTCAATCGACAGCCAAGCATCGATCATAATGTCACCAGAATAAGACCGTCAATATTAATTGGAAAGGAGCATCAAGCTCATCACTGTGCACTTTCACCACCCTGTGAAGTTCATAATTTATTTAATCTGTAGCCTAATAAACTGCAAGCTTTCCCGAGTTGTAGTGAGAGGACCACACAACATATCGTTGTGACTCCCAAGTTTACTTCGATATGATGGTTATTGTATCAATATGTGCACATGAAGTCGTTTCCACTGCCATTTCTCGCATAATTGATTTTATCGACACAAAAAGATCCCACCTTGTCTAGTGTATTTTGTTTTGTCGACATTTGAAAGGTTTACCGACAAAATTTGCTGTTTCCATCAGGCCTGTCGTGACATTTTTTTTTTTTTACTCGCATAAAAAGGTTTGATGCAAACCTGGTTAATATCACAGAAAAATTTGACAACTTTGATCATGATACTATTGATGATGATATATAGCAAACAAACATAACATCAAATGCTGTTTACGCCTGTGAAGTGCACTCAAAGCAAGACACTGAAGGGGACGTCAATAATGTCTTACCTTCCACCCAGCTGCCTAGCCTCAGCCTCCTGTAGAAGAGCTGCTGTTAGGCGCCGGTCGTAGTCTTTCTCTCTCTCGAGCGATAACTCTCCAGACTTTGAAAAATTACTATACAGCAGCCACATGCCTGTCTGGTCACCATGGCAACACACTCTCCAACAGCCCTCAGAGCGGTTTCTGTGGGAGCGCACACCAATCAAGAGTCCAAGTTGTGCCACCTGTTCTGTTTCAACTTGGGCGCATGTCTTGAGGATGGAGAACATCATCCTTATGGTGGAATTGCTTGGGGGCCCTCAGTGCTGCTGCTGTGGGTTAACATGGCACTGGTACAGCCCCGTGTAGCTCATTTGGTAGAGCATGGCGCTTGCAGCGCCAGGGTTGTGGGTTCGATTCCCACGGGGGGCTAGTATGAAAATGTATGCACTCACTAACTGTAAGTCGCTCTGGATAAGAGCATCTGCTAAATGACTTAAATGTAAATAGTACATAGGCTCTCCAGACAGTTTGAGATCACTCATCTGTTTGTTCTTTCACGTGTTCTTTTGGTCTTTCATTTATTTGCTCACTCACTCACTTCATTAATGCTAAATGTAATTGATTCCCTGTGCAGCAGCCTACTGTGTCCAAGTGACTGTTACTGATGCGTTATACACTGAACAAAAATATAAACGCAACATGTAAAGTGTTGGTTTCATGAGCTGAAATATAAAGATCCAAGAAATGTTCCATACACACAAAAAGCTTATTTCTCGAAAATGTTGTGCACAAATTTGTTTACATCCCTTTAAGTGAGCGTTTCTCTTTTGCCAAGATTATCCATCCACCTAACAAGTGTAGCATGTCAATAAGCTGATTAAACAGCATGATCATTACACAGGTGCACCTTGTGCTGTGGACAATAAAAGGCCACTCTGAAATGTGCAATTTGTCACACAACACAATGACACATATGTCTCAAGTTTTGAGGGAGCATGCAATTGGCATGCTGACTGCAGGAATGTCCACCAAAGCTGTTGCCAGAGAATTTAATGTTCATTTCTCTACCATAAGCCGCCTCCAACATCGTTTTAGAGAATTTGGCAGTACGTCCAACTGGCCTCACAACCTCAGACCACGTGTATGGCGTCATGTGGGTGAGCGGTTTGCTGATGTCAACGTTGTGAACAGTGCCCCATGGTGGGGTTATGGTATGGGAAGGCATAAGCTACGGACAACGAACACAATTGCATTTTATCAACGGCAATTTTAATGCACAGAAATGCCAATGACGAGATCCTGAGGCTCATTGTGAGGACCATTTCTTTTAAGTTATCTGTGACCAACAGATGCATATCTGTATTCCCAGTCATGTGAAATCCATAGATTAGGGCCTAATTAATTTATTTCAATTTACTGATTTCCTGAACTATAACTTCTAGCTCAGCCGAGAGTGTTACTTTATCCATCCTGAGAGAGGGAGGCCGGAGCCGGGCGCCTGCAGTCATCCAGACCCACAGCCAAGCGTCCTGGTTCCCCACACCCAGACCCCCGTCTCCCTGCTCTCACCCAGAGCCAGCGGCTAAGAGGAGCAGGCGGGACTGTGCCAGTGCCAGTGGAGCCCGTGACACACACAGACTGGCAGTGACCGCTGTGACTGACCTGACCCCTCTGCTGACCTCTGGCAGTGTCAAATGCCCCATTATGCTCCATTACGTCCACAGACAGGGATCTTCAGCCTCTGTAACCGCCCCAGGACCAACAGTGGTCCAGTGCGGTCAAGTCCTAGTCGATATCCAGGTCAAACACCACCCCCAGCTGATGACCAACAGTCAACTCACAACAGGTAAAACTGTGACCCTTCATTTCAGTTAATGGTCAATAAGTAAGAACTCTGTAACTCCCCTGTATGTTAATTGATAGTCGTTTGTGTATGCAGTTACATACAGTATGTCACGTCTTTTCTTAACAGTACAATAGTGTTGCTTACTCATTGAATATATGGGCTATACAGTTAATACAGTATGTATGTATTGTATTCACTATTCTATTGCATTCTATTTTCTTTCCTGTCTTTCTAGATGAGGCTAGAGAAGACCTGCTTAGCCTATTGGCCGTGCTGGATGCCTGGACCTTCCTGATCCACTCCCCTGACCACACCCTGTGTGACGTGGCTGGCTGGATCCAGACAAGCATGCCCTGTGAGAGGCTAGAGATCAGCCCACACTACCTACTGGCCAATCCTGCTGGGCCATCTGCTGCCATGCTGTTTCACTGGCAGCACAAAACACCTTTCCAGGGAGAATTATCCGTCCACTGCAGGTAGCTTATCTTTGCTTACAATGCCATTTGATATGTTCAAGGAATTAGGAAATTATATATATATATATATATATATATATATATATATATATATATATATATATATATATATATATATAGGAAATTACCCACAAGAGTGATTCAATTACTTGGTAGTGGGGCATGCATGAATGTTCCTTAATCCAAATATACTGGAACATTTAATGGCACAGTAATACTTCAATGGTACAGTGAGTTTTGTAACAGATGAAACGCTAATAATAATATTATATATATATATATATATAATATTATTTGCGTTTCTAATAATAATAATATTATATATATATAAAATATTATTATTATTATTCGCGTTTCATCTGTTACAAAACTCACTGTACCATTGAAGTATTACTGTGCCATTAAATGTTCCAGTATATTTGGATTAAGGAACATTCATGCATGCCCCACTACCAAGTTATTGAATCACTCTTGTGGGTAATTTCCTAATATATATATATATATATATTAGTACCAATCAAAAGAGTTTGGACATACCTACTCATTCCAGGGTTTTTCTTTATTTGTACTATTTTCTACATTGTAGAATAAAGGTGAAGACCTCAAAACTATGAAATAACACATATGGAATCATGTATTAACCAAAAAAGTGTTGAAACGAATCAAAATATATTTTATATTTGAGATTCTTCAAAGTAGCCATCCTTTGCCTTGATGACAGCTTTGCACACTTTTGGCATTCTCTCAAGAACTTTGAAAGTTTCTTCAAGTGCAGTCGCATAAAGCACTATGCACTATGATGAAACTGGATCTCATGAGGACCGCCACAGGAATGGAAGACCCAGAGTTACCTCTGCTGCAGAGGATAAGTTCATTAGAGTTACCAGCCTCAGAAATTGCAGCCCAAATAAATGCTTCACAGAGTTCAAGTAACATCTCAACATCAACTGTTCAGAGGAGACTGTGTGAATCAGGCCTTCATGGTCGAATTGCTGCAACTAAACCACTACTGAAGGACACCAATAAGAAGAAGAGACTTGCTTGGGATAAGAAACACGAGCAATGGACATTAGACCAGTGAAAATCTGTCCTTTGGTCTGATGGGTCCAAATTTGAGATTTTTTGTTACACCCGCCGTGTCTTTGTGAGACGCAGAGTAGGTGAACGGATGATTTCTGCATGTGTGGTTCCCACCGTGAAGCATGGAAGAGGAGGTGTGGGGGTGCTTTGCTGGTGACACTGTCAGTGATTTATTTAGACTTCAAGGCACACTTAACCAGCATGGCTACCACAGCATTCTGCAGTAATGCGCCATCCCATCTGGTTTGCGCTTAGTGGGACTATCATTCGTTTTTCAACAGGACAATGACCCAAAGCATACCTCCAGGCTGTGTAAGGGCTATTTGACCAAGAAGGAGAGTGATTGAGTGCTGGATCAGATGACCTGGCCTCCATTATCACCCAACCTCAACCCATTTTGAGATGGTTTGGGATGAGTTGGACCACAGAGTGAAGGAAAAGCAGCCAAGAAGTGCTCAGCATATGTGGGAACTCCTTCAAGACTGTTGGAAAAGCATTCCAGGTGAAGCTGGATGAGAGAATGCAAAGAGTGTGCAAAGCTGTCATCAAGGCAAAGGGTGGCTATTTGAAGAATCTCAAATCTCAAATATATTTTGATTTGTTTAACACTTTTTTGGTTACTACATGATTCCATGTGTGTTCTTTCATAGTTTTGATGTCTTCACTATTATTCTACAATGTAGAAAATAGTACAAATAAAGAAAAACCCTGCAATGAGTAGGTGTGTCCAAACTTTTGACTGGTACTATATATATCTCATGGTATTTACATAATTGTTCACCTGTAGCCAGTTCAAGGTGCTGCAGTTCCTAGACTCCCTGTGTGGTTTCCTGCCAGCATCCTGCTCCATCCTGCCTCTCAGACAGGGGGGAGGAGATGGGACGGCACCACGACTGGCCCATTCCCTGGAGAAAGAGGTACTGTCACTCAAACAGGGCCTGTCGTCTCTGTTCCGTGGTGAGGAGGAGATGGAAGAGGGGAAGAAGATAGAGCCCCCTGATCCAGGCTCTGCCGAGGGACTCCAGAGGTGCAGGGAGGAGTGGCAGAGGGACAGGGAGAGGAGCAGGAGGTTGTTGAGCCCCCTGGTGGGCGTGGACTGCTATCGCAGGCTGACCCAGAGCCTAGCCCAGGTACAGCTGGAAGGAGATGTAGCCGCCCTCCTAGAGACACAGACTCACACACTCATTTAGCTTTGCACTGCATTGACATGTACACTCAGTGGCCAATTTCTTAGGTATACCCATCTAGTACTGGGTCGGACCCCCCTTTGCCTCCAGAACAGCCTAAATTCTTTGGTTCATGGGAACGTAGTTCAATTGGTATCAAGGGACCTAACTGGTGCCAGGAAAACATTCCCCACACCATTATACCACCGCCACCTGCCTGTACCGTTGACACCAGGCAGGATGGGGCCATGGAGTCATACTGCTTACGGCAAATCCTGCCTCTGCCATCAGCATGACGCAACAGGAACCGGGATTCGTCGGAGCAGGCAATGTTTTTTCTGCTCTTCAGTTGTCCAGTGTTGGTGATGGCGTGCCCACTGGAGCCGGTTCTTCTTGCTTTTAGCTGATAGGAGTGGAACCCGGTGTGGTCGTCTGCTGCAATAGCCCATCTGTGACATGGACCGACGAGTTCTGCATTCCGAGATGCTGTTCTGCACACCACTGTTTTATTGCACCGTTATTTGCCTGTTTGTGGCCCACCTGTTAGCTTGCACGATTCTTGCCATTCTCATTCGACCTCTCATCAACGAGCTGTTTTCGCACACAGGACTGCCTCTGACTGGATGTTTTTTGTTTGTCGCACCATTCTCGGTTAACCCTAGACACCGTCTTTTCTCAGATACTGGAACTGGCGCACCTGGCACTGACGATCATACTGTCGCTTAGATCACTCGTTTTGCCCATTCTAACATTCAATCGAACAGTATCTGAATGCCTCAACGCCTGTCTGCCTGCTTTATATAGCAAGCCACGGCCACGTTACTCACTCTGTAGAAGCGAGCCATTTTTGTGAAAGGGATACCTAATAAACTGGCCACTTAGAGTATAGTAGTTACTTTTTATTTCTATGCTTTCTACAGGATTGTATGGTTACGTTCTTTCGGTTTCTAATATTCTGTATGTGCCTATTATCAATGAAATGTTGAGATTCAGTCCAGATGATCCCTCTCTTATGAACTGAGTACTACCTTATGCATTGTCATTGGTAATGAGAAGTTACAAACCAGAGATAAAATTCACCCTGTAGGTTACTGTAATTATTATGTTGAAATCTCTGATACTGTAAACCTGCCTGTACCTATAGTGCCTTCAGAAAGTACTCATACCCCTTGACTTATTCCAGATTTTATTGTTACAGCCTGAATTCAAAATGGATTAAATATATTTTTTGTCTCACCCATCTACACACAATACCCTATAATGACAAAGTGAAAACATGTTCTGAGAAATTGTTTAAAATCTTTTGAAAATGAAATACAGAAATATCTAATTTACATAAGTTTCTCCCTTAGTCAATACATGTTAGAATCACCTTTGGCAGTGATTACAGCTGTGAGTCTCTCTGGGTAAGTCTCTAAGCGCTTTGCACACCTGGATTGTACAATATCTGCCCATTTTTATTATTTTCAAAATTCTTTAAGCTTGTTCTTCATTTAAGTCTGCATTGATGGGATGGAGCATCGCTTTCTCTACAGTAGTTTCTGTTTCGAGAAGGGGCTCAGCCTAAACGGTTATGGCGCTTTACAACAAGTAAATAGTTTCACTTCCTTTTATTAGCATCTCAAAACCAATGGTGCTTTATTTCTACTGAAGTAGCAGTATACAGTGCCTTCAGAAAGTATAAACACCCCTTGACTTATTCCAAAAATTTTTGTGTTGCAGCCTGAATTCAAAATGGATAAAATAAATAACAAAAATCTCACCCATCTAAACACAATACCCAATAATGACAAAGTGAAAACATGTTTTTAGAGATGTTTTCTAATATTTCTTCTCATTTACATAAGTGTTCACACCCCTGAGTCAATGCATGTTAGAATAACCTTTGGCAGTGATTAAAGCTGTGAGGCTTTCTGGTTAAGTCTCTAAGCGATTTGCACATCTGGATTGTACAATATTTACCCATTATTTTCAAAATTCTTCAAGCTCTTCAATTAGTTGTAGATCATTGCTGGACGACCATTTTCAAGTCTTTCAAGTCAAAACTGTAACTCGGTGTCTCAGGATAATTTACTGTCTTCGTGGTAAGCAACTCCAGTGTAGATTTGGCCTTGTGTTTTAGGTTATTGTCCTTCTGAAAGGTGAATTAATCTCCCAGTGTTAAGGTAGAAATCACACTGAACCAGGTTTTCCTGTATAATTTTGCCTGTGCTTAGCTCCATTCCGTTTATTTTTTGTCCTGAAAAACTCCACAGTCCTTAATGATTATAAGCACACCCATAACATGATGCAGCCACCACTATGCTTGAAAATATGGAGAATGGTACTCCGTAATGAATTATTGGATTTGCCCCAAACATAACACTGTGTTCAGGACAAAAAGTGAATTGCTTTGCGTAATTTTTTTTGCAGTGTTACTTTAGTGCCTTATTGCAATTTTGGATTCTGTACAAGCTTCCTTTTCACGCTGTCAATTAGGTTAGTATTGTGGCGTAATTACAATGTTGTTGATCCATCCTCAGCCATTAAACTCTGTAACTGTTTTAAAGTCACCATTGGACTCATGGTGAAATCCCTGAGCTGTTTCCTTCCTCCCCGGCAACTGAGTTAGGAAAGACGCCTGTATCTTTGCAGTGACTGGGTGAAACATCCAAAGTGTAATTAATGACTTCACCTTGCTCAAAGGGATATTCAATGTCTGCTTCTTTTTTTTTTTTTGGTGAGGCATTGGAAAACATCCCTGGTCTTTGTTTGAAATTCACTGCTCGATTGAGGGACCTTACAATTATCTGTATGTGTGGGGTACAGAGATGAGGTAGTCATTCAAAAATCATGTTAAACACTATTTTGCACACAGTGAGTCCATACAACTTATGTGACTTGTTAAGCAAGTTTTTATTCCTGAACTTATTTAGGCTTGCCATAACAAAGAGGTTGAATACTTATTGACTCAAGACATTTCAGCTTTTTCATTTTTAATTATTTTGAAAATATGTCTAAAAACATAATTCAATTTTGACATAATGGGGTATTGTGTGTGTGGGCTTGTGACAAAATATATGTTTAATCCCTTTCAAAATCAGGCTGTAACCCAACAAAATGTGGAAAAAGCAGAGCAGTGTGAATACTTTCTGAAGGCACTGTATGAGTGTATGCGTGTGTGAATGCTTGTCTCCCTTGGACCACCTCCTGTGCTTCACGCCTCTAATCTGTGTGCGATAGCTACTCCTCTCTCCCCTCAGACCGGCAGCCTGTGAAACACTGTGCTGCTGCTGTGCCCACTGGGAGAGACTGGCTTCTTACTCTGATCTGAAGTGTGAAACACTGTGTGTTCAGAATGAAACTTTAGGAGGTAACGGGTTAGCAAAGGTCTACACCTACCTCCCTGGTTAGTAGCTGAGAAAGCTTTTAGTGTCTCTTCTTCCCTTTATGGCTCTGTTATGTTCTCTGTAAGATGCTATAAAATAAACTCATATTGGATGTTGTCTTGTCATGACCACATGTAGTACAGTTACTATTACGTGTCCTTCGTCCAAGGGAACATCAATGGTGTTTATTTCTAAATGTGCTCAAAAAGCAGCTTTCCTAAGAGTCCTCATCCCAGGCTGTTAGATCGGTGAGTTTTGTGACAGCTTAGGATGGGGATGTGCCGTTTGGCTGTCGGCTAGCCAGGAGCTGCTGTGTCTCCATCTGTCTGTGGCACTCCGTCTGATCAGAGAAACTCCCCTTTTTGCTCTCTCACAACTATGCTTTCTGCTCCACTGCCTCAGGCAGTTATTGGATCCAGGGCTCTTGGACTCACTGTCACAATACTTTTTGTCTAGAAAACATACTTGGACAACATTGTTGTAGGCACTCTTTGTTTTCACTATAATGGGATTTTTTGGGCAAAATAATAACAATAAAAAGCCATGTAATTCAAATGATTCAGCTTTGAACCTGTTTTTGGAGAAATGTATCCTCTGGTGATACCTGCCATTGCGTTTTGCGCTGTCATTTTCACAACACTCCCACTAATTCACTCCCCCTCTTGTTTAGCACCTTCACACCTTTGGCCTCCTTCAAACCCACAGGTTTTTAGATTATCATCTGGGGTTAGGTATACAGCGACTGCGCTGTGGCACCTGCTCGATTTATGTTATCAGCTGGGGATGGTTTTCTGCCTGGAGGCCTCTTCAAACCTCTGCCTGGCAGGCTGAGGAGAATGTGTGGGATTTGTTTTGTCATCCCGTTATTGCATGCTAACTTTCATTACATTTGAGAAGGATCACTGCAGGGCTTCTGCCCTCGATCCACAAAAGTGTTTTGATCAGAATGAAGAATGCGGTTTCTGACAGGTGAATGTCATCAGGCGCCATTGCAGACAAGGACCAGACATGAAGCTTGCATGAATGCATCTTTCTTCTCCGGAGCCAAAATATACTTTACAAAAATATAACAACAATTTCAAAGATTTTACTGAGTTACAGTTCACATAAGGAAATCAGTCAATTGAAATAAATTCGTTAGGCCCTAATCTATGGATTTCACATGACTGGGAATACATACATTTATCTGTTGGTCACAGCTACCTTACAAAAAAGGTAGGGGCGGGGATCAGAAAACCAGTCAGTATCTCCTTTGCATAGAGTTGATCAGGCTGTTGATTGTGGCCTGTGGAATGTTGTCCCACTCCTCTTCAGTGACTGTGCTAAGTTGCTGGATATGAGGTGATGGCGGCGGATGAATGGCACGACATTGGGCCTCGGGATCTCGTCACGGTATCTCTGTGCATTCAAATTGCAATAGATAAAATGTAATTGTGTTCGTTGTCCATAGCTTATGCCTGCCCATACCATAACCACACTGCCACCATGGGGCACTCTGTTCACAACGTTGACATCAGCAAACCGCTCGCTCACACGATGCCATACACGTGGTGTGCGGTTGTGAGACTGGTTGGACGTACTGCCAAATTCCATAAAACGACGTTGGAGATGGCTTATGGTTGAGAAATTAACGTTAAAATCTCTGGTAAAAGCTCTGGTGGACATTCCTGCAGTCAGCATGCCAATTGCACGCTCCCTCAAAACGTGAGACATCTGTGGCATTGTGTTTGTGTGACAAAACTGCACATTTTAGAGTGGCCTTTTATTGTCCCAAGCACAAGGTGGCACCTGTGTAATAATCAGCTTCTTGATATGCCACATCTGTCAGGTGGATGGATTGTCTTGGCAAACTAGAAATGCTCACTAACAGGGATGTAAACAAATCTGTGCACAAAAATGAGAAGAATAAGCTTTTTGTGCATATGGAAAGTTTCTGGGATCTTTTATTTCAGCTCATGAAACATGGGACTAACACTTTACATGTTGTGTTTTTATGTATTTTTTCTAGTGTTGTTTATGAAGGTTATTATTCAAGGGCATTTCTGCCACTTTTCAAACTCTTATCTCCAGCACAATACCAGAGTCTACATATGTGAAAATATTGCGTTTCTATGATCTGTGGTTAAAAAGATATGATGAAGGTCCTAAAAAATGTCATCAAGTGTCATCAAGACAAAATACTTTTCAAAACCTGCAACGAGTTTCTAGCCAGAGGGAGGGTATTTTCTTTCTCCCCAAGTCACTGTGAATCTGTTAGTGTTTGAAAATCACTGTTTATCAAATGTTGATAATGTCATCGGGTAGAACTTTTTCACGTATTTATTTTTCTACAAAATGTAGATATGTGCCATTTCACAGATGTAGACACTGATTGTTCTGGATATGATGAACATGAGCTTGAAAAATGGTGGAATTGGCCTTTAAGACATGAAGGCAATTTGCCAGTCATTCCAGATTTACAGTTGAAGTCGGAAGTTTACATACAGTTAGGTTGGAGTCATTAAAACTAGTTTTTCAACCACTCCACAAATTTCTTGTTAATAAACTATAGTTTTGGCAAGGCGGTTAGGACATCTACTTTGTGCATGACACAAGTAATTTTTCCAACAATTTACAGACTGATTTATTTTACTTATAATTCACTGTATCACAATTCCAGTGGGTCAGAAGTTTACATACACTAAGTTGACTGTGTCTTTAAACAGCTTGGACAATTCCAGAAAATGATGTCATGGCTTTAGAAGCTTTTGATAGGCTAATTGACATCATTTGAGTCAATTGGAGGTGTACCTGTGGATGTATTTCAAGGCCTACCTTCAAAGTCAGTGCCTCTTTTCTTGACATCATGGGAAAATCAAAAGAAATCAGCCAAGACCTCAGAAAAAAGATTGTAGACCTCCGCTAGTCTGGTTCATCATTGGGAGCAATTTCCAAATGCCTGAAGGTACCACGTTCATCTGTACAAACAATAGTACGCAAGTATAAACACCATGGGACCACGCAGCCGTCATACCGCTCAGAAGAAGCCACTGCTCCAAAACCGCCATAAAAAAGCCAGACTACGGTTTGCAACTGCACATGGGGACAAAGATTGTACTTTTTGGAGAAATGTCCTCTGATCTGATTAAATAAAAATATAACTGTTTGGCCATAACGACCATCGTTATGTTTGAAGGAAAAAGGGGACACTTGCAAGCCGAAGAACACCATCCCAACCGTGAAGCACGGCGGGGGGTGCATTGCTGCAGGAGGGACTGGTGCACTTCACAAAATAGATGGCATCATGAGGAAGGACTTATTATGTGGATATATTGAAGCAACATCTCAAGACATCAGTCAGGAAGTTAAAGCTTGGTCGCAAATGGGTCTTCCAAATGGACAATGACCCCAAGCATACTTCCAAAGTTGTGGCAAAATGGCTTAAGGACAACAAAGTCAAGGTATTGGAGTGGCCATCACAAAGCCCTGACCTCAATCCTATAGAACATTTGTGGGCAGAACTGAAAAAGCGTGTGCGAGCAAGGAGGCCTACAAACATTGACTCAGTTCGACCAGCTCTGTCAGGAGGAATGGGCCAAAAATCACCCAACTTATTGTGGGAAGCATGTGGAAGGCTACCCGAAACGTTTGACCCAAGTTAAACAATTTAAAGGCAATGCTACTAAATACTAATTGAGTGTATGTAAACTTCTGACCCACTGGGAATGTGATGAAATAAATAAAAGCTGAAATAAATCATTACATTTACATTACATTTTCGTCATTTAGCAGACGCTCTTATCCAGAGCGACTTACAAATTGGTGCATTCACCTTATGATAGCCAGTGGGACAACCACTTTACAATTGTTTTTTATTGTTTTTGGGGGGGGGGGGGTAGGATTACTTTATCCTATCCCAGGTATTCCTTAAAGAGGTGGGGTTTCAAGTGTCTCCGGAAGGTGTTGAGTGACTCCGCTGTCCTGGCGTCGTGAGGGAGCTTGTTCCACCATTGGGGTACCAGAGCAGCGAACCGTTTTGACTGGGCTGAGCGGGAACTGTGCTTCCGCAGAGGTAGGGGGGCCAGCAGGCCAGAGGTGGATGAACGCAATGCCCTCGTTTGGGTGTAGGGACTGATCAGAGCCTGAAGGTATGGATGTGCCGTTCCCCTCACAGCTCCGTAGGCAAGCACCATGGTCTTGTAGCAGATGCGAGCTATTCATTCTTTCTACTATTATTCTGACATTTCACATTCTTAAAATAAAGTGGTGATCCTAACTGACCTAAGACAGGGAATTTTTACTAGGATAAAAAATTGGGAATTGTGAAAAACTGAGTTTAAATGTATTTGGCTAAGGTGTATGTAAACTTCCGACTTCAACTGTAAATCTGTTGACAAGACAAAAACATGTAGCCTAGTTTCCATCTTGTACAGTTTATTAGAATTACATTTGTTTCTTTTTTTACATTTTGCAGACGCTCTTATCCAGAGCGACTTACAGTTAGTGAGTGCATACATTTTTCATACTGGCCCCCCGTGGGAATCGAACCCACAACCCTGGCGTTGCAAGCGCCATCCTCTACCAACTGAGCTACACGGGAGTTGCTATGTTACTGAACATGAATCATCATTTAATATTCTATTAAGGGACAAACAAGCCCCAGATACTTGATTGACTATTTCCAGAGGCATCGTTGTGGTAGTGTTGACACCAACAATGATGAGTGATGTTGGTGGAGAGAAGTCATTGTTATGCTGATTCTGAGTGACAGGAGGTCAACCTTGATCGCTCTGCTCCTGGCCTGCTTGCTACAGCTATTGACTAAGTTTCCTCTCACTGCAGGACTATGTCACAGGTTGAAGTCTATTGGGGTGAATCTTGTCCTGGAGGCAGAGCTGAGCGATTTACACTAGATGGGCCAGTTTCAAAGTCAAAATTGGCTATATATCGTACAAATTCATGGAAACAAACAAAAAAAACATTTTTGGTCATAAAAGGATACTTCGGGAATTTGGCAATGAGGCCCTTTATCTAATTCCCCAGAGTCAGATGAACTTGTGGATACCAGTTTTATGTCTGTGTCCAGTATGAAGGAAGTTAGAGGTAGTTTCGCGAACCAATGCTAACTAGCTTTAGCACAATGACTGGAAGTCTAAAGGCCTCACGAAGTATCCCTTTACTTTATGGTTAGGGTTATGCATAAGGTCAGCAGTGTGGTTAAGGTCAGGGTTAGGTTTCAAATCAGATTGTATGACTGTGGCTGAGTCAGCTAGTGACTACCCTGCTGAGCTGCCTCCAGTACATGAGTCATCCCAATAAATGCCTGTGACTGTCAAATCTATGTGAAAATACACAGGCTTATTTACATTTACATTTTAGTCATTTAGCAGACGCTCTTATCCAGAGCGACTTACAGTTAGTGAATACATTTTTTTTATACTGGCCCCCCGTGGGAATCAAACCCACAACCCTGGCGTTGCAAACGCCATGCTCTATCAACTGAGCTACATCCCAGCCGGCCATTCCCTCCCCTACCCTGGACGACGCTGGGCCAATTGTGCGCCGCCCATGAGTCTCCCGGTCGCGGCCGGCTGCGACAGAGCCTGGATTCGAACCAGGATCTCTAGTGGCACAGTTAGTACTGCGATGCAGTGCCTTAGACCACTGCGCCACTCAGGAGTATTGATTACAATAGAGAAGTATCTCTACGCTGAAGATGTATTTCGACTGTACCTTGACTAGTAGTCGTCGGAAGTACTCTCTCTCCCTGTGTTTGACTACAATTCCAAGTGGCACACTTGCAGTATTCAATTATTATAAAAAAAATGTATGCAGATACTCTCAAAAATAAATACTCTTAAAAGCGCTTCCCAGTGATGTTTGAATGGAACATCACAGACACTTTTAAAGTAGACCTCCGACGTAAATCCCAATTGCGTGACTTTATCAAATATCAATCATGTATTATGATATTTGTTCAACTTAGCAACCCGTCGACCTTCATCGGTCCAGTTGTTTTTAGTGTTAGGCATCTAAATTTCTATTTTTATCTTCTAATTTGACTTGCTCTTCTGACTAGAGTGGGTGGGAAGTTCAGTCTGAAGGGTTGTCGTATAATTCCTAGAATTGTTCATGTCCCATCAGGAGCATAACAGTGTTTATCAGTTCTCGTTAGTAACCATATTTCTGAGCAGTACAACTCCGTGATTAGAAATTGATATTTATTTATGCACTTTGGAGTAGGATTTAGAATGATAGAATCATTGTGCTTTGAAAAACATTTCCTAAGACAGCAGGGAAACCAGTCATGGAAGAGCTGGAGGGGAATCGAAGCATGCACAGACAGTTCAGTCTCATTGATTATAGACTAGCTACATAGAGCCATGACAAAGGAGCTGAGATCAATACTCTGTAATATCAGCAGCATCCCACACAAGTTCCCATCTACAGTAGTAGCACTGGGTTTTAAGTCTGTGTCCAACCTCTAAAGGTGGGAATTGTATTGACATTAAGTGGTTTTGTTAGTTAGAAAGTGTAGAGTTGGGGCTGTTTTGCAGTTCCAGAAAGGATCATGGGTAAACATCGGTTTGAGTTGGATGACAATGATTATAGCTTTGTTATGGTCATCTATAAGGCTGGGTTAATCACTGGAATAACATAAAACAGTTTTCATTTGTAGAAACGTTCATCTCCCAGGCTTTTAAAGAGGAGAAAGACAAAATATATTCTGTGAACAAAATGATCCACCAGTTTTCAAACTCAATCAATCCCCACTTTCCCCACACACTGGCCTTTACATTTCTGTGCAGTTGCTATGGAAACCCTGTAATTTATTTTTTTCTCCCTCCCAGACTGTCTAGAAGCCTAATTAATGATTGGAAGTCGTATTTCCTCTCTGAGACCATTAAGATGCTATCTATTTTTACTCTTTATTCTGAAAATAATTGTATTTTTAATAAGCTGTCACTGCTTGGCTGTTTCAATAAGACTGCATCCTTGACTTTTAGACCAATAATGAACAGTGATGAAAAGTGTCACCTACAGTAAATGTGAGATATTATATGTAGAGTATTAACATTATGGATCAGTTTAGAATCCTGATGTGAAACACTTTCAACCGCAGTTGTATGCAATATTCTGCTTGGATATAATACCACATACACTAACTACATCACAATAATCTCCAATAGCACACTTTGTCTTGGATGTGGCTCAATGTTGATCTCTGTCATTCATTTCCAGCATGATAATAATAATAAGGTCCAGTGAATTGACTAGTGGGAAAGGTAAGTCCAATATACAGTAGAGCAATGTTATCTTTTCTGTCTAATTACAATTATTCACATGGTCATTTGGTGTCAGGGAGCATAGCATGATGCTCTCTGGGCAGCAGTGATATCCATGGTTCTCACATTAAACAACTTCAGAGACAATTACATTGAGTGGAGACCGTTTAGGAGGTTCTACCACTTAGCCCCGTGTGTGTGTCTAATAGAATGTTTTTGACATGGCGGTGAAGCTACCCTGGCATTTTCTATTCAGGTGGTGTCCACACAGGTAAACGCTACCTGCTGTGATGTCTCGCCAACACACCATGAGGTCCATTATCCTGCATTAGCGGAAGCCCACTGTCGCCCCGGGTCTGTGTCACACGGTGTGACCTGGATAGAGAGAGAGCTCAGCCAGGCTTCAGCAGTCACCCTGAGTCATTGGCCAGGTAAGAAGAAAGGACAGTTGTTGTTTTTTCTCTCTAACTTTGTCCCAAGTCACTATAGAGATGTCTGTTTTAGTTTATTTTTCTTGGTTTGTCTCTAATCATTATTTACAAGTAATGATTCCCTGTTGCCATCCCAATAGAAATATTGAACTCTGTAGTCTGCATCATCATTCTACTTCTAAAATGTGGTCAGCTAGTTCCATACGGTACACATCATGTGAAGTTCTGACAACCTGATGGGACAATACAGTAACACACTACCATGATGAGCGAGAGGGTTTATGTGGTGCACACTCAACTTTATTGATGTACAGTTTAACACCTTTTTCAGAAACAGCATCAGTTTCCCATAGGAGGGGGGGGGGGGGGGGGGGTCTTACTGCGGTGTGAGGCGGATGAGATCTTCCTGGGGAATACATCTATACATCTACATTGCGCCGCTGCTAAATGCATATAGTGGAAACACTGAGCATTCAAGAAAATACTTTCCTCATAGTATGTCAGGAGTGCAAGGACCAATAGCTGCTCTATACCATTGTGTTATGAGGATATCCTTCATAGTGGCAATACTGTATAGTATACAATGTTAACTGTAATACGTACTGCCCAAAGAGGGCACTGCCGTGTGGAAGTGAGGGGATGCATTCAGCAGTCCTCAGAGGAATCTTAAGAAGTAGAATAGAAATCTCAGTTTTTAGAAACATCATCTGCCTTCATTACAATAAACGTTTAATTACAGTTAAATCTACAAAAACGTACACCCCAACTCTAAATATTTATCTGTGATACAAACAAATCAATTGGCAAAAAGGGAATACTGAGTAGTGGGATATTGTCTGTGTGTCAGTAGTTTGTCATGTACCCTGTGTGGCATATTTAAGAATAATAAGAAAATTAAATGCAAAAGATGGAGTTTGAAAATAGCGATGGTATGTTGAATAATTAATTAGATTAGATGACATGTATGTAATAATAATGACTTGATATACATTGAAGGGGAGTGGAAAATACAAACCACTTTCAGGCAAAATGTAACTAACTGATTTTAAATAAGTGCATTAATTTCTGACAGACAGCTGAGCGAGAAGAGACGTTGCTTTGTGAAAGCTAGGGAAGCATGCCATTTATCTCAAAATCCATGATATCTATGGCTTTGGGTAGCTCATAAAAATGCAGTATCCAACTGTCAATCTGGATTTAATCTCTTCACACATGTAGGCCTTATAGGACGTGTGTGTGTGTGTGTGTGTGTGTGTGTGTGTGTGTTTGGTTTTACTATCCTTGAGGGGACCAGAAGTCCTCACAAGGATAGTAAACCAAGTGGGGATATTTTGCCGGTCCCCACAAGGAAAATGGCTATTTTAGGCTTAGAGGTTAGGGTTACAATAAGGGCTAGGGTTAGGTTTAGGATGAAGGGTTAGGGAAAATAGGATTTTGAATGGGAATCAATTGTTTGGTCCCCACAAGGATAGTAAAACGTGTGTGTGTGTGTGTACATTGTGCTCGTTGCCTAATAAATAGAAGAACTGCTGCTTGTAGAAACAGTGAGGAACTGCAGTACAATTGTATAAAACTGTTCTAAATCAACCTTCATATGAAAACTTTTTTTTTCACCACACAAAAGTCTAACCCTAAAGCCCAGACTACTCCACATACAAATCTATGGAATGTTGCTCCATTGCAAGGTTGCACAAATGCAAAGGCAGTATTGTCTCATAATTTGGTCCACCTTTTTACATCATTGCTCTGTGCCTTGAGTAGAAACCCATTAGAATCTCCAGGATGCATTAACGCATAGGTACACATCGAAAACATACATCTGTGCCTCACCAATTGTTCACTTGTTCATCTAAAACATGTGCATTAGTCTATTAGATTTTGCATGAACACCTATCAATTATCCCTGAAAGAACACCACCCCCAGCATCACTGTGACTCTCCTCCATGTACAGTCCCACAACATACAGTAGACTCACTGTGCTGTCAAACATTTCTCATTCAGAAAAATGACAGTGAGAGAGAGAGATGAGAGTTCCATAGGTAAAACCTGCAGGGCAGAGTGACTACCCTGACTGCATGCCAATGTCCTCATGCCTGATGACCTTGTATGTTATCCAGTAGAAGATGTTGAAGAGGAGGAAGGCCATAGGGAAGGCTGCTCGGGACACAGTGTCAATCCTCTTGGCTCTGTCCACAAACCTCTTCCTTATCACCTCTTTGTCTTTAGGGGTTGGTGGTGCTGGGCTGGGGTTTGGGACAGCGTTTTTAACAGCCGACCCATCCTTCAGACACTGAGTCATGCCGTAACCAGAGAAATTGAAGCGGCCATCCCTGATGTCGTCATCCTGGTGAAACAAAACAAAGACAATACAGAACCATGGTGAGTATGCTTCTGTTCAATGGAGAGAAAGAGTTTCAGACACACTCCCATGTGCACACACACTATGACATTGTGGTGTATGGCCAGTAGCCATGTACTTGCGTCCTTTTCTTGGCCCGTGACTCAGGTGTTGTACCCTTTACCTGAGGATGCCTCCAGGCGACATCTACGGCTGCTTCATTAACACTGGGGACACAGCTGTCTCCCAGATACAGATACACCCTCCCTACATCCATCCCTCCCTCCCTCTGCTGCAGCAACAACAACAAGCTGACACACTTAGATAACCTTAGATAACCTGACACACTTTGCCTTCAAAATGGCCAACTTGAACTTCAGGCAAAAAGTCTCTGACTGCCCTAAATGTTCATTCAGCCCAGTTTCATCATGTCACACTTCCTTTTGAAAGACACCATTCATATGTTCAGCCATGAGGCCCTGGGATTTGGTCTAGCAGTTACTGGCACCGCCTGCCTTTGGGGCATGTAAGCCTCTGTGAGCATGGGATTGATCGAATCCCGATCCCATGTCGCATTTTCAACACACATTTTCTCCATCTTTCCAGTCTCTCCCCATCTCTTCAATATCAATTTAAAAAATACTAGAGTGGAACTCCCACTCTTTAAAAATGGTTCATGAGTCTTGGCTTTGCAGTGACTGACTGTTCTAAAGGCAATCCCACTGGACACAGACGTCAATTCAACATCTATTCCACGTTGGTTCAATGTAATTTCATTGAAATGGAGTGGAAACAACGTTGATTCAACCAGTGTTTGTCCAGTGGGATGCTCCTCAAGACCAGAGTGTTTACCTTGTGAGTCCGCTTCTGTCTTCGCCTCAAGCGAAGTAAATCCTTCTGTTGCCTGGAGACAAAGTTAACCCCAGCATATTCCAGTAGGGCAGCGAATACAAACAGGAGACACACGGCCATCCAGATATCAATGGCCTTCACATAGGACACCTGTGACAAGAAACACACAAACAGTAGTTTACTGGGACTGATTCATCCTTGTATGTGGTGGCGTCACGATGCATCGTTCAATTAACATTTCAATGGGAATATTATCTTCCCTCATTGTGCTTTGTTATGTTAATCAGAGTTGCTGAAAATTCTAAATCACCATCATTAGAGGGGTGGTATTTGCTAACGAGTGCTTTAAACTTTCAACACTCATGTTGATATGAGTGATTTCAGCGATAGCACTGGAAGGAAATAATTGCTGCTTCAATTACCAAGGTAACATAAAGGAAACAGTAGCAGCTGGACTGAAGCCTTTATCGCCCTGCCGGAGGTGAGATGGAGGCTAGAATCTGAAGGATGCCCTCTTATTCATCATACAATGACCTCGTCTGTCTCTCAAAATGACAGGTAATTTGCATGGAGAGAAAACAACTCAACGTTGTTGAGTGCTCTTTAGGCATATAGAGCTTTTGTTGTTCTGAGTTGGGCCTCTCAAAGTCATCTCTCTAAATATTTATCAGCGTCTCTTTCATGCGGGCCTCTTTGACGTGGCCGGTCCCTCTGTGGTCGTGTGCAGTCCAATGTGTAGGAAAATGATTGATCTTCAAGAGATGACTCACACCGAAGGCCTCTTGCTAGCGTAAGTTTGAATAGCAATTTAGTGTTTGACAGTGTACAGTCGTTGTGTATCCACTCCTGTTTAATTTAGTAATGTTATATCACCACCTAAATCACTATTGTAACAAGTTAAATAGATTTCTAAAATATATTGTGAAAAGGTAATGTTTAATGGTCTTCTCTGTTTTACAACTTATTAATTTAAAAATGAAAGACTTCACAAATGCATTGATATTCGCTTGATATAAATCAATTGATTGCTTATCTATTGCCCTAGGACACTTGAATCAGAACTCAAAATTCAGGGAAGCATGGAATCTTAGGCATATTTACATTTCATGAACAATATTTGATTATGTATGACATCTAACATGAGTAGAAAACGGAAGATTGATTGATCTGAACATGGCCTATTATCCCTCTCTCCTCCATCAGATTGTCCACTCACCCTGCTTGGGTTAACAGGATTACCTTAGGAAGGGAGGCTCGGGAGCCGGAGCTCTGGGTTGTCATGGTGAGCACAGTGGTGATGCCCAGCGCCACCCTGGCGGGCGCGGCGTCCATGTTGATCCAGAAGGAGACCCAGGAGAGGATGACTATGAGGAGGCTGGGGATGTACATCTGGATCAGGTAGTAACCCATCTGTCTCTCCAGGTGGAACTTCACCTCAATGCAGGTGAATTTACCTGGAGAACAAAACACACTGACACCTCAGATCAGGGACGGTGTGGTGAGAGGTGTGGTGTGTGTGCGTGAGAATGTCGGTGTGTATGGTGTGTGTGTGTGTACAGTATGTGTGTGTGTAGTTCTCTGACCGGTGTTGTAGCTTTTGGTACAGTATCCCAGCTCCTTCTCATCTCTCATGATGAACTGGGGGAGGGTCAGCCCTGCAGCCACCTGCACAGGATTTTTGTCCTTGCTCTCCCACTCGAAGATCAAATCATTCATGGTGTAGCCAACTGAGGAATTCATGAATACAGCAAAGATGTTTGAGATGTTATTGCATTTTTACAATCCATATTGCATGTGCTCTACCATGTGGGTTGTAAGGAGCAGTCACTTACAGCTTTCCAGTTGCATGGTACAGATCTGCATGTCCATGGGAAAGTTCTTCAGATCCATCGGACAAGATAGAATGAGTGTCAACCTTTGAGGAAGAGACATGTCAAAGTAAGGAGTCAACTGTGCAAGCATTCTTTGTGAATGTACAAATAAATTATATAAATTCTGTAGATACTGGGATATTACATTATCGTGTTCTATACCTCACTCAACAGATGCATGTAATGGTAAAGCAAAAATCTTACATGGAACCTAATTGTTACTGTTTCAAGTGAGACTTAAATACAAGCTCCCTACAATGTATGCCTATTGTGTACAGTATGTGCCAAACATATGCTCCTCTCCTGCAGTCAATGCTCTTTCTCCTTCCCCTCTGAGAGCCTCCTCCTCCCACACAGCACGTGGGATTCCTTTCAGCAGGTTCTTATCACACTTTCATTACTGGACCGTTATTGCGTCTGAGATGTATTGTCGTCTGCAGTCTGCTCCCTCTCTCATCTCTTCTCTCATGAATGGAGCGAGCGGCTAACCACCTTTCATCTGTTCTCTCAGAACCCCCTGCCTCCCTCCACACCTGGGCTCCCCTGCCTGAATCAGCTCTCCAAATAGACAAAATTGAGAGGCATTATTCCACTGCCTCAAGGTTTAAGTCTGAGGCTGAGTTGTGTGACTGAAGTGATATTGAAATGAAATGTAATGTAAGTGTAGTAGTGATTTTTGTAAGAGGTGGCTATTGCATGAAGGTTACCCATGTCTCATCTACTATGAGTGGGCTGCATCTACTACTCTAAGTGATTCCATCTTACTGATCTCGTGCAACGCTAGGGATGAAGCATATATACTTGTAGCTAATGCCCAATGGAAATGAATAGCCTACATGAGCAGCTTTTTTTCCATACTCCTTCCCTGAACGTATTCTAAACATCTTTGGAGAAAATGTCCCTGTAGCCTTTGGCTACTCTAGTAGTTTGTGTTTCTATGGAGACTCTTAGTGGAGACCATATTGCAGCAAATTCCTCCAGGTGAAGGAATGCTTTATTGAGATGAATCCCATGAAACCAGAGAGGTTGTCTTTGATGTAGAAAGGTGTTTCTTACGAAAGTAATTACATGTGGGTTAAGGGCTTGGAGGTAGACTAACGTTAAAGGGAATCTCTGATTGTCTGCTGAAATCTCACTGGATTTGAATCTTTTATTTGTTTGGATGTTTCCAACAGGACATTTTCAGCATGACCTTGTTCTACATCTTTCCAGCCTATTGCATTTATTTCCCCAAGCAATAGAGTTGAGTCCACCATTCAATGCAGCCCCACATCTGACCTGATACTGTACAGGACGGTACCATCCTTGAAGACCCTCAGGAGCTTGTTGTCTGTGGTGACATCATGGAAGTTGGCGCCTTTCTCATTTGCGAAGAACAGGTCAGGTTTCCAGATAGAATCCAACATGGACGGGTCCAGGTCCAGAGAGGAGTCTGGGTATTTGCTATACGCCAGCCGAGGGTCTCTCCACTTCTGTCGCAGGAAGATGTTCACTCTGTAATCCTTGAGGAAATAGTGAAATTAGCTTTACAACTGCTTTGTTTATCTCCATTAAATATAGAGTACTATACTTTTGATGACCAGAATATGTTGTGTCACACAGTCAGTGAATACAATGACTGGTCACTTACTCATGAAAACATTATTTTGCAATGGACTTTTACATATTTAGAATGATAGCGCTACTAATACAAAACAACATTGTCCTCTTAATATGTAAGCCAAATGCCTGCCTCAGGTTTTTGGTTCCATCGTAGTGACATGCAGTATTACCCCAAGACATTTGGTACTAAGGCGCTAATATTGCACCAATGATATTAATATTAATATCAATAGTAAAATGGTAATAGAATACTGACACTAACTGTGGCACTACCACAACCTTAACTAGAGAAATTGCTCAATTTCTTTTTTACATAGAATTGTAATATGATAAACAATAGCATGAATGAATGGATGCAATACATGGATTTCAATGCATATTTGTACGTTTGTAAATCACCACGCAATACCATCATCTAAAATCCAAATTACAATTTAAGAGTAGATTCAAATTTGTTGAAAGGAGCCATCATCATTTAAGTTTGAAGATGCATTTAGTATTGAATCATGCAGGTTTTAAGAAGCTACATTGATTGCAGATGAACAGATCGTATCAGATGAGATGCCTTTTCTCACCCTCTCAGAACAGACCTATTTGGTAGGCAGCAGTGTATTTGCGGTCAACAGCCTATTGGCGGTCCCAGATGTGTATGCTTATGTGTGAGAAGTTATTGAACAACTGTGAGCAAATGTTTGAAACCCGGCTCAGCTGGCAAAGATTGTCATTGCGATATAGCTATTGAATGGGATCTCAATGCGGATTCCAGGTTTGCTATTGTTTACCCCTTGGGCAGTTGGATGTCTTCAAATATTACACCCAATCAATCTGCTTGAATCTCACACCTACAGCTATTGGCTGCAATTAAAGTGAATTATGTGCTTGCATTCACTGTGTAAATTATTAAAACAGAACTAATCTAACACTTGCACAAGGGAGTGTCATGGGAATAGCAATCCAATATTGCCTTGAGTATAATGGGAAAGATATTTGATTACATTGTGGTGCTCAGTGTCTGTGTGCTATACTTGCCCCCTGGAGTTGCCAATAGACTATGGGGATGGGACAAAGTGAATCATCGCACATGAAGAAGCAAACGTTTTAAACATCCATAAACTAAAAGGAAAATTAGCTCATGAACAGTAAAGAAATTGAATTATTTAAATCTTAAACTCCAGATGAGCAAAACACATTCCAGGCTGTAGATAACATGACCAAGCACAACACTCCAACTCACCATTGTAGTTTCTGCTATAGAACCAAAGCTGTTGATAAATATGTTGCAGGTAACATTAACTGGGGGACCTGTAGGTTGGAGGATAGATAGCACATTGACATGTTTGACAGGGAAGAGGTAAAGCAAGAAGACGTTCGGGACACTTACCATGGTGTTCTCTGTGACCGAGCTGAAACTGTTGGTAAAAATATTGCATATAATGTTTACAGGGGGACCTGTGAAATCGAATGAGAATGAGGTGACAAGAAAAAGTAAATACGTTTTTTAGCCCTTAATTATCATGTGCCATCTTTAGCAAATAGAGGTGAGGAAAATAGTGGTGCAATATCTGTTGGACGTGACTTGAGTGTAATAAATGTATTTTTTTTATGACCTATCTATCACCAAAATATGGGCTATATGTACAGTGGCTTGCGAAAGTATTCACCCCCCTTGGCATTTTTCCTAGTTTGTTGCCTTACAACCTGGAATTAAAATTGATTTTTGGCGGGTTTGTATCATTTGATTTACATAACATGCCTACCACTTTGAAGATGCAAAATATATTTTATTGTGAAACAAACAAGAAATAAGACAAAAAAACAGAAAACTTGAGCGTGCATAACTATTCATCCCCTCAAAGTCAATACCTTGTAGAGCCACCTTTTGCAGCAATTACAGCTGCAAGTCTCTTGGGGTATGTCTATAAGCTTGGCACATCTAGCCAATGGGATTTTTGCCCATTCTTCAAGGCAAAACTGCTCCAGCTCCTTCAAGTTGGATGGGTTCCGCTGGTGTACATCAATCTTTAAGTCATACATTTACATTTAAGTCATTTAGCGACTTACAAATTGGTGCATTCAACTTAGGATAGCCAGTGGGACAACCACCACTGGGGGAGGGGGGGGGGGGGGGGGTGTAGAAGGATTGTGTTGGACTATTCCAGGTATTCCTTAAAGAGGTAGGGTTTCAAGTGTCTCCGGAAAGTGGTCAGAGACTCCGCTGTCCTGGCGTCGTGGGGGAGCTTGTTCCACCATTGGGGTGCCAGAGCAGCGAATAGCTTTGACTGGGCTGAGCGGGAACTGTGCTTCCGTAGAGGTAGGGGGGCTAGCAGGCCAGAGGTGGATGAACGTAGTGCCCTCATTTGGGTGTAAGTTCTGATCAGAGCCTGAAGGTAAGGAGGTGCCGTTCCCCTCACAGCTCCGTAGGTAAGCACCATGGTTTTGTAGTACCACAGATTCTCAATTGGATTGAGGTCTGGGCTTTGACTAGGCCATTCCAAGACATTTCAATGTTTCCCCTTAAACCACTCAAGTGTTGCTTTAGCAGTATGCTTTGGGTCATTGTCCTGCTGGAAGGTGAACCTCTGTCCCAGTCTCAAATCTCTGGAAGACTGAAACAGGTTTCCCTCAAGAATTTCCCTGTATTTAGCGCCATCCATCATTCCTTCAATTCTGACCAGTAACCCAGTCCCTGCCGATGGAAAAACATCCTCACAGCATGATGCTGCCACCACCATGCTTCACTGTGGGGATGGTGTTCTCGGGGTGATGAGAGGTGTTGGGTTTGCGCCAGACATAGCATTTTCCTTGATGGCCAAAAAGCTCAATTTTAGTCTCATCTGACCAGAGTACCTTCTTCCATATGTTTGGGGAGTCTCCCACATGCCTTTTGGCGAACACCAAATGTTTGTTTGCTTATTTTTTTCTTTAAGCAATGGCTTTTTTCTGCCCACTCTTCCGTAAAGCCCAGCTCTGTGGAGTGTACGGCTTAAAGTGGTCCTATGGACAGATACTCCAATCTCCGCTGTGGAGCTTTGCAGCTCCTTCAGGGTTATCTTTGGCCTCTTTGTTGCCTCTCAGATTAATGCCCTCCTTGCCTGGTCCGTGAGTTTTGGTGGGCTGCCCTCTCTTGGCAGGTTTGTTGTGGTGCCATATTCTTTCCATTTTTAAAATAATAATAATAATATGCCATTTAGCAGACGCTTTTATCCAAAGTGACTTACAGTCATGTGTGCATACATTTTTACGTATGGGTGGTCCCGGGGATCGAACCCACTACCCTGGCGTTACAAGCGCCATGCTCTACCAATTGAGCTACAGAGGATTTAATGGTGCTCCGTGGGATGTTCAAAGTTTCAGATATCTTTTTATAACCCAACCCTGATCTGTACTTCTCCACAACTTTGTCCCTGACCTGTTTGGAGAGCTCCTTGGTCTTCATGGTGCCGCTTGCTTGATGGTGCCCCTTTCTTAGTGGTGTTGCAGACTCTGGGGCCTTTCAGAACAGGTGTATATATACTGAGATCATGTTACAGATCATGTGACATTTAGATTGCACACAGGTGGTCTTTATTTAACTAATTATGTGACTTCTGAAGGTAATTGGTTGCACCAGATCTTATTTAGGGGCTTCATAGCAAAGGGGGTGAATACATATGCACGCACTACTTTTCCGTTATTTATTCTTTTGAATTTTTTGAAACAAGTTATTTTTTTCATTTCACTTCACCAATTTGGTGAATGTCCATTACATGAAATCCAAAAAAAATCAATTTACATTACAGGTTGTAATGCAACAAAATAGGAAAAACGCCAAGGGGGATGAAAACTTTTGCAAGCCACTGTATTTCTGTCAACATAAACAAGGTATGTTGTTCTCCAAAGTACACCATGCAAGTCATAAAGCCACAGATAGTGGTTGACTAATCTCATCACAGCAGGCCTGCTACAGTAATAAGAGCAGGTTAAAAATGGCGGGATCAACTCCAATATTCAACAAACAATGGTATCATTCAGAAATACTGACTTACTTCAAAAGTATGTTGCCTGGTAAGTGGGGCTAGTCATTGAATACATCAATAAGGATGACAAGGAATGTTTTACTGGATGGGGTTAAAGGACAGACAAATAAAAACGAATGCCGAAAGACACACCGAGAGACACACGTTGACACACATACACACTCAATGGCATTACAAACAGTGGCACATGCAAACGCAGAACAGTTCATTTAGTGTTACAGGCATTATGCTGCTATCTTTGAGGAGTGGTGGCAGAATGACTGGTAAATGCATTAGCAGTGGAAAAGCAAAATCAGGATTAGACACTTTCTATCCAAGACAGTAACAATGTCTTGAGAAAAAACAATTGTGTCAGCTGGAGAGAGAGAGAGCCTTACAATGGGTGGGTCGGTCGGTCGTGCATTTTGTAAGAAATAGTAAACCCTATGTCATCTCAACGCCCTTCACTGACGTGAGTTCTCCTAGCAGGCTCAGACAACGTTGACCCTTTAAAGCAGCGCCAAATCTTGGTCTCTGTGTTAATTTAAGATGTGAGCACAGTGCCCTTCCCGTGTGTATTCCTCATCAATATTCCATGTGACGTGGTGGTATTAATATTTGCCTCCGTTTGTAGTCGGGCAACTACATTTAATGTCAGTAACATAATTTTTGTACGGAATAACTCTGCACAACAACCTCGGCAAGGAAATGTAGGTCAGGCTCCAGCAGCACTGTGGGGTATAGTTGTGACACAGTATGGTTTGTAAGTGATAAACTAGCATCATCTATGTGTATCCCTGTATACTGTACATGGATGTGCAAATGTACTGTAAGTATGGGGGGTGGGGTGTGTGTGTGTGTGTGTGTGTGTGTGTGTGTGTGTGTGTGTGTGTGTGTGTGTGTGTGTGTGTGTGTGTGTGTGCATGCATGTGTTTTGTGGTATTACACCTCATTAGACTGGAATACTCTATCCGCCAGAGACTCTATCCATCATCAATGTACCAGACAAGGTAAGATCGTGTTTTTCACTCCAGCCTTTTTATCACCTCTACTCCAGAATTCTCCCATGTCCATATACTGATTCAAATTGTTTCTGCTTTTCAGAACAGACAACTCTTCCCCTGATCTTAAGTCCATTTCTGAGGTCTTGTCTACACTTGTTTTCCATTCTCCCAGACGGAGTGGATAGATCTGGGCCAGTGTTTCTGGGTTGAGGCTGAGTCTTGCTGACCAATCTCAGACTGTTTCCTGTGCTACTCTCCTCACGGTGGCCTTCTCTCCAGCATGGTTCCACCACTAGTCTCCCAGCCCTCCTGACCCAGCCTGGGGTCTGCCTGCCTCCCTGTCTGGGGTGTGCCCCTACCTGCCTGCCGTTGACGTTTATTGTCATTAATCTTGCCATGGAGGCAGAACTGAGCGATTTCCGCTAGATGGGCCAACTGCAAAGTCAAAATTGGCTATATTGTAAAATTCATGAAAACAAAAATTAGCTTTTTGGTCTTAATTTAAGGTTAGGGTTAGGCATTAGGCTTAGCAGTGTGGTTAAGGTGTAAATTAATTGTATGACTTTGTGGCTGTGCTACAAAGCCCCACCAATGAGTTCCCTTCCCTCTCCTTACTCAGCTCCATCACAGTGACATATGCTGTGTCTCTCCCCCTCACCACAACACAACAATAGAGGAACTCAACAGCCAGCAGTCTAGCCAGAGGGAACCCATCCATCATCTGTGGCTGTCACTGTGGCACCACTGTTGACTTGGGGCCAACATCTATAACTTTAAGCTCATTATTGTTTTTCTAGTGTTGAATACTGATGGTAAATATAGCTGTTGCACACTATAAATGACAATTGAAGAAATAGCTATAGCTATTGGGTGTTGTGATGGTGGGCTGAGATACAAAACTATTTATCTAGCCTACTGCTTGGTTCTGTTGTGAGCCCTTCATGTTCGATATCTCAATCCCATAAATCCTACAGGGATGATGATGTCACTGTCTACAGGCATGATTGATAGCCATTCTTCTTTAAATCAGTAAGGGGTGGATTTGCTCAATAGACAAGTACATAATTCATGTTCATAATGGGCCTTATTGACTATTGAGGGGGTGTTAAGTTGAGAATGTATACACCTACATCATATGTAAGGGATGTCAATACTTTAGTAATATAGATATAGCCATATACTGTAGGTGGATACACTGATATCCCAGATGCATTTTATGCGAAGGTTTTGTAATCCACACTAAACAACTCATAAGAAAGTCAAATAAAAACCAACCTTTGAAGTTCGGTCTTATTCGTGCATCATAACCTGATGTTCTACCCATCAATGAGTCCAGAAAGTCTGAGGGAGACAAGTTAGTAGTAGATCCTGATCTGGATTCATGCTCCTTGGCATCCACCACCCTGTGAGAAACAAAGGAAAAACACCTACTTACTTGGTCAGAAGTCACAAGTGTGGTGAAAACATTTCTACTTAAACAACCAAATATGATCCTGATCTGAATAGGCATGCAGAGAAACACAAATGCGATTCAAATGATATGATTAGGAAGGATTCCAATAGTGTGGAACACCTTGGCAGACAAGGTGTGCTATAAGCTTATTATCACTGTAATGGAGAATTGGCATCGTGACTCTCCTCATTGTGTACATATAGGCTATGCACATTTTGAATTAAATCACTCCGGCATAGGCTACTATAATTTCACGTTTTGACAACGCCCACAGAGTTAGAGGCAGTGATTAACTTTGCAAAATAGGCTACACATCCTAAGCTATATTTTCAGACCACTGACTGAACATTAAAGTTTTATGATTTCTACCTTCCATTAATAACATTGGAACTTTGAGGTCCATGAGGAAAGAATGTGTTCATTTTTAGGTAGGTTCAAAATCAAATTCCTAAACTTTGTTTTAATGGCAACGCACTTTGCCTTTTCAAGCAATTAACATTACAGTTGAATAGGCTACATATACATACATCCAAGAAAGTATCTCATTCTATTTGGAATAGTTTTATTTGTTTATGTTAAATGGCCAATAAAGTAGCCATTCACCTACCTGCTGTTGTTGGTCTCCATTAAACATGCAAATAAAGCAGTCAAGACTTTGATAAAGGGGCGATTCATTCCTCTAGATTTTTTTATTTCTTCACTTCTTTATTTCTTCCATATGTGAATGTTGGTCAAACACACAATCCAAGCAGTAGTATCGCTTTATTTCTGACCAAAGCGCGGTTGGGTGTTCTCGTGGCACACAGAGAATACGCAGGTGGCATTCCAGTCCGTAGGATCATAGTTTAGTTTGATGAAACACTGATTCCCTGGTGCGGTATTGTTGTTGATAATCTGTAAAGAATCATACATTCTGAGCCATTGCCACCAAAAAATAACCTGTAGAAAAAACGTCGTGAGGTGACACAATTCGCCAAGCCGTGGAATATGGAGCCTTCAAGGAGACGTTCTTACTTTCATTCAAAAACTCACTGAACAGATGTCTGTTCTCTAAAACATATAGCGATGTTGAAGCATAATGTTTCCTTGCGATGAAGATGGTCCACTGCTGGAATGAGAGACAAGTGGACGCCTCTTCAGATTCAGCACTTGGATAGCTCCCGTTTCCTTTGTGCGCAAGCGCACAATTAAGAACTGGAGGACGCGAGGTGATTTTCAATATGTCATATAAATGAGGAATAGAACCTTTTAAAAAGTATTTTCAAACTAGCCATGTTTATGGTCCAAACTCCTGTATTTCGAGTAAGATTCTCTTGAAAGCTGTCCATAAATAGGTATGGATATGGAAGTGCTCAGGTCAGAAGGGACTGCACACAGATGTTGTGTGCCAGAACATCTTGTTGCCAGACAATAGTTTTCTAGAATGTTTCATCACCTGACACTTGCTGGCTGGCTGGCTGCAACCTGGTCTTAGAGCACTTCGTATTATTGTGTAAGTAAAGACACTCCATTTAGTATGATATGTTAGGTTTCATATAGTATGTATTAATATGTAGATGTCCATCACCCATTTCGTATGATATTATATGAATTACAATTCGTATTATATGTTAAGAATTTGCTAAATGTACTATATGTTACGAATTTGCTAAATGTACGATATGTTACGAATTGTAGTTAGCTGGCTAACGTTAGCAAGCAGTTATCAACAGATAGTTTGTTGATAGTATAACCATCTGTAGATCACCTATATGGGACTATCCAAATAAAGTGTGACCCAAATTACTGTTTTCCAATGGAGACACATATACTGCAATTAACCACCTAGAAAAGAGAGGAAAAACAGCATCCTCTGTGAGCAGTAACAGGTGCACTAACAACCTTTGGTTTGGTGCTGCAAAACCATTTTAGACGGCAGAGTCTAAATGGATTGCACTATAAACCAGGCGATGTAAAACCTTCAATCCCCATAGAGCAGCAAGCAACAGCGGCCAATCTAATTTACATTACATTTTAGTCATTTAGCAGACGCTCTTATCCAGAGCGACTTACAGTTAGTGAGTGCATACATTTTTCATACTGGGCAGTTTTTTCGTATCTGGGCAGTTTTATGAAAGAGAGGCTTGTCATGCATTGTGCCATTATTTTAATGGTTATAGGAAGTCCTGGGTGAGTGAAAGAGAGCTCTAGTCGGGGGATTAGGGTGTTTTATTATTGTTAAACCCACAGATGGATACATCTCTCTTTCCCTTTGGCGACGTGCAGAATGGAATTTCACTTCCTTAATTATCTTATGGTTATCTGACCCACCTGCCCAAAGTCCTTACTGATGGGATCTAATGACCAGTTGGAGTGGGGGCTGGAGGTTTGAACATAGTCAAGCCAATTGTAGCTGTCTTTGAGATGGACTCGGAGTGACCACGGACAAGGTCAGTGTGTCTTGATCCTCTATACCCTGTCTCATTACTCATACATCATACATCCTGTCTGGGTTTATTTAATGAGATATGGGAAGAGTTTCTGGTTGATCTGTGAAACCTTCTCTAAGATGATGTTTGCTAAGATGAGGGTTTCTCAATAGGGATGTTAAGAGATTTTTACTGGGATCTGAGGCAAGATATGTTTTGAATGGTATTTGTGTTGTACAAAACTCTTCTTATTTACATAAAAGGGTATGGGAACTATTGCAGCTCATTACAATAGGTCAAGGCTAGTTTAATTAAGATTGGGAAACCCCCCCCCGGGTGCACATTTTGGTTTTTGCCCTAGCACTACATAGCTGATTCAAATTACCAACTCATCATCAAGCTTTGATCGTTTGAATCAGCTGTGTAGTGCTAAGTAAAAAAAAAAAAAAACATGCACCCAGGGGGGGCCCCAGGACCGACTTTGGGAAACCCTGACCTAGGTGATTCAATATTGGTCTGATGACTCAAAACATACTAAATTTTTTCCTCAAAATGTTCTCACTTGAAATATTACTTTTGTAATGGCTGTGACTGGACTGTTTATGTATTTTATACTCTGTTGTGCAAATAAAACTGATTCATCCATTGAAAGTCTCTTTACCTTTCGGTGCCGTTGGGGAATAGAGCATGTCAATTCGCAGGCGCTCTAATGAAAAAGCAATGATACACCTCAAACCAGAGCAAGTCATACATCCTGTACCATGAGATCCAATGTGACACTTGCAATTTGGTTCATAGAATTAAACAGGGGAGGAGGATGGAGTGGATTATTTCCTCCTGGGCCTCAGACAGTCTCTCACAGCAGAGCAGCACAGCAGAGGAGATGGAAGCTGAGCCAGTCAGTAACAGAGTGCCAGACTGAGGAGTAATATTGCCCCAGAGCATGTCACAGCATTCAGCCATGTGTTGTACCAAGAAGTAATCTCACAGCCTATGGATGGCTCGACATGAATGACAGAGAGACTTTTTCACATTGTTGTTGTGTCTCCTTGTGTGCTCTCCAGTCTTCCCAAGTGGAATGAACATCATTCATGCATTTGGACCATGATGATAAGGTACTTGCAGCCTCCTAAATGGCTTACACAGTTTGAATTGAGGACAGGTCCATGCTCTTATATAAATACTTAAGAAATGAGCTATGCTAAATATCTAAATCTGATTCGATATGTCAATCTCATTCTGTGTGTGTGTGTGTGTGAGTGCATGCGTCTCTCTGTCAGTCAGTCAGTTATCCCCTTATCCCCTGCCTCCCTCTGGGTGGCCAACCTTTCAGCATTTACAGTGATGTGCCTCTGAAATCTGTTTCCAGGGCAACCGGGGCACCAAATACATTCCCAGAGGCATCTTGCTGGTGTGTCTTTTGTTTATACTATTCATATCTGAGGGACAATTTATCCACTCCTACTTACAATATATGAATATGCTAACTGAAAAAGACGGTGAATGACAAAGGGAAAATATATTCAGTGACAAACGATTTTCTAAAAGATTAATTGAATAACCTCACATTGTCCTTATTAATACATGCTGTTTTATCCAACCTGGACTCAGGGGTAGATGTAACATAGTAAAAGTAAATCTGTCTCCCTTCATTTAGTATGATATGTTACGTTTCATATGGTATGTATTACTTTGTAGATGTCCATCATTCATTTTGTATGATATGTTACAAATTACAGTTTGTTTGATATGTTACCAATTGCAATTCGTAGAATGTGTTACGTATTTGCAATTCATACAATATGTTACGAATTTGCAACATGTATGATATATTACGAATTCCAATTTCTTGTGGGTAACGTTAGCTAGTGTTAGGGTAAGGCTTGAGTTTAGGGTTAGGGTTAGTGGATAGTTAGTGGAAATGTTGTTGACAGTTATTGAACATCTACAAAACATCTACTTGGGACTAGCCAAATAAAGTGTTACCGTCATTTGATATGATTTAAGATATTTCTTCACAAGGAAATTACTCTATGTACTCTAAATATAGCATTTTATCAAATTGATTGCAATGTTAAATACGTTATCCATCATCTGTTAATTGCACCGTCTTAATCAAATTCGCTCTGGTTTGCATAGTTGGGTAAAAGGACATCCAGGATCTGAATAATGAATAAGTGAATGTGTTAGCTCAATCACTGTTCTCCAGTGCACCAATATAGTATGCCCAGGTTGATGAGCTATTATGAGGGAACAGGCTGTCACTGCGGGGCATGTCCACTTGATGGCTGTGGCTTTAAATCGACATGACATTATCTTCAGAAGAACATACTTGAGGCAGTCACCTGCTGAAAGCCTCTACTCTCTCCCCAGTCAGGGTGAAGCAGTTCCATCGACCCTCTCCAATAAGCAGAGAGAGAGAGAGAGACACAGAGAGAGGGAGATAGAGAGAACACAGACTGAGGGAGAGAGATAGAAAGGGAAAGCAGAGAGAGAAAGAGGGAAGCAGAGAGACAGAGAGAGAAATAGAAAGAGAGAGCGAGCGAGAGATTGGGTGGAGAAGAGAGACAGAGAGGAGAGAGAAAGAGAGAAATAGAGAGAGAAGAGAGAGAGATAAAGCTGGGCTAGGGAGCTCACCTGGAAACAACAAGCAGGCTTGAGCCTCCCTGATGCTCATGTTCAGTGGAGTGGAGCATCAAGCGTTGGGGAGTATCCATTGCACCATCGATCCCTTGTATTTTTATCCCACTTAATGACTTTCTCCCTCTATCATTCATCCCATGGATTTAAACAAAGAGAAGAGATGAGGTGGATTGTCATTGGTGGTTATAGCTATATTGTGGTGGGCTTTACTAACTGGAAAGAGGAAACATACAAAGATTTAATTAGAGGATTCATGAGGAGAGGGGATGGGTTGTGAATTCTACACAGAGACAACATCACTCAATAACATCCCTGATCGTTTTCTCATAGTAAAGTAATGTGAAGCTATTTTGCAGAATCTTACCATATCCACTGAAGATGACAAACACAATATGAAAAGACAGGGGCCCTGGTTTCACTGTGGAGATATGGAGCTTCCATGGGCTTTCTAATATATAACAATAATATATATGCCATTTAACAGACGCTTTTATCCAAAGCGGCATAAGGGTCTATCGGAGTACCAAATGTATACGCATACGCACAGCAGTGTTCTAGAATATTGGACCATTGGCTTTCATACTTTTGGAATTTTCTCAGCGCAGCTCAAGCAATTTCTCCAACTGTCATCACTTTTAAATGAATAGAGGACGCGTACCAGAGACGCATTGGTTGGGAATTTTTTTATTTATTTTTATTTATTTTTTTGTCATTTAGCAGACGCTCTTATCCAGAGCGACTTACATTAGCAATTAGGGTTAAGTGCCTTGCTCAAGGGCACATCGACAGATTTTTCACCTAGTCGGCTCGGGGATTAGAACCAGCGACCTTTCGGTTACTGGCACAACGCTCTTAACCACTAAGCTACCTGCCGCCACATTGTGGGGAGGTGCGCGTTCGGACTGTGCGTCACCCATGGATGGTGGTCTCAGAGCTGCATAGCTCTACCAACTGAGCTACAGAGGACCGCTTTCTGAGCGAGCAGACAGTCTGTGCTGTGCATGGTGGATCCAGGTTGAGTGACCCCCTCAGGGCCTATATGAGGATGCTGATCTCAGGGTCATCTCTCCCCCTAGGGCAGGTGAGGAGCGGGGGACTGGTGAGGAGCCCACCTGTCAATCACAGCCCTCCCCTCCCCATCAGTGGGACCAACCTGGCAGTCCCTCAGCCTTCCTTTCTCCATCACTGAGCACTGAAACCCCACTGATCCCCAGTCTAGACCCTCAGTAGGCTCCACGCTCCATACTCACTCTGGTCAGTCACAACAAAGCCCTCCCCTGTCTGTTTGTCTATCTGTGTGATTACAGTGTCTCTGTAGCAAGGGCTTACTGAGCTGAGCTCCCATGCCATTAGGGGCTATATGGAATAAGACGGAGCACAAAAATACAAGGTAAACAATGTTATTGGGATTCATGTGGTAGAAGGGGCACACACATTGAATTGAGTGTATTGCCTGTCTGTTCTCCAAAAGTAATTTGGGGTTACCTGTTGATACAGAGTCCATTGCATGGATTAGTTTACCTGCATGCCTCATTGCCTCTCCTGTCTATGTCACGACTTCCGCCGAGGCTGCCTCCCCTCCTTGTTCGGGCAGGCTTCGGCGTTCGTCATCACCGGCCTACTAGCCACTGCCGCTCCATATATCATCATTCCATTTGACTTGTCTTGTCAATTACACACACCTGGTTCATATCCCCTCATTAGTCCGTGTATAAATGTTCCCTCTGCCCCCTTGTCCTTGTGGGTGATTGTTTTATGTGAGTTGAGTGTAGCTCAGTGGAGCTACTCGTACCTTGTATTGCCGGGGTAGATTCTTTCCCCTGCGCCTGTATTTTGTTGTCGCTATCCAGCGCAACTGTGTACGATGGAATAAACTCTGTATTCGGTGATTTGCCCTCCTGCGCCTGACTCCTTCTAATCACACTCATCACAGTCTAAGGTTGGAATCTCTAGATGCAGTCACCCAAAACCAAAAGGCAGACACACTCCATTTCTCTTGTCTAACGTCTGCTTGATGCTGACACTGGCTCACAATTCATCTATTTCTGGCTGGCAGGCTTGTCTCACTGAGCAATGTCACTGGAGCTGTACATGGCTGTCAGAAGGATGAAGGGGGAGATTGAAGATTGAGCACAATTCTCAATTGCTTAACTTGTTTACATCAGCTCTCCCCTCATTGGAGCTTAGCAATATGTTAAAGGCCCAATTACCAACAAGACGGAGACTGACAAAGGAAGTTCACTTATTTTCATGTTCTTAAAATATATTTTATTTGAGTCTCATCTCAAATATTCAGCGGCTTGTGTAGGATTTTACTGTGTGTTGAGATTCCAACCCAGTTTGACTCATATTCCATATCTCTGGTTGGATATTCCCTGTGGTAAGGAATGTTGGCTGATGCAACTGCTTGTTACATCCGCTGTGGTGTGTCAGAGGAAGCTGGGAAATTCCTCCCTTGATAGTTGCTGTCACTCTATTTCAGCAGTTCTCAAACCTCTCCTCGGGGACCCCCAGAAGTTTCACAATTTTGTTGTAGCCCTGAACTAACTCACCTGATTAACCTAGTCAAGGGCTTGATGACTAGTTGACATATTGAATCAGGTGTGCTAGCTGTGGAATAGTTAAAATACATGGAATTGTCGGGTTTACCTGAGGAGAGGTTTCAGAACACCTGCTCTATTTTATAGTGGAGCCAGGGGCTATAAAAAGTATGTATGTGCAAGAAGTATATATATGGGCTGTAAACACATAATACAGCACATGATGTGCTTGCACAAAACACTGTTTCATAAAAGTGATTAGCATGCATTCTGTCAAATAGAAGGCTATGCTTAAGATGACTGACTGTCAGACACTGAATATGCTCCCATACATAGAGTAGGGTTTAAGTAAGGGTTGCGGCTATATGCGGTATTAAGAAACTGAACTAATGCGTAAAATCAATTTGTACCTGCACTGATATTATGCTGTATGTCACTAATGCTATATTACACAATATCATCATCATTCATGGTTGTATTTTATTAATGTATATTAAATTAATGTATAATGCTGAGTCCTGTATAGGGGTTTAAACTAATTGCAGTAACAGGGCCAACACTGCTTTCATTATTCAACATCAGTGTCTGGCGTCCTCACTTGTCATGTTTTCCTGCCCACATGTCATGTTTGTCATGGTGAGAACAGTCAAACAATGACTCATCCTGCTATATTAATCTAACAAACTGCATTTAATTGACAAAACTCTGCGAGAATGCATGATAAATAGATCAGACATGTTATGCAGACCAGGCAGAGGATTCTCTACGTATTTTACTCATTATTCTAACAAGATTCTAACAAGATGGCGCAGTATTTTGCAGTATTTTTTTTGTGTGTGTGTTATTTCTTACATTACTAGCCCAGAACTTTTGTATATCAGAGCGACGGTAACTCACCAGCATTACAACCAGGAATACAACTTTCCCGAATTGGATCCTTTGTTCGTACCCCCCAGGGCAATTGAACTTATCCCAGAGGCTCGGGATATACTGTCCCCGTCCATACACCCAGCTGGGTTCTCAGTTCATCGTGCAGACAAGAATAAAGAACTCTCCGGGAAGAAGAAAGGCGGGGGTGTATGTTTCATGATTAACTACTCATGGTGTGATTGTAACCCCTCATAGCCTGGTTCCTCTCTAGGTTTCTTCCTAGGTTTTCGCCTTTCTAGGGAGTTTTTCCTAGCCACCGTGCTTCTACACCTGCATTACTAGCTGTTTGGGGTTTTAGGCTGGGTTTCTGTACAGCACTTCGAGATATTAGCTGATGTAAGAAGGGCTATATAAAATAAAATTGTAAATTGATTGATAACATACAGAAACTCAAGTCCTTTTACAGAAACTCAAGTTATTTTATATTGTAGATTCTTCAAATAGCCACCCTTTGCCTTGATGACAGCTTTGCACACTCTTGGCATTCTCTCAACCAGCTTCACATGGAATGCTTTTCCAACAGTCTTGAAGGAGTTCCCACATATGCTGAGCACTTATTGGCTGATTTTCCTTCACTCTGCGGTCCGACTCATCCCAAACCATCTCAATTTGTTTGAGGTCAGGGGATTGTGGAGGCCAGGTCATCTGATGCAGCACCCAGATGGGATGGCGTATCGCTGCAGAATGCTGTGGTAGCCATGCTGGTTAAGTGTGCCTTGAATTCTAAATAGATCACCGACAGTGTCACCAGCAAAGCACCCCCACACCATAACACCTCCTCCTCCATGCTTTACGGTGGGAAATACACATGCAGAGATCATCCGTTCACCCACACCGCGTCTCACAAAGACAAGGCGGTTGGAACCAAAAGTCTCCAATTTGGACTCCAGACCAAAGGACACATTTCCACCGGTCTAATGTCCATTGCTCGTGTTTCTTGGCCCAATCAAGTCCTTTCTTCTTATTGGTGTCCTTTATTAGTGGTTTCTTTGCAGCAATTCAACCATGAAGGCCTGATTCACATAGTCTCCTATGAACAGTTTATGTTGAGATGTGTATGTTACTTGAACTCTGTTAAGCATTTATTTGGGCTGCAATTTCTGAAGCTGGTAACTCTAATGAACTTATCCTCTGCAGCAGAGGTAACGCTGGGTCTTCCATTCCTGTGGCGGTCCTCATGAGAGCAAGTTTCATCATAGCGCTTGATGGTTTTTGCGACTGCACTTGAAGAAACTTTCAAAGTTCTTGAAATGTTCCGTATTGACTAACCTTCATGTCTTAAAGTAATGATGGACTGTCGTTTCTCTTTGATTATTTGAGCTGTTCTTGCCATAATATGGACTTGGTCTTTTACCAAATAGGGCTATCTTCTGTATCCAGGTGACTACCTCATCAAATCAAATCAAATCAAATTGTATTTGTCACATACACGTGTTTAGCAGATGTTATAGCGGGTGTAGCGAAATGCTTGTGCTTCTAGCTCCGACAGTGCAGTAATATCTAACAAGTGATATCTAACAATTTCACAACATATACCCAATACACACAAAACTAGTAAGGAATGGGATTTAAGAATATATACATATTGAAGCTGGTTGAGAGAATGCCAAGAGTGTGCAAAGCTGTCATCAAAGCAAAGGGTGGCTAACACTTTTTTGGTTACTATATGATTCCATATGTGTTATTTCATAGTTTTGATGTCTTCACTGTTATTCTACAATGTGGAAAATAGTAAAACAATTAAGAAAAACCCTTGAATGAGTAGGTGTTCTAAAACTTTTGACCGGTAGTGTACATAGACATGGAATCACTGGCCACTTTAATAATGGAACACTAGTCACTTTAATAATGTTTACATACTGCTTTACTAATCTCATATGTACTAATCTCATATGTATGTTAGTCAATGCCACTTCGACATTGCTCGTCCTAATATTGATATATTTCTTAATTCCATTCTTTTACTTTTAGATTTGTGTATTGTTGTGAATAGTTAGAAACTACTGCACTGTTGGAGCTAGGAACACAAGCATTTCGCTACACCCGCAATAACATCTGCTAAATATCTGTATGTGACCAATAAAATGTGATTTGATTTGATTTTCTCGTCAATTGAACCCCTTCATGATCAGTATCTTTATTTTTATTCTACTGCAAAAACAATCCTGATTCACCTTCATATCTAATCACTAAATTTAAACAAAGTTTAAAAAGCACCTCCACAAAGTACAGGAGCTACATTGGAATGTACACTATATATACAAAAGTATGTGGACACCCCTTTAAATGATTGGATTCGGCTATTTCAGCCACACCCGTTGCGGACAGGTGTATAAAATTGTGCACACAGCCATGCAATCTCTATAGACAAACATTGGCAGTAGAATGGCCTTACTGAAGAGCTCAGTGACTTTCAACGTGGCACCGTCATAGGATGCCACCTTTCCAACAAGTCAGTTCGTCAAATTTCTGCCCTGCTAGAGATGCCCCGGTCAACTGTAAGTGCTGTTATTGTGAAGTGGAAACGTCTAGGAGCAACAAACACTCAGCCGCAAAGTGGTAGGCCACAAAAGCTCACAGAACGGGACCGCCGAGTGTTGAAGCGCGTAGTGCGTAAAAATCGTCTATCCTCAGACGCAACACTCACTACCAAGTTCCAAACTGCCTCTGGAAGGAACGTCAGCACAATAACTGTTAGTTGGGAGCTTCATGAAATGGGTTTCCATGGCCGAGCAGCCGCACACAAGCCTAAGATCACAATGCCAAGCGTTGGCTGGAGTGGTGTAAAGCTCACCGCCATTGGACTCTGGAGCAGTGGAAACACGTTCTCTGGAGTGATGAATCACACTTCACCATCTGGCAGTCCGACGGACGAATCTGGGTTTGGCGGATGCCGGTAGAACGCTACCTGCCCGAATGCATAGTGCCAACTGTGAAGTTTGTTGGAGGAATAATGGTCTGGGCCTGTTTTTCATGGTTCGGGCTAGGCCCCTTAGTTCCAGTGAAGGGAAATCTTAACACTACAGCATACAATGACATTCTAGATGATTCTGTGCTTCCAACTTTGTGGCAACAGTTTGGGGAAGGTACTTTCCTCTTTCAGCATGACAATGCCCCCGTGCACAAAGCGAGGTCCATACAGAAATGGTTTGTTGAGATCGGTGTGGAAGAACTTCACTGGCCTGCACAGAGCCCTGACCTCAACCCCATCGAACACCTTTGGGATGAATTGGAACCCCGACTGCGAGCCAGGCCTAATCGCCCAACATCAGTGCCCGACCTCACTAATGCTCTTGTGGCTGAATGCAAGCAAGTCCCCACAGCAATGTTCCAACATCTAGTGGAAAGACTTCCCAGAAGAGTGGAGGCTGTTATAGCAGCAAAGGGGGGACCAACTCCATATAATGCCCATGATTTTGGAGTGAGATGTTTGACGAGCAGGTATCCACTTACCTTTGGTATGTAGTGTATTATTACTTGACAAACAATTGTAAGCCTCACTAACTTTATCGCTACATAATTATTATAAGCTTGAAATGTTGCAAGTTAAATTGGCTGCAAATGTATTCCTTTGTGTGAATAAAATGTGTCTTGAAAGCACCAGTCTTTAATGATACGAAATATATTGAAAACCTACATTTTGAAAACCAATTCCAGAGCCATGCAGCTACTGAATACACAATTATTACATAGATAGAAAATTGGTGAGTCTTACAGTGACTTGTCTTTGAAGTAAAGATAGTCTCCCCCTATGAAAACAAGCACCTCCAGGTACCAATTTGACAGCAGGTAATTACCAATTCATTTAACTTACCACCTAGTTTCCTATGAAATGCCAGGTAAATACTAATGGACACATACGGTGTGTTGTGAGATGGCAGGTACTGTAATTCCTGGGCTGTGGGGCCTGGGCTGTGGGGAGCCCAGTGACGTGGTATGTTGAAGGGTAGGATCTGACAGGACATTGATCTAGTCTATCAGGCCAGGTCCAGGAGACAGCCAGGTGAGCTCTGATTACTGAAGGAGAGGTTGCTATGCTTGGCTTCACTCCACAGAGTTGGGACTAGCCACTGGTCAGTGCCAATGAATAACTGAATATATCTGTGGAATCATTTTCTTTACTTTAAATGTATAAGTCCTGGAGTTTTAGTTTGGATAATATTATCACTTTTCTCTATTTTCATTTCTCTAAAGTTACTGTCAATCAATCAAGTCAAATCAAATGTATTTATAAAGCCCTTTTTACATCAGCAGATCAATCAGTAAGATACAGTATCTATATGAAGACATATGTCTACACTATATTACTTCATTGTATTCTGGTCTTGAAGAGGAATTAAGATAATTTATTATTTTCATAAGAGCACAGTTATTTTACCAATAGCTGTTGTGTGTCTGTGGAAAGCTTCAGTATCCCTTAGGGGAAAACCACATGAATTTCACATGTGACCACGTGATCTCGTGTGATCTCATGTGAAGTTAATATGATAACGTGACAACATGTGAAGCAACATGTGACAGCAATTGAATCAACATGTGATAACATAAAATTACACGTGACAACATGTGAGCACATGTGAGAACATGATCTCATATGAAATGTATGTGAAATACAGTAAATGTGACAACATGGGGATGCAAAATTTCAACATGTGACAACATTTGAGCACGTGAAAACCCAGGTGTCACCACAGCATCTATTTTCTGTGATTTACATTCCATTTCTGCGGTACAATTAATAACCATGGCTATGAACGCTAGGAAACCAACCTTACTGAAGCACCTGTTATTCCTATCACTCTCTATTGACCTCTGCCTACTTACAGGGATCCTCTTAGGATCCCTCGCCCTGTACCCATCCTCCTCTACTACTCTCTTCACTGCCTCAGCATACAACACCTTCTGTACTACTCGGATCCTGGCAACCTCAACCTGCCTTTCTCTCACAGGAAGCTTCTGATCTCCAGCACCATGGGTACCCCTACAGTTCACACGCACAACTTTTTCCAAAGATACTACACATTCCTTTGTCTCATGCCCTCCTGTACACTTCTCACATCTAGGAATCTCCCTCCTACACACTGCTGCAACATGACCATAAGCTTGGCACCTAAAACACCGTAATGGGTTCAGGGCAAAAGCTCTTACAGGATAACTGACACATCCTACAGTAACTTGACTTTGTTGGGTAAAGACTCTGCATCAAAACTCAGCAGGACAGACAGTGTCTTTTCTGTTTCCAAAAAGTCTGTAGCATTCCCCTAAACATTCATTACTTATAATACATATCTGCACTGAACAAAAGAGTGCCATCTGCACTGCTATTTTAGTTAACAGTTATTCTGACTATTCTCTCATCATTGATTTTATTTACTTATTTCAGCAATTTGTGGGTTTTCTGTATAGTTGTTTAATGGTGGTGGGGCATAATCTGTTTTAATGTTACTCCTGAATCTCTATTACAAATATAATAGTTTTTCTTTTGTGTATTTTAAACAAAACTGTGATTGACTTTGAAGTCAAAGTATACGAATACAGTTGAAATCTGTTCTAGACACAGACATGGTGGTGTAGCAGGAAAATCAGAATGCTGTGAACCAAGCGGTTGTGAGTTCAAATCCCAGGTAAGGACATGTTGAATAATAAACAATGTAGTCAAATATGTAAGTTGAAAACACTATGTTAAAAGCACTGTGTGTGTATTTTGACAAATTTTTGTTAGCAGGGCATCACCTGTTAAATCTCATATGAAATCTCAGTATGAAAAAAATAAAATAATGTATACACTCACTAACTACTGTAAGTCGCTCTGGATAAGAGCGTCTGCTACATGACTAAAATGTAAAAAATGTAAACATTTGAATCCACATGTGAAAGGTTACGCGATCACGTGAAAATCCACATGTGCAAAACATGTGGAAATGTCACATGAAATCATGTGATTTTTCTTAAGGATACAGTATTGTATGTACTTGTGGCCGTCAGATTGCTAAAAGGCATTTTCATGACAGAAAAATGAACAGAGTCAGGCCTGTAGCACCATGTGTGTCTCTCTCTGGGCACGGGGAATCCCATCATATTTGTTTTATTTCCTACAAATGTGTTGCCATGGAAACAGGGAGGACATACCTGGTAGGCTAGATAAAATAGAGATATTTGTTCAATGTGAACTCACCTCACATGTCCCCTTACCTTCTGATGAGTCATGAGAGGCCAAGTCCCTGGACCTCACAGGGTCGTTTTGACCCCTGCATCCGACAAGCGACATTGAGCGAAGTCATAGGCACTTATGGGTACTCCATCCGGTGGAGGTATGGGTGTGTTGCTATCCCACTTCTGACACCAAAATAAAGAAATTGATTATGCTCATAATGGAATGATAATATAGCTCTTATAGTGCATTTGCACGTACATAAGCTATGAAATGGCTTCAGACCTGGCAGTGAACAAGATGAACATTTATTGGCATAACACAACAGAACACTTACGCTGGAACTCTCACACACAGTTGCACAAAAATAACTGTGTGTAAACCACACCCCAAAATATACACTGCTACAATGAGAGAATCTCAATTTCATACTCCTCACGTCCTCTCTTCTCTCCTCGCCTTCTCAAAACCTATTGGAGGAGAAGGTCAGAGGGGCGGGACCTCTGGCTTTCTCATCCAATGGGTTTTGAGAAGGAGGTGAGGAGAGAGGACGTGAGGAGTATGCAATTGAGATTCTCCCATTATGTTGTAAGAAAGGGGAAGGATAAAAATTGAGGAAATTAAGCAATTATAATGACAACGGTTCCCCTTGGTAAGAGTAATTTAAAAAGGCAAACTATCTCTTAGTGTCCATGTTTGGGCAATGTGCCAGTGAAATCCACATTGTGAGGAAGGGAAGGAAATAATGGCTTTCATTAACCCTTTTAATTCTACAATAGGCACTCCACACTAATACTGTATATGTTTCTAATTTGCTTCTATCTAAATTAGCTCTCACCAGCTCTCACTACCCAGTGCCCCTCCCCTTCAAAGCTGCCAGTTATAATATCCATGGATACAGGACTAATAGAGACACAAAAGGCATTATTCTATAATAAGTATTCACTTCTTCCAGTTCCAATGCCGAATACAATGCTCTCCCTAATTAGTTGATTTACCTTACCTTGCTAATCTTAATTGATTATCAGTTCTCATCTTATTTAAAGGAGAAATGTTACAATTGATAAAAACCTATCAAAGACGAATACAATCATTGGTTTGTGTGCATTCATTTGGATCCACCTGTTACATTGTCCGACTCTCAGTACACCCCACTTACAGGTATGACTCCGTTCTCACTTTGGTACCATTTCTAGAACACAGCTGGGAAACATCACCCAGACACATTGATAAGCGGATTGGTGCGCACTGCACTTCTGTGATGACGAATGAAGCCTCAAAAGCTGAGAATGTTTCAGTTGGAGAACACAATTAAACATTGACTATGTATTCAAGGGTTGTCACTAGTTACCACAGTAAAAATTCATGAAAACAAACTTTGCTTTTTGGTCTTAGTTTAAGGTTAGGGTTAGGAATAAGGTTAGCAGTGTGGTTAAGGTTAGGGTTAGGAATAAGGTTAGCAGTGTGGTTAAGGTTAGGGTTAGGAATAAGGTTAGCAGTGTGGTTAAGGTTAGGGTTAAGGTTTAAAATCAGATTTGAAGAAGATAAATGGTAGAAATAGGTGGGGTTTAGACATGATTATTACTTTGTGGCTTTGGTAACTAGTGACGACCCTCTAAGGAAGATCCACAGAAGTAGAGGTTGATTCTTCGTATTATCAGTCACAGATTATTATTATCAGTCACAGATAACAAGCAGCTAATGTCAGCATAATGTGGACAAATTCATTTCAAATTAAACATTAATTTACAATATTTGAATATCATTTCAATTTCGATTAGCCTACCGTGATGCCTGAGAGAAAGAAAAAAAAATAAGACAACCATTACAGTACATATACTGTATTTAGTCAATACCCTCTGTAATATTCATGTATCTGAAGCACTCAGCATTTACATCACATTCTTGTTGCAAACAATGAAAAATAAGATAAATCAATAGGTCTACATGGATGGTACACAAAATTCAAGAGTCAGAACATACACAGTCTTGGGGGGCTCTTTACTGAGTCTCAGCAGTAGAGAAGAGGACATTGATGGACAAACCTGGCTATTCTGCAGCCTGTGATAACCTGAAAGAGGCTATACTTGACGGCAGCACAGCTCCCCTTAGTGATTTCTGAATCTCCCAGGAGTCTGAGCAGTGCAGAAAGTACAAGAGCACTGACCTAAAAACGGACTTCCGCCATTCAGCTCTCTGAAGCACTAAAAACCCAAACTGGGAGAACATACAGAAGTGGCTATGCATTAAAAAAATGTATTCTTCATGGAATGGGTCTGTGAACAAGGAGGGCACGCCACCTTAACATGCCAAAGGGGCACAGGAAGTTCACAAAGTGATGCCAAGTGTATGCGAGCTGTTGTTGAAGTCAGAAGTAGAGAATAACATAGTTCACAGAGTGGTGAGGAGGCAGAGGGTGAGAACCCGTAAACATACCACAGGCATGTCACCTCCGTTTACACCTGCAGCAAAGTACACAGGACAACCTATTAACTGAGGGCTTTCAAGCTACTCCTGACACGTCACACACAAACACATACAGTGTGACACTCACATACGTGCACACACACATGCACGTACATACACACAGAAACAATAACAAGGACACTGAAACTATGATAAGGACACTGCCCACTACACATCTGTGTATGCGCACACACAGACAACACACACACACACAGACAACACACACCCCTTACGGAAAAACCTCATACATTTTACGTGATCACATATGTTTCACATGTGATTTAATTTGATCATGTGCTTTTATGTGAAGTTAATGTGACAACATTTGAGCACATGTGGAAACATGATCTCATGTGAAATAAATGTGTTAACATGGGGCTGCACATTTTTTACACAGGTGTCAAATTGAGAATATTTAACTTGAAAAGGCATCATTTACATAAATTCTATTTAAACAGTCATGGTCCCCTGCAGGTTTTTGTATTTTCCCTGGTTTGTTCTAGGGACGTCCCCAATAAGCTTTTAAGGACGTTCCTAATATGTTGTGTCATGGTCCCCTGGAGGTTTTTGTTTAGTTGCAGTGAAAATAAAGTAAAACTACAAGTTACTGTATTTTTACAGCTAAATTAAGGCGTTAATGTTAAAGAACAGTATGCTGATTACTTGGGACTCAATCTCACTTGGGATTTGAACTCATAACTTCTTGATTGCGAGCTACCTGAAGTTCCTGCTGTGCCACCAGGTCTGTAGACACAATGCAGATTTGCTCGACATACTGTATATTGCCAAGAATATATTTTTGCACTTTGCCTAATGTATATACAACAACTTGAAGGTGTTATTTCTATAAAATAACAGTATGCTGCTGTATTCTGATTTCAATTAGAGTAAAACATCTTGTAGCATTTTGTACTGTGGCCACACATGGGACTCAAACGTATAACGTCTTGGTCGCTAGCAACCTGAAATGTCCTGCTACATGTCCTGCTACACCACCAGGTCTGTGAGCATAAAAGAGATATGGCCACAGACTTATTGGCAAGAATGCATTTCTGCAATTTGCTGAAAGCTGCAGAAAATCAAGTAAATAATTGGCCAATGTAAAACTAGCAGTGTGCAAGGACACTTAACATAGAGTATACATGAATGATAATGGGATATGAACTTGCAACCTTTTGGTTGAGTGCATCAATCTTTCTGCAGTGCCACCAGGTTCACACTTATTGCTTGGAACATGTATTAACATAAGGGTATGGTTAGGGTACAGCGTTGTTCCCTGGGCTACAAAAAAGTAAAAGGTACACTTCACAGACACACATATGAACTCACATGGTACAGTTCGGTACCTTGTAGGTATAATGGAACATTTTACTACCCAATATTTTGAATATAAGGTACGATCATCACTGCGCTTTGATACGTTGGGGCAATGTACTGGTGGGGCTCATTAGCGTATTTGGGGGTGTTGTCAAAAATGTGTGTATTTGTGCCAATCATCAGTGGAAGTATTGTAGAAGTTTAAGTGTTTGCTGGTTATGCCAATGCAAGTTGAGCACCTTCTTTGATGTTGTATGTGCTGCAAACTTTGTAAGAGCATGTGTCACAAACTGGAAACCATTTGTCAGAAATGTATTGTAGAATTCACAATAACTTACTGGCAAACAGTTGCTAGTAACCTACAGGCAACTTGCTGCCACTAGCAATACATGGCAGTAACCTACTGTGCCTTCACTGACTCTTCTGTTGACAACATGCAACATTACTTGCTGATTGGCAGCATGCTGTAGCGGCGGCCTATCAGTATATTGCAAGTGTGGCTTTTATTGGAGGCGTTGCTTTCAGTTAGCTCATTTTTGTTTCCCATGAGAGGGAACGTCATCCCAGTTAATGTGCTGTGTTTTATATACACAAAGCTTGTACACGGTCAGTTATCCAGCCTTGTTAAAGGGTGAAGTAAGTGCATGTGATACTAAAGAGCCATACAATATTTCATTTATAGCTAGTCACCATGTCATTGTAATATTCACTTCCCTGCTACACCATCTGGTCATGGAATGGGACAGATTAGCTACAGTAAATTACTGTGAATTTTACAATAACCCACTTGCAGCTAGTTGAAAGTAAATTATCAAAAATTAAACATTAACTGTCTGTCAACCAGATGCCATTAAGCTACTGGAAAATGCACAGTAATCTCTTACCAGTGCAGCACTTGATTGTCACAAGTTCTTACAAAGATTGCAGAACAGATAGTGTCAAAAGATGTGCTCAACCTTCACCAACATAACGATAAACCCCTTAAACTGGTACAACTTTTCCACTGACTATACACCCAAATATACTAATGAGCCCCCGTCAGTACATTGCCCCCACCTACATTTCAAAGTGCAGCAATGATTGTGCCTTATATTGAATATATTGGGTTTAAAAATGTACCATTATACTAGATTATCCGCACATTATCCACACATGTACCCTAAAAGGTACCTACCAGCACGATGTGAGTTCCTATGTGTACCTCTGAAGGTACCTTATGTGTATCATTGACCTTTTTCTTAACCAAGGAACAACATTGTACTGTAACTTATTTTTGAGAGTATGTGGATATATGTTCTTGGTAAAAAAATAAAATAATCAAAAGTATCTGGTGGCCCTGCTGAAAAATGAATGCACTACAGACCAAAAGGTTGCAAGTTAAAATCCCCAGAGCATTTATGTGAAATCATGTTATGCCTTTGGAACCCTTCACATGTTACATTTCCAGTGGTGATTTTAGCATGTAAATCTTGGTGGGGCAAAAAAATTATAATGTGGGATGCATGCCAGCAAAGCCACTACACAACACAACACTAAACAATACATGAATTGCACTATAACGGTGACAAACAGTGCCCACAAACTGTTAGGGCCTACATAAAGCTGTCCCAACAGCAGTCCCAACATCTTACCACTGCTACACCTGGCTATCAGCGGAGCCTTGTCTGGCAGCGAAACAGTTCATTCAGCCTCATTTACTGCCTTTAAAAAAACATAGCTGATATGGCTGACTTGCTTAAACAAATGTGGTTTCTAATGACAATTGAGATGTACAAACTATGGCATAAGGGGACGACAAGCGGATAAGAGGCAATCTGTAATTTCGATTAAGACATTAATGAGTGAGCTAATCACGGCGCAACTAGAGAACATTACCAACACCTACACTCCGTATTCTCCGCTGGCTGCCTCACCACAACAGAAACCACTGAGCTAGGCTGAAACACCTGCATTTTGGAGCTTCCTTACTCAAGAAAACAAAAGGAGACCATGTTTGTATACGGCTTTATTAACTGTTTTACCAGTCGTCAGAACGTCACATGATGGTCCCAGATGGTCCAAAATCATAATAAGTAAAGTGACGGTGTTTTAAAGTAGGTGGTACGCTGTTCAGCTAAAATATGACCCCTTCTGGGATTTGAACTCACAACCTCCAGGTTTGAGATGCACTGACAAAGTCTGTAGCATTCCCCTACACATTCTTTACCTATAATACATCTCTGCACTTAGCAAAAGAGTGCTATCTGCACTTTTATTTTAGTTATCAGTTATTCTGACTACTCTCATCATTGATTTAATTAACTTATTTCAGCAATTTGAGGGTTTTCTGTATAGTTGTCTAATGTTGGTGGGGCATATTATTCTGTTTCAATGTTACTCCTGAATCACTATGATAAATATAATAGTTTTTCTTGAGTGGATTTTGAACAAAGCAGAGATTTACTTTGAAGTCCAAAATGTAGGAATACAGGTGAAATCAGTTACTGGCACAGATGTGGTGACGTAGCAGAAAGTCCAGGTGAGGACATATTGAATAAGAATTACTGTGTAAATAAACATACACAATGTAGTCATGTGTGTCAAATATGTACATTTAAAACACTATGTTAAAAGCACTGTGTAAGGACTCATTTTAGTTTTCACATGTGAAATGTTCCAAAAATAAGTTTTCACATGTGAAATGTCACGTGAAGTGTTCCAAAAACACATTATTTCACATGTGAAATGTCACAAGCAAAATCATGTGGTTTTTCCATAAGGGACACACACACATACACACACAAATGCACCGAGATGTACACACACAAATACACACACACTCACTCATACAGACCCCATTGGAATGTATGCTTCCTGTTCTCATGCTGTGTAGAGTATGAGCAATGTTCTTTGGGTTTGGAGTGAACTCAGTCAGCATTGGTAGCAGCCTGATGCAGAGGTGTAGGCATAAATTGCCATGTGGCTGGGCAAGAGTAAAAGTGACTGGGCCAACATTTTCCAGAAAAATACTTAGACATCAGTGGTGTAGTCGTGGTGCATGGCGAATGAAAGGCACCCTGGGTGAAAAATTATATGAGAAACAGATGTAGGCTACTCTGAATGACCTAAAATCATGGCAATGCGAAATACATCCACCATGATATCCAGAATTAAATAATAGGCCTAGCCCTTATGGCTGATACACTGAATGTACAACACATTAAGAACACCTGCTCTTTCCATGACATAGAATGACCAGGTGAATCCAGGTGAAAGCTATGATCCCTTATTGGTGTCACTTGTTAAATCCACTTCAAATCAGTGAAGGGGCTTCCATTAGCTGGTTGATAAGCTGAATCAGCTCAGTTACAACCTGGGTTGGAGTGAAAACCTAGGAGGGTAGCTCTCCAGGAACAGGGTTGGAGAGCCCTGCCTTAGACCACATGAGGCTGATGAGGGGAGGACGGCTCATAATAATGGCTGGGAAAAATGGAATCTCATCAAACACATAGAAACAAGGATGTATTTGATACCATTCCACCCATTCCGCTCCAGCCATTACCACGAGCCCCTCCTCCCCAATTAAGGTGCCACCAACCAGCTGTGCCGTTAGACCCAGGGTGACATCTACAGTAGAGCATTATCCCTGAGGCAGATCAGCCTGAAAGGGGCCAGCGCTCCTGTCAAAATACCAGAGGATGAATAAAACGGGTAAGAGTAAGAGAAGCAAAGCACACACGCAGTATGAGTACATGGGCATTGGAGCAGGATCAAGTATTTACAAGATTAACAATGCATTCAACAAAATGCTGGGCAGGCTCAAAGTAAACAGGTAACTGATTTTTTTTTTAAACTAGTCAACTGAAAAGAAAGACTAACAATCAGTCCTGACTAGCCCTAGGGCTCAAAGTAGCCCAATGAACCCCTACAGATACAGGTGGACATTTTGAATTCAAATCTCAACTACCATAAAGCGCTACACCTGAGCATACCCTCCAGCGACGCTACGGGTTGAAGTTTCCCCTAGGGTCAGATTCCCCTCCCCAATCCTAACCTTAACCATTAGTGGGGGAAATGCTAAACTCACCCAAGAACAGCATCTAGGGCCAACTTTACTCCCTCCAGCTGCTGGCAGAGACCAGCTGATTGTAATCAAAGCACTTTGTCAAACTAAGCAAATATTATTTTTTTATCTCACACATGACAGCAAACAATCAAACATTTGTAAGTACTTCTTGGTACAACAATTATGCCAAAATGTATTGAGAAATGGTACCATTGAGGAAGAATAAATTAGCTTTCTCACAGGCATCCGCTCAATACCTACAGTAGCCGTTTTTTTCATTAATTCATCCACAAAATGTATGAGAATGATTGATCTGATCATATCTTGGCTTATTCATATTTGAAAGTATGTGAATAGTGACATGTTTGGCTTGGCAGTTGGCAGATCATTTCACGCCTGCAACATGATTGTAAAAAGAGCAGTCAAATTCCTATATGGATGTGTGCTGTTGTTCCTTTAGCTTCTTTCATGCTGCATATCAACACAGAATCCCCTCCATATAGTTACTGAGCATAGCTAGGGGTGGCAATCTCAAACTGTCAGATGACTGTCACTGCTAGATTTGTATGGCGCTCAGAGATCCTGAGCTGTTTCCCTCTGTTGTACTCAAGGCAGTATTCTTTATCATGGTGAATGAAAGATCCTCACAAAGGGGCATTGCTTGCAGTGCTGTGTTCGAGACCATCTAAAGCGAGACCAATTCAAGACCAAGACCGTAGCAAATCGAGTCTGAGTCAAGACCAAGACCGGAGTGGGGGCGAGACCGAGTCAAGAACGAGACCGAGAGGGGGACGAGGGGTCCGAGATGAGTCAAGACTGAGAACAGAAAAATATGAGTCCAATTCAAGACCATGATGGTAATTTTGTAAAATCGCCACCATAATAAGAGTTCAAAATGTCCAGTATTTCTGTGTTCATATTTCAGAAGAACATATGGATTCTTTAGACATTCAAAATGGTGAAAAAAATGCATGCTGAGGGCAAATAGAGCCACTCTACAAATTATTACTAACCCAAACACAGTGGGGAACAATGAGGGCCTTCTACGCCTTCAGAGAAGGGCTAAGGATTTATAAAATAATAATAATACTTATTATTATAATTATATTATTATTTTCAATGATGTTCTGATTTAATCTCTTCAGTTTTAGTTTGAAAGGAAAGGGTTAACACTGAAGCGAAAAAAAGAACCAATCAGAATTTTTCTTTGGTTGTCTCTGGGGAGATAAATCTAGCTAGCTCGAAGGCATCTGCCAGTCAATTGTATTAGGGCAACATTTTGGAGTGACAGTGGAATCAACCAATCACATTGACTTGTAATGGGTGGGACTGTTTTTACAAAAGATTATGCAAAGTTCTGCCTTCTCAAAGGCCAACAGGCTACTGCACAATAACGAGCAGTAGTTTTCCCACGGTCTAGCTAGCTAGCATTTGTTGTAGGCTAGTTTGCAGCATGTTATCGAAGAGGATGTTGTTGTTAATTTGTTAGCTTCTCCATTTTCAAGAATAACTTTCAACAAGAAGTTAAGTTTCAAATGAACTGTGCAGCTCACTTGCTGTTGCAACTCGCTTGATATTGCAGCTCGCTTGCTGTTGTTAGCCATCTCTTTGAAAATAACGTGTGTGAAACATTGTCGCATTGAAACTTTAGATCACCGGTTACTTTGTGTGCTAAGCGTGAAATGTTTTTTGCAATGGGAAGTAATAGTTGTACATTTTGATTGGGAAATGCTTAGCCTAATGTCAGAGTTTATGGACTGCTTATCCTTTAACATCATCATGTGTGTGACTGCTGTCTTTCCATCACCCTATGCAGTGGTGTAGTGCTGCCTAGAGAAGTGGGTATAATCAAATGTTGCTAAACATTTCCCAAACGGCCCGCCCGCCGAAAGAAAGGCACCCTGTGTGAAAAATCCTATGTTTTCTTATGGTTTTTGATGAGTTTTCCTATAGATTGATCAGTTTTTCACTTTCAAAATCACAATTTTGTAATAGATAAATTACAAAAATGTGATGTTCTAAGTCCACAACAATGCTTAATGTCACGTCTCCTCCCGTTGCTCCCCTCCGGCGCTCTGATTCGCCGGTCTAGTGAGCCACCGGTCTGAGCGCACCACCTCGGCAAACACAGGAATGGAAACCCAACGCACCCTAATCACCTCCAGCACACATGCACCTCATCATCTCATCACCACCACTATATTGCCCTGGACTGTTCGTTCATTGTTGTGTGTAATTGTTAGCGTCGTGTCGTTTACTCGCTCGTTGGTATTCTCTTTCTCATTGTTAAGTAAACCTTTAGCTTGTTAATTCCTGCATCTGCGTCCTGCCTCTTCGTATACTCAGTACACGTCACAGAATTACATACCACTCACGAAAATGGATGCAGCAGGAGTTTCCCAGTGCCTCGACCAGCACCAGCAGCAGCTTGCCCAGTTGAACCATGCAGGAAGTGCTCCAAACTCTGCATAATCTGCCCAGCGCTCTGGTTCCACCTCAGGGAGCGGCGAGTGCACCCAATCTACCTGTTCCCGTGCTATCACCCACTTCTGAGGGAACCCTCGCCCTACCGGAGCGCTATGATGGTAAAACTACTAAATGTAGCGGCTTCCTGCTACAGGTTTCACTTTATCTGGCGCGTCAGCCTGGGGCATATCCATCTGACCAAGCCAGGATAGCGCTGGTGATTTTGCTACTTAAAGGAAAGGCGCTGGATTGGGCCACGGCAGTCTGGGAAGGAGGTGAGGCCGTGGCGCTTCCTTACTCCACCTTCCTTGCTCGGTTCAGGGCGGTGTTTGATCATCCCACGGAGGGAAAGGACGGGGGTGAGCGTCTCCTCCAGCTACAACAGGGAGCTTTCGCACGGTGGCGGCGTCTTCCGACTGAAATGAGCGTGCTCTGCGAACGGCCTTCAGGATAGACTTACGGGAGGACATCAAGACGAAACTCGCATGTCGGGATGACGAGATGGACCTTGATACCCTCATCGCAACATCCATCCATCTTGACGACATGTTGAGAGACCGACGGCGTTCCCAACACCTCCCGGAGCCTTGACGCTCACCCCATCTGAGCTATGGAAGCCGCCCTGCCTCCGAGTCCTCACCCATGGAGGTGGGCAGCACCCCCTACAGCACCACGGACCACATATCTCCTGGCGGCTCCCAACCTAGGTGGTATGACTCCCGTAGCTGTTCCGTGAGTGTTACGTCATCTCCTATCACAAAACCATTGTTTTTAGTTCCCATAATGGTGACTGGTTATTCCTTCTCTTCCATTTCCACTGCAATGATAGATCCCAGATCAGCGGGGAACCTTATAGATAGGGAGCTGGTCTCTGAATGGGGGTTGCCCACCGTGTCACTGCCTTCTCCGCTACACGTCACCTCGCTGGACAATAAACCACTTGGATCAGGCACCATTACGCACGTCACTTTCCCCATCACCATTACCATTCCCACACTACCGGAGCACCACGAGGAGCTGTCATTCCACATCGTAATGTCACCCCTTCACCGGATCGTCTTGGGATTGCCCTGGCTCAGACTACACAACCCCACCATCAATTGGATCACCAAGAGGATCACAGCCTGGTCCACCTCATGCCGGAAGACCTGCCTGCCGGTGGTTTGTTGTTCCACGCCAGTGGAGAGTCCGGAGTCCACCCTCCAGCCCAACATTCCACGTGAGTACGCAGATCTCTCCGATGTCTTCTCTTCATCAAAGGCTACGTGTCTCCCTCCTCACAGGCCCTGGGACTGCGCCATTGACCTGCTGGAGGGACAACACCCCCCGAGGAGTCGCATTTACCCCCTTTCCATGGCAGAGACTGAGGCCATGGAGAAGTATGTGGCGGAGACCCTGAAACAGGGGTTCATCAGACGCTCTACCTCTCCTGCCTTCGCCAGCTTCTTCTTCGTGGCCAAAAAAGACTGAGGACTGAGGCCGTGCATTGACTACATGGGGCTGAACACAGTCACCACCAAGTACCGGTACCCCCTCCCTCTGGTTCCATCGGCCATCGAGCAGCTACGAGGGGCTCGGTACTTTACCAAGTTGGACCTGAGGAGTGCCTACAACCTGATCCGAATCTGGGAAGGAGACGAGTGGAAGACGGCATTCAGCACTACCTCAGGCCACTATGAATACTGCGTCGTGCCCTACGGCCTCGCCAACGCACCTTCTGTGTTCCAGTCCTTCGTCAATGACGTGTTCCGAGACATGCTGAGTAGACAGGTGGTGTACATCGACGATATCCTGATCTACTCAGCTACGTTCAAGGAGCACGTCAGGGACGTCAGATCTGTCCTACCGCCCAGAATGTGAAAGCCGACGCACTCTCCAGGATGCATCATACCGGAGAGAGGAAGGGGGTCCTATCCTGCCCCCGTCTCTCACAGTTGCCCCTGTCGTTTGGGATGTGGACGAAGACATCCGCCTGGCGTCTCAGGAGGATCCAGCGCCTGCCAACGCCTCTCCAGGGCGCGTGTATGTACCCCCCAGTATCCGTGACCGCCTGCTTTCCTGGAGAAGATCAGGGCCACGGCCAGCCTCACTTCCGGGTATAGGACTCAGTCAAATGGGCAGGTGGAGTGCATGAACCAGGAGCTGGGGAGGTTTCTTCGTTGCCACTGTCAGGACCGGCAGGGTGAGTGGGCAAGGTTTCTTCCCTGGGCAGAATATGCCCAGAACTCCCTCGTTCAGTCCTCCACAGGGCTCACTACCTTCCAATGCGTCCTGGGTTACCAGCTGCCCTGGCCCCTTGGACACCAGGTTCCGTGGGGGATGGCTCCGTTATCTGGTGGACTGGGAGGGGTATGGCCCTGAGGAGAGGAGCTGGGTTCCGGCTGGGGACATTCTGGACCCCAACATAATTTGGGACTTCCACCGTCGCCCTGACCGGCTCGCTCCTCATCCTCGGGGTCGGCCTGAAGGCTGGTGACGTCCTGCGGCGGGAGTACTGTCACGTCTCCTCCCGTTGCTCCCCACATTGAGCCCACTCTCAATGTTCAAAATACACCACAGAGCATAATTTAGCCACAGAAGATCAATAGTTTCTAAAACAATAACAGTGGCTTGCATTTTATCATAAGCACAGGTAATTGCCAAAATAAAGGAAACACCAACATAGTGTCTTAAAAGGGACACCACGAGCTACCAGAACAGCTTCAATGCGCATTGGCATAGATTATACAAGTGGACCTAAACCATGCCAGGAAAATGCTCATCTTGAGTTAGGCTATTGCCAAGACGCGCGCATCGTCCATAACCATGAGTAGTAGCCTATGGCTTCATCTTCATCATTAGGTGAGTCAGTGTGCCACTGGACATTTGATTTAGTAGCCTATAATATAAATATATATGGCTTTATTACAAAGGGGCGTTTTCTTCAACAGTAAATTTACCACGCATCGAATTGCATCTTGGTGCACAGATTTGTTTACAGAAAATGATGATGTGTCTGGAAATGGTGGGGGTGGGGCTATAAAAAATAAAAATAAAAGCCCCAGGGCCTATGATTTCTTAATCCGGCCCTGGTAGTTGCCCTTTAATAATAATAATAATACATGGGACTTATATAGCGCTTTTCAAGGACCCAAAGTCGCTTTACAATTATAGAAATGAAAAAGAAAAACAACAAAACAGGACGGGGGCCTTAAGGGTAGGCCTTGTCAAAGAGGTGGGGCTTTAGGAGGGACTGAAAGATTGTGATAGACAGGAGTTCCGATCTGGGGATGACAAGGTGGCCTGCTGTGGTGCGCGTACTCCCGAGTGGCGCAGTGGTCTAAGGCACTGCATCGCAGTGCTAAGCTGTGCCACTAGAGATCCTGGTTCGAATCCAGGCTCTGTCGTAGCCGGCCGCGACCGGGAGACCCATGGGGCGGCACGCACAATTGGCCCAGCGTCGTCCAGGGTAGGGGAGGGATTTGGCCGGCAGGGGATGTAGCTCAGTTGGTAGAGCATGACGTTTGCAACACCAGGGTTGTGGGTTCGATAAAATAATGTATGCACTAACTGTAAGTCGCTCTGGATAAGAGCGTCTGCTAAATGACTAAAATGTCAATGTAAAATGTGTGGGTTGGTGGGGGAGAAGAAGGTCTGAGAGGTAAGGGGGGGCAAGGTGGTGAACGGCTTTGTAGGTCAGAAGGAGGGAGACAAGGAGCCAGTAGAGTTCACGGAGGACAGGGGTGATGTGCTGCCAGGACTCATTGTAGGTGAGGAGTAGGGCTGCAAAGTTTTGAACCAATTGGAGCTTATGGAGGGAGCTTGAGTTGATGCCTGAGAGTAGTGAGTTGCAGTAGTCAAGACAGGAGGAGATGAATGCATGCACAGTATGAGGGTTTCAGCGGCAGGACGAGAAAGGGAGGACCTGACTTTGGCAATGTTGCAGAGGTGGAAGAATGAGGATTTGACAGTCTGTCTTATGTGGTGGTCAAATGAGAGGGTGGAGTCCAGAATGATGCCAAGGTTGCATGCATGGAGGGAGGGAGGTAGAGACAGTGGTGTCATCAATGGTGAGGGTGAGGTTGCCAGGTTTGGTGAGGGTGGATTTGGTGCCTATGAGGAGGAGTTCCATTTTATAACTGTTGAGCTTAAGGAAGTTTTGTTGTATCCATGTTTTTATTGCAGAGCGGCAGGATTCATTGTGGGTCAGAGGTGGGTTGAGGAGGGATTTGGTGCTGAGGTAGATCTGGGTGTCATAGGCATAGCAGTGAAAGTCAAGGTTGAAGTGACGGAGGATCTGACCAAGAGGGAGGATGTAGATAATGAAGAGTAAGGGACCCAGCACAGAGCCCTGGGGGACACCCTGTATAACTGCAGCTGAGTCTGAGGTGTGGCTATTGATGGCGATATAGTGGGTCCAGTTTGTGAGGTATGATTGTAGGCAGCAGAATACAGTTCCGTCCACACCCAAGCCCTCCAGCCTGGTGAGGAGGATCTGATGGCTCACTGTGTCAAAAGCAGCACTCAGGTCCAGGAGAATCAGGATGTTGAGGGCACCAGCAATCAGCAGAGGTAAGGAGGTCATTGATAACTTTGACGAGTGCAGTTTCAGTACTGTGGAGAAGGCGGAATCCAGACTGGAGGGGCTCGAACAGGTTGTTGATTAGCAGGTGGGTTTGTAATTGGGAGGCAACAGTACGTTCCAGAGTCCAAGGAAGGGGAGGTTGGAAATGGGGTGCAGAAGTTATTGAGGATGGTGGTGTCCAGTCCTGGCTTTTTTAAGATGGGGGTGACTGCAGCTGTTTTGAAGTTGGAGGGGACAGTTCTGTGGGAGAGGTTGACGATGTGTGTGATACATAGAGCAGGCAGGCAAGCTTTGATGAGAACAGTGGGGAGAGGATCCAGGGAGCAAGTTGTAGTCTTGGATGACATGATGAGTTTTGAGATTTAGGGAGAGTCAATTGGGGCAAATTTGGAGAGCCGGGTTTCAGGTGTGACGGTACAGTGAGGGGAAAAAGGCATTTGATCCCCTGCTGATTTTGTCCCACTCCTCTTTGCAGATCTTCTCCAAGTCAGTAAATGATCAGTCTATAATTTTAATGGTAGGTTTATTTGAACAGTGAGAGACAGAATAACAACAAAAAAATCCAGAAAAACGCATGTCAAAAATGATATAAATTGATTTGCATTTTAATGAGGGAAATAAGTATTTGACCCCTCTGCAAAACATGACTTAGTACTTGGTGGCAAAACCTTTGTTGGCAATCACAGAGGTCAGACGTTTCTTGTAGTTGGCCACCAGGTTTGCACACATCTCAGGAGGGATTTTGTCCCACTCCTCTTTGCAGATCTTCTCCAAGTCATTAAGGTTTCGAGCCTGACGTTTGGGAACTCGAACCTTCAGCTCCCTCCACAGATTTTCTATGGGATTAAGGTCTGGAGACTGGCTAGGCCACTCCAGGACCTTAATGTGCTTCTTCTTGAGCCACTCCTTTGTTGCCTTGGCCGTGTGTTTTGGGTCATTGTCATGCTGGAATACCCATCCACGACCCATTTTCAATGCCCTGGCTGAGGGAAGGAGGTTCTCACCCAAGATTTGACGGTACATGGCCCCGTCCATCGTCCCTTTGATGCAGTGAAGTTGTCCTGGCCCCTTAGCAGAAAAACACCCCCAAAGCATAATGTTTCCACCTCCATGTTTGACGGTGGGGATGGTGTTCTTGGGGTCATAGGCAGCATTCCTCCTCCTCCAAACACGGAGAGTTGAGTTGATGCCAAAGAGCTCGATTTTGGTCTCATCTGACCACAACACTTTCACCCAGTTCTCTTCTGAATCATTCAGATGTTCATTAGCAAACTTCAGACGGCCCTGTATATGTGCTTTCTTGAGCAGGGGGACCTTGCGGGCACTGCAGGATTTCAGTCCTTCACGGCGTAGTGTGTTACCAATTGTTTTCTTGGTGACTATGGTCCCAGCTGCCTTGAGATCATTGACAAGATCCTCTTGTGTAGTTCTGGGCTGATTCCTCACCGTTCTCATGATCATTGCAACTCCACGAGGTGAGATCTTGCATGGAGCCCCAGGCCGAGGGAGATTGACAGTTCTTTTGTGTTTCTTCCATTTGCGAATAATCGCACCAACTGTTGTCACCTTCTCACCAAGCTGCTTGGCGATGGTCTTGTAGCCCATTCCAGCCTTGTGTAGGTCTAGAATCTTGTCCCTGACATCCTTGGAGAGCTATTTGGTCTTGGCCATGGTGGAGAGTTTGGAATCTGATTGATTGATTGCTTCTGTGGACAGGTGTCTTTTATACAGGTAACAAGCTGAGATTAGGAGCACTCTCGTTAAGAGTGTGCTCCTAATCTCATTTCGTAACCTGTATAAAAGACACCTGGGAGCCAGAAATCTTTCTGATTGAGAGGGGGTCAAATACTTATTTCCCTCATTAAAATGCAAATCAATTTATAACATTTTTGACATGCGTTTTTCTGGATGTTTTTTTGTTATTCTGTCTCTCACTGTTCAAATAAACCTACCATTAAAATTATAGACTGATCATTTCTTTGTCAGTGGGCAAACATACAAAATCAGCAGGGGATCAAATACTTTTTTCCCTCACTGTAGGTAGGTTGACAGGGGGAGGGGCAGCTGAGGGAGATTGATCAGTCAGTGATGAGTTTATTTTGGTGATCTTGTTCTTGAAGGAAGGAGTTCCAGAGTTCTGTGGAGGGAGTAGAGAAGGTGTCGTCACGGGCCAAAGTAGTTTGCTGACAGTGGAGAACAGAGTCCAGGAGTTCTTATTGGAGCTGTTGATTATGTTGGAGAAGTAGGTGGACCTTGCAGCACTGAGGGCATCTCTGTAGGTGTAGAGGGGGAGTTTGTAGGCCTCAGTGAGGATATTGAGCTCAGACTTCCTGCTCAGGCGCTCCAGGCAACGGCCAGCTTGCTTCAGGGCGCGGAGCTCAGGGGTAAACCAGGGGGAGGAGGAGGAGAAGGAGACAGGTTTAGTCTGGAGGGGGGCTAGAGAGTGGAAGGAGAAAGATAAAGCAGTATTGAATCGGGCAGCTAGTTCATCAGGTGAGTTGGGGGCGTGGTCAAGGGGCACGGCAGAGCTGATGGCATCAGAGAGTTGGAGGGGGTCAACAGCTTTGATTTTGCGGAAGGAGATCGTTTGTCAGTTGAGAAAAACAAATGCCCTCCCCCCATTGACACAAATCAGCATGATATCATTCTATCAGGTAGGCCTACTTTAGTTGGGAAGGTTTTTGGGGAAAGCCTTCAGAAATGTTCATGCAAACAGTGCATGATGACTGAATTGCGCATAGCAAATAGACTACTAAACAAGACTACGGACCAAACTTTTTCAATACCTGGTTTGCATACCCATTGTTTCCTTAGTTAGCATTTACTGAAACATCTTTCCTACCTACCCTACTGGCTACCTATGTTGTTCTTCTGTGAGCTGCTTCATGCAACCAGTTGAGAGCTGCACGCTCTTGCTGCCTGAAGATGATACCCCGCTTAAACTAGGCTATGTGTGCTGCATACGTGAATATATTTCGGGTGCTTCGCGATTGTGTAGGCTACTTTGTGCATTAATTCTCTATTGTACAACATCATTGATAAGTAGTATACCTCCACTACACTACTTTGATATTCATTAGTGAGGATTCATTGCATGCCCAATGTCCACCAGATACATATGTGTTTTGTTTTGCCAGATGTCTAGCCAGCATTTTCCTTACTTGACACATGCTTTGCTTTTCAACTCTTCAACTCGCTAAAAAGCTAGCTAGTTGGAGTCTGTGTATGTACTTCCGTTTGTACCACCGCAAGGTAAAGCAATGCAGGAGTTGAAAATACGCACCGCAGCCTAATGCGACATCCCCAACGTAGCGTTGTGGACTGCTCCATTGAAAATGAATGACTTCTGCCGGAACGCAAAGAGTTTGATGCATCTGGAGAGCATGAGGAACGTGAGTATGAGCGCACTCATGTAGGACAGTAGGAGGGTACACTTTTTGTAAAACACAAAGGGCCAGTGGTGTAGTGGAGGCAATATGCAGGTAGCCTGCCTATACGCCGTATACCCATTATTATTTTTTTCAGTGGGCATTGCATACAGCTACTCACTTCTTACTGTAATTCTAACAACGTTTGAATATATTTTTCAACGACAGTAATGTTATGAGTAAAGTAGTAAGCCCAGGTTTCAATAGGCGATAAGATATTAACGTTTCAAGAAAGGAGTGTATTGTGTATACTCTATTTGGCCTGGTCGAGCGGTTTTATGCACTGACTGAAATTACGAGTCCTCACTGTCTGAGACTGAGTCAAGATCAAGTAAAAATGTATCTGACACCGAGACCGGTGGAAAAAGTACCAAATTGTCATACTTGAGTAAAAGTAAATATATCTTAATAGAAAATTACTCAAGTAAAAGTCACCCAGTAAAATACTACTTGAGCAAAAGTCTAAAAGTATTTGGTTTTAAATATACTTACGTATCAAAAGTAAATGTCATTGCTAAAATATACTTAAGTATCAAAAGTAAAAGTAGCCTATAAATCATTTCAAATTCCTTATATAAAAAAAACCAAATGGCACCATTTTCTTGTTTTTTAGATTTAGGGATAGCCAGGGGCTATCTCCAACACTTGGACATCATTTACAAACGAAGTGAGTGTGTCCGCCAGATCAGAGGCAGTAAGAATGACCAGGGATGTTCTATTGATAAGTGCCAGAATTGAACCATTTTCTTGTCCTGCTAAGCATTCAAAATGTAACAAGTGCTTTTGGGTGTCAGGGAAATTGTATTGAGTAAATAGTACTTAGTAAAAGGGAATGTAGTGAAGTAAAACTTAAAATATAAATAATAAAGTAAAGTACAGATACCCCAAAAAACTACTTAAGTAGTACTTTAAAGTATTTTACACCACTGACAGAGGCACTCAATATTTGGTCTCGAGACCGGTCTCAAGTACTACAACACTTATTACTTGTAATTAGAGCCTGTGATTGAAGTGAAATGCCTGCCATTATCACCAAGCAGTGAATATTTACTGTATTGTATCATCAGTTTAGTGGAATTATACAGACACTGTAAGAAGGTCAAATACTGCAATTGCAACAGTACTATAACAGTACTGCAACATATTGTTACAGTTAGAGCAATGTCATACTGTATGCTCACCATCAAAGTGATTGTAGCCTCTTCTGTGCTGCACACACTGAAATACAACAATAGCCATGATGTGGGGAAAGGGGGAAGAAAAAATTGAAATGAATGAATGAATAATCTGTAATCCAGTCATCCATGCCCTAAGGAAAGGCTAAAGGCACAATATAGCTACGCTTTAAAGTTTAGTAACTTCTAGTTTTGCTGCCCAGATTGAAGGAGAGAACTGCAACTGCAGAAACTCTATCTTGGAGCTCAACACACCTGCACACACACACACACACACACACACACACACTGCAAACCTCCATGCTTTCAGAAACCAGTAGACTCAGGAGATCTAGCTAGGGCTGATACAACAGGAGGAACAGCTGCATGGAGGTGATACCATTCAAATAACTTAGGTACTCCAACATTCCAATAAATTGATAATTTCCCCTGAGGTATCGACAAATGCAGAAGTTTAATAAACTGGCCAACAAACTCTGGAGAAATGCAAGTCTAGTATTGCGACGTTTTGGGATGGGGAAAAATCATTATAATGTCATTGGATAATTTAGAATAAGAACTTTTTTCCTCAGTTAAAGTCACAATAGTAGCGGACCTGTAAATTGTATTTGAGTTAAGACTCAGGTCTGGGAGTGCTTCTGAGAGTGTCCATATGCAGACTGAGACACCAGCGCCACTTCAGCTGCTAAACATTGTCAAACGTTGCAGATATAAATACCATGAATAGAGCCGACATGATTCCTTGTTCTACATGTTGTAGAGGCATGTTTGTTCTACATACAGTGGGGAGAACAAGTATTTGATACACTGCCGATTTTGCAGGTTTTCCTACTTACAAAGCATGTAGAGGTCTGTAATTTTTATCATAGGTACACTTCAACTGTGAGAAACGGAATCTAAAACAAAAATCCAGAAAATCACATTGTATGATTTTTAAGTAATTAATTTGCATTTTATTGCATGACATAAGTATTTGATACATCAGAAAAGCAGAACTTTATATTTGGTACAGAAACCTTTGTTTGCAATTACAGAGATCATACGTTTCCTGTAGGTCTTGGCCAGGTTTGCACACACTGCAGTAGGGATTTTGGCCCACTCCTCCATACAGACCTTCTCCATATCCTTCAGGTTTCAGGGCTGTCGCTGGGCAATACAGACTTTCAGCTCCCTCCAAAGATTTTCTATTGGGTTCAGGTCTGGTGACTAGCTAGGCCACTCCAGGAACCTTGAGATGCTTCTTACGGAGCCACTCCTTAGTTGCCCTGGCTGTGTGTTTCAGGTCGTTGTCATGCTGGAAGACCCAGCCACGACCCATCTTCAATGCTCTTACTGAGGGAAGGAGGTTGTTGGCCAAGATCTCGCGATACATGGCCCCATCCATCCTCCCCTCAATACGGTGCAGTCGTCCTGTCCCCTTTGCAGAAAAGCATCCCCAAAGAATGATGTTTCCACCTCCATGCTTCACGGTTGGGATGGTGTTCTTGGGGTTGTACTCATCCTTCTTCTTCCTCCAAACACGGCGAGTGGAGTTTAGACCAAAAAGCTATATTTTTGTCTCATCAGACCACATGACCTTCTCCCATTCCTCCTCTGGATCATCCAGATGGTCATTGGCAAACTTCAGATGGGCCTGGACATGCGCTGGCTTGAGCAGGGGGACCTTGCGTGCGCTGCAGGATTTTAATCCATGACGGCGTAGTGTGTTACTAATGGTTTTCTTTGAGACTGTGGTCCCAGCTCTCTTCAGGTCATTGACCAGGTCCTGCCGTGTAGTTCTGGGCTGATCCCTCACCTTCCTCATGATCATTGATGCCCCACGAGGTGAGATCTTGCATGGAGCCCCAGACCGAGGGTGATTGACCGTCATCTTGAACTTCTTCCATTTTCTAATAATTGCGCCAACAGTTGTTGCCTTCTCACCAAGCTGCTTGCCTATTGTCCTGTAGCCCATCCCAGCCTTGTGCAGGTCTACAATTTTATCCCTGATGTCCTTACACAGCTCTCTGGTCTTGGCCATTGTGGAGAGGTTGGAGTCTGTTTGATTGAGTGTGTGGACAGGTGTCTTTTATACAGGTAACGAGTTCAAACAGGTGCAGTTAATACAGGTAATAGGTGGAGAACAGGAGGGCTTCTTAAAGAAAAACTAACAGGTCTGTGAGAGCCGGAATTCTTACTGGTTGGTGGGTGATCAAATACTTATGTCATGCAATAAAATGCAAATTAATTACTTAAAAATCATACAATGTGATTTTCTGGATTTTTGTTTTAGATTCCGTCTCTCACAGTTGAAGTGTACCTATGATAAAAATTACATGCTTTGTAAGTAGGAAAACCTGCAAAATCGGCAGTGTATCAAATACTTGTTCTCCCCACTGTAACATATTTATTTCTGAACGTTCCGAAACATTGTGTCCTGCTGAACACACCCCAGGTAAAAAATATGGACATTGTAGGGTGGAGTCAGTAGATTTAAAAGAATGGGTTATTAATTCAAATAAGAGATAATTGTTTTAGATACATTCAATAAAATATAATAAATGAATATTGCTGTATCGAATAAACCACCGGATGGCAGTATAGACTTGTGGAAGAGAAATCCATTTTGGTCTCAGAAAGGGTTTCCATGGGCTTCTATAGCCACAAAGTCAGATTCCACAGCCACAAAGTCAAAATTGGCTACAAAAATTTGCTTTTTCGTCTTAATTTAAGGTTAGGGTTAGGCATAAGGTTAGAAGTGTGGTTAAGGTTAGGGTTAGGTTTAAAATCCAATTTTAAGATAAATTGTAGAAATGTGCGGGGTTTAGAAGCTAGTGATGACCCTCTGAAAGGGATAATAACTTTTGTTCAGTTCAAAATGCAGTTTTTCTTGACCTTTTTCCCAGTTACAATATTATTAATGCCTAATACTTTTCTAAACTGTTCACAGAATGGAAAGACATTGTGGAAAATTGAAAAAGCATTTGCGGAAATTGGTTGCACTGGAAATAAGTAATTCAGCACATTACATGTTGCATTTATATTTTAGTTCAGTGTAGCTTTGATTGTTGTCTGTGTTCTATGTTCTGTGTTTGTTTTGTTTTTATTATTCTTTTTTAAATGTAGCGCCTTGGGTGTGAGAAAAGCGCTTTACAAATTAAATGAAATATGTGTTAGACCCTAGTCAGCATATGGCATGTGGAACGTCTCCTCTCTGGACAAAGGAAGAGATTGATTAGTTCTGATAATGACGAACTGTGTCCTCTTCTGACTCCTTTGTCTCACTGGCAGCTCCAATGAAGTAGGAGGAGGTAGGCTACATGTAAGTAAGACCAGTCAGCCATTAATCAATCAATAAACCATGTTATGAGGACAGCTAAAAGTACTGTTTAAATTACCTAAACTGGATCAATTTAACAGCTCTACTATAATCTGAAATAGGGTCCTTTACTTAGCAAATTACTCAACTCTGACCTCAAGTGGGTGTTGATAGAATTACAGTATTTTATACATTAGCGTCCCCTATAACATCTCATGTTATGTACCAAGGACTGGGAGAGAGCTGACCCCAGAAACGACGGGGTGCTGCTGAAGTCGGTGTCCACCAGGGTGCAGAACAACAGGGCGGCATCACCAGAGACTGAAAAGGCTCACTCAAACACTCATCCATCGTCCTTATAGTGTGTGCACTTCAGCCTCTGTTCTGTCTTTTTTTTGTTTACCTGTACTTTATTCGTTCACTTTACATTTAATAAAGGATGAAGTGTGATGAACTGGACAATTGTCTTCTTATCTATAGTTGTTTAATATAATGGTGGATATGTTAGAAACCTCTATGTTCATGAAGATCATTAGTAATATTTCATTACGGATCCAGATCATATTCAGATGTTTGTGTGCGTGCGTGCCTGCGTGCATCTGCATACTGTATGTGTAATCTTACCTAGTGAATGCGTGTGCATGTGTGCTCGTGTGTGTGTTGAATTAAAAGTGTGTGCTTGACGGGTAAGATGAGTCTGGAGGCTGTTAACTTTAAAGGGAAATCATGAAATCATCTATTTTTCTAAAGACTATTTTCTCACGAGGGTGACTGTTGTCGATGTGTGCAGAGTTTGCCTGGTTCAAGCCCAGGTTGGGGCGAGGAGAGGGATGGAAGCAATACTGTTACTTTGGTGCCGTGACCCGGATCACTGGTTGCTGTGGAGAAGGAGGAGGTCAAATGGGGATTAGTGTAACTGGTGTGGAATGTCTAGCTAGTAGCGTTTCAATTGGTGATGTCACTTGCTCTGAGACCTTGATTTGTGGTATTTTGGTATTTTATTAGGATCCCCATTAGCTGTTGCTAAAGCAGCAGCTACTCTTCCTTGGGTCCACACAAAACATGAAACATTACATAATACAGAACATTAATAGACAAGAACAGCTCAAGGACAGAACTACATCAATTTTAAAAAGGCACACGTAGCCTACATATCAATACATACACACAAACTATCTAGGTCAAATAGGGGAGAGGTGTTGTGCCGTGAGGTGTTGCTTTATCTGTTTTTTGTAAACAGGTTTGCTGCTAATTTGAGCAATATGAGATGGAAGGGAGTTCCATGCAATAATGGCTCTATATAATACTGTACACTTTCTTGAATTTGCTCTGGATTTGGGGACTGTGAAAAGACCCCTGGTGGCATGTCTGGTGGGGTAAGTGTGTGTCAGAGCTGTGTGTAAATTGACTATGCAAACAATTTGGAATTTTCAACACAATGTTTCTTATAAAAATAAGAAGTGATGCAGTCAGTCTCAACTCATGGCCAAGATAGACTGGCATGCATAGTATTTATATTAGCCCTCTGATTACAATAAAGAGCAAGACGTGCCACTCTGTTCTGGGCCAGCTGCAGCTTAACTAGGTATTTCCTTGCAGCACTCAACCACACAACTGGACATTAATCAAGGTAAGACAAAACTAGAGCCTGCAGGACTTGCTTTTTGGAGTGTGGTGTCAAAAAAGCAGAGCATCTCTTTATTACGGAAAGACCTCTCCCAATATTTACAACCGAGTGCATTCGGAAAGTATTCAGACCCCTTGACTTTTTCCACATTTTGTTACGTTACAGCCTTATTATAAAATGTATTAAATAAAAAAATGTCCTCATCAATCTAAACACAATACTCAATAATAACAAAGCGAAAAAAAAAAAACAGAAATACCTTATTTACATAAGTATTCAGACCCTTTGCTATGAGCCTTGAAATTAAGCTCAAGTGCATCCTGTTTCCATTGATCATCCTTGAGATGTTTTTACAACTTGCTTGGAGTCCACCTGTGGTAAATTCAATTGATTGGACATGATTTGGAAAGGCACACACCTGTCTATATAAGGTCCCACAGTTGACAGTGCATGTCAGAGCAAAAACCAAGCCATGAGGTTGAAGGAATTGTCCGTAGAGCTCCGAGACAGGATCGTGTGGAGGCACAGATCTGGGGAAGGGTACCAGAAAATGTCTGCAGCATTGAAGTCCCCAAGAACACAGTGGCCTCCATCATTCTTAAATGGAAGAAGTTTGGAACCACCAAGACTCTTCCTAGAGCTGGTCGCCTGGCCAAGCTGAGCAATCGGGGGAGAATCGCCTTGGTCAGGGAGGTGACCAAGAACCCGATGGTCACTCTGACAGAGCTCCTGAGTTCCTCTGTGGAGATGGGAGAACCTTACAGAAGGACAACCATCTCTGCAGCACTCCACCAATCAGGCCTTTTTGGTAGAGTGGCCGAACGGAAGCCACTCCTCAGTAAAAGGCACTTGACAGCCCACATGGAGTTTGTCAAAAGGCACCTAAAGACTCTCAGACCATGAGAAACAAGATTCTCTGTTCTGAATGCCAAGCGTCACGTCTGGAGGAAACCTGGCACCATCTCTACGATGAAGCATGGTGGTGGCAGCATCATACGGTGGGGATGTTTTTCAACGGCAGGGACTAGGAGACTAGTCAGGATCAAGGGAAAGATGAAAGGAGCAAAGTACAGAGAGATCCTTGATGAAAACCTGCTCCAGAGTGCTCAGGACCTCAGACTGGGGCGAAGGTTCAGGTTTGTCGTTATGGGGTATTGTGTGTAGATTGATGAGGAAAAAACCCAATTTAATCAATTTTAGAATAAGGCTGTAACGTAACAAAATGTGGAAAAAGTCAATGGGTCTGAATACTTTCCGAATGCACTGTATGTCCTATTATTACAAGGCATATTGAACATATTGTACCTTGAACAATAAACCCCTTTTCCTTCACATGTAACTTTAGGTAATGTATGTTCATATTTGGCAGAATCCCCATTTAAGCCATTTGAGGGGGACGAAACCACATATTATATGATAGAGGGGGAGACCCTTAGTTTGCCAGCCTTCCATGACCTGAGTGAGTTGGATTGGGGTAGTCTGACTGAGTTTACCTGGTACAGAAACGGAACCCAGGAGCTCCTGTCCTCTGAGGAAGAGCGTGTGCATCATCATGGACTGGTGCTCTTCTTCCTCCCACTGGCAATCAACGACTCTGGTCAGTACTACTCAGTACTGTGTGGGTGTATATTTTTGATAGCCTGTACACTGTAGATATTTATCTATGCTCCAGGAGGAAGGCAGCAGACACCTGTCTCATGTTTGTGATTGTGGTCAAAGCCCAACCGTTCAGCGATATCTCATAGTCAGCAGATAACATCGCTATCCCATGTCCTGACTGCATGGAACAATTGTGCCAGAATGGGAAAGGACATTTGACCTGGTATAAGGTACTGAACATGACCGGAATGCTAACACAAACCTCAATCCTGCAAGACTATGTACCATTGGTTCTCAACTCCTGTCCTAAAGCTCCTAAGGGTTGAACATGTTTTGTTCTAGCCCAGTACTAACACCCAACTCATCATCAAGCTCTTGATTAGTGGAATCAGGTGTCTTACTACTACTTGAGTATAAAACGTTTGTCTGCTGTTTTGTCTTTAATTTCAGAATTTCAGTCTCATTACAAACGAGAGTAAGAATGATGTGTGCGGACAGCGCTTCCAAAGCAGATGAGGGCATCTATGCGTATATGTGCACGTGGGAGCACAGTGGGAGGGTCCTCAACACGTCTGCATTCAGGAGACTGAAGGTCCAAGGTAAGTAGGCTGTGGCTTGATGACAGCTCTGTCAATCTGCTCAGCATTTGATTTATTTGATTGAATCTTTATTGAGATAAAGAGACCTCATCCAAGATAGCAGCAGGGTCAGCAATTTTACAAATAAAATCAAAAACGTGGAAACACAAACAGTACATTAGGCTACATTTCACATTTAAAAAGAACAGGATCAAAAGTTAGACCAAAACTAACCCTCATATCACGAGTGGCCTTTGCAGCAAAAAACGTTTTGAAAGTATCCAAATGTATCTTTCTGACTAAACTGTGTGTTTGTCTCCTTCAGCTCCCTATACCACTCCTCCTCCTCAGCTCAACCTGCCTAGAGACTGAAGCACAGAGACCACTGACCTGTGTAGGGATCACACCTGGCTTAAATACTTTCAAATACTTGTGTTGTGCTTGATTTGGTTTGCCCGGTATATCTCTGTCTTCACAGTATCTCTCGTTCTTCATAGGCACCACTAAGAAGTTGAAGTTTGAAGTGTTTTGTGGGCAGAACATCGAAGACAACTGTCACCTGTGGTGGGAGATGAATGGAGAGAAAGTGTGCTCGCAGCAGCAAGTCTACTGAGTGAAATTGAATAGGTACACACATACATGCACTCACATATTGATGCACACACACAAGCACACGCGCACACACTTGTTTTTTAGAACAAGGCAACAGAGTTGACACACTTCCTTGAAACAAGACCTCAGATTCACTATTGATAATTCACTAATGTGTGAATGTTCTGTGTGTATTTGTTACTGTAGCGAGGTGGAGATATCTCAAAGGCGGAGTATCTTCATGGCTATCTTGACCATAGACACAGTGACTATGATGGACCACCAGTCACAGTTCAAGTGTGTGGCCATGAACGACCAGAAATGGATATCTGCAGTGGTGTCTCTCAAGCCAAAAGGTTAGTGGAAACACATATGTGCACCTCAACCTGCGCACATAGGCTACACACACGTCACACAAACACACTCAGACACTCATCCACATATCACACAAACAAGCATGGACACACAAAATCACACATATGCACTCATTCTCTCTCTTTCTCTAACGTTGTTAGTGTTGTGTCTTCCTCCCACAGAGTCTATGTTGATGGTGGGTGTATGTGTGGTCTGCTGCTCTTCCTCTTGTTGGCTGCTGTGGTCGTCAAGGCGTTTGCCATTGATCTGGCTCTCCTCTTCAGTGGGGTTTTCAAACACTATGGTTGTTCTGAGGGTAAGAATATTTAGTCCAATAGTGGAGAACAATTGGAGGGTTACTTACTATCAATGCAAATATCATGGTACAGCTATATGGACACTCAATCACTATGGTTTTTGTATTGGTAAATTTACAAACATATATTATGATAAATAGATTTGAAACTTGTATCTCATTATGGTAAGTGGTGAAATAAGTATAGCCAGTTATAATTGTAATGGCTTAGCAGATAATAACAAAAGAAGAAGAATATTTACATGGCTCAAAGAGAAGGAATATAATATCTATTGTTTACAGGAAACTCATTGAACAATTCTAGATGAAGTTCTAGATGAAGGACTGGGGGGGTGAAATATACTTCTCCCATGGGCAAAGAAACTCAAAAGGGGTGATGATATTAATTAACAGTAATTTCGATCTGAATGTGCAAATTGTCCAAACAGATCCGCAAGGTAGATGGGTGATTTTAAATATGTTATTGGACCATAAACAGATATGGCTCATTAACCTTTACGGACCAAATAATGATGATCCACACTTCTTTGACAATATATATTATAAATTATCAACCCTGCAAGCAATACAAGACTCTATTATTATGGTGGGAGATGATAATACTGTTTTAAATAGCTCAATGAACCGTAAAGGAAATCACACTACAAACTATCACCCTCATGCTCTTAAGGAAATCATGAATGTCATGGATACATTAGAACTAGTAGATATATGAAGGCTTAAATATCCTGACCTAGTGAAATATACAGTTGAAGTCGGAAGTTTACATACACCTTAGCCAAATACATTTAAACTCAGTTTTTCACAATTTCTGACATTTAAACCTAGTAAAAATTCCCTGTCTGTCACGGTTTCGGCCGAGGCTGCTCCTCCTCCTTGTTCGGGCAGACTTCGGCGGTCGTCGTCCCCGGAGTACTAGCTGCCACCGTTCGATGTTTCATGTTTGTTTGGTTTTGTCTGTTTGTACACCTGTCCCTTGTTAGTGTTTGATTTTGTTTCCTATTTAGTTATCGTGTGTTGGGGCAGGTGTTATGTGTGATTGTTATGTCAGCTGTTGCTGTTGATGGTTTTTCTCTCTCGTGTTGTTTGTGTCGAGAGTCCGCACTGCGTGCGCCTTTTCTTGTTTTACGCACTGTTGTGTGTGTGCGTAATTTGTTCATGCCTCCCGGTTGGGTTGGCTATTCACCTGTTTGGAGTTACTATTTTGGATTACTAAAGTCTGTTGACGAACACCCTTGTTCCTGCGCTTGATTCCCTGCACCACATCCACACTCAGCGTTCTGACAGAATCACACATCACACCATGGAATCAGCAGGAGCAACCGCGCCAACAGAGATCATGGAGGACCGTCTTCGTGGGCAGGAGGACAGGATCAACCAGATCGGTCACGCCCTGGATCGGGTGATGAACACTCTCCACCGATGGGAAAGCAGCGGGGTACCCACGCCCCCACCTACCGGACCATCCCCATCGGTCAGTCCTCCTGTCCACCTTCCGGAAACCAGTGGGATTCGGCTCTCGCTCCCGAGGGCGTACGACGGCTCTGCTGCCGGGTGTCAAGGGTTCCTGCTGCAAGTGGAGCTCTACCTCGCCACCGTACACCCGGCGCCCTCGGGACACGAGAGCGTCTCCGCCCTCATCTCCTGTCTCACCGGCAAGGCGTTGGAGTGGGCCAACGCCGAATGGAGGAGAATGGACGCCGCTACCATTACCTATGCGGAGTTCTCCCGCCGCTTCCGTGCCGTGTTTGACCATCCACCAGAAGGGAAGGCGGCGGGGGAGCGTCTGTTCTACCTCCGACAGGGGATGAGGAGCGCCCAGGATTTTGCTCTGGAGTTCCGGACTCTAGCGGCAGATGCAGGGTGGAATGAGCGGGCCCTCATAGACCACTTCCGCTGCAGCCTCCGGGAGGACGTCCAGAGAGAGTTGGCGTGCAGGGATACCACGTTGTCGTTTGACCAACTGGTCGACATGGCCATTCGGCTGGACACCCTGCTCGCCACCCGTGGACGTCCCGGGTGGGGGTCGCCCATTTCACCCTCCAGCACCTCCGAGCCGAGCCCTATGGAGCTCGGGGGTGCTGGCGCTAGAGAACGGAGGAGTAGGAACCCGAGGGGGGCCGTTCCCTGCACTAACTGTGGCCGTGGAGGGCACACCGCGGCTAGGTGTTGGGGAAGGTCCCCCGGTGGGGGTGAAGGCAGGCCACGCATTGGGGAGTCCCCCCAGGTGAGTAGGCGCCCTACTTACCCAGAGCTTTCTGTCGTTCACATAACCTTGCCTGTTTGTTTTCCACAGGTTGCACCTCGTTCCCAGCATAAGGCGCTAGTAGATTCAGGCGCAGCTGGGAATTTTGTAGATCGCCAGTTCTGTGTAGAGTTAGGGATTCCTCTCCTTCCCGTTGATAAGCCTTTCCCTGTACATGCCCTAGATAGCCGTCCGTTAGGATCTGGGTTGATTAGGGAGGTCACAGCGCCCCTTAAGATGGTGGCGCAGGGGGGTCATGAGGAGACGATTCAGCTCTATCTGATTGACTCTCCTGCGTATCCGGTGGTGCTGGGGCTTCCCTGGTTGATTACCCATGACCCTACTATTTCGTGGCGAGAGAAAGCTCTTAAAGGGTGGTCTGCTCAGTGTGAGGGGCTGTGTCTGGGTGTTTCCATAGGGGCGACCTCGGTGGAAAGTCCGAATCTAATGCCAGCACTGCATATTCCCCCGGAGTATGAGGATTTGAAACTGGTGTTTAGTAAGACTAGGGCGGCGCAGCTGCTGCCTCATAGACAGGGGGATTGTGCGATAGATCTCCAGTCAGGAGCAGCCCTCCCGCGGAGCCATGTGTATCCCTTGTCTCAAGAGGAGAGGAAGGCAATGGAAACTTACATCGCCGAGTCTCTGAGACAGGGATACATACGGGCCTCCACTTCACCCGCTTCCTCAAGCTTCTTTTTTGTGAAGAAAAAAGATGGAGGTCTGCGCCCGTGTATTGATTACCGCGGTCTCAATCAGATTACGGTGAAGTACAGCTATCCACTCCCTCTGATTGCGACTATGACGGAGTCATTACACGGTGCTCAGTTCTTCACAAAATTGGATCTCAGGAGCACATATAACTTGGTGCGCATTAAAGAGGGCGATGAATGGAAGACAGCGTTTAGCACGACCTCCGGACATTACGAGTATCTCGTCATGCCATATGGGTTAATGAATGCTCCCTCAGTCTTCCAATCCTTCGTCGATTAGATTTTCCGGGACATGCAGGGACAGGGAGTAGTCGTGTACATAGACGATATTCTGGTGTACAGTTCTACCCGAGCAGAGCATGTAGCCCTGGTGCGCCGAGTGTTGAGGAGGCTGTTGGAGCATGACCTATATGTCAAGGCAGAGAAATGTCTGTTCTTTCAGAAGTCGGTCTCCTTTTTGGGTTATCAGTTGTCTGCGGCAGGGGTGAAGATGGAGGTTGACCGGGTGTCAGCTGTGCGTAATTGGCAAACCCCAACCACTGTGAAAGAGGTGCAACAGTTCTTGGGTTTTGCGAATTATTACCGGAGGTTTATCCGGGGTTTTGGACAGGTGGCAGCTCCCATAACGTCTCTGTTGAAGGGGGGTCCGGTGCGCTTGCGGTGGTCAGCTGAGGCGGACAGGGCTTTTGGGAAACTGAAGGACCTGTTTACCTCAGCGCCGGTGTTGGCGCATCCGGATCCCGCTTTACCTTTCCAGGTAGAGGTAGACGCGTCCGAGGCCGGTATTGGGGCCGTTCTCTCACAACGGTCTGGCACACCACCTAAACTCCGCCCCTGTGCTTTTTATTCTAAGAAGCTCAGTCCGGCGGAGCGGAATTATGACGTAGGGGACAGGGGGCTGTTAGCCGTGGTACAGGCCCTAAAGGTGTGGAGGCATTGGCTTGAGGGGGCTCAACACCCTTTCCTCATTCTAACTGACCACCGTAACCTGGAATACATCCGGGCAGCTAGGAGACTGAATCCTCGCCAGGCCCGCTGGACTATGTTTCTAGCCCGGTTTGTGTTTAAAATCACTTACATCCCTGGGTCCCAGAACGGGAAGGCAGATGCCCTTTCTCGGCGGTATGACACGGAGGAGAGGTCCGTTGAGCCCACTCCCATACTACCAAAGTCTTGTCTGGTTGCACCGGTGGTATGGGAGGTCGATGCCGAGATCGAGCGGGCGTTACGCACCGACCCAAGTCCTCCACAGTGTCCAGTGGGTCGGACGTACGTTCCGCTCGAGGTACGCGATCGCCTCATTTATTGGGCTCATACGTCCCCCTCCTCTGGACATCCAGGTATCGGCCGGACAGTTCACTGCCTTAGCACTAAGTACTGGTGGCCAACGTTAGACAGGGATGTGAGGATTTATGTATCCTCCTGTTCGGTGTGTGCCCAGTGTAAGGCGCCCAGACATTTGCCCAGGGGTAAGCTACAACCCCTGCCCGTTCCACAACGACCCTGGTCCCACCTCTCGGTGGATTTTGTTACAGACCTTCCCCCCTCACAGGGGAATACTACCATCCTGGTCGTTGTGGATTGGTTCTCGAAGGCCTGTCGTCTCCTTCCCATGCCGGGTCTACCTACTGCCCTACAGACCGCTGAGGCTCTGTTTACCCATGTCTTCCGGCATTACGGGGTACCCGAGGATATAGTGTCTGATCGAGGCCCCCAGTTCACCTCCAGAGTGTGGAGAGCGTTTATGGAACGGTTGGGGGTTTCGGTGAGCCTTACCTCGGGTTACCACCCGGAGAGTAATGGGCAGGTTGAACGTGTTAACCAGGATGTGGGTAGGTTTCTGAGGTCTTATTGCCAGGGCCGGCCGGAGGAGTGGGCGAGATACGCTCCTTGGGCCGAGATGGCACAGAACTCTCTCCGCCACTCCTCCACCCAACTAACCCCTTTCCAGTGTGTGTTAGGGTACCAGCCGGTTCTGGCACCTTGGCACGAGAGCCAGATCGAGGCCCCTGCGGTGGATGAGTGGGTGCGGCGCTCGGAGGAGACATGGAACGCTGCCCACGTTCATCTGCAGCGGGCCATCCGTCGGCATAAGACGAGCGCCGATCTCCACCGCAGTGAGGGGCCTGTGTACGCACCTGGAGATCGAGTCTGGCTCTCGACCAGAAACCTGCCCCTCCGCCTGCCCTGCCGGAAGCTGGGTCGGCGGTTTGTGGGGCCATTCAAAGTCCTGAGGAGGTTGAACGAGGTGTGTTACAGGTTAGAACTGCCTATTGATTACAGGAATATTAACCCCTCGTTCCATGTGTCTCTCCTCAGGCCGGTGGTAGCTGGTCCACTCCAGGACTATGAGATAGAAGAGACTCCTCCGCCCCCGTTGGACATCGAGGGGGCTCCGGCGTACACTGTGAGGTCCATCCTTGATTCGAGACGCCGGATGGGGGGTCTCCAATATCTCGTGGAGTGGGAGGGGTACGGCCCGGAGGAGCGGTGTTGGGTGCCGAGGAGGGACATATTAGACCAGTCCCTGCTGACCGAGTTCCATCGGGGTCATCCTACGCGCCCTGCTCCGCGTCGTCCTGGTCGTCCCCGAGGCCGGGATCGGCGCACGGCTGGAGCCGCGCGTCAAGGGGGGGGTACTGTCACGGTTTCGGCCGAGGCTGCTCCTCCTCCTTGTTCGGGCAGGCTTCGGCGGTCGTCGTCCCCGGAGTACTAGCTGCCACCGTTCGATGTTTCATGTTTGTTTGGTTTTGTCTGTTTGTACACCTGTCCCTTGTTAGTGTTTGATTTTGTTTCCTATTTAGTTATCGTGTGTTGGGGCAGGTGTTATGTGTGATTGTTATGTCAGCTGTTGCTGTTGATGGTTTTTCTCTCTCGTGTTGTTTGTGTCGAGAGTCCGCACTGCGTGCGCCTTTTCTTGTTTTACGCACTGTTGTGTGTGTGCGTAATTTGTTCATGCCTCCCGGTTGGGTTGGCTATTCACCTGTTTGGAGTTACTATTTTGGATTACTAAAGTCTGTTGACGAACACCCTTGTTCCTGCGCTTGATTCCCTGCACCACATCTACAATCAGCGTTCTGACACTGTCTTAGGTCAGTTAGGATCACCACTTTATTTTAAGAATGTGAAATGTCAGAATAATAGTAGAGAGAATTATTTATTTCAGCTTTTATTTCTTTCATCACATTCCCAGTGGGTCAGAAGTTTACATACACTCAATTAGTATTTGGTAGCATTGCCTTTAAATTGTGTAACTTGGGTCAAACATTTCAGGTAGCCTTCCACAAGCTTCCCACAATAAGTTGGGTGAATTTTGGCCCATTCCTCCTGACAGAGCTGGTGAACCTGAGTCAGGTTTGTAGGCCTCCTTGCTCGCACATGCTTTTTCAGTTCTGCCCACAAATGTTCTATAGGATTGAGGTCAGGGCTTTGTGATGGCCACTCCAATACATTGACTTTGTTGTTCTTAAGCTATTTTGCCACAACTTTGGAAGTATGCTTGGGGTCATTGTCCATTTGGAAGACCCATTTGCAACCAAGCTTTAACTTCCTGACTGATGTCTTGAGATGTTGCTTCAATATATCCACATAATTTTCCTTCCTCATGACGCCATGTATTTTGTGCACCAGTCCCTCCTGCAGCAAAGCAACCCCACAGCATGATGCTGCCACCCCTGTGCTTCACGGTTGGGATGGTGTTCTTTGGCTTGCAAGCCACCCCCTTTTTCCACCAAACATAACGATGGTCATTATGGCCAAACAGTTCTATTTTTGTTTCATCGGACCAGAGGACATTTCTCCAAAAAGTATGATCTTTGTTCTCATGTGCAGTTGCAAACCATAGTTTGGCTTTTCTATGGCGGTTTTGGCGCAATGGCTTCTTTCTTGCTGAGCGGCCTTTCAGGTTATGTCAATATAGGACTCGTTTTACTGTGGATATAGATACTTTTGTACCTGTTTCCTCCAGCATCTTCACAAGGTCCTTTGCTGTTGTTCTGGGATTTAGTGTATGTAAACTTAGTGTATGTAAACTTCTGACCCACTGGAATTGTGATACAGTGAATTATAAGTTAAATAATCTGTCTGTAAACAATTGTTGGAAAAATTACTTGTGTCATGCACAAAGTAAATGTCCTAACCGACTTGCCAAAACTATAGTTTGTTAACAAGAAATTTGTGGAGTGGTTGAAAAACAACTTTTAATGACTCCAACCTAAGTGTATGTAAACTTCCGACTTCAACTGTACATGGCGGAGACTCAATCAAGCTAGTCGTCTTGACTTCTATCTTATGTCATTCTCGTTGGCACCAAATGTTTAAAAAGTGTTGATAGGGGACAGAATGCGGTCAGACTATCATATAGTTGGCATATACATTACTCTTACTGAATTTCCACGTGGGCGAGGATATTGGAAATGTAATCAAAGCCTATAGGATGATAACTTGTTTTTAACTAGGACTGAGGAATTTATAACTGATTTTTTCCGACAAAACACAGCAAATCCCCTTATTGTATGGGACACTTTTAAATGTGCCTTTAGAGGCCATGCAATTCAGAACTCATCTTAAAAACAAAAGAAATGAAGAGTCCATACTAACAAAGTAAATAGAAGGTCTAACAGAACAGATAGATAGCAATAAAAAGTGTAACATAGAGGCTCAGAATAAATTAGAGGAAAAACAAAAATAAATTGAGAAACTTATTCAAGAAAGATCAAGTGTAATATATTATAAAAAATTAAGCAAACTGGATGGAATATGGGGAAAAATTCACCAAATTATTTTTAAATCTTCAACATAGAAATGCTACCAAAAAGAATTTACGGAAACTGGTTACAAATGACGAAGTCACCCATGATTCACCAAATTATATTTTGAAGGAGGAAGCAAAGTAGTTTTAGTTTCAGTTGCCTTAATCTCCTCTAACTGATTTTTTTTCTATTGATAATGTAAAATTAACAGCCATACAGAAAGACTCATGTGAAGGTGAAATTACAGAGCAATTAAAGACTTTAAGTCCGGGAAAACTCCAGTGTTGGATAGCATACCAGTCGAGGTATACCAAACCTTTTTTGATATACTCAGAGGACCGTTATTAGCATGTTTTAACCACTCCTATGTAAATGGTAGATTATCTGACACTCAAGAAGAAGGTCGGATTTCATTATTACTGAAACAGGATAGGCCCCCTTACAAAAAATCTTACCTTATGAAAAATCTGGGAAACAAGGCCTGCTATTCATAGCAGACTTTGAAAAGGCATTTGATAAAGTACGACTGGGGTTTATATATAAATGCCTGGAGCATTTCAATTTTGGAGTATCTCTTATAAAATGGGTTAAAATCATGTATAGTAACCCTAGGTATAAAATAGTAAATAATGGCTATTTCTCCGAAAGTTTTAAACTGTCAAGAGGAGTAAAACAAGGTTGTCCACTATCGGCATATCTATTTATTATGGCCATCGAAATGTTCGCTATTAAAATCAGATCTAACAATAACATCAAGGGATTAGAAATCCAGGGCTTAAAAACAAAGGTGTCATTGTACGCTGATGATTCATGTTTTCTTTTAAATCCACAACTTGAATCCCTCCACAGCCTCATAGAGAATCTAGATACATTTTCTAACCGCTCTGGATTACAACCAAATTATGATAAATGTACTATATTACGTATTGGATCACAAAAAAATACAATCTTTACTTTACCATGTAGTTTACCAATAAAATGGTCTGATGGTGATGTGGATATACTCGGAATACATATCCCAAATGAAATAAATGATCTCACTCCAATAAATCTTTATAGAAAGTTAGCAAAAATAGATAAGATCTTGCTACCATGGAAAGGTGAATACCTGTCTATTTGTGGAAAAATCACCCTGATTAACTCTTTAGTATTATCCCAGTTTACGGATTTGCTTATGGTCTTGCCTACGCCTAGCGAACAGTTTTTTTAATTATATGAGAAAAAAAGATTACATTTTATTTGGAACGGCAAGCCAGACCAAAACAATATTAAATGTGTAGCTTGTTTTTGGTCACAGGTCCAGGAATGGCTGAAGGATTGCAATATTTACCTGGAGCTAACCCTGCAGATACAGTAGCCCTACTGGGTGATCTGAAAAGTCATAGTCAATCGATCAATAATATAATAATACTTTTAGCAAAAAAATAAATTTCAATTTACAATCTGTAGGAACAATGAGAATAGAAGGGTTCAGAACTTTTGTGAAACATCACAGTGCAGTTGAAAAGCATATGGCAAATAGAAATCCAATATGGATGGTGTTAAGAGATAGATGGGAGGTGTTGAATGGAGCTGAAGGATGGGACTAATAACAACTAACAACAACTAATAACAACAAGATAACTAATGTAAAGCATACTGTGTCCATAATAAGTATATAGGTTATAAGTTGAGAGCTTTTGTGAAAGAGCACAGTTAGAAATATATGGCATATAGAAGCAAACCGGATGGACATCATGAAAATGATCGGAGAGGTTGAGGAAGTTCAGGAGTAAAAACAAACAAAATATAATTATTGTAAAATTGACTGTGTCCATAAAATTTGTATAGTATGTATAAGCTGGAAGTAGAGGCCTAATATGTATGTATATGTATTTATATGTATGTATGTATATATGTGTGTGTGTGTGTGTGTGTGTGTGTGTGTGTGTGTGTGTGTGTATATTTGCGAGAGAAAAAAAACATGGAGGATTGGAAGTGATGCAGACAATTACTACGATGGAAGTTACAATCTATCTGCAATATTAAAGCTGATCTAACCCCCCCCCCTTCCAAAAATAAATAAATAAATAAAGATGATTTAGTCCACAAACTGAAGTTTACTGATGCTATTTTATATACACATTTCATTGTACATGAATGCTTATTCAGCCTATGCCGGTATAGTATTGGGAGCCATATAAAAATGTTACTACATGTAGTTCTAAGTTACACCACACGGAGGCACTCTAACCTTGTACTGTACAGTAAATGTCTCAGTCGGTCCCTCTCATTGTGCAATGCAGTAGTCTGCAGTAGGCTAATGCTTCGAACACACTGACTGTGTTGTTGCATTTTGGTACACAAGAAGTACATTTATTTCCAATGGAACGCTGCGTTTGCCTTGCAGCATTCCGTTGCAGAGGCAGTTGCAGTGCGTTCTGTGTGGTGCATACGTTGGATTTATCGAACGTATGCGTCAAACTGTATGCGTAAACAAGTTGACAGAAATGGTAGCAGAAGGTGAATGTTGAACTTTTGTTGCACACATATCTAGATGATGCTGCATACTATTTTGCGCAATGAGGCAGTCGTGTGTTCAAAGCGTAAGTCTGCTCTTCTCAGCAGGTCCCATCTGGGGTCAATCCCACTGCTAGTGTAGAACAAATTGGCCATTTATAAAACAAAGAAAAACTATATTTCAGTTCAAATTTAATAAAATCTCTAGAATCCACTCTTTTCATGCTAAGGTTTGACAGAAACCTCCTCTTTGTCTGTGTTCTCAGATGGGGAAGTCTATGATGCTTACGTTGTCTACCAGATGGATGGTGTAGACAAAGGCATGGAGGAGAAAGTGTGTCAATTTGTGAGCAGCATTCTGCCCACTGTCCTGGAGCAGAAGTGTGGCTTCAGACTCTTCATCAACGGCAGAGACGACTTACATGGAATAGGTTGGTTCATTTAGACAGTACCCTGCCCTTTAAGAGGAACATTTAGAAGTAATAAACAGTACTTAAGTAAAACATTAGCTTCTCCCGCTCTTCTGTTGTGTCCCCAGACTGCTTGGAGCTAGTGGAGGCCTGCATGTGGCTAAACAGGAGGCTGATGGTCATCCTGACCAAAGTTCCCTCAAAAATATGTAGGCACTGAGCAAATTTCAGGTCTGCTGAGCGCAAACTTGAACTTTGTGAAAATGTTGTGCAACTTCCAGTGTGCGTTTATTGTGAACACTGAGGCTGAACCCGCTTTAAGTTACAGTTTGAGACAGTGGTCAAGTAGGCTACTGTGGCTATTTGATCATTATGTAGGCCTACCAGAGTGGCCTACCATCAAAAACAATGGAGAAAATACATCCCATAACATTTTAACATGGAAATAGCTGTTCTATCATTCAGCCTACAGTAGCAGCCAATGTGTGGTGTTCAATGTAGGCGTACATTTCATGACACTTTTGAAAATAAACATGCAGGGCTTGACATTAACCTGTTTATCCACGTCCTTCAGACAAGGAGGTGACTGAAAATGTTGTTATGTTGTTTGATGCAAGAAACCACCTTTCAAAATAAAATCCAATATTCTTACCATACTGAGAATCAGACTAATTATGCTACCCTCTACCTATTGGCAACTTAGATTCAAGCCTGTCTCAAAATACAACACTTCCACTTTAAGACAAATATGGCAATGGTCTATTTGCATATAGGCTATACTGTTTTGTTTTGGTATGGTATATTGAAAGTGGCTAATATTGCGTTGATTCAATCACAATTGCCACAGTAAAGGGAAACGTTGATAGTGTTAACAGGGAAAAACCTAGAACAGTGGTCACCAACCTTTTCTGAGTCAAGATCACTTTGAGTCAAAATGCAAGCCGAGATCTACCGCTCAGATTTGTTTTTACATGATTTAAAAAACGTAATCCTATTCAACATTAACAAATTAAAAGCAGTACTGTAGCAATGAGGTTTTTGCAGTAAGCTATAGGCCCAATACTTTATCACCGCATATTGGCTTTGCTTGAATTGCCCTGCCAATGCATTCTTGTTCCGGACATTTTTTTAAATTAGATTTCTGAATTTGAGGTAGTCTATATGATCACACTGGTAATAGATCCATTGTTGTATTACTTGTGAAGCACAGCTGAGTGAGCATACATTTAAATAATTAGCTTTTTATTTTACTGGGCTGATGGTGCCTGCATCTGATGGTCAGTCTCAGCGGAGGGAGAGAGCAGCAGACTGAGTGTCCACCTCTCAACATCCCTCCGCTTTCCCTTTCCTCCACTGACACTGACCAAAAAGGGATACCGTCTTCCAGCTGATGGCGAAACTTGAGTCGCACCCATTATTTCTGCCTCATGCACAAATTAATATTGTTACTCCTATGAACAGAGAAAGTGAAATATTCATAGATATTAAAAATGACCCAAGCTAATAATAACAACAACACAAGCCTATAAATACACTTTCCTACTCATTCATTACTGCTGCAGTGCTTGTTGTAGCGCTGAGTGGAAATAGGAAGAATGCGCATATTATGGCTTATAAAAATGTTGAACACAAAGTGTTGACAGTGCTGAGTAAGAACTTAAACATGTTGTATTTGTTGTATTTGTTTACAGTCTCTCTCTAGTCAGGGTTTTAAACGTTTTGAAATCTCACAGTATCAACTTTGCCATAGCTTAGAGGGAACATTGATCCTGACCCCCAGCTCAAACTCAGGGTCAGGCTCAGGATCGGGAGGTCAAGGGTCAGGGGGCCAGTGGGGCTACTCATCCTCACTAACCCCAGCAGAAGACTATGACTGTCAGGTGGGTCTCCACCAGGCTCTGGTCCACAGTGCAATGAGTGTTCTCCTCATCCAGCTGGGGGATATGGGGGAGGGGGACTACACACACCTGCTCCCCTGCCTGCAGCACCTATTCCACAAGAGTGCCCCTTTAAGGTGGCAGAAGGGAAGGCGGGGGTCGACGCTGCCCAACTCGAGCTTCTGGAATAGGGTACGTTACATGATGCCACTCGACGAGTATTGACAACCCAGTTAATATGACTCTTCTATGAGAGCAATCAGAAGGTCTGAGGACTTGAAGGGCGGTTGGAGGTCTGGGATTCTGTTATAGAAGAGAACATGCCAAGTTATCTCTAAAAACTCCTTATATCAATGCTGTGTAGAGATGTGTCAGCTGCCATAATGACAAATTGACTGTAGAATAGGCTCTAAAAAGGTATCATAGGCTCTGAAAGTTCATTTACGACCTCTGAAAAACTTGCCTTTCCATTTACATAAGAAAAGGTGTTGACTATTATAAAAAGAAAATGAAGACTAGATAGTCTACTGTATGTATGTTGCTTTTGAGTTTGTAAAGAGCTGCCTGTCATTTACTCACGCCATGGAAAAAAGAGATTATATTATGTTTCTGTCAACCTGTGTGGATGGTTTGGTTAGTTGCTGTACTGAACCAGAGCCATCTAGACAAGATATGGCTCTGTCTCGACCCATGTGAGGCATCCGAGTTATTTGCGTTCATTTATGGATAGCCTGTCGGATAAATAGCATATTTAGTTGGGAAATAGAAATGTTCCAAGTGAATTTGACTTAGTGTATTCGGAAAGTATTCAGACCCCTTCACTTTTTACACATTTTGTTACATTACAGCCTTATTCTAAAATGGATTAAATAAATAGAAATCCTCAACAATTTACTCACAATACCCCATAATGACAAAAGTGAAAACAGGTTTTTAGATATTTTTGCAAATTTGTTAAAAATAAAAACAGAAATAGCTTATTTACATAAGTATTCAGCCCCTTTTCTATGAGACTCGAAATTGAGCTCAGGTGCATCCTGTTTCCATTGATCATCCTTGAGCTGTTTCTACAACTTGATTGGAGTCCACCTGTGGTAAATTCAATTGATTGGACATGATTTGAAAAGGCACACACCTGTCTATATAAGGTCCCACAGTTGACAGTGCATGTCAGAGCAAAAACCAAGCCATGAGGTCGAAGGAATTGTCCGTAGAGCTCAGAGACAGGATTGTGTTGAGGTACAGATCTGGGGAAGGGTACCAAAAATATTCTGCAGCATTGAAGGTCCCCAAGAACACAGTGGCCTCCATCATTCTTAAATGGAAGAAGTTTGGAACCACCAAAGCTCTTCCTAGAGCTGACCACCCGGCCAAACTGAGCAATCAGAGGGGAAGGGCCTTGGTCAGGGAGGTGACCAAGAACCCGATGGTCACTCTGACAGAGTTCCAGAGTTCCTCTGTGGAGATGGGAGAATCTTCCAGAAGGACAACCATCCCTTCAGCACTCCACCAATCAGGCCTTTATGGTAGAGTGGCCAGACGGAAGCCACTCCTCAGTAAAAGGCACATGACAGCCCACTTCGAGTTTGCCAAAAGACACCTAAAGGAGAAACAAGATTCTCTGGTCTGATGAAACCAAGATTTTACTATTTGGCCTGAATGCCAAGCGTCACGTCTGGAGGAAACCTGCCACCATCCCTACGGTGAAGCATGGCGGTGGCAGCATCATGCTGTGGGGATGTTTTTCAGCGGCAGGGACTGGGAGACTAGTCAGGATCAAGGGAAAGATGAACGGAGCAAAGTACAGAGAGATCCTTGATGAAAACCTGCTCCAGAGCGCTCAGGGCCTCAGACTGGGGCAAAGGTTCATCTTCCAACAGGACAATGACCCTAAGCACACAGCCAAGACAACACAGGAGGGGCTTCAGGACAAGTCTCTGAATGTCCTTGAGTGGCCCAGCCAGAGCCCGGACTTGAACCCGATCGAACATCTCTGGAGAGACTTGAAAATAGCTGTGCAGCAACACTCTCCATCCAACCTGACGGAGCTTGAGAGGATCTGCAGGGAAGAGTGGGGGGGAAAAAACAAATACAGGTGTGCCAAGCTTGTAGCGTCATACCCAAGAAGACTCAAGGCTGTAATCGCTGCCAAAGGTGCTTCAACAAAGTACAGAGTAAAGGGTCTGAATACTTATGTAAATGTGATATTTTCATTTTTTTTTTTTATACATTTGCAAACATTTCTAAAAAACTGTTTTTGCTTTGTCATTAGGAGGTATTGTGTGTAGATTGATGAGGGGGAAAAAACTATTTAATCAATTTTAGAATAAGGCTGTAACGCAATAAAATGTGGAAAAAGTCAAGGGGTCTGAATACTTTCCAAATGCACTGTATCTGATGTCCTGAAGATATGAAAGCCACATAATAAACTCGATGGGGAAAATGCAAGGACTATAAGTCTGGGCAGTCAGCATTACAGATGCCAGGTAGGCTAATTACGAAAGTGATTACCGCTGCCACAGAACATATCAATCAACATGATGAGTATGATCGATTAATGTTTGCTTCCCGTTTAACATTATTATTATTCTGCTCTTGCAACTCATTATGTTCCTAGTTGTGGAACACTAGCTAAAGAACACTGAAAATGTGTGTGTGTGTGTGTGTGTGTTTAAGAGCAGATGGTAATTATTACCGATGAGATCACTGAATGCAAGTAGCCACTTGGACTGACTGCTTGTTTGACCAGGTCCCCTATAATGGAGATTCCTTGTAAAATGAAATTTAAAAAAAGGAAAAATCTAACCAAAATGCTAAAACCCTTTTTCTTTCAAACCTTTTTGTCATTTGTAGTGTTTTACCACAAAAAAATATATAATTCATCAATTGTGTGTGAGGCTGCAAACTGCAAAGTGTTATTGTATTCAACTCATTGATTGATGACTGTTTTTTTAGATGGTTGTGTGCATTACGGGCAGTTTTGGATCGTTGAATCACAGCCAAAATCTGCTGAGGATTTCTGTTGAAAGATGTCGTCATCCAAACGTTCTATCCAAGTAGCATAAGTCTGGAACAGTTGTTTTATATCATCTCCACTCTCTCATCACCAACAACTTCTGCTTGAAAGATATCCCTTTCTCAGTCATCATGTAGCTCAGCTGGTAGAGCACGGCGCTTGTAACGCCAAGGTAGTGGGTTCGATCCCCGGGACCACCCATACACAAAAAGAATAATGTATGCACGCATGACTGTAAGTCGCTTTGGATAAAAGCGTCTACTAAATGGCATATTATTATTATTAAACATACTTGTGTATGTCTATGGGGGAGTGGGGGGGGCTGTGGTAGTGATGGTGGTGATGTTTGGCCTAACAGCTGGCACAAGGCCATATGGGACCTGCTCCCCGGCTTTGTTGCCCTCTGGCCCTGGTGACATGGCACTCGTCCTGCTGTCCCACCACCCACACCCCTTTCTCTGGACCCCTTGAACCCAACAACCTCCTGTCCGAACCCCACCCTTTCAGGGGCTAGGCCAGCGGGGGACGATCCATCACGACTTAATCAGAGAACACCAAAAACAGACACCAGATGCAAAATGAATGACCACTATATAGATACATGGATAGCCCAGGCAGGAATCAGTGACCGTTGTGATACACCATGTAGTCACTACCACTGCTAGGGATAGTTAAGGTCTGTCCACAACAGCCTATTTGAATGCACTGTGTTGATAGAGAAAGCATATTGATAGTGGTTGAAGTCAATTTATGGGAATAGTGTGGTGGTGGCAAAATTGACCTTGTCTCTGTGTCATATACCATTGTGGTGACGGCAGCAGCACCATAGAAATGACTGCTGAGGTCTGTGTAGGACTTGTCCTGCCAGAGTCTCTGTTGAGGAGTGGGCTATACACTGAGATTCCTATTGTGCTAGTCTGGCTGCCACAGTGTTTCCTGGATGATAATGAAAGTGTTGGTAAGTCAGACCAATGCATCGCAGTGAAGTCTTTCCTCAGGGTTTGTATGGGGAGGAATCCACTCCATCACTGTTACCCAACAGCTCTGAGTGAACAGCAGGTGGTGAGGGTGTGTGTGGGAAGGTGGGGGGGGGTTATAGAGGACCTCGGGGGTACAAAGGACTGACTGGCCTTAGGATCACTTAAAGGCAATGTGCACACATGCATACACACGCGCACACACACCCACCTCCCAAACACAATACTAACAGCCTTCACACATGCTCCCCCCTATGGAGAGTATGGCAAGCCTGAGGAATCTAACAGGGCCACATGCTGTGTGTGTGTGTGTGTGTGTGTGTGTGTGTGTGTGTGTGTGTGTTTCTGTGTGTGTGTGTGTGTGTGTGTGTGTGTGTTTCTGTGTGTGTGTGTTTGTGTGTGTGTTTCTGTGTATGTGTGTGTGTGTGTGTGTGTGTGTGTGTGTGTGTGTGTGTGTGTGTGTGTGTGTGTGTGTGTGTGTGTGTGTGTGTGTGTGTGTGCAAGAAAGTGTGTGCATGTGTGCGGGTGAGTTGACCTATAAGGACAGAACATCAGCTGGCCTCCTGGGCTGCCTCTTCCCCTTTAGAGGCTTGGGCATCCTAGTGCAGTCCGAGTATCCTCGGGCTGAAGTAATCCCCTATGCCTGAAAAGGTGTTGACACAGTGGGGTTGAAGAGGAGGCACTGCCTGGCCATAGGAACTATTCTGTTCAGGCGGTCTTCTGGTCAATAGGATTAGGAACTCTATCCCTTTTTCCCGCCCATCCCCCCTCTGTCCACTCCCTTCCTTCTTTTTTCCTCTGACATGTATTTTGTCTATCATTGTCTGCCTGCTATTTTTCCATCTTTTAGTATCTCTTTCTCTGTCACTTTCTTGTGCCTTGTCTTTCATTTAAGTCAGCATTGATGGGATGGAGTATCTCTCTCTCTCTTTTTCTCTACAGTAGTTTCTGTTTCAAGAAGGGGCTCAGCCTAATCGGTTATGGCGCTTTATCCCTCTCTCTTTCTTTACAGGGAAAAAAAAAGGAAGGGAGTGGACATAGGGGGGATGGGTGGGAAAAAGGGATAGAGTTCCTAATCCTATTGACCAAAATACTTCCTGAACAGAAGAGTTCCTATTTCTACTGAAGTAGCAGCACAGCAGCCCATTATTATTTTCAAAATTCTTCAAGCTCTGTCAAATTGGTTGTTGATAATTGCTAGACAACCATTTTCAAGTCTTGTCATATATTTTAAAGCAGATTTAAGTCAAAACTGTAACTCGGCCACTCAGGAACATTCACTGTCCTCTTCATAAGGAACTCCAGTGTAGATTTGGCCTTGTGTTTAAGGTTATTGTCCTGCTGAAAGGTGGATTCATCTCCCAGTGTCTGGTGGAAAGCAGACTGAACCAGGTTTTCTTCTAGGATTTGCCTGTGCTTAGCTTCATTCTGTTTCTTTTTTATCCTGAAAAACTCCCCAGTCCTTAACGATTACAAGCATAGCCATAAATGAAGTCTCCAGAGTGGCGCAGTGCTAACTGTGCCACTAGAGATCCTGGTTCGAATCCAGGCTCTGTCGCCACCGGCCGCGACCGGGCGGCGCACAATTGGCCCAGCGTCGTCCAGGGTAGGGGAGGGAATGGCCGGCAGGGATGTAGCTCAGTTGATAGAGCATGGCGTTTGCAACGCCAGGGTTGTGGGTTCGATTCCCACGGGGGGCCAGTATAAAAAAAATATGTATTCACTAACTGTAAGTTGCTCTGGATAAGAGCGTCTGCTAAATGAGTAAAATGTAATGATGCAGCCACCACTATTCTTGAGTGGTACTCAGAAATGTGCTGTATTGGATTTGACCCAAACATAACACTTTGTAGTTACTCCACAATACTAACCTTATTGACAGAGTGAAAAGAAGGAAGCCTGTACAGAATAAAAAATATTCCAAAACATGCTTCCTGTTTGTAACAAGGCACTAAAGTAATACCACAAAAAATGTAGCAAAGCAATTTACTTTTTTTTCTGAATACAATGGGGTTGAGACGTCCTCAGCCATTAAACTCTGTAACTGTTTTAAAGTCACCATTGGCCTCATGAAATCATGTGGCGGTTCCCTTCCTCTCCAGCAACTGAGTTAGGAAGGAAGTCTGTATCTTTGTGGTGACTGGGTATAATTAATAACTTCACCATGCTCAAAGGCATACTTATCGACTCAAGACATTTCAGCTTAACATTTTTAATTCATTTGTAAACATTTTGGAAAACATAATTCCACTTTGACATTATGGGGTAATGTGTGTAGGCCAGTAACAAAAAATCTTTAGGCTGTAAAGCAACAAAAAAGTCAAGGGGTGTGAATACTTTCTGAAGGCACTGTATGTAACAACATCTTCAAGAGACCCACACATCTTTATTAACAAATCCCTTTGAAAAGGGCTTATATGGTATCGATATGAGTCAGAAACAGTTATTTTAACGTCAAAATTGATTACAAAGAGTAAATAAGATCATTTTGGTCATAAAGTTAGTCTCATCTAAAACGGAGTTTGGAACATCTGTGCGTTACAAACATCATTAAGGAATCGGTCAGGAAACAAACCTTCAAGAGTGAAATCTCGTTTTTCTAATGAGCAACAGAAAAACACGTGACAATCGGCGTATTCAGTGGCTCTTTAAGGATAGAATTCAAACTAAGTGAGGCAAGCAGGTTGCATTCGTTCCCTTCAGGCCGAGATAAGCCTGATGAGGAGGGGAGGGGAGGGTAGAGGGTAGAGGGGAGAGGCAGGGCAGGGCAGTGGTGTGTTCTTGTGTAAACAGACTAGAGCAGGGTTTGAAAGGTGCAGGGCCAGGCAGGCAGGCAGAGAGGAGGAGGACACCTGTTTATATTGGCCTTATCAGCAGATGGTCTTCAGTTCACGGCCCCCCAGGGGAAAGAAGTTAGCTGAGCCTCATTTAGGAAGTCACCCACACACCGCTCAGCAACGCAAGTCAAACGGTTCTGGATACCTCGCCCTCCTACGTGCTTACACACACATATGGACCCACATAGGCATGCATGTACTGTACGGAGGCACACACACTCATATAAGCGACTGCAAACCCATATTTTTCTTATGATATTCAGCCTACAACTCACCTTGTGCTCCAAAAACACTATTTCACCTCCATAAAGACCCATCACACATTCACGATTTGACCCACTCAGCTCCTAGCTACCCTATCACCCCAAACCTGTTATTACCTACAGTTACAAAAGCCCAAGCCTTCCCCCCAGCATACCACACATATACAACAGAATGTCATGAAATATGCTTCCTTCATGTGCTTTTCGCAAGTGGAAAACTTTCCAGTCATAAGTCTGACATGACTGTGTTCAAGTGCTTTTGATGTCGGAACAATTCTTCAACCAATACAATTTAAAATAACTAGCTAGACAAGCTAGCATAAGGTTGCTAATAATTAAGTTAGCTAGCTTGCTTAACATTGACAATATGGGGGCATTTCCATGTAAATGGACACCAGACTAATATGGACGTTGAAAAGTAATTGAAATTTGGTCAGTTCGCCCTGGCCTTGATTTCAACGTCCACAGATGTCGTTTTTTGGTACGATCCAGACTAGCTTTAATTTCAACTTCCACAGATGTTGATTTTTGGTTCTGTCCGGACAGGCCTTGATTTGGCCCAAACATACACGTCCATGATTGGTTCAGATTTGGTCCAGTCCAGACCAGACTATGATTCACAAGTTTGGAGAGCAAAGTACAGTACAGTACATTAGAGTACAGTACAGTACAGTACAGTACAGTACAGTACAGTACAGTACAGTACAGTACAGTACAGTACAGTAAAGTTTAAAAACAGTTGAGTCAAGTATTGTTCAGTACAGTACAAAGTACAGTAGAGTAGACTAGAGTTCAGTACAGTACATAGTAGACCACACTAGAGTTGAGTACACTATAATGTACTGTATTGTACCATACTGTACTGAACTATACTCTACTTTACTGTACTCTATTTTACTGTACTGAACTATACTCTACTGTACTGTACTGTACTGAACTCTACTCTGCTGTGCTGTACTCTACGGAGCTCTAATGTGCTGTACTTGGATGTCCAAACTTGTGAAACATAGACGTCTATGATTGGTTCAGATTTGGTCTGGTTCGGACCAAACAATTGTTTGTGGGTTGAGCTCATTAATCCTTAAAAGTCTGTTGAGATATGACTTATTTTGCATTGACTGCGTCTCAATCCACCGCATCCACCTATGTCGGCCTTCCGCATCTGTGGTGGAAGGTGGCCGAGCTACAGCAGTGTTTCAGACCATGAGACATCACGAAAATCAGTGTTCTCACGAAAATGTCTGTAGTGTCCAAACGGTTTGGCCTAGAAACTATTATGACCACTCTACTGAAAGGGGAGACTCTCCGTTTTTCTCTACGATCCCCACAAGTGTCAGGAGACTCGTCTGAAGGTAACCCATACAAACGAATGGAAGTATGGAGGTCGTTTTGTGCCCAAAGAAATAAGGGGTTAAATATGTGTCTAAAAAACCTAAATATTTCCTGAGCTTTCTTATATCTCCTAGATATAGGACAGACACTTCAAACCCTTATTCCTTATGATTAATTTTTTGCCTGTCTTTTTTTGCCATTTATGAATGTCTTATTCAATGCGTTTCTATGGGCTATAGTAGTAAAGGCCAAATTCAATATTTTATCAAATATTTTTTGTATATATATTGTTTTATACCTAAAAAGTTCAGAAAATTCAAAATCAAATAGCTAAATAATCCATGGTATGACCATCTTAAAATAATTCCTTATGTTATCTTAGTAAAAGACTAAAGTAAAAGACTCTAAATCGAAACTTAAGAACGGAAAGCATAGAAATAGCGCACATAGAACATATCTACCACTTCATAGACTTGCTTTCAATGAGAATAACAGATCTATAACTCACATTTCTATGTGAAATTGGTCGGGTCGCCCAAAAAGTTAAATATTGCAGCTTTAAAATAGTAGCCAGTGTTTAAAATAATACCCAAATATGCAAAGGAGGATATTGCATATTTCTACCTTTGTGTACCTATTTAGGATACAGTGAGGGAAAAAAGTATTTGATCCCCTGCTGATTTTGTACGTTTGCCCACTGACAAAGAAATTATCAGTCTATAATTTTAATGGTAGGTTTATTTGAACAGTGAGAGACAGAATAACAACAAAAAAATCCAGAAAAACGCATGTCAAAAATGTTATAAATTGATTTGCATTTTAATGAGGGAAATAAGTATTTGACCCCTCTGCAAAACATGACTTAGTACTTGGTGGCAAAACCTTTGTTGGCAATCACAGAGGTCAGACGTTTCTTGTAGTTGGCCACCAGGTTTGCACACATCTCAGGAGGGATTTTGTCCCACTCCTCTTTGCAGATCTTCTCCAAGTCATTAAGGTTTCGAGCCTGACGTTTGGGAACTCGAACCTTCAGCTCCCTCCACATATTTTCTATGGGATTAAGGTCTGGAGACTGGCTAGGCCACTCCAGGACCTTAATGTGCTTCTTCTTGAGCCACTCCTTTGTTGCCTTTGCCGTGTGTTTTGGGTCATTGTCATGCTGGAATACCCATCCACGACCCATTTTCATTGCCCTGACGGGCCTGTATATGTGCTTTCTTGAGCAGGGGGACCTTGCGGGCGCTGCAGGATTTCAGTCCTTCACAGCGTAGTGTGTTACCAATTGTTTTCTTGGTGACTATGGTCCCAGCTGCCTTGAGATCATTGACTAGATCCTCCCGTGTAGTTCTGGGATGATTCCTCACCGTTCTCATGATCATTGCAACTCCACGAGGTGAGAGCTTGCATGGAGACCCAGGCCGAGGGAGATTGACAGTTATTTTGTGTTTCTTCCATTTTCGAATAATCGCACCAACTGTTGTCACCTTCTCACCAAGCTGCTTGGCGATGGACTTGTAGCCCATTCCAACCTTGTGTAGGTCTACAATCTTGTCCCTGACATCCTTGGAGAGCTCTTTGGTCTTGGCCATGGTGGAGAGTTTGGAATCTGATTGATTGATTGCTTCTGTGGACCGATGTCTTTTATACAGGTAACAAGCTGAGATTAGGAGCACTCCCTTTAAGAGTGTGCTCCTAATCTCAGCTCGTTACCTGTATAATAGACAGCTGACAGCCAGAAATCTTTCTGATTGAGAGGGGGTCAAATACCTATTTCCCTCATTAAAATGCAAATGAATTTATAACATTTTTGACATCTGTTTTTCTGGATTTTGTTGTTGTTATTCTGTCTCTCACTGTTCAAATAAACCTACCATTAAAATTATAGACTGATCATTTCTTTGTCAGTGGGCAAACGCACAAAATCAGCAGGGGATCCAATACTTTTTTCCCTCACTGTACATCACCATGAAGAGAATTACATTCATATCCATAATTCTGCATTTCTGTGTAGTACAGATCAGGGACCCATGATGTCATTCTGTTACCATCTCTCTTACTGGGTGTTCATCCACTTCACTTACTGTAGTTCAATAACCAAAATAGCTTTTTTCAAACTCAATGTGTCATCAAATCTGACACCCCATTCTTTCTGCAGAAATCTTTTAATCTTCTTAGCAGATCGTTAAGAGATTTTGAAAAACATGTTCACATAAAAACTAAGGGAGATTTTACCAAATTCTGTTACCAAACTTTATATCTGCAGAGTTCTTCCAGTAAACGTGCTTTGTAAAACGTTCTGTTTAAATAGTTAAAAGTAGTCCTTGTGCATAGAGTTGTATGGTTTTGTTAAACTTTGAAATCAATGGTTTTAGTTTATCCTACTTTTTAAAGTGAAAAATCTTAGTCTCAGCACTATTCCTTTTACCGTGGAATTGCCCATGGTCAAAGTACTTGGAAATGTACGTTTCCCACTTGTAATAACGAGTCGGGGTGTCGTTCAAGCTAAACTTCTGAGTCGGAAACTCGTGTTTTCGATAATTCCGATAGCATGTGAAGGCACCTTAGCAACAGATCTCAACAGGACTTGAGACAGATACACATCACTGGTTTCAGTGCATTTCACTTAGTCAACACTTCTCTTTTTGTAGGAAAATGTAATAAAAACTTGTTGCAGCACTATAAGATACATTTTGTGAGAATGTTTATTGTTGTGCTCCTCTGTAGCTCAATTGGTAGAGCATGGCGCTTGTAACGCCAGGGTAGTGGGTTCGATCCCCGGGACCACCCATACGTAAAAATTTATGCACACATGACTGTAAGTTGCTTTGGATAAAAGCGTCTGCTAAATGGCATATTATTATTTTACAATATGGGTGTTTGCTTTTTCTGTGTTGTATTTATAGCAGAGAATGAATCCAATATGTACATCTCTGTATTGTTTGTTAATGAGTTGTGGAGATTTGGGTTTGTATTTGAGCCTGGGAGATATTTGGGATTTCTGTGTTATATGCAAATTAGCGCTCAGCGATTGGTGCTTTTTGATTTCGGTTTCAATATTCCTTTTTTTTACATTAAATGCACTATGCATTATGGTGTTGAATGCTGTAACAACACAGAGTAAAACAATTAATAAAAGTACCATTATGGTGACTGCTGATCACTTATTAACCATCAGTTATAGAGCCCCACAATGGAGGTGTCATAATACCCATAAAACCTAGCAGTCAAACAGGGAAATGGTTCCAATCGTTTTTCCACCATTCATTTTTCCCATAGGGGATTTTAGAAACACTTAAAATATGGGCTGTGTTTTATGTAGGCTAACCCTTGCATGACGTTTTGATAACCATGTAAATCTCTTTCGGACGAGGTGATTTTTATCAATATATTCGGCTCTATTTACTCTCAGATTCGAAAATGCTAATTAGCATCAAAGTAGACATCATGCAAGACAAATCCATGCAAGCTCCTGCATGCCATCTCTGGCGGCAGGTAGCTTAGTGGTTAAGAGCGTTGTGCCAGTAACCAAAAGGTCGCTGGTTCTAATCCCCGAGTCAACTAGGTGAAAAATCTGTCGATGTGCCCTTGAGCGAGGCACTTAACCCTAATTGCTCCTGTAAGTCGCTCTGGATAAGAGCGTCTGCTAAATGACTAAAATGTAAAAATCTCTAGCTGACACCTTTGCTAACAGGTATTGTGTCCATTTAAAACTGGCCCAAGATAGTTCACAGAATTGTCTATTTTAAGAAATTTAACCAATTTATTCATTACTACATTTAGCTAACATTAGATAGTTCATGCAGAGATTCTTACCTTTGCCTCAATTCAGGAGTCTTGTCCAGATCATCATGGCATTAGTTCTTTATGATAGCCACATTAGCAGCTAATTAACATTTCATTTGTTGGGGGTAAATACAAGCAAATATATTGATAAAAGTCACTTTGTCCAAGAGAAATTTACACGGTTATCAAAGCGTCACGCCAGGTTAAGCCTACACGAAACACAGCCCTTATTTTAGTGTTTCCAAAATCCACTATGGGAAAAATGAATGGTGGAAAACTGATTGGAACCATTTCCCTGTTTGATTGCTAAGTTTCATGGGAATTATGACTCATACTATGGTACTTTTTCACATGACTTTATAAAATATTTCAGTTGTGTATATTACATTTGTTTTATTTGATGACTTTATTATTTAATTTCAAGTCATCTCATCTCTATATGAAATCAAATCAAATGTTATTTGTCACATGCACTGAATACAACAGGTGAAATGCTTACTTACAAGCCCTTAACCAACAATGCACTTTTAAGAAAAATAAATGTTAGGTAAAAAATAGATAAGTAAAAAATAATTAAAGAGCAGCAGTAAAATAACTGTAGCGAGGCTATATACAGGAGGTACCGGTACAGAGTCAATGTGCGGGGGCACAGGTTAGTTGAGGTAATTGAGGTCATATGTACAGTACCAGTCAAAAGTTTGGAGACACCTACTCATTCCAGGGTTTTTCTTTATTTTTACTATTATCTACATTATAGAATAATAGTGAAGACATCAAAACTATGAAATAACACATATGGAATCATGTAGTAACCAAATAACTGTTAAACAAATCAAAATGTATTTTATATTTGAGATTCTTCAAAGTAGCCACCCTTTGCCTTGATGACAGCTTTGCACACTCTTGGCATTCTCTCAATCAGCTTCATGAGGTAGTGACCTGGAATGCATTTCAATTAACAGGTGTGCCTTGTTAATTTGTGGAATTTCTTTCCTTCTTAATGCGTTTGAACCAATCAGTTGTGTTGTGACAAGGTAGTGGGGTATACAGAAGATAGCCCTATGTGGTAAAAGACCAAGTTCATATTATGGCAGGAACAGCTCAAATACGCAAAGAGAAATGACAGTCCATCATTACTTTAAGACATGAAGGTCAGTCAATACGGAAAATTCCAAAAACTTTGAAAGTTTCTTCAAGTGCAGTCGCAAACGCAAAAACCATCAAGCGCTATGATGAAACTGGCTCTCATGAGGACCGCCATAGGAAAGGAAGACCCAGAGTTACCTCTGCTGCAGAGGATAAGTTCATTAGTTACCAGCCTCAGAAATTGCAGCCCAAATAAATGCTTCACATAGTTCAAGTAACAGACACATCTCAACATCAACTGTTCAGAGGAGACTGCGTGAATCAGGCCTTCATGGTCGAATTGCTGCAAAGAAACCACTACTAAAGGACACCAATAAGAAGAAGAGACTTGCTTGGGCCAAGAACCACGCGCAATGGACGTTAGACTGGTGGAAATCTGTCCTTTGGTCTGATGAGTCCAAATGTGAGATTTTTAGTTCCAACCGCCGTGTCTTTGTGAGACGCAGAGTAGGTGAACGGATGATCTCCTCATGTGTAGTTCCCACCGTGAAGCATGGAGGAGGAGGTGTGATGGTGTGGGGGTCCTTTGCTGGTGACACTGTCTGTGATTTATTTAGAATATAAGGCACACTTAACCAGCATGGTTCCCACAGCATTTTGCAGCGACACGCCATCCCATCTGGTTTACGCTTAGTGGGACTATCATTTGTATTTCAACAGGACAATGACCCAACACACCTCCAGGCTGTGTAAGGGCTATTTGACCAACAAGGAGAGTGATGGAGTGCTGCATCAGATGAACTGGCCTCCACAATCCCCCGACCTCAACCCAATTGAGATGGTTTGGGATGAGTTGGACCACAGAGTGAAGGAAAAGCAGCCAACAAATGCTCAGCATATGTGGGAACTCCTTCAAGCCTGTTGGAAAAGCATTCCAGGTGAAGCTGGTAGAGAGAATGCCAAGAGTGTGCAAAGCTGTCATCAACGCAAAGGGTGGCTACTTTGAAGAATCTCAAATATAAAATATATTTTGATTTGTTTAACACTTTTTTGGTTACTACATGATTCCATATGTGTTATTTCATAGTTTTGATGTCTTCACTATTATTCTACAATGTAGTTAAAGGTAAAAATTAAGAAAAACCCTTGAATGAGTAGGTGTGTCCATACTTTTGACTGGTACTGTACATGTAGGTAGAGTTAAAGTGACTATGCATAGATAATAAACAGAGATTAGCAGCAGCATAAAAGAGGGGGTTTGGGGAACAATGTAAATAGTCTGGGTAGCCATTTGAATAGCTGTTCAGGAGTCTTTTGACTTGGGGGTAGGAGCTGTTAAGAGCTGCTTCTTATGCTGTCTGACAAAATCACTATTTTAGTAGTTCTTCAAAGTAGATAAGGCATACTTTTCTGACTGCTGAGTACCAACTATCAATCACTTAGATCAGGGATGGGCAACTCCAGTCATCAGGGGCCTGATTGGTGTCACACTTTTGCCCTAGCCCCAGCTAACACCCCTGACTCCAATAATCAACTAATCATGATCTTACATTTTAGTCATTTAGCACACGCTCTTATCCAAAGCGACTTACAGTTAGTGCATCATTTTTTTTGTTTTTTCATACTGGTCCCCCGTGGGAATCGAACCATGCTCTACCAACTGAGCTACACGCAATTAGTTGAATCAGCTGTGCTTGCTAGGAATGGGGAGAAAGTGTGACACCAGTCTGGCCCCTGAGAACTGGAGTTACCCATTCCTGACTTAGATCATGTATTTTCAGGTAGAGATACCTCACAAAGAAACTGCTCTCTTTGTATCCCCTCTTGATCGCGCATTCTTCTCTCTTACGAGACGTAAAAGAAACACAGACCTGACAAGTTTAGCCGCGCAATGGGTTATGGTCATTGCAGTTCATTATCATGTTTTCTGAGCTAAACTATGTAGAACATAGGCCTGTTGGAAACCTTAACTCCCTATTACCTTGCACAGTTCAGGCATATGATCTGATTTATCTCTAGAGAAACTGCAGCGCAATGTGCGCATTGAGCTCACAGAAAAATAAATACGAAATGGAATTCAAATAAAACATTTCCGTTAATCGCTCAGCACTAATGCAAATATATGTTGTAAAAGACATCTGTTATTTGCATTGGAAAGATTACCGCTACTCAGTGGTGGAAAAAGTACCCAATTGTCATACTTGAGTAAAGATACCTTAAAAGAAAACGACTCAAGTAAAAGTGAAAGTCACCCAGTAAAATACTACTTGTGTAAAAGTCTAAAAATATTTAGCTTTAAATATACTTAAGTATCAAAAGTATATGTAATCGCTGAAATATACTTAAGTATCAAAAGTAAAAGTATAAATAATTTCAAATTCCTTCTTTTAAATGTACGGATAGCCAGGGGCACACTTCAACAGTCAGACATAATTTTCAAACGAAGCATTTGTGTTCAGTGAGTCTGCCAGATCAGAGGCAGTAGGGGTGACCAGGGATGTTCTCTTGATAAGTGCGTGAATTAGACCATTTTCCTGTCCTGCTAAGCGTTCAAAACGTAGCGAGTACTTTTGGGCGTCAGGGAAAATGTAAGGAGTAAAAAGTACATTCTTTTATTTAGGAATGTAGTGGATTCAAAGTAAAAGTTGTCAAAAATATAAATATAAAGTATAGTACAGATACCCCAAAACACTACTTAAGTAGTACTTTAAAGTATTTTTACTTAAGTACTTTACACCACTGCCGCTACTAATGTTTCTGGTTGGCAGCCAACAGTGGTAATGACAGGTGATAATGGAGAGGTAAGGATATAATGTCACCCTGGCTCTCAGGGAAAGAGAGATGCCAACCCCAGTTGCCTCACACTGAGTCTTTGTCACTGACAACCTCAAATTCCCAAAGTAAAACTCCCGTCCGATTCCTTTGAAAAGAGCGCACCATTTTGTCGAAGTGTGTCCAAACAATGAGGATTTTTGCCCCGGCCCTCACCCCCTCTTTCTCTCTCCTTTCCTCCCTCCCTCTCCCTCTCTCTCTCTCTCTCTCTCTCTCTCTCTCCCTCCCTCTCTGGACCTCTAATTACTCTGAAAGCTTTTCAGTGTCTCCCTCCCCAATCCCCTCCTAAACTTCCCCCTCTTTTTTTCCCCTTCTCTCCTCCTCCCCCATTCCGTCTCTTCTAACATCCTTTAAGAACACGCACTACTTTTAACATAATTCAGCTCACTGTCTGCCTGCCCCCCTCCCCCTCCACCCTCCAGGAGACAAAGAGGCCAGGGAGACAGTGGTCCCCAGTGAGCCAGGTGTTCCTCAGGGCAAGGCCGTCGCTCTGTAATGGCTGCAGCCTGGTGCCTCTGCAGCTGCCCGCCGGCCGGGACGCTTTTGTGTGACTCCCATTGTCAGTGCACACCCCTCGTCCATTCATGGCTCGAGCTGGAGGGGAGGAGGGAGGATGGCAGCCACTTGCTTATCTTATTGGCCTTTGGTCTGTGTGTGTGTGTGTGTGTGTGTGTGTGTGTGTGTGCGTGTGCGTGCGTGCGTTGAGGGGGAGGGGGGGGGGGGGGGGGGGGTTAGGGTGGTGTGTGTGAATAAACACTTGCCGGAGGAGTGGTCTTGTGGTCACTGCTGTGCTCTTATTGGTCACTAGGCATACTGTGTGTAATGTGGGAATGGTAGACACTGCAGCTCCATCTGTTCACACTCACATTGTTCAACCCTCCTGCCTTGGGACCAGACTGCAGCACTACCCAACCTAACAGGCATTGTGTTGAGTTTGGACCACTGTGCTACAAGGAATCTTGTTTCACTTCACCTCCCTTTGGATTTTTTGTCACTTTATTTATTCTCTGCTGGATACAGAAAACCTGGATTTTTATGTACCAGTGTCAACACGTCCAAATTTGGAGAAAACTTGACAAAGCTGAGACAGTCCCCCTGGCATGCTGGAACGACCAAAGGTTTTCTGTCAGGAGCATATCTTTAGGAGTTCCTTCTGTCTTTGTGTTGCTGCTTTACTTTTTCCTTGGAGCCTGTGGTAAATATTTTATGCTTTTAATACACTTTTATATAGGCAGTTACATAAGTTAATATTAGAGTTACAGCAGGTGTAAAAACTACATCTGAAATCTCATAGAGTTTTTTTGCAGTAATCCGCTGCAGTTTGGTGCACAATTGTTCATTTTCTCCCTCAAACCTTTTCATACAATTTTCATAATTGATTATGTATGTTTGATGAAGTGTTTTTGTTTTCTGAATTCTTGGTGGTAAAACAAATCTTAAATGTAACTAATGATAGACTCACTAAGCCTCATCCCAGTTTGATGATTTGTTCATTTAATAACTCTATGATATATACATTGATAAGTATAATTGATATACTTATCAAAACAAGTATACTATCAATAAAACTGTAAAGACTTAACCTGCTGATTGTACAAAAGGAAGCTATATGTTTATCTTTGGAGCATAGCAAGCACCAGGGAATCCACACAGACATTTGCATAAAACAGTGTCAGAGTAGACGATACAAGATGGAGTGCGTTGGTGTAGAAGCCTGTCATTTTACCTTTGGGCTAAAGTTACAGTTTAGGATTGGCATAGAATTGTTGAATCCATCTAGTCAAATGCTTTGAGTCATCAGTCTTCATGTTTAATGACAGCGAAAAACAGGTCAGGGATTGCTGCCAATTATGATAAAACTGCACAAGTAATGTTTTAAATTAGGGAACTTACTGTAGTTAAGTGTGACAGGTAATGAAAGTTAATTGGTTGAAGAGGATTGTGACTACAGAGTTGTTTGACACATTTTCACCTGGTTTGGTAACAAAGAAAAATATGTTTTATATTTATAGAAGTTATAGAATTTTACTTTCACATACAGTAGTCTATGATGCAGTGGATATTTTGGGAACTCATTGTAAAATGTAACCAACTTGGGGGGAAATTAGACAAGGAAAGGAAATATGTTCAAGTTACGTTGTGAGTGTAGTTCTACAGTATCAGTGTATTGTGCATATGAAACACAGAAAGAGAGAGAATGGGGAGCAAGTCAGAATATAAAGTGACTGAGTGACTGAGCATATGGACATGTGTGTGCATGTCTGTGCTTAGGGGTGAAAATGAGGTCCACTCCTGGGTCACATGACAGTGGTGATATGTATCATCCTCTACTGATCGCGCTCTGTAGAAGGACGAGCAGGACAGGACACCAGTTGCCGTGGCTCCCTGTGGTTTCAGAAGGCATCTGTTGCCCCTGCTGCCTATACACTCCCCCTCTCCCCATCTCTCTTTCACTCCTCCTACCTCCCCCCTTTGTCCCTGGCTTGGTGCAGATTTCAGAGTGTCATGGCTCAGCATTCAGAGGCTGCCATGGCCAAGGGGACTAGCCCAGGTCAGGTCTTCCCCAGCCCCAGGGGAGATAACAGGGCCCTAGGGGGCTAACCCTGGCTCTCTCCCCCAGCAGGCAGGGACACTGAGGAGGAGGAGGTGGAGGCTGCAGCATCTGCTCAATGTAGTAGGACCTTAACTCCCACCTCTGTCTCTATCTCCATAGTCATCTTCATGTCTAGATCTAGCTTGCCCTGTATTCCCATATTTCCATCGCATTCTTTATCTTAATTTTTATCTCTCTCAATCTCCATCTCCAGCTCCAGCTCCAGCAGGAAGTCTAGAATTACCTCTACCTCCACTCGTATTTTCTGGAAACTGAGGGAGTGCAAGAGGGGAGAGCAGGTTTGGAGTTTCTAGGACTGCTAGTGCCTGTGGTTATTGTTTGCAGTTTGGCTAATTGTTGTGTAGATTTTGTGAGTCATTGAAATATTGTTTTTCAGTAGGGGAAGGACATTTTGGGAAAATATTGAATAGAAATTAGTGGTAATCTGTAAGTACCCCGGCTCCACTCACAACTCATTGAGCTATTATATTAGAGATTACATTTTTGATTTTATTGATTTTATTTTTATAGTGTCTTACATGTTTAGGATACCTAGCCCACATGGGCTTATAACAAACGGTAACAAAATAAAATAATCATATATACCAGGGATGGAGGTGGAGCCACAAAAAATCTGAACTCATCATAAGGGGCCGCAGTTGCTCGCGGGTCTGCGTACCCACATTTGCGGGTTTACAGCTAATTTCCTGCAATTCTACACATTTTTCCATAGAGTGGAGAGAAATGTTTGCAGGTTTTAATATGATATCTGAGTGAGACTGACTAACAAAATCAATGGGGGCACCCCGGCCACTACTACATTTAAATAGCAGGCCACTAGACTAACTTACCAATCTAATAAATGTTATCTGACATGGGCTAATTGAGTGACTATCAGTGATGGACATAACAAGAGAAAAACTGCTGATGCACAACCAAATTTCGAAATTGCACTTTGTGTATTCTGCTATTCTAACTAGCAACAGTAAGTTGAGACCCCGACTGAGGAAATCGGGGGTGGGGGGGGGGGGGGGCCTTCAAAACAACTTCATTATAGACTTCACCCATGTCTATTACTGGTCAGTTGCCCATCCCTGATATATACAGTGTATATACAGTACCAGTCAAAAGTTTGGACACACCTACTCAGGGTTTTTCTTTATTTGTACTATTTTCTACATTGTAGAATAATAGTGAAGACATCAAAACTATGAAATAACACATATGTAGTAAACAAAAAAGTGTTAAACAAATAACCATCCTTTGCCTTGATGACAGCTTTGCACACTTTTGTCATTCTCTCAACCAGCTTTACCTGGAATGCTTTTCCAACAGTCTTGAAGGAGTTCCCACATATGCTGAGCATTTGTTGGCTGCTTTTCCTTCACTCTGCCGTCCGACTCATCTCAAACCATCTCAATTGGGTTGAGGTTGGGGGATTGAGGAGGCCAGGTTATCTGATGCAGCACTCCATCACTCTCCTTCTTGGTCAATTAACCCTTACACAGCCTGGAGGTGTGTTGGGTCATTGTCCTGTTGAAAAACAAATGATAGTCCCACTAAGCCCAAATCAGATGGGATGGCGTATCACTGCAGAATGCTGTGGTAGCCATGCTGGTTACGTGTGAATAAATCACAGACAGTGTCACCAGCAAAGCAACCCCACACCATAACACCTCCTCCTCCACACATGCGGAGATCATCCGTTCACCCACACTGCGTCTCACAAAGACACAGCGGTTGGAACCAAAAATCTCCAATTTGGACCAAAGGACACATTTCCACCAGTCTAATGTCCATTGCTTGTGTTTCTTGGCCCAAGCAGGTCTCTTCTTCTTGTTGGTGTCCTTTAGTTGGGGTTTCTTTGCAGCAATTCGACCATGAAGGCCTGATTCACACAGTCCCCTCTGAATAGTTGATGTTGAGATGTGTCTGTGACTTGAACTCTGTGAAGCATTTATTTGGGCTGCAATTTCTGAGGCTGGTAACTCTAATGAACTTATCCTTTGCAGCAGAGGTAACTCTGGGTCTTCCATTCCTGTGGTGGTCCTCATGAGAGCCAGTTTCATCATAGCTCTTGATGGTTTTTGCGACTGCACTTGAAGAAACTTTCAAAGTTCTTGAAATGTTCCGTATTGACTGACCTTCATGTCTTAAATAATGATGGACTGTCATTTGTCTTTGCTTATTTGAGCTGTTCATGCCATAATATGGACTTGGTCTTTTACCAAATAGGACTATCTTTTGTATGCACCCCCTACCTTGTCACAACACAACTGATTGGCTCAAACGCATTAAGAAGGAAATAAATTCCACAAATTAACTTTTAAGAAGGCACACCTGTTAATTGAAATGCATTCTAGGTGACTACCTCATGAAGCTGGTTGAGAGAATGCCAAGAGTGTGCAAAGCTGTCATCAAGGCAAATGGTGGCTATTTGAAGAATCTCAAATATAAAACATATTTTGATTTGTTTAACACTTTTGTGCTTACTACATGATTCCATATGTGTTATTTCATTGTTTTGATGTCTTCACTATTATTCTACAATGTAAAAAATAGTAAAAATAAAGAAAAACCCTTTTTGACTGGTAGTGTATATATATATATATATTTTTTTTTTCATACTAAAACCTGCCATTTTAATTATATACCTTATCTTGTCGTATCTTCTTCCATGCTTTGAAAATACAATTTGCAACCAGGAACTTATTTTCTAAATAATCATTCAAGTTTCTCTTAATCTCTAATCCAGAATAGTTCTGGTTTCTATTCTATTTGATCAAACAAGGTTAGCCTTAAATCATCATATAAAGTACAGTAAAATAAAGAAGCAATGGACACAGTCCTCTATAAACGAGTCAAAGGACCAAAGGGCGTTCATTGATCTGATCTCAAAGCCTTGAACCTCGCTACAGCCTAATTTCAGTTCAGTGTCTATTCAGCCATGGTCTTTCACATCTAACTATAGTAACATCACTGGACTGTGCACTACTTATCTCAAAGATATGGAGAATGAGTAGATCTGACCTCATTATCCACTGATTGTGGAAGATTTTAATCGTGTCTGTGTTTGTTTGGAAGATTGTTGTATAATAAATTGTAGGTTGTGTTTATGCTAGAAAAGAGAATAGGAATGTGTGTGCTCGTGTTAGTATATGTGTGTGTGTGTGTGTGTGTGTACGTGTGAGTGTGTGTCGTATCATGTTTAAACACTTCCGAAATCAGTCTGGTGAGCAGTGACTCAGGCTCGCACCAGTACGTCTGTTCTGATTCTAACAGGGTCATTGAGTGTGTGTGTGTGTGTGTGTGTGTGTTTGAATAGCCCCAGCCTCCATCTGTGTGCACCGCACGGCCTGCAGAACAATGCTCCGTCGGATAAGTCCAGATTGGGATAGCAGCTGCTTTATTTGGGGACGGCAAGCCAGACATACTTTAGCCCCCCCATATCGCCCCCCAGCCCCTGACCCCCCCTCACACACACATATGCACACACTGTCGCTTTCTTTGTGCTCTTTTTTGTAGTTGGAAGATTAAATTATTCCATCTCTCTTGTGGCATTCATGAGGAGCCACAGTGAGGCAGCAGCTTGGTTCTGAGAGGCAGGTCATTAGGGGTACTGAGACTGGTACTGAGAGCCTACCTTTACCCTACTTATACATGCATGCAGACACACACACACACACTGATATACCACTCCATAAATTCACTCAAGCTTTGATGTGCAGTGGTTTGGAATTAAAACACATGGCCATAGGACAACTGTTTGTGCAAATTGATGAAATAAATCAACACCACTGAATCAAGCAAGTGCTGGCGTCCTTATATGCCCCTACCATGGGATTATTCCTTTCATGTCTTATTATAGAACCATTTGAAACACTGTGTATTGAGGAAATAGACTGAAGCACATTCCACCGTTGTCTATTACTGTCCACATTCCGCTTAGTCTGCAACACAGTGAACACAGCACACATATCCTAGCCTACATAGCATGCTTGGATATACAGTAGAAATAGATATGTTAATACAGTAAGCCCATGCATGTAAAGCAGGAGCACTGGGCCCCCAGATTATGTGCTCTGATGATGCTGGGACACATGTCCCTTTTAAAGGGGTCACTGAGCAATTAGGAGGCAGGCCCATTAGAACAGTTCTTTCTCTGTTTCAGCCCATCACAAACCCCCTCTGCGACTGCAAGCGACACCTGATCCTAGTTTGAATATCAGGTGGTGGATGTAAAGAGTCCCCCCCAAAAAAGCACCCATACGGCATTATCCTGTATGGGTGTAGGTGCAATGTAGAGTATGTTATTGAGTGCCAAGTCAGCTATGTTTGTGTGTCTTGGCACGGTGTGTTGTTAACACCGACGTTGATGGAGAGCATTTCTGACTGCTGAGCTCAGCACTGCTAAAATGCAAATCAGTGGACGTGAACGATGGAGATTACTGTTTTAAACTTGCCCTTTTGGAAATGCCTTTGGTGTGTCATTCAGCCTAATGCTTGAGGAGCTCTATTACAGCTCAGGTTACTCACTAAGAGCAATTTTACTCTACTTTTAAGGTTACCCCCTGCAGCATGGGTGTTGTAGGGGAGGGCTGGGTCCAGTGATTGACGCTGGCTGTAATAAAGTAGCTCAACAAGTTAGGAAATGGGACTTAAATCACTTGGGGGCTAATTGTAACATTACAAAATGTTCAGATAGAAAAGCACAGAACATTCTCCAGATTTCTAGGTGGAAACCAGTCTCTCCAATGGGATAACTTTCTTGACCATCCCTCTCCACCAGGCTTCCGTCCCAGGATTGGTCAGAGAGCAGCCCATCAGCAGCAGTGACAGTGGGGTCGTCCAGGGTCAGAGGTCCGGGGTCAGAGGCTGGATGTATAAGACGGCTTCATGGGCCTGAAGGACCATCTGGAGGATGGAACAGGCCACAACCTCAACCTGGGTCTGGATTTGGACTACCTCCATGTGGAAGGCACCGACCGCCAGGCCAGCTTGAGTGCCACAGCCGGCACCCACTCAGGAGCCTTGGAGGGGGAAGAGGCGGAGGTGGGAGGGACCCATAGCAGTGTCAGTAGTAGCAGCATCAGCAGTAGTAGTAGTAGTAGTAGTAGTAGTAGTAACTCCTCTGAAGAAAGTACTGCGTCAGACAGCGAAGATGAGCGGGGGGTCCACCATGGCTTTGGTTCTGAAGCTGAGACCCCCCACCCGCACCCCTGTCACCCTGCTGGCCTGGGCCCGGCACAGATCCCCCCCACTAGGGACCCCAAACTCCCCACCGACCCCCTCACAGAGTACCGCTCCAAGATGGAGTTTGCCCTGAAGCTGGGCTACTCTGAGGAGCTGGTTCTGCTGGTGCTGAGGAAGTTAGGGCCTGACGCCCTCATCAACGACATACTGGGAGAACTGGTCAAACTGGGCACCAGGACAGAGACAGAGCAGGCTGGGGAGTCTGCCGCCTCCCAGTCGCCCTCTTCTTCCTCCTTATCCTCCTCCTCTCTGGACTCCTGCAGGCTGGACTGCTCCTCCCAGCTTCTGTTGGATGACAAGGAGAACATCAGGCCTGTGGTGGTGGATGGGAGTAATGTAGCCATGAGGTGAGTCAACACAAACTGCTGCTGCATTCAGAAACATTTTACTCCGGTTCATTTTCTATCTGCAAGACCTCATACACTGCTCTCCTGATTTATAGTATTATACAAATAAACAAAAACACATGTCATGATCATGAATTTGTGTGTGTTTCTCCACAGTCATGGTAATAAGGAAGTGTTCTCCTGTCACGGCATCCAGCTGGCTGTTGATTGGTTCCTGGAACGTGGTCACCGTGACATCACTGTGTTTGTGCCCGCCTGGAGAAAGGAACAGTCCAGACCGGACGCCCTCATCACAGGTATACAAGCACTTCCATGTCCACCCCCAACATTCCACCCCACAAAAGTGTGCAAGTTTGAGAATGTCTGTTAGGTTTATAGAATTGTATTTTTGAATCAGCAAGAATTAGATTGAGCAATATGCTAAAAGCCCCTTCTTAAATTAAACTTGTTTTTGACAGTATGGAGCATAATACCACGAGGGAGTTTAGAAGGGAGGAATTCAAACTTTTATTCCATAGGCTGGGATCCATAAAGCACATTTTTCACTGGCTGTCCACTGGGTCATAGGCTATTAATTACGCCGATTCTGTTGCAAAACTGAACTAAATATGGAGGGACCTACCTTAATTTGTCCAATAGAAACTCTCGTTTTGTTCTGATGGCTTCCATTTGGTTCTTAAACGGTAAACGGTTTCCGTAATGAATACACCCCTGGTCGTAAAAACAATGATTGATAGGCAGCATAAGTTTCTTCAATTCAACCATTATTGGGTTAAAATACACATATACATTTGTGAACAGCCATCCACAACAACCACAATCCATAAGGCACAAATAGCTAAATGAAAGCAGTGTGATTCACATCAAAGCCTTTTCTTTTGGGGTGTTGCTATAGGCCACTAAGTGCTAACAGTCAGTATCTAAATAATATGTGTGAAATGCTTGATAGTGTATGTGATGTAAACAGAGAGGTCTTCTTTCTTGGGGACCTGAATATTGACTGTTTTTCATCGAGCTGTCCACTCAAGAGGAAGCTTCTCACTGTAACCAGTGCCTGTAATCTGGTTCAGGTTATTAATCAACCTACCATGGTGTTTACAAACACTACAAGAACAAGATCCTCCACATGTATCGATCACATTTTTACTAATACTGTAGAACTTTGTTCTAATGCTGTATCCGTACCCATTGGATGCAGTGATCACAATATAGTGTATATATCCAGGAAAGCCAAAGTTCCTAAAGCTGGGCCTAAAATAGTGTATAAGATCATACAAAAGATTTTGCTGTGACTCTTATGTGGATGATGTTAAAAATATTTGTTGGTCTGATGTGATTAATAAGGCGCATCCAGACGCTGAACTTTATGGAATTGCTTCTTCCAATTATTGATAAACATGCACCTGTTAAGAAACTGACTGTTAGAACTGTTAAGGCTCCATGGATTGATGAGGAATTGAAAAACTGTATGGTTGAATGAGATGGGGCAAAAGGAGTGGCTAATAAGTCTGACTGGCTGACTTACTGCAAATTGAGAAATTATGTGACTGAACTTAACAAAAAGAAGAAGAAACTCTATTATGAAGCCAAGATCAACGATATAAAGAATGATGGAAAAAACTTTGGAGTACTTTAAATGAAATTATGGCCAGAAAGACAAATTCAACTCCATCTTTCATCGAATCAGATGGCTTATTCATCACAAAACCATTTGATGTTGCCAATTATTTTAATGATTACTTCATTGGCAAAGTGGGCAAACTTAGGCAGGAAATGGCAACAACAAACAGTGAGCCATCGTATTCATGCATAAAAATAAATGATAGAAAAGCATTGCAAGTTTGAATTTTGTAAAGTTAGTGTGGGAGAGGTAGAAAAATTATTTTTATCGATCAATAAAGACAAACCTCCTGACATTGACAACTTAGATGGAAAGCTACTGAGGATGGTAACTGAATCTGTAGCCACTCCTTTCTGTCATATCTTTAATCTGAGCCTAGAGCAAAGTCTTTGTCCTCAGACCTGGAGGGAAGCCAAAGTAATTCCACTACCCAAGAGTGGTAAAGCGGCCTTTACTAGTTCTAACAGCAGACCTATAAGCTTTCTGCCAGCTTTTAGCAAACGGTCGGAAAAAATGGTGTTTGACCAAATACAATGCTATTTCTCTGTAAACAAATTGACAATAGACTTTCAGCATGCTTATAGAGAAGGGCACTTAACATGTACTGCACTGACACAAATGACTGATGATTGGTTGAAAGAAATAGATAATAATAATAATAATAATAATAATAATAATATGCCATTTAGCAGACGCTTTTATCCAAAGCGACTTACAGTCATGAAGATTGTGGGAGCTGTACTGTTAGATTTCAGTGCAGCCTTTGATATTATTGACCATAACCTGTCGTTGAAAAAACGTATGTGTTATGGCATTTCAACCTCTGCCATATCGTGGATTCAGAGCTATCTATCTAATAGAACTCAAAAGGGTATTCTTTAATGGAAGCTTCTCTAATGTCAAACATGTAAAGTGTGGTGTACTGCAGGGCAGCTCTCTAGGCCCTCTACTCTTTTCTATTTTTACCAATGACCTACCACTGGCATTAAACAAAGCATGTGTGTCCATGTATGCTGATGATTCAACCATATACGCATCAGCAACCACAGCTAATTAAGTCACAGAAACCCTTAACAAAGAGTTGCAGTCTGTTTTGGAATGGGTGGCCAGTAATAAACTGGTCCTGAACATCTCTAAAACGAAGAGCATTGTATTTGGTACAAATCATTCCCTAAGTTCTAGACCTCAGCTGAATCTGGTAATGAATGGTGTGGCTGTTGAACAAGTTGAGGAGACTAAATTACTTGGCGTTACCGTAGATTGTAAACTGTCATGGTCAAAACATATAGATTCAATGGTTGAAAGAGATGGGGAGGGGTCTCATTCCAAAATCATGGGCGTTAACATTTTCTTTCATACTGGAGGCTGTTATAGCATACTTTGCTGCTATAACAGCCTCCAGTATGAAAAATGTATGCACTCACTAACTGTAAGTCGCTCTGGATAAGAGCGTCTGCTAAATGACTCAAAAAGCAAGTCCTGCAGGATCTAGTTTTGTCTTATCTTGATTATTGTCCAGTCGTGTGGTCAAGTGCTGCAAGGAAAGACCTAGTTAAGCTGCAGCTGGCCCAGAACAGAGCAGCAAGTCTTGCTCTTCATTGTAACCAGAGGGCTGATATAAATACTATGCATGCCAGTCTCTCTTGGTTAAGAGTTGAGGAGAGACTGACTCCATCACTTCTTATTTTTATAAGAAACATGAATGTGTTGAAAATCTCTAATTGTTTGCATAGTCAACTTACACACAGATCTAACACACACACTTACCCCACCAGACATGCCACCAGGAGTCTTTTCACAGTCCCCAAAAACAGTATTATATAGAGCCATTATTGCATGGAACTCCATTCCATCTCATATTGCTCAAGTGAACTGCGAACCTGGTTTAAAAAAACAGATAAAGCAACACCTCACAGCACAACGCCTCTCCCCTATTTGACCTAGATAGTTTGTGTATGAATTGATATGTAGGCTACGTGTGCCTTTTGTATTATTTTTTTTTTAATGTAGTTCTGTCCTTGAGCTGTTGTCTATTAATGTTCTGTATTATGTCATGTTTCATGTTTCGTGTGGACCCCAGGAAGAGTAGCTGCTGCTTTTGCAACAGCTAATGGGGATCCTAATAAAATACCAAATACCAATAACAATGTGTTATGTAGCTTATAATAGGCTTGTGATACACCACATGGCCAAATGTATGTGGACACTTGCTCGTCGAACATCTCATTCCAAAATCATGGGCATTAACATGGAGTTGTTCCCCCCTTTGCTGCTATAACAGCCTCCACTCATCTGGGAAGGTTTCCACTGGATGTTCGAACATTGCTGCGGGGACTTGCTTCCATTCAGCCACAAGTGCATTACTGAGGTTGGGCACTTGTGTTGGGTGATTAGGCCTGGCTCGCAGTCTGTGTTCTAATTCATCCCAAAGGTGTTCTATGGGGTTGAGGTCAGGGCTCTGTGCAGGCCAGTCAAGTTCTTCCACACCGATCTCGACAAAACATTTCTGTATGGACCTCACTTTGTGCATGGGGGCATTGTCATGCTGAAATAGGAAATGGCCTTCCCCAAACTGTTGCCACAAAGTTGGAAGCACAGAATCGTCTAGAACGTCATTGTATGCTGTAGCGTTAAGATTTCCCTTCACTGGAACTAAGGGGCCTAGCCTGAACCATGAAAAACAGCACAATACCATTATTATTTTTCCACCAAACTTTACAGTTGGCACTATGCATTCGGATAGGAAGCGTTCCCCTGGCATCCGCCAAACCCAGATCCATCCGTCGGACTCCCAGATGGTGAAGCGTGATTCATCACTCCAGAGAACGCGTTTCCACTGCTCCAGAGTCCAATGGCGGCGAGCTTTACACCACTGCAGTCGACGCTTGGCATTGCGCATGGTGATCTTAGGCTTGTGTGTGGCTGCTTAGCCATGGAAACCTATTTCATGAAGCTCCCGACGAACAGTTATTGTGCTGACGTTGCTTCCAGAGGCAATTTGGAACACGGTATTGAGTGTTGCAACCGAGAACAGACGATTTTTACGCGCTACGCGCTTCAGCACTCGGCAGTCCTGTTCTGTGAGCTTGTGTGGCCTACCACTTCACGGCTGAGCCTTTGTTGCTCCTAGATGTTTCCACTTCACAATAACAGCACTTACAGTTGACTGGGCCAGCTCTAGCAGGGCAGAAATTTGAAGACCTTACTTGTTGGAAAGATGGCATCCTATGACGGTGCCACATTGAAAGTCACTGAGCTCTTCAGTATGGGCCATTCTACCGCCAATGTTCATCTATGGAGATTGCATGACGGTATGCTCGATTTTATGCACCTGTCAGCAACAGGCCAAATCCAATAATTTGAAGGGGTGTCCACATACTTCTGGCCATGTGTCCTTACTAGTGTCCTTACCTCCAAGCGTTTATTCAAGTTGGATAATCTTTGGATGCTGACAGCAGTCGCACCATTGGAAGACATAGCTTGGATTGTAGCCTACAAAATCCTATTCCTGCTCTTTTCCCGCGATACATCAAACGGATATGTCATCATAGAAGAGGGCACGACAAAGCCTATTCCCCCTCAGGAGACTGAAAACATTTGGCATGGGTCATCAGCAAAAAGTTCTACAGCTACACCATCGAGAGCATCCTGACTGGTTGCATCACCGCCTGGTATGGCAACTGCTCGGCCTCTGACCGCAAGGCACTACAGAGGGTAGTGCGAACGGCCCAGTACATCACTGGGGCCAAGCTTCCTGCCATCCAGGACCTCTATACCAGGCGGTCAGAGGAAGGCCCTCAAAATTGTCATTGACTCCAGCCACCCTAGTCATAGACTGTTCTCTCTGCTACCGCACGGCAAGCGGTATCGGAGCGCCAAGTCTAGGTCCAAAAGGCTTCAACAGCTTCTACCCCCAAGCCATAAGACTCCTGAACAGCTAATCATGGCTACCCGGACAATTTGCACTGCACCCCCCACCCCCACCCCGTCCCCCTTTTTTACTCTGCTGCTAGTCTGTTTATTATTTATGCATAGTCACTTTAACTCTACCCACATGTACATATTACCTCAATTACCTCAACTAGCCGGTGCCCCCGCACATTGACTCTGCACCGGTACCCTCCTGTATATAGCCTCCCTAATGTTATTTTATTTTACTGCTGCTCTTTAGTTATTTGCTTTTATTTTTTTTGCTTAACACTTTTTTGATTTGTTTTACTTTGCATTGTTGGTTAAGGGCTTGTAAGTAAGCATTTCACTGTAATGTCTACACCTGTTGTATTCGGCGCATGTGGCAAATTTTTTTTGATTTGATTTGATTTTTCAGTGGCAAGTCTGGCATTATGAGCGGGCCGCCTTAGGGGGCCCACCTACCGCACCTCCTTGCCCATCCAAATAAAATATTGATCATTTATTTGACCAAGACACGCGCGGACAGAAAGACGCATGAATCTCAGTTAAAGCATCCGAGCGAGACAGCGTCCCTCAGTCTGAGTATGTGTAGATCATGTATCTGATGCTGTCTGGACCAAAACAGTATGGCATATCATACTATACTGAACAAAAATATAAACGCAACATGTAAAGTGTTGGTTTCATGAGCTGAAATAAAAGATCCCAGAAAAAGCTTATCTCTCTCAAATTTTGTGCACAAATATGTTTACATCCCTGTTAGTGAGCATTTCTCCTTTGCCAATATAATCCATCCACCTGACAGGTGTGGCATATCAATAAGCTGAATAAAAAACAGCATGATCATTACACATGTGCACCTTGTGCTGGGGACAATAAAAGGCCACTCTAAAATGTGCAGTTTTGTCACACAACACAATGCCACAGATGTCGTCGTTTGAGAGAATTTGGCAGTACGTCTAACCGGCCTCACAATCGCAGACCATGTGTAACCACGCCAGCCCAGGACCTCCACATCTGGCTTCTTCACCTGCGAGATCATCTGAGACCAGCCACCCCGACAGCCGATGAAACTGAGGAGTATTTCTGTCTGTAATAAAGCCCTTTTGTGGGGAAATACTAATTAATTCTGAATGGCTGGGCCTGGCTCCCCAGTGGGTTGGCCTGGCTCCCAAGTGGGTGGGCCTATGCCATCCCAGGCCCACCTATGGCTGTGCCCATGCCCAGTCATGTGAAATCCAGAGATTAGGGCCTAATTTATTTATTTCAATTGACTGATTTCCTTCTATGAACTGTAACTCAGTAAAATCTTTGAAATTGTTGCATGTTGCGTTTATATATTTTTTCAGTATATTTCTGTCCAGACAACATCAGATACATGGGCTACATATAGAGGGGGGCTGTTTCGCTTGCTCAGATACTTTCTCCAGTGACATAGTTTCAGTAGAGAGGAAGAGGCGAAGCGAGAGGGCTCACTCTCACCAACATTTGTGCAGAATAAGCCCATTGTGTTTCTATGGGCATAATTTGCAGACTTAAGCTTGTCACCTGCCTTCCCATCTTTGGGACAAAGACTCCCATTGTTAGGGCGGAGACATCATCTCGTCATTATATACAGATCTCTGGTTTCAGCCTCTTGTGAATTGGAAAGAAAGTTGGCGGGTGCACAGTGCACTCTTAGGGTGCTGGATTTCCCTAAAGTAAATTGATAGGCTATAGTTACTCATGTCTAAATAATATTCAAAATACTTCACCAGGGAGCATGACTTAGACACAGAGGATCATTAGCTTATTTTTTTTATAAATAGCTGTGGATTGTTTCAAATCACAAGTGTATAGGCCTATGCATATTTGGGAAGCAATAGGTCTAGCTGATTGAGTTGCGGCTTTCAGTGATAAGCATCTAAAATATGTGTGAAGAGAATGTGTCTTGAGTATAATTTAAAATGTTGCAACAAGAAGAAAGGGAAGGGTGTGTGGCAAAGATATGCCATGTCTCTCTCCAGAATGCTCAGCTCTTCAGAATGCACTCAGCTGTCTCCCGCCAATTCTTGAGCATTCATTGTTTCATTGTGTGAATTGTTTGCCCTTTGATTGTTTTTTTTTTTTAACCAATTTCCCATTACATACAGTTGAAGTCGGAAGTTTACATACACTTAGGTTGGAGTCATTAAAACTTGTTTTTCAACCACTCCACAAACTTCTTGTTAACAAACTATAGTTTTGGCAAGTCGGTTAGGACATCTACTTTGTGTATGACACAAGTAATTTTTCCAACAATTGTTTACAGACAGATTATTTAACTTATAATTCACTGTATCACAATTCCAGTGGGTCAGAAGTTGACTGTGCCTTTAAACAGCTTGGAAAATTCCAGAAAATGATGTCATGGCTTTAGAAGCTTCTCATAGGCTAATTGACAACATTTGAGTCAATTGGAGGTGTACCTGTGGATGTATTTCAAGGCCTACCTTCAAACTCAGTGCTTCTTTGCTTGACATCATGGGAATATCAAAAGAAATCAGCCAAGACCTCAGAAAAATAATTGTAGACCTCCACAAGACTGGTTCATCCTTGGGAGCAATTTCCAAATGCCTGAAGGTACCACGTTCATCTGTACAAACAATAGTACGCAAGTATAAACACCATGGGACCACGCAGCCATCATACCGCTCAGGAAGGAGACGCGTTCTGTCTCCTAGAGATGAATGTACTTTGGTGCGAAAAGTGCAAATCAATCCCGGAACAACAGCAAAGAACCTTGTGAAGATGCTGGAGGAAACGGGTACAAAAGTATCTATATCCACAGTAAAACGAGTCCTATATCGACATAACCTGAAAGGTCGCTCAACAAGGAAGAAGCGACTGCTCCAAAACCGCCATTAAAAAGCCAGACTACGGTTTGCAACTGCACATGGGGACAAAGATCATACTTTTTGGAGAAATGTCCTCTGGTCTGATGAAACAAAAATAGAACTGTTTTTCCATAATGACCATCGTTATGTTTGAAGGAAAAAGGGGGGGGGGCTTCCCAACCGTGAAGCACGGGTGTGGCAGCATCATGCTGTGAGGGTGCTTTGCTGCAGGAGGGACTGGTGCACTTCACAAAACAGATGGTATCATGAGGAAGGAAAATTATGTGGATATATTGAAGCAACATTTCAAGTTAAAGCTTGGTCGCAAATGGGTCTTCCAAATGGACAATGACCCCAAGCATACTTCCAAAGTTGTGGCAAAATGGCTTAAGGACAACAAAGTCAAGGTATTGGAGTGGCCATCACAAAGCCCTGACCTCAATCCTATAGAACATTTGTGGGCAGAAATCAAAGGCCCGTCCAACTGATTCGTTCTGGTGCCGGCCCTGCATAGTGGTCTCTGACTTGTGGTGAGACTTGCTCAGCCAGAACAAAACTTGTGCCTTTTTTCAATGCTGATTTGAATGTCATTAAGAAAACAGAAAGCTGTCAAATATTTTTGGGGCAAACATCATTTCTGAATTTAAAAGTAATCCTAGAAGTAATCGTTTTTAAAAAGTTTCTGTAATCTGATTACAATATTTTTGTTGGAAATGTAACGGATTACGTTTACAGTTTTTTTTGTAATTCCTTACTCCGCAACCCGGCTAATTAGAAAATATTTTTCCTTAATATAGACCCAAATAACAGTTTGCCACTGGAGGGAATGCTGAAGGTCCTTGTATATCTTTGTAATTAGTAACACCAACTACATACAATGTAGGCCTCTATTCAATCCATATGGTGGAAATTCAGCATCACAGTTTGATTGAAATTTAAAGGCAATTTTCCCGCGACATGCTACATGCAGTAAACGCTGCATAGGCCTACAGGTATGTTGTCTCAATCTGAAATTGCCTTTACATTTCTAGTTTGCAATCTGTAACACATTAGCGATACAGATTGAGTAGAGCCCTTAGGTAAACATGTTATAGTTGTTGACTTTCTAGTACTTACCCACGGGCACAGACATCAGTTCAACGTCTAGTTGTCAACTAATGTGAAATCAACCAAAAATATCACCCTGTAATTGGATTTAAATTAAAAGCTGTGTGAAAGGAATATGAAATTCTCTTATGTTGGTGACTTTGCAAATCCAACCAGTTTTCCACGTTGATTCAACGTCATCCCATTACATATTTTGGTTGAAATGACGTGGAAACTTTTTGGATTGAACCAGTTTTTGCCCAATGGGTACTTACTTTTTGTTTGCATAGATATCTAAAAATTTCCAAAACATGTCACTACAACTCCACTCATCACTACTGGGAAGAGCCAATTTGCTTGCCCTAAGAACTTTAAACAATGCATAAAATGTTTTGCAGTATAAAGACTTCATTGATCATCATTGATCAACTTTTCAATATAAACAAAAACATGTATGATGTGTAACTATTTCTCATTTTAAAGTGTTTTTCATGGTTGCAAAGGGACGCAAATGACACCGCAATTCAAGAACGACCTTGTAGCCACTCTAGACTGTTTAAACTTGTCTAACCTTTTACCGACATCATAGCTGATTTGCATATTGGTGGAAATTACGTTAAACTTTTCTCTAGGCAAAAGCCGAGCCCTGGTTTTAGGCTACTTGACATTTAAATGTTTCATAAGAGGAGACACACACACCTTAAATCCTGGAGGGCTTGGTTCATGAATTCATTGGTTTTGACATGTCTTACCCGACATATCAGGACAGATTCAAATCTCCAAAGACAAACACACTGCAGGTGTCTGGTATATTCCTGGAGGCATAATGCATACCCTCTCTCTCTCTCGCGCTCTCGCTTTTCTCTCTCTCTTCTCTCTCTAGACCAGGAGATATTGAGGCGTCTGGAGAAAGACAAGATCCTGGTGTTCACTCCGTCTCGTCGGGTCCAGGGCCGCCGTGTGGTCTGCTATGACGACCGCTTCATCGTCAAGCTGGCCTACGAGTCCGACGGCATCATCGTCTCTAATGACAACTACCGGGACCTGGCCAATGAGAAGCCAGAGTGGAAGAAGTTCATTGACGAGCGGCTGCTCATGTACTCATTCGTCAATGACAAGTAAGGTCCCATCAAGCCTATAACTATTAGTATCTGGAGTTGTTTTTCCAGGGGGATTGATATGTGGATGTTGAGTGGTTATCTGACAGTGTGTCTGGTATGTGGTTGTGTGTCCAGGTTCATGCCTCCTGATGATCCTCTGGGTCGCCATGGTCCCAGTCTGGAGAACTTCCTGAGGAAGAGACCAGTGATCCCAGAACACAGGAAGCAGCCCTGCCCCTATGGTAACACCTAGCCATCCTCTCTTATACATTATTCATCCAGCCTCCTCTGGCTTGTCTCATGATTGAGAGTTAACCACCCTGTATTCTCTAAAGGGAAGAAGTGTACTTACGGCCACAAGTGTAAGTTCTACCACCCTGAGAGAGGCAGTCAGCCCCAGCGCTCTGTGGCCGACGAGCTGCGTGCCAGTGCTAAGAACTCCTCTTCCTCCTCCACATCTTCCTCCAAGAGCCTGGGCAAGGCTCTGCTGGTGAAGAGCCACAGCATGTCCAGTCGCTCCAGTGCAGATGGGCTCCCAGACCCCCACCTAGCTGCCCCAAAGAGGCGGTCGGACCCCGGCCTGTGCACGCCCTCCTACAACAACCTCCTGGAGGAGCGGCTGGGCGGGAGGACCAAAGCAGAGGCCCGCAGAGGGAGTAGCAGCAGTAGTAGCAGCAGCTGTAGCAGCAGCCTCCTGGTCCCTGCCCCTGGGGGTCCTCCTTCCAGCCAAGGCTTCTCTCTGCAGGATTGGAGGGACCACAACGCAGGGAGAAACGGCTCCTGCAGAGCTCCAAGTCTGTTGGGGCTTGGTCATTCTGAGTCGTATCCCAGCTGTGAGTCCCCAGAGCTGGGCTGCAACTCCCTGATGAGGGCCTACTCCAGCCTAAGCCTGGTAGTGCCACGGAGCCCCGAGCGGCTGTTCCCGGCTGACCTACGGACGGGCTTGCTGGCATCTGACTGCAGCAGCGAGGGCAGCATGAGCTCTGACTCCTTCTCCCCTGACCCCCTGCTGGAGGATGGCATCAAATGCCACCACCCCCATCACCACCACAATCACTGCCCCAGCCGCTACCCACACCACCCCAACCACCCGCCGCCTGGTCTGACCCAGCACCCACATGGAGGCTCCCACCATAGCTACCCCCTAGCTCAGAGCATTGGGAGGCCACAGGGCTTCAGCTTGGAGGATCCTCCCTCCTCCTTCCACTACTTCAAGGCCCATCTCACCTACCTTCCTCCCCATCTTCAGCACCCGTCTGTGGGGAGCAGCTCTGGCTGTTCTGAGGACTATCCTCCCCAACCTCCACCCCAGAACTCCAGCCCCCACTCCCACTCTCACAGCTCAACTCTGGGGCATAACCCGGGGGGCTCCACCTGGCAGGACAACAACAGCCTCCAGGACTCCCAGCTCTACGAGCGCTCCCCTGTCCACCCCAGAAGGACCTACCCTTGGCCGGGACAGGAGCAGTGGCTGGCCAGCTGGGACCCCCACTACCAGCAGCCCCCCCAGCCCTGCTACGAGCCCTTCACCTTCCAGTCCCAGCCTGAGGGCCACGAACAACCCTGGCACTCGCCCTGGCCCAGGGGGACACACTTGCCCCATCCTCAACCCCCTTCCTCCTCCCATCCTCCACCCCAACCCTCCATGGCCCCCCAGCACCAGGGGGGAAGATACCAGGACGTGAGGGATAAGGTGTTTGTCAACCTGTGTAACATCTTTCCCCAAGAGCTGGTGAAGGTGGTGATGGGGAGGAACCCCCATGTGATGGACGCCCAGCAGCTGGCTGCAGCCATCCTGGCTGAGAAGTCCCAGGCTTGCTACTGAGTACTGACACTACTGTAGTAGAGGAAAGAAGTGGTGTGCCCAACTCTATAGTCTTCCCAAAACGTCTACGATGCAGGGGGAGATGTTTTATTTTTTACATTTAATTATATTTTTTAAGGAAAATCCGAGCTACCTTATTGTTGTTCGTTACTGTTGTGCGGTATGAGACCACTTCAAGCACTTATGGTCAGGATTGTTTATGGTGAGTGGGTAGGAGTGAACATGTGTGTCAGTGTTATTTCAGGAGACTCTTTGAATGGGATGTGTTGCTTTAATTAATTAATTTAGTATGTTTTAAATTATTTATATTGTTTTATATTTTGTTATGGCACTTTCCGTTGCTTTTTTCTCAACATTTTACATTTTTGTCAATCATATGATAGGGGGGCTCAAGTGTTTCAGGGTGCTTCAGAGTTAGGGAAAATCCTGAGGTGTCAAGATGGGGTGAATTCTGGGATTCCAAATCTAAGGTATGGTTTGTCGTCATTAAAATGTTACTTTCAAACTAAAAGACTAAGCAAATGCATAAATGTAAGCTACATTGATTTAGCTGTATCCCTGTAATTTGTACATTGAAGGTTTGTAAAAGCAGGTGGTGAATTGAATAGCGTTGTTGAAAGATTTGATGAATTTCCCCTTTAGAGAAGTGAAACGCAGGAACTCCAGCTGTTAAAGGCCTGGTAAAGTCCATGTGAAAACCCCAGAGCATTGTTTACTCTGACAGACCGGAGCTAGTTCGTCTCTTGGGAGAGCTCTGAAGCTTACTTCACAGCTTGGGAGATTGCGATATTGATTTTTTTTTTATCACTTATTTTTGGTCCTCCAAAAACCATTCTGGTCATTGAAATCATATCCAGATGGTTATTGAGGATATGCAAACTAGTGCAGGTGCACTGTTTATCTTACAATTTTTATTTAAACATATGAATATGTTAATTTATTATTGTCCCTTTGTCATTTTCGTTATGTGTGAGAGTATTTTAGTTGAAGGGGGTCTCCGTTGCTAGGGTTTCATTACAAGAGACGTCAGGTGTAAACATCCATCCAGACAGACAGATGGTGCTGTACTGTAACTGTCTGTGTACTTCAGTCTGTGGACAAGGTAATTCTAGCCTCTACCTCCTGGTTTAGAATCCATTGCAAGTTGCCACAATCTCTCAGTGAATAGGAATAGTTAGGCAATGACACCTCTGTGTTGGGAAATGCCTTGCTCACACACAGCAGGGACTACATCTACCAGTTACAGTCCAAAACACTGGACTTGTGTTGCCAAGGTAACCTGACTGCCACAAACTTTAGTGGCCAAGAGAATCCCTCTCCTTGTTGATACAAATTGTATCCTATTAACTTAAACCAGATCATTGTTTTATATGAGAATATGTATACAAAAAGTATTTTGAGTTTTATGTGCCGTAATTGGTCACATTTGTTACTGTTCTAAAATATATTTTGGGAAATTGTTGTGTTTTTTAAAGAATTATTTGGGAAAGAAAAGGCATCAAATGCAATTTCTTCCAACTACTGTACTGTGAGTGGTGATCAGCAGACAGAGAGGACAGAAAATATGGGTTGTTTTATTATCATTGAACTGAAAGTGTGTTTTCTCATTGGGTGGTCACAAGCTAACTGAGGTCACAGTCATGTGAGTGTGACTGTGGGGGTCAGCTTTATGGTGAAGCAGATAATTTTTTCTTCCCCATCAGCCCCTATTGATGGTCATGATCTTTCACTTAACTTGTTTCTGTACCGTGGTTTTCAGCTCTCTCTTCAAACTAAGCCTATCCCTTCGGAGGATCAGTGGAACACTGCTGACTTGACAAAGACAATACTTACTCTCTGGAACCAGTTTCTCAACATGACAACAGCCAAAAGGTTAAAATATGTTTTTTTGTACATTTAAGAAACCATGTCCATTCACACAGTAGTACTACATGGCAAGTCACTCAATGAAAGTGTTCTTTTCTGGTCCCCTGAGTTGGTTGGCATATTGGCATTGAGCTGAGCAAGCATGCAACGTTGTGACCGAATAAAACTGCCACCCAAGACTTGACGTCTAGCACCTTTCTAAAAAAAGAGCCTTCTCCGTAGCTGCAGGGCACTGTGTGCCAGTGTGGGCCGGGGTGTGGGCAGCGTAGTAAATGCCTCTTCATGGCATTGTGCTTTTTAAACACATCCGATGATAGTCTGAACCATGTTCAGTTAAACATTTATTTTTCCACGACCTGATTTTTTAAAGAGGTGTTTTTGGAATAATTTGTGATGTATTTCTGGGGGGGGTTTGGGGGGTTTTCCTCACTGTCACTGGATATGTACTATACTGTACCGTTCACATTTTGTTTAATGAAACACCCTTTAATGAGGTGAGGTTCAGTTTGAAGACAGTGTATGTATATGTGCTGGGTTTTGGATGTAGTACTGGGTTGAATTTCTTCCACCATGGACATTTTTTGGTCATTTTGGAATTTGGATCTTAATTGGTTTTATGTCATTTGGTCTGACTGGTTGACTTACTATTCTATTTGACTGCTAACTGTTTGTTTATTTTTTACAGTCTGTATCCAGGGCCTACAATTCAAGTAAAAAATATATAGATATTAATGTGTCAAACTTCTCCCATGTCAAGTATAATTTATTTTCATATTCATCACTGCTGTGCTTTAAATCCAACAATTTGTGCTACAATAAAACTGTTAAATATAATAAATGTCTTAAAAATAAGGTTGGGATGCAGTATTCTGTCAGGGACCAAAGCAATTGGCAAAATGATTGAGGGTTAGCGTATGTTTTTGTATTATAATGCTCCTTTCGTCACAGGTCAACATGGGTCATTTCAAGCTAAAATGGAATCTGGGAAATGGAGAACAAGAACTGTGACCTGATGTTGATGTTCTTGCTTCAGTGACTGTACTGTATGTGAATGGGAGGAAACACATGTTACAACAATGAGCTTTAGGTACTGGAACCCCAGAGCATGTGACTCTCTATGAAACTCTGGCCTGTAGCAGACTTACAGTTGAAGTCGGAAGTTTACAAACACTTAGGTTGGAGTCATTCAAACTTGTTTTTCAACGACTCCACCATTAATTTTTTTAACAAACTATAGTTTTGGCAAGTCGGTTAGGACATCTACTTTGTGCATGACACAAGTAATTTTTCCAACAATTGTTTACAGACAGATTATTTCACTGTATCACAATTCCAGTGGGTCAGAAGTTTACATACACTAAGTTGACTGTGCCTTTAAACAGCTTGGAAAATTCCAGAAAATGATTTTTTTTAGAAGCTTCTGATAGGCTAATTGACATCAATTGAGTCAATTGGAGGTGTACCTGTGGATGTATTTCAAGGCCTACCTTCAAACTCAGTGCTTCTTTGCTTGACATCATGGGAATATCAAAAGAAATCAGCCAAGACCTCAGAAAAATAATTGTAGACCTCCACAAGTCTGGTTCATCCTTGGGAGCAATTTCCAAACGCCTGAAGGTACCACGTTCATCTGTACAAACAATAGTACGCAAGTATAAACACCATGGGACCACGCAGCCGTCATACCGCTCTGGAAGGAGACGCGTTCTGTCTCCTAGAAATGAACGTACTTTGGTGCGAAAAGTGCAAATCAATCCCAGAACAACAGCAAAGGACCTTGTGAAGATGCTGGAGGAAACGGGTACAAAAGTATCTATATCCACAGTAAAACGAGTCCTATATCAACATAACCTGAAAGGCCGCCCAGCAAGGAAGAAGCCACTGCTCCAAAACCGCCATAAAGCCAGACTACGGTTTGCAACTGCACGTGAAGCACGGGGGTGGTAGCATCATGCTGTGGGGGTGCTTTGCTGCAGGAGGGACTGGTGCACTTCACAAAATAGATTGCATCATGAGGAAGGAAGATTATTTGGATATATTAACATCACAAGACATCAGTCAGGAAGTTAAAGCTTGGTCGCAAATGGGTCTTCCAAATGGACAATGACCCCAAGCATACTTCCAAAGTTGTGGCAAAATGGCTTAAGGACAACAAAGTCAACGTATTGGAGTGGCCATCACAAAGCCCTGACCTCAATCCTATAGAAAATGTGTGGGCAGAACTGAAAAAGCGTGTGCGAGCAAGGAGGCCTACAAACCTGACTCAGTTACACCAGCTCTGTCAGGAGTAATGGGCCAAAATTCACCCAACTTATTGTGGGAAGCTTGTGGAAGGCTACCCAAAACGTTTGACCCAAGTTAAACAATTTAAAGGCAATACTACCAAATACTAATTGAGTATATGTAAACCTCTGACCCACTGGGAATGTGATGAAAGAAATAAAAGCTGAAATAAATCATTCTCTCTACTATTATTCTGACATTTCACATTCTTAAAATAAAGTGGTGATCCTAACTGACCTAAGACATGAAATGTTTACTAGGATTAAATGTCAGGAATTGTGAAAAACTGAGTTTAAATGTATTTGGCTAAGGTGTATGTAAATTTTCGACTTCAACTGTACATGCCGATTCAGGGAACAGTGGCCAAATGTGATACAGCGCCTTCGGAAAGTATTCAGACCTCTTGATATTTTCCACATTTTGTTAGGTTACAGCCTTATTCTAAAATTGATTCAATTGTTTTTTTCCCTCATCAATCTACACACAATACCCCATAATGACAAAGCAAAAACTGTTTTTTAGAACGGTTTGCTCATTTATAAAAAAATATATATATATAAAAAGGATGACATTTACATACGTTTTCAGACCCTTTACTCAGTACTTTGTTGAAGCACCTTTGGCAGCGATTACAGCCTCAAGTCTTCTTGGGTATGACGCTACAAGCTTGGCACACCTGTATTTGGGGAGTTTCTCCCATTCTTCTCTGCAGATCCTCTCAAGCTCTGTCAGGTTGGATGGGGAGCGTTGCTGCACAGCTATTTTCAGGTCTCTCCAGAGATGTTCGATCGGGTTCAAGTCTGGGCTCTGGCTGGGCCACTCAAGGACATTCAGAGATTTGTCCCGAATCCACTCCTGCATTATCTTGGCTGTGTACTTAGGGTCATTGTCCTGTTGGAAGATCAACCTTCGCCCCAGTCTGAGGTCCTGAGCAGGTTTTCATCAAGGATCTCTCTGTACTTTGCCCCATTCATCTTTCCCTCAATCCTGACTAGTCTCCCAGTCCCTGCCGCTGAAAAACATCCCCACAGCATCATGCTGCCACCCCCATGCTTCACCGTAGGGATGGTGCCAGGTTTCCTCCAGACGTGACGCTTGGCATTCAGGCCAAAGAGTTCAATTATGGTTTCATCAGACCAGAGAATCTTGTTTCTCATGGTCTGAGAGTCTTTAGGTGCCTTTTGGCAAACTCCAAGCAGGCTGATTAATAATAGAGCAATAAAGCCCTACTCAAGCTTTCAGATGGTGACAATGTGTCTTCTTTTTTGGGATGGGATGGGTGTGCTGCCAAAATGGTGCTCAGGTTCATTTAGATAGGATGTTGATGAGGCAATGTGTATCATGTGATAATGATATTTCAATGCTCTGGGGCATGTCAGACAAAGTGTATTGTAGCCTACAGTGAATGGGAAAATAATAGTAATTAACTAATTCATTTAAATAACACTTAAGAAGCTTGTCATGTCAACGTCATTGTTTTGATAATAATGGTAGACTTTACTCTACCTTTAAATGTCAAATCGAATAGGCCTACCTCAAATATTTTTTCTTTCTTCAAATATACTATTTTTTCCCCCCATAAACATTGTCATACTGAAAAGAATGTCTGAAGATGATGCGTACATAAATCAACTCTGAAATTTAAAATCAAACAGATGTTACATTTACTGTGGTGATAAAGTTGAATGAATAACCTATAATGTGTCGTCATCTTTCTACAACACTATATGAAAGGTAATACTCTGGAAAGGTTACTACATTACATTTTATTTAATTGTTTTAATGTTTTTAACTAATGATGAATGGGTTCAAAGTTGTAACTCAAGATGATAAAGGTTAGCAAAGTACATTATTGTACATACTGTACGTTGGTTGACATTTAAGGATAAAACAATTGACATTTACAATTTAATAACTGGTTATTTCCTTCAGGAGAAACAACACCAGTTGTAAATTCAAGGAGGTGGCAGACTGATCATTCCTTACATAACCTTGATTTAGAAAAACAACGGTTTTATGGTTATTTTCTTTTTCCCATTCTTACATGTCTGGAAGGTGATGAATCTGGAATGTTCAAAATAAACAGTTCCTCATATCACTCCATCCATATAATATTGGACTGCTGCTTCCCTCCCATTCGGTTTTACCTCATTTAACCTGGGGATGAACACCTTGACTGACTGGAAGTAAGAAATATACATGGAATCTTTATTGTTAACCAAAATAAATAAATGGTAAACGCTTCAATGGATGATAAAATGACACAAAGGTATAGGTCAGAAGGGACAGATAAAACGCTGTTGCCAAATTCTGGAGGAATTAAACCACTGGTTCAACATCAGCTGACCCATGACTGACTAGAGCACAGCTAACTCACCAAAGTTAAATATGAAGCCAAAATGAAATGATGGAAATGAAATCAGACATAAGGCTGTTTTGTTAAAAAATTAAACTATTTAAATTCTTCAACTGATGGCAAACAAAAAAGGTACGTTATTTAAAGCTTTACATACAAGCTTGCCAGCAACATCAAAAAGCTACAAATTGCTATTTTTCTCTCTCAATAAAAGCAAGATATCAACAAATTTCTCTATCCATTCTCTTTTTTTTATCCATTCTTACATCAGACATGCAAGCATTAAATTATCCTTTGCTCATGGAGAAGTTCGTTTTGACAGTTTGTTGCTTGCCATTCCAGATTAGGCGATTCCAGACGTGGTTGGGCAGAACTCTAAGCATGGAGCAGTTTGATTGGCCAACCGCTAGTGGGCAGAGCTTTGGCAAGGCATAGTTGGCGGGACATTGGATCCACACAACTGGCCTTTTTGAAGGTAGGGATTTGGGGGAATGAGACGGGAACGGGCAGGTTCGGCTGTACACAAAAGTGAGCCGTTGTCGTGGCAATGCAAGGGTGGGAGGGCGAGGTCTCTCACATGGACTCGAACTCGTCGATGCGCTGCTTGGTGTTGCCCTGGCGGATCTGACGCAGGGTCTTGTACTTGTCCCTCCCAGCCTTCACGTTCTCCGCATGAAGCATGTCATTCTGGGTCTTCTTGGTGTCGTCCCTCGCCTGGGCCAACTCTGAACTCAGAGCCTGACAGAGGGAGAGGGGAAGAGAGAGGACACTTAATTTTGATAGTTGCAGACAGATTGTGTATAGTTCAACAAATTATCAGCAAACTGTTGATCCACTAACCCAAACAATAGTCCTAGGCCTAACCATAACCCTAACATTTTTTTGCAGTTGATATCTTGTTGATAGTTTGAGCCTCTAGGGCAGGGGTGTCAAACTCATTTTAGCTCAGGGGCCACATGGAGGAAAATCTATTCCCAAGTGGGCCGGACCGGAAAAATCATGGTATATATAACTTAAAAACAACAACTTCAGATTGTTTTCTTTGTTTTAATACGATCAACATACAACATAAAGCTGGAGCCTGAGGACAGTGTGTCCAAAATAGTACAAGCACAACATCACTATTAATCATAAAACACGTCAAGTTTATTTGAAAATTCTAAAGAAAAAGAACACACAAACACACAATGCCTCAGTGATTAACAGAACTGTTTCACAGATCACAGAACTATATCAGGGTGTCATTTCTCAGGCAGAAATGTAGATAAAAATAATGAAATCCTGTTCCCCAAACAAGTGCAAGAACCACAGAGTCAAGAATAGGTTAAATATACAAATAAAATAAAATCAATTAAAAACAATAGCACATCAACATAAAAACATATAAATATAAATCTGAAAGCGTTGCTCAAACTCCCGTAACAGTCCAGTTATTTTATCTTTGAACCGCTTCATGTCTGCCACATGTTGGGTCGCGCACACATTTTTCAGACAGGGGAAGTGAGCTGCATCACCACCGGCAAGTTGCGTCTCCCACAATGACAGCTTCAACTTGAAAGAACGTATGCTGTCATAATACTGCGTGACAACTTTGTTGCGCCCTTGTAGCTGTTTGTTCAAGTTATTCAGGTGCTCTGTAACATCCACCATAAATGCAAGGTCCGGCATCCATTCTGCGGAATGAAATTCTAACACTGGTTTGCCCTTTTCTTCCATGAACTGTTCAATTTCTTCTCGTAAATCAAAGAAACGCCTCAGCACAGCACCTCGGCTTAACCATCTTACCTCAGTGTGGTATGGCAGGCCATAGATGTGGTCTTTCTCTCTGAGAAGGCTGTCAAACTGACGGTGATTCAGGCTTCTGGATCGGATGAAATTAACAGTTTGGATGACCACCTTCATGACGTTATCCATCTTTAATGACTTGCAACACAAAGCCTCCTGGTGCAAAATACAGTGAAAAGTAAAAAAATCACGTCCTCCATTTGCAGATTGCACTTTCTCTCTGAACTTTGTCACAACGCCTGCTTTTTTCCCGATCATTGAGGGCGCACCATCTGTAGCCAGGCTGACAGCGCGGGACCAGTCCACTCCGACCCTGTCCAGCGCGCCGACGAGTGCGGTAAAAATATCAGCTGCTGTCGTTGTATCTGTCATCGGCACCAACTCCACGAACTCCTCGGTGACGGTCAATGTCATCAACTCCGCGGATGAAAAAATGGCCAGTTGTGCAACATCTGTAATGTCCGTGCTTTCATCAATTGCAACCGAAAACGCAATAAATGACTTTACTTTTTGCTTCAACTGGCTGTCCAAATCCACTGAAAGATCGGAAATCCTGTCTGCAACTGTGTTTCTTGTCAGGCTGATATTTGCAAAAGCCTGCCGCTTTTCAGGGCACACAATCTCCGCTGCCTTCATCATGCATGTTTTTACAAATTCACCCTCACTAAATGGTTTTGAAGCCACTGCGATTTCATTAGCAATGAGGTAGCTAGCTTTCACTGCAGCGTCACTGATGTCTCGGCTGTGAGTAAACACAGACTGCTGTTTCTTCAGACCCGCCAACAGTTCATTCACCTTCTCTCATCTCCGCTGTCCTTGAAAGTTGTCATATTTGTCGGCATGAAGACTCACATAGTGGCGACGAAGGTTATATTCTTTCAGCACTGCAACATGCTCTGAACACACCAAACATACAGCTTTCCCATTCAATTCCGTGATTAAATAGGATGACCATTTTTCTTGGAACACTCTGCGTCCACTTTTCTCTTTTTTGACAGAGACATATTGGGGCAATGAGGGTGCCAAAGCACATAATGTTAAAAGTAGAAGCCGTAATAAATATCGCGGGAAAAACAAAGTAGCTCATTGGCTGCACGTGCTTGACCTACTTGCTCTGCCCCGGTATAAACAGTTTGCTTGCTTAACACAATTGCTATTGCGCCATCCAGTGGACGCAATTGGAACAGCAGTTTATTTTATTAAAAAATTGCAGCGCATTTTTATACTTTAAAAAAAAAAAAAAAAAAAAGATTTTATTTTTTATTTTTTTCCAAAATCATCTCGCGGGCCGGATTAAACCCGTTTGCGGGCCTGATCCGGCCCGCGGGCCGTACGTTTGACACCCCTGCTCTAGGGGTCTATCCACCCTAATGGCGTCTCAGGCTCTGCACACTCCTGGATTGCATTTTACCTGGCAGGTCACTCCTACCAGGCGGCGTGGAGAGGATCTGTGTCTGCACCACGTGCTCTCACTTTATTTTTTATTTTATTTCACCTTTATTTAACCAGGTAAGCCAGTTGAGAACAAGTTCTCATTTACAACTGCGACCTGGCCAAGATAAAGCAAAGTAGTGCAATAAAAACAACAGAGTTACATATGGGGTAAAAAAAACATAAAGTCAGAAAATACAACAGAAAATATATATACAGTGTGTGCAAATGTAGCAAGTTATGGAGGTAAGGCAATAAATAGGCTATAGTGCAGAATAATTACAATAGTATTAACACTGGAATGCTAGATGTGCAAGAGATTATGTGCAAATAGAGATACTGGGGTGCAAAAGAGCAAAATAAATAATATAGGGATGAGGTAGTTGGGTGGGCTAATTTCGGATGGGCTGTGTACAGGTGCAGTGATCGGTAAGGTGCTCTGACAACTGATGCTTAAAGTTATTAAGGGAGATAAGAGTCTCCAGCTTCAGAGATTTTTGCAATTCGTTCCAGTCATTGGCAGCAGAGAACTGGAAGGAATGGCGGCCAAAGGAGGTGTTGGCTTTGGGAATGACCAGTGAGATATACCTGCTGGAGCGTAGACTACGGGTGGGTGCTGCTATGGTGACCAATGAGCTAAGATAAGGCGGGGATTTGCCTAGCAGTGATTTATAGATGGCCTGGAGCCAGTGGGTTTGACGACGAACATGTAGTGAGGACCAGCCAACAAGAGCGTACAGGTCACAGTGGTGGGTAGTGTATGGGGCTTTGGAGACAAAACGGATGGCACTGTGATAGACTACATCCAATTTGCTGAGTAGAGTGTTGGAGGCTATTTTGTAAATTACATCGCCGAAGTCAAGGATCGGTAGGATAGTCAGTTTTACGAGGGCATGTTTGGCAGCATGAGTGAAGGAGGCTTTATTGCGAAATAGGAAGCCGATTCTAGATTTAACTTTGGATTGGAGATTCTTTATGTGAGTCTGGAAGTTGAGTTTACAGTCTAACCAGACACCTAGGTATTTGTAGTTGTCCACATACTCTAGGTCAGACCCGTCGAGAGTGGTGATTCTAGTCGGGTGGGCGGGTGCCAGCAGCGTTCGATTGAAAAGCATGCATTTAGTTTTACTAGTGTTTAAGAGCAGTTGGAGGCTACTGAAGGATTGTTGTATGGCATTGAAGCTCGTTTGGAGGTTTGTTAACACAGTGTCCAATGAAGGGCCAGATGTATACAAAATGGTGTCGTCTGCGTAGAGGTGGATCAGAGAGTCACCAGCAGCAAGAGCGACATCATTGATATACACGGAGAAAAGTGTCGGCCCAAGAATTGAACCCTGTGGCACCCCCATAGAGACTGCCATAGGTCCAGACAACAGGCCCTCCGATTTGACACACTGAACTCTATCTGAGAAGTAGTTGGTGAACCAGGCGAGGCAGTCATTTGAGAAACCAAGGCTATTTAGTCTGCCAATAAGAATGCGGTGGTTGACAGAGTCGAAAGCCTTGGCCAGGTCGATGAAGACAGCTGCACAGTACTGTCTATTATCAATCGCGGTTATAATATCGTTTAGGACCTTGAGCGTGGCTGAAGTGCACCCGTGACCAGCTCGGAAACCGGATTGCATAGCGGAGAAGGTACGGTGGTATTCGAAATGGTCGATGATCTGTTTGTTAACTTGGCTTTCGAATACTTTCGAAAGGCAGGGCAGGATGGATATAGGTCTGTAGCAGTTTGGACACACTACTGGTGTCTCTAGGCCCTCTCCTCTTTTCTCTTTACACCAAGTCTCTCGGCTCCGTCATATCCTCACATGCTCTCTCCTATAATTGCTATGCGGATAACACTCAACTACTTTCTGCTTCCCCCCTTCTGACACCCAGGTGGCAACACGGACCTCTGCATGCCTGGTAGACATCTCAGCTTGGATGTCGGCCCACCACCTCAAGCTCAACAAAACAGAGCTGCTCTTCCTCCCGGGAAAGGCCTGCCCGCTCCAAGACCTCTCCATCACGGTTGACAATTCCACAGTGTCCCCCTCCCAGAGTGCAAAGAACCTTGGCGTGACCCTGGAAAACACCCTGTCGTTCTCTGCAAACATCAAAGCAGTGACTCGCTTCTGCAGGTTCATACTCTTCAACATCCATAGAGTACAACCTTTCTTCACATAGGAAGCAGCGCAAGTCCTAATTCAGGCACTTGTCATCTCCCATCTAGACTACTGAAACTCTCTGTTGACTGGGCTCCCCGCTTGTGCCATCAAAGCCCTGCAACTTATCCAGAATGCCGCAGCCCACCTGGTGTTCAACCTTCCTAAGTTCTCCCATGTCACCCCGCTCCTTCGCACAATCCACTGGCTTCCAGTCGAAGCTCGCATCATCTTCAAGACCCTGGTGCTTGCTTACGGAGCAGCAAGGGGAACTGCACCTCCCTACCTTCAGGCTATGCTCAAAACCCTACACCCAAACCCGAGCACTCCATTCCGCCACCTCTGGTCTCTTGGCCCTCCGAGCCCTACGGGAGGGCAGCTCCCGCTCAGCCCAGTCCAAGCTCTTCTCTGTCCTGGCTCCCCGATGGTGGAACAAGCTTTCCCCTAAAGTCAGGACAGCGGAGCCCCTGCCCATCTTTAGAAAACATCTGAAACCCTACCTCTTTGAAGAGTATCTTAAATAACTCTCACGGCGCCCCTGACACCCCCCACATAAAAAAATAAAAACTTGCACTGACTTTGCTAATAAATACTTTGAGGAAAAATGTACACGATACGATTGTAATAAATAATAATAAAGGCCATTTAGCAGACGCTTTTATAAAAATAAAAAATAAATTACGTATGGGTGGTCCCGGGAATCAAACCAACTATCCTGGCTTTGCAAGAGCCATGCTCTACCAACTGAACTACAGATGACCATTGTAATGTGTTGTTGTCTCACCTAGCCATCTTATGATGAATGCACTAATTGTAAGTCGCTCTGGAGAGAGCGTCTGCTAAATGATTAAAATGTAAAATGTAAGTAAGGCCACGTCTTCCTTAGCCTACCTGCAGCTGTTCCTTGACGCGTTCGTTCTTCTGGGCCTCTGTGACACGTTCCTCCTCTCTGCGGTGGCTGGTGACCCCATCACTGTGCAGCTCGGTGCTGCCCTCAGCATTTGTCTCATCCTGCTCATCCTGCTCTGGCGCCGGGGGTGATGACATCACAGACTTCAGCTCCTCTTTAGTCTTCTCCAGGTCCTCCTGGGCTGAGATGGCCTAGTGGGGAGGGGGGAGGTTAATGTATATACACAAAGACAGGGACATCTGTATTTAAAGGTAATGCAAGTGTAGGGCCTGAGCAGGCCAGAGACTTGTAAAAAGCAATAAAAACACACGTACTAAAGTAGCGGGTTAACATGCAAATAAAGGACAGACACACACATTTTACATTTTAGTCATTTAGCAGACGCTCTTATCCAGAGCGACTTACAGTTAGTGAGTGCATACATTTTCATACCTTTGTCATACTGGCCCCCCGTGGGGATCGAACCCACAACCCTGGCGTTGCAAACGCCATGCTCTAGCAACTGAGCTACACACAATTTTAAAAATCCTCGCTCACACACAATTTCAACCTCAGCTCCCACACATACACAAAACTTTCAGCAGTTATTTTAGGAAAGCTGTTATATGATTTGGTTTGAGGGCACACACCCCCACACATTTAGACACAGACACTATTGTAATAATGCATTAGTCCAGTAAGCCCAGGGGGCCGGGCAGGGGGCATGCAGGGGATCAGAGAGAGGTAGCGGAGGTAACCGTTACTTTGTGTTGCCATTCTGTCGCTTCATCTTCTTTTTTCCTCTTGGCCTCTTCAAGCAGAGCGATTTTGGCGGTGAATTCTCCTAGCTCAGCGGCCTGTGAGCGACAAGCACAAGGCACCCTGCTGTCAGACACACCAACACACTGACCATCAGACTGCAAGAGTTGAACATGGCCCACTCTCCTCCACATGAAGTTTAATGACCAACCAATATCAACATTTATTGACACATGGTTCTGTGGTGAGTGCTGTTAACATGTTATACCATCTATGAAATATTACCTGGAATACCAGAGAGAGTGGGAGGCTAGTGTGAAGATAGAATTCCCCCTGGGGCAAGCTGCCTGCACATTAACACCTCAATCACCTCAGGGCCTTCCAACACGGCATCAAAGCAAATTCATCAATGTTATTTCCCTACGCATGAAGAGATAGTTCACCCAAATTACATTTTGGTTTCCTTACCCCGTAAGCAGTCTATGGACAAGGTATGCCAGCAATTCATGTTTTGCTTTTGTTTACCTGGCCACTGTTTCAAATACTAACCTTTTAGCATTTGTAGCACAAATGAAATGCATGTCAATGGTATCTATTTTTTTTGGGGTCCAAATCATCTATAAGCAACTTCATTGAGTTATGCAATACATTTTTAGATATTTTAGGATGATTTGGACATGAAGTCTCTCTCTCTCTCTCTCTCGGAGCTGAAGCACAAAGTTGAGCTTAGGCATTTCAGGTTAAATGCCAAGATGAGGAATAACCAACCAAATCACCTGTGGAATGCTAGTAAAACCATCCATAAATCTAGTGTGACCAGTGGAGGTGTTTACAAAAAGTCAGTCTCACTTATTTACATACAACCGTATGTATTGACATGGTGATAATAGAGCAGGGACAGGGTTATTACAGTGATGATATGTTTAAGCAATAAGGCAGAGGGGGTGTGGTATATGGCCAATATACCACGGCTAAGGGCCGTTCTTACGCACGACACAACGCAGAGTTCCTGGATACAGCCCTTAGCCGTGGTATATTGGCCATATACCACAAACCCCTGAGGTGCCTTATTGCTATTATAAACTGGTTACCAACATAATTAGGGCAGTCAAAATAAATGTTTTGTCATACCCGTGGTATACGGTCTGATATAACACGGCTGTCACCCAGTTTATAATGTAGAATAGAGAATTTACAACTGTTTTAGTGTGAGAATTGCACAATCCAGAGGAGATTGTTGACTTAGAGAATTGCTGTATACCTGCCTACGGTAGGTATATTTACATGGTTTTAACTACAGTAAGACCTATACATCCTACCTTCCTTCCTTGACGTAATCAATGAATAGAAAGCAAAGTAAGGTGTCTTATCGTATCGCGTTCACTAATAATTTCATATAAGTTCTGTGATTTCTTCAAGGAAGGAAGGAAAGAAGGATGCACTGAAAGTATGTTAACGGGGCCCTGATCCAAAGCGGGGCACAGACTGGTGATGTGATGTGAAGTGTTACCAGTTGTTCCTGGTTCTTCATCTGGTCAGCAGCCTGTTTAACCAGCGCTGCCTTGGCCTCCTCTGCTGCCTGTCTCTCTCTCTCCAACCTCTCTGCCTCCTCCTTTGCTCTCTTCCTCTCCTGGTCCAACTCCAGGGCCCTGCGTGTCTGCTCTTCCAGCTCTGTATGAGCGCGCACAGACAGACACAGACAGACAGACAAAGATACACACACACACACACACAATTAGTGATGACAACAATTTATGACAAATATACTCCGATCTGAGCAAGAGTCGCACCCATCTTTCCTGACATACATTCACACATTAATCTCTATACAGTGGGGGGGAATATTATTTAGTCAGCCACCAATTGTGCAAGTTCTCCCACTTAAAAAGATGAGAGAGGCCTGTCATTTTCATCATAGGTACACGTCAACTATGACAGACAAATTGAGAGAGAAAAAAATCCAGAAAATCACATTGTAGGGTTTTTATGAATATATTTGCAAATTATGGTGGAAAATAAGTATTTGGTCACCTACAAACAAGCAAGATTTCTGGCTCTCACAGACCTGTAACTTCTTCTTTAAGAGGCTCCTCTGTCCTCCACTCGTTACCTGTATTAATGGCACCTGTTTGAATTTGTTATCAGTATAAAAGACACCTGTCCACAACCTCAAACAGTCACACTCCAAACTCCACTATGGCCAAGACCAAAGAGCTGTCAAAGGACACCAGAAACAAAATTGTAGACCTGCACCAGGCTGGGAAGACTGAATCTGCAATAGGTAAGCAGCTTGGTTTGAAGAAATCAACTGTGGGAGCAATTATTAGGAAATGGAAGACATACAAGACCACTGATAATCTCCCTCGATCTGGGGCTCCACGCAAGATCTCACCCCGTGGGGTCAAAATGATCACAAGAACGGTGAGCAAAAATCCCAGAACCACACGGGGGGACCTGCAGAGAGCTGGGACAAAAGTAACAAAGCCTACCATCAGTAACACACTACGCCGCCAGGGACTCAAATCCTGCAGTGCCAGACGTGTCCCCCTGCTTAAGCCAGTACATGTCCAGGCCCGTCTGAAGTTTGCTAGAGTGCATTTGGATGATCCAGAAGAGGATTGGGAGAATGTCATATGGTCAGATGAAACCAAAATAGAACTTTTTGGTAAAAACTCAACTCGTCGTGTTTGGAGGACAAAGAATGCTGAGTTGCATCCAAAGAACACCATACCTACTGTGAAGCATGGGGGTGGAAACATCATGCTTTGGGGCTGTTTTTCTGCAAAGGGACCAGGACGACTGATCCGTGTAAAGGAAAGAATGAATGGGGCCATGTATCGTGAGATTTTGAGTGAAAACCTCCTTCCATCAGCAAGGGCATTGAAGATGAAACGTGGCTGGGTCTTTCAGCATGACAATGATCCCAAACACACCGCCCGGGCAACAAAGGAGTGGCTTCGTAAGAAGCATTTCAAGGTCCTGGAGTGGCCTAGCCAGTCTCCAGATCTCAACCCCATAGAAAATCTTTGGAGGGAGTTGAAAGTCCGTGTTGCCCAGCGACAGCCCCAAAACATCACTGCTCTAGAGGAGATCTGCATGGAGGAATGGGCCAAAATACCAGCAACAGTGTGTGAAAACCTTGTGAAGACTTACAGAAAACGTTTGACCTGTGTCATTGCCAACAAAGGGTATATAACAAAGTATTGACAAACTTTTGTTATTGACCAAATACTTATTTTCCACCATAATTTGCAAATAAATTCATAACAAATCCTACAATGTGATTTTCTGGATTTTTTTTCTTCTAATTTTGTCTGTCATAGTTGACGTGTACCTATGATGAAAATTACAGGCCTCTCTCATCTTTTTAAGTGGGAGAACTTGCACAATTGGTGGCTGACTAAATACTTTTTTTCCCCACTGTATGTTATGAAACAAGAGGAGTACTCAAATAATCTCCCATGGAATGACAGTGTTTACCTGAGAAAGGCCTGACCTATATTATAAACACAGATTTCTAGAGGCACCATAATGTCAGCACTACAGCCTCAACGGCTCATAATTGTCCACGACTTCACTCAAATAGACCCAGGTATGTTATGCCCTGTCCTAACAGAAAAGCTGTGGTGCAACAAGTCAAGGGCCAACAACAGAGAGAATGAATGTGCTTGTCCCTGTTCCCATACCATGATATAACAGGTGGCAGTGTCATCCTATGCCCATCTCTAACTGATATCCCATTCCTCACTCCTCCTGATAAGAGGTTAGTATGCAAATTCCAATATTGCGCACTGTAGCTGTGAACTTGTTCTGTGGTAATTGAATGTCTGAACACCAGCTATGTACTACAGTGGGTGTTAAGGCGTCAGCATGCTTCAGTTCGGCTAGCGCCTCGGCTAGCCAAACCTAACAAGTGTGCTCGCATACTCCCTTAAAGACCTTCGCTTGAAAAAACAGAAATAAACGGCAATAGTACTGTTTGTCTATTTTGAGACGCCGTAGCCAGTATACACTTCCTCAAAATAGTCTGAATTAATCTAAAATAACTCAAGAAATCTGTCATTAATTTTGACGTTTTTACCTAGGAGATCTTAGTCGCGCAATTTTACATCCAACTAAGATGTTTGGTGCAGTATTTCTCGATGAAAAAATGTGCACGAAAACGAGTCGTCTCTCGTTGAATGACAACAAATACTTTATTGAAGAATCCCTACTGTTGACCAATCACTGACGAAGGGGTGTAGACTTCGGCTCCGAACTTCAGCTTGACTCTAGAAAAACATTTGTGGCGGAACAACCGAAAAAAACCTCATAGAAGTCCAAAACTAACAAAAATGTCACAAAATGTAATCATAATATATGCACGAACTCTTGCGAAATGTTTCGGCCGGGAAGCATGCGGACGCCTTTAGTGTTACTCCAGGGTGTTGCTTGCAAGGCTATGACATTTAAAAGTAAGTGAGAGAATGCAAATCAGTCTCCTTTTCATTTTTCCTCTGAAGTATCCTTAGTGCGCGCGTGTGTGTATATATAAACCTTTCTGGGCCTTTAGCGTCTGTCCCTCAATCTGTCTGAGTCTCTCGATCAGCTCGTCCTTCTCTTTCTCTATCTTCTCCCTCTCTTTCTCTGCGTGCTCTCGTTTTTTCTTCTCGTTTTCTAGCTGAGCTCTGTAAAACAAAAGAGGATGAACATGCCTGGGCTAAGGATTCATTAAACTAATTGTAGAATATACTGCTCATTTCATTCAATATCAAATTATATTTTCATGTATTTTCATGTATAAAATATGATCACAAAACAACATTCTGCAACTAAGATGCTTTACGAAAAGACAAGACACACAAAAATGCACATAAGAGCCATACAAACAGTGGTGGAAAAAGTACTCAATTGTCATACTTCAGTAAAAGTAAAAACGTAAAAGCTATACATCAAATATATTAAGAAAACCAGATGGCAGACAGGGGCACACTCCAACACTCAGACATTAATTACAAACGCAGTATACAGTATACATTTGTGTTTAGTGAGTCCGCCAGATCAGAGGCAGTAGGGATGACAACGCGTTATATTGATAGGTGTTTGAATTGGACCATAATTCTGTCCTGCCTGAGCATTCAGTACTTTTTGGTTTCAGGGAAAATGTATGGGAGTAGAAAGTACATATTTTATTTAGGAATGTAGTGCAGTAAAATATATATAGTAAAGTTAAGTATAAATAACCCAAAAAACAACATAAGTAGTAATTTAAAGTATTTTTAAGCACTTTACACCACTGCATACAGAGATATCCAGTCCATGGCTGTATCTCAATAGCCTCTTTGGACCATCCTGATCTCCAGAGAGCAGCTGTCAGGATGGTAGATCAGGCTTGTATCTCAATTTTATTTCTGTAATTCCCTGTATCCTCTCTTCTCCCCTCCTTTTGGGAATCAAGGAAATACAGAGATTTACCTTTTATGTGGCTCTAATGCAGACCAGACATATTTTAATACAATGCTGCCCCCTTCTGGACAGAATCACAACCACGTCTGCATGCGTTCCTCCAGTACTGTACCTCTCCATCTGTTTATGGTGTTTCTCCTCTCGGGCCTGGGCCTTCATCTGCTGCACCTCGATGGTGTCAGGCTTCCTCCTCCTCATGTACAGCTCGTGGTTCCCCATGCACAGCGCCAGGATACGCTTGTTGATCCGCAACCGTGGCGCGTAGAATACAAAGTCCTTCAGAGAGAGGAGGCGGGGAGAGAAGGGCAATGTGGAGAACAGGGGTGGCTAACTCTACTCCAATGTCATTATTATATTCTCATTGTTTATTGTACATTGTGTTGTATTATTTCCTCCCACCATCCCCTACCTTCCCGGTAGACTGATCCCCTACCTTCCTTGTAGACTGACTTACTGGGGCTTTCTTGTCGATGGGTTTGATGACAAACTTCTTGTCGTTGAAGGAGATGTTTCTGATCTCGCTCCAGGGGAAGCCAATCTTTGGTGTCAACCTGGGGAGGAGGGAAGGGAAAGCACAGACTATCACAACACTACACTAGTACAGTAATATGCAATGGGAAGGTAACTGTCTACCTACAATACATCAGCGTAGTACTAAATGAAACTAAAGGTACCATCCATGGCCAGCGGAGGGCAATAGTGTCATGGAATATATCTGACAAAGCCATGCTCAGGTAGCCACAAAAGCTATCTTACCTTCCACTCTAAAATAATTGATGAATAAATATATAAATAGTATAACTAAATAACTAAATAAATAAATATTCCACATTGTATAAGTCAGTGTTTCGTACTTGTCCTCGTGTTCGTAGATATTGAGTCCCAGTGCATCCACACCCAGCCACAACTCAGTTCCCTTCTTGTTCTTGATCTCAAAGTAGTTGACTCCATACATCTCCAGGTCCTGGGCTATCTTCAGATACTCCATCATTGAGTCCTCTCTGTGTACACAAACACAAATTGGAAAGTTATAACTTGTGTAGAGGAGAAAGTGTGATACAAACACTCTCATACAAAGCACACACAGACAGAGACCCTCATACATAGCCCTACCTGAGCATGCCTGTGTGTTCCTCGTGCCAGGTCTGTATTCTGTCCTCCCATTGCTCCTTAGTCAACTTGTGCTGCTCCAACACTCTGCAGGATACACACAGGGTTATTCAAACAGAGCCACAGTAGAGGCCTGGCATCAAAAGACAGCACAGATTTATAGTGGCGGAGAGTTGAGCCACTTTACTAAAGAACAGCTCATTTAAAAAAGCTCCCTCTGAGGGGGACAGCACACACTCCCTCTGAGGGGGACAGAGAGGGTTAGAGGGAGACCTAGAGGGTTAGAGGGGGACAGAGAGGGAACAGAGAGGGTTAGAAGGGGACAGAGAGGAAACAGAGGGGGACAAAGAGGGAACAGAGGGGGAACAGAGAGGGAACAGAGGGGGAACAGGGGGGGACAGAGAGGGAACAGGGGGGGACAGAGAAGGACAGAGAGGGAAAGAGGGGGACAGAGAGGGAACAGAAAGGGAACCGAGGGGGACAGAGAGGGAACAGAGGGTGACGGAGAGGGACAGAGAGGGACAGAGAGGGAACAGAGGGTGACGGAGAGGGACAGAGAGGGAACAGAGGGTGACGGAGAGGGACAGAGAGGGACAGAGAGGGAACAGAGGGTGACGGAGAGGGACAGAGAGGGAACAGAGGGTGACGGAGAGGGACAGAGAGGGACAGAGAGGGAACAGAGGGTGACGGAGAGGGACAGAGAGGGACAGAGAGGGAACAGAGGGTGACGGAGAGGGACAGAGAGGGACAGAGAGGGAACAGAGGGTGACGGAGAGGGACAGAGAGGGACAGAGAGGGAACAGAGGGTGACGGAGAGGGACAGAGAGGGACAGAGAGGGAACAGAGGGTGACGGAGAGGGACAGAGGGTGACGGAGAGGGACAGAGAGGGACAGAGAGGGACAGAGAGGGAACAGAGGGTGACAGAGAGGGACAGAGAGGGACAGAGAGGGAACAGAGGGTGACGGAGAGGGACAGAGAGGGAACAGAGGGTGACGGAGAGGGACAGAGAGGGACAGAGAGGGACAGAGAGGGACAGAGAGGGAACAGAGGGTGACGGAGAGGGACAGAGAGGGACAGAGAGGGAACAGAGGGTGACGGAGAGGGACAGAGAGGGACAGAGAGGGAACAGAGGGTGATGGAGAGGGACAGAGAGGGACAGAGAGGGAACAGAGGGTGACGGAGAGGGACAGAGAGGGACAGAGAGGGAACAGAGGGTGACGGAGAGGGACAGAGAGGGAACAGAGGGTGACGGAGAGGGACAGAGAGGGACAGAGAGGGAACAGAGGGTGACGGAGAGGGACAGAGAGGGACAGAGAGGGAACAGAGAGGGAACAGAGGGTGACGGAGAGGGACAGAGAGGGACAGAGAGGGAACAGAGGGTGACGGAGAGGGACAGAGAGGGACAGAGAGGGACAGAGAGGGACAGAGAGGGAACAGAGGGTGACGGAGAGGGACAGAGAGGGACAGAGAGGGACAGAGAGGGAACAGAGGGTGACGGAGAGGGACAGAGAGGGACAGAGAGCGAACAGAGGGTGACGGAGAGGGACAGAGAGGGAACAGGGGGGGACAGAGAGGGAACAGAGGGGGAACAGAGAGGGAACAGAGGAATTGGTGTGGGGTACAGACCTCTGTGGCAGCAGGCGGTCGGAGGTGAGGTAACCAGGCTTGTGGATGTCTCTGTTGTAGTCTGCATACTTGGCCTGGACAGAGTAGGAGGCCAGCAACACGGCAGTCTCTGGAGGACAGTAGTTCTCATCGTTCAGGATGGCCTCCTTCACCTGGCATGGGCAGGGAACACACATACTTTGTTTGGATCTGCAATGTACATTGTGAGTACAAAGGACACACTGTAGAAGTGTGTGTGTCTGTTACCTGCAGGAAGAAGAGTCTCTGTGTGATCTCCTGGATGAGCTCCTCAGACACGTCCTCAGGGAAGAACTTGGCTCTGAACTTAAACTGCAGAGGGTTCTCCTTCTTCACATCTTGCTGCGTCACCTTCTTATTGAGTTTGAGCCACGTGCTGTAGTCTTTACTGTCTGTGTACTGCAGGCCAAAAAACCACACCTCCCGGAGACCCACTGTCTTCACCACCTGAAAACACAAAATGCATAAATTATCAACTCTCTCTCTCTCTCTCTCTCTCTCTCTCTCTCTCTCTCTCTCTCTCTCTCTCTCTCTCTCTCTCGTCAAAGTATACATATAACAAAAATGGTGGGACCAACAGCAATAATAATAATAGTAGTGGAAATGGGATTACCATTAACAGCAACTACAACAACAATATTAATGAGAATAACAATACATTAAAGCAATAGTAGTAGACCAGTCTCAACATGACTGAGAAGCCACATGACATGGAATATTATTGACATTACATTGCACTTTCACTGGCTGTCCCTCAGGTTGTGGCAGGAGGACACATATTTGGCTACACCCAATTCTGGCTTTTCACCCAATAAATATATATATATTTTTCATCTTTTTTTAGTTTCAAATTCTTTGTACTGAATGATAATTTTGGGAAAGAAAGATTCTCTTAGGTCTGAGTATTTGTCACAGTGTAATAGGAAATGCAGCTCTGTCTCTACCTCTCCCCTGGGGCAGAGTGAACACAGCCTGTCCTCTCTGGGCAGCCAGGTTCGCCTGTGATGACCGGTCTCTATAGCCAGACTGTACCTAGTCAGTGTTTTCCTCAGTTTTCTATCAGTCACAGTGGTCAGATAGTCTGCCACCATGTACTGTCTGTTTAGAGGCAAATATCATTGACATTTACTTTGATTTTTTGTGGTGTCTTTCCAATAGGTGCATATTCTTCCTTTTTGCTTCGTGATGATTTGGTTAGCCCAGATTTTCTGAGTGCTGTCCTGAGGCTCTATGGTGTTGGTTTGGGTTAGTGAACTGAGCCTCAGAACCAGCTGGCTGAGGGGACTCTTCTCTTGTTTAATCTCTTGACATTGTAGAGCTGTGTGATGGAATGTTTAGGGGTCACTTGTTTTTAGATGGTTGTAAAATTGTATGGCTCTTTTTTCTATTTGAATAAGGAGGGGGTATTGGCCCAATTCTGCTCTACATGCATTATTTTGAGTTTTTCTTTGCACTTGCAATACAGTCTTGCAAAACTCTGCATGCAGTTTTTCAATTGGATGTTTGTCCCATTTGGTCAATTTATTATTAGAGAGCGGACACCATACATCGCTGCCATATAGAGCAATTGGTTCTATAACTGATTGGAACATTTTGAACCAGATTCTAATTTTAATGTTCCTTTTAATGGCATAGAATGCTCTTCTTGCTTTGTCTCTCAGCTCATTCACAGCCATGTGAAAGCTACCTGTGTTGCTGATATTTAGTCCTAGTGTCACGCCCTGACTCAGGGGACTCTTATATGTTGAGTCAGGGTGTGTATATTCTTTGTGGTGTTTTCTATGTTTTGATCTATTATGTGTAGATCTATGTTGGCCGGTGTGGTTCCCAATCAGAGGCAGCTGTAGCTCGTTGTCTCTGATTGGGGATCATACTTAGGCAGCCTATTGGCACTAGTGGGTTGTGGGATCTTGTTCCTTGTAAGGTATGTTGTCTGTGCTACCTTGGACTTCACGTTTCGTTTCGTTTAATGTTTTGTCGAGTGTTTATTACGTTAATAAACATGTACGTATATCACGCTGCGCCTTGGTCTGTCCCGTCATTCAACGAACGTGACAGAAGATCCCACCAAACGAGGACCAAGGAGCGGATGGCCATGTCACAGGTGGCCAATTTGTGGTCATGGGAGGAGATATTCGCGGGGAAAGGACCATGGGCTAAGGTAGATGCCCAGGCAGGAGAGGAGCAACGGCAACACGGAGGAGGCCGGTCGAGGAGGAAGCCCGAGAAGCAGCCCCAATAAAAAATTTGGGGGGGGGCACACGGGGTGGTTGGCGGAGCCTAGGGTTAGAGCAGAGCCAACTCCCCGTACTCACGCGAGGAAGCGTATGACTGGGCAAGCTCCGTGTTATGCGGAGCTACGTACTGTGTCGCCAGTGCGCCGGCACAGTCCTGTACGTCCTGTGCTGGCACCACGCACGTGCCGTGCGAAGATGGGCATCCAGCCAGGACAGGGTGTGCCGGCTCAACGCTCCTGGTCTCCAGTACGCCTCCTCGGTCCCGCATATCCTGCGCCAGTTCTACGAACGGTATCGCCAGTGCGCGTGCACAGCCCAGTGCGTCCTGTGCCAGTGCCCCGCACGTGTAGTGCGAAAGTGGGCAGCCAGCCAGGACGGGTTGTGCCAGCTCTCCGCTCCAGACCTCCAGTCCGCCTTCACAGTCCGGTCCGGCCCTTTCCTGCTCCTCGCACCAAGCCAGTGGTGCGCGTCGCCAGCCCGGCCCGGCCTGTTCCTGCTCCTCGCACCAAGCTAGTGGTGCGCGTCGCCAGTTCCGGCCCGGCCCGTTCCTGCTCCTCGCACCAAGCCAGTGGTGCGCGTCGCCAGTCCGGCCCGGCACCGGCCCGGCCTGTTCCTACTCCTCGCACCAAGCCAGTGGTGCGCGTCGCCAGTCCGGCCCGGCCTGTTCCTGCTCCTCGCACCAAGCCAGTGGTGCGCGTCGCCAGTCCGGCCCGGCCTGTTCCTGCCCCTCGCACCAAGCCAGTGGTGCGCGTCGCCAGTCCGGCCCGGCCTGTTCCTGCGCCTCGCACCAAGCCAGTGGTGCGCGTCGCCAGTCCGGCCCGGCCTGTTCCTGCTCCTCGCACCAAGCCAGTGGTGCGCGTCGCCAGTCCGGCCCGTTCCCTCCCCTCGCACCAAGCCAGTGGTGCGTGTTCCTAGTCCGATCCGGCCCGTGCCTTCGCCTCGCACCAGACCAGTGGTGCGTTTGTCCAGTCCGGCACGGCCCGTGCCCGTCAGCTGCTCCACTCCGGAGCCAGAGCAGTCCGCTCCACCGGTGCCTGATCCAGTTCTGGTCAGCTGTTCCACTCCGGAACCAGAGCAGTCCGCTCCACCGGTGCCTGATTCTGCTCCGGTCAGCGGCTCCACTCCGGAGCCAGAGCAGTCCGCTCCACCGGTGCCTGATTCAGCTCCGGTCAGCGGCTCCACTCTGGAGCCAGAGCAGTCCGCTCCACCGGTGCCCAGTCCAGCTCCGGTCAGCGGCTCCAGTCCGGAGCCTGACGTCAGCCCCTCTCCAGGTTCGGGGTCTCTCACACCAGGGTCCAGACAGGGTCTGGTGTATCGTGGGAGGAAGGAGAGGGGAAGCAGCGCGCTGAGGTCCAGACCGGACCAGGGGCGTAATGGGGGGGAGGAGAGATTGTGGTCGTCACGCCCGGAGCCGGATCCGCCTCCGAAGTGGAATGCCCACCCGGACCCTTCCCTGTCATGTCATGTTTGTGCGGTCGGAGTCCGCACCTTTGGGGGGGGGGGGGGGGGTACTGTCACGCCCTGTCTCAGGGGACTCTTATATGTTGAGTGTGTATATTCTTTGTGGTGTTTTCTATGTTTTGATCTATTATGTGTAGATCTATGTTGATCATACTTAGGCAGCCTATTGGCACTAGTCAATCAATCAATTTTATTTTATATAGCCCTTCTTACATCAGCTAATATCTCGAAGTGCTGTACAGAAACCCAGCCTAAAACCCCAAACAGCTAGTAATGCAGGTGTAGAATCACTAGTGGGTTGTGGGATCTTGTTCCATGTAAGGTATGTTGTGTGTGCTACCTTGGACTTCACTTTTCGTTTATTGTTTTGTCGAGTGTTTATTACGTTAATAAACATGTACGTATATCACGCTGCGCCTTGGTCTGTCCCGTCATTAAACGAACGTGACACCTAGAAACGTGTCGTTTTTGGTGTGTTCTAATAGAACTGTGTCCAAATAGAATTTATATTTGTGATCCTGATTTCCTGACCTTTTTTTGAGTATATTTCTATTTGTTTGTTTTAGGTTAACTGTCAGAGCCCAGGTCTGACAGAACCTGTGCAGATGATCTAGATGCTGCTGTAACCCCTCCTTAGTGGGAGACAGTAGCACCAGGTCATCTGTGTACAGCAGACACTTGATTTCAGTGTTGTGTAGGATGAGACCAGGTGCTGGAGATTCTTCTAATGTTTTTGCCAATTCATTAATGTAGATGTTAAATAGTGTTGGACTTATTGAGCAGCCCTGTTTCACTCCACGTCCCCGAGAGAAGAAGTCTGTTTGCTTGTTGCCAATTTTAACCGCAAATTTGTTTTTAGTGTACATTGATTTAATAACATAATTTGTTTTCCCTCCAATACCACTTTCTATTAGTTTATAAAAAAGAACTTTGTGCCAAATTGAATCAAATGCTTTCTTGAAGTCTACAAAACACGAGTAGATTTTGCCTTTGTTTTGGTTTACTTGTTTGTCAGAGTGTGGAGGGTGTAAATGTGGTCTGTTGTACAATAATTAAAAAAAAAAATCCATTCTGGCTTCTGCTCAGGACGTTGTGTTCATCAAGGATATTACGTATTCTGCTATTTATGATACTGCAGAGAATTTTCCCCAAGTTGCTGTTAACGCAAATTCCTCTGTAATGATTTGGGTCAAATCTGTCTCCGTTTCTATAGATTGGTGTGATCAATCCTTGGTTCCAAATACTGGGGAAAACGCAAATTCCTCTGTAATGATTTGGGTCAAATCTGTCTCCGTTTCTATAGATTGGTGTGATCAATCCTTGGTTCCAAATACTGGGGAAAATACCTGCAGTGAGGATAATGTTGAGTTTGAGTATAGCCAATTTGAATTTGTGGTCTGTATATTTGATCATTTAATTTAAAATACCATCAGCACCACAGGCCTTTTTGGGTTGGAGTGCATAGTTTTTCCAATAATTATTATTCTGTAATTGGGGTATCCACAGGATTCTGATAGTCTTTGACTGCTGATTCAAGGATTTGTAATTTTTCTTGTATATCTTTTTGTTCTGGGCTATTTGTTATATTTGCTGTAGAGGTTTGCAAAGTAATTTCTCCACATATCCCCATTTTGGATAGCCAATTCCTCATGATGAGGTTTGTTTAATTTATTCAAATTCTCCCAGAAGTGGTTTGATTCTATGTATACCTCAATTCCATCCAGCTGATTTCTAATGTGCGGTTCCTTTTTTGTTCTTAGGGTGCGTTTGTATTGCTTCAGTGTTTCCCCATATTGAAGGCGTATATTTTTGTTGTCTGGTTCTCTGTGTTTTTGATTAGATATATTTCTCAATGACTTTCTTAGATTTTATCAATCATTATCAAACCATTTTTCATTATCTATTCTTTTTGGTTTGCTCTTATGTTTCTTTAGATTAGCCAAGGAGGCTAATTTGTCAAATATAAAGTTTATGTTCCAAACGGCCAAATTTACACCTTCATTGCTGTAAGAGGCTAAAAAGTTGTCCAGGAGAGATTGTATTTTTTGGCTACTAATTGCTTTTTGGTAGATTTCTGTACTGTTTGCACTCCATCTATAGGCCTGTTTAGTACCATGTAATTTATTGGGCTGTGATTTTACTGTGGTCTGAGAGAGGTGTTAGTGGGCTGACTGTGAAGGCTCTGAGAGACTCTGGGTAGAGGTCAGTGATAAAGTAGTCTACAGTACTGCTGCCAAGGTATGAGCTATAGGTGTACTTACCAAAAGAGTCCCCTCTTAGCCTACATTGACTATGTACACACCCAGTGTTCAACAGAGCTTCAGGAGCTGTGCTCCATTTTTGTTTTTCACTTTGTCATAGTTGTTTCTGGGGGGGTATGTGGGGAGGGAAAGGTTGTTGCTTCCCGGTAGGTGTTTGTCCCCATGACTGTTGATAGTGTCTAGTTCTTCTGCTGTTCTAGCATTCAGGTCTCCACATACCAGTACGTTGCCTTGGGCCTGAAAGTGACTAATCTCCCCCTCTAGAATGGAGAAACTCTCTTCATTGAAGTAGGGTGACAGAGGGGGGAATGTATATGGCACAGAGGAAGACGTTTTTATCTGTTAAGATAGCTTCCTTGTTGATTTTTAACCAGATAAAGAATTCTCCTGTTTTGATCAATTCGATTGAATGAGTTAGTTTAGATTTATACCATATTAGCATTCCCCATGAGTCTCTGCCCTGTGTGATTCCTTTTAATTTGGTGGATGGTACGACGCCAGGACAGCGGAGTCACTCACCACCTTCCGGAGACATTTGAAACCCCACCTCTTTAAGGAATACCTGGGATAGGATAAAGGAATCCTTCTACCCCCCCCCCCCCCCCAATTGTAAAGTGGTTATCCCACTGGCTATAGGGTGAACGCACCAATTTGTGAGTCGCTCTGGCTAAGAGTGTCTGCTAAATGACGTTAATGTGCCCTTGAGCAAGGCACTTAACCCTAATTGCTCCTGTAAGTCGCTCTGGATAAGAGCGTCTGCTAAATGACTAAAATGTAAATGTAAATGTACGATTATCTTACTATAACCTAGTGGACAGCCAGTGGAAACATCACCTCTGCACCATGTTTCCTGTAGTACTACAATATCAACATCATCAATTTCTTTCAGGAAGTCTGGGTTTCTGCTCTTTAGCCCAAAAAGCAGAGGACTTCAATCCTTGTAAAATCCAACATGCAACGTAAAAAGATTTCATAACTGTTTTTTCTTTACCTTCAAAATGGTGGAGAGGTCGGGCTGCGGTTTAAAGTGACGTCCTTTAGAGTCTTGGCAAGGATGGGGACTGTCTCCCTGTACAGGTGAACATGGTCATATAAACAGTCCGGATCGAGGGTGGGATGGTGGGCCAGGTGTACATTGGGTCGCAGGGCACAGTCCCGGGAGAGGCTGGCGTTTATTCTTTGGATTGTGGCAGGGTGGAAGACGGTCCTCTGTAGAAGGGTTGACACCACGATCCTGGAGTGGTGATCTAGCTGCTCCTGCAGCCTGTCCTCTGTACTCTTTCTCTCCTGCAGCTCCTCTCTTAGTGTGGTCAGCTCGTTATTACTGTTGTGCTTGTCTTTTTGGAGCTCTCTCACCTCCTTTGTTAGATCAGCCAGCTCTCTCTTGAGTTCGTCTCTCTCTTGCTGAACCTCTTTCAGATGTGTTGTAAGGCTGTTGTCCTGCTCTGTCCGTCCTTTGGTTAGGAGCTCCTCTAACGTGTGGATGTCTGGTTGCTGTTTGCTTACACTCTCCCTGAACAGGACCACCTCCCCCTCTAGTTTAGTGAACTCATCCCTCATGGCAGCCATGGTGGTGAGGAGGGCCTGAGCCTGCTCTGCACTGAGGGGGTCGCTCTCCTCCTGGGGCGTGTCCTCCACTATGGTGGGAAGAGAGGTGCTGGATGTGCCTTTTTGGGTGGGGATAGTGGGGGTGAGAGTGGTGCAAGTTTCTCTTGTGGGAGGGCATGTCACTGGTGGTGTCATTCTCTCTCTCTGCTCTTTCCTTAATGGTCTGAACAGCCTAAAATTACCTTGCACCATGACAGTCCCAGTCTTGTAGAGGTTGATTGTTATCATGGTGCTGTCAGGGTCGTCTGTCTCTTTGACTTTCAGCTTCCACCCATAACAGATTCCCTCTTTCTTTATGGATGGGTAGTGAGAGCAGACTGCTGAGCGCCATACATTTGGCTGGTCAGTGAGAAAGATGAGATTACTCGCATCACCGTTTTTGTTTGTCTGCTGCTGTTGCTAGCTAGCTCTAATTTATTTTTATTTTTTTATTTTTTTAGCTCAAAAAACGGCAAAAAAAGTGAAAAATCTTCACACAAAAAAACAGAAGACATGTTTAACGTTAGAGTCCGTGCTGCTTTTTGGTTTACTCACTCAATTTGGTTGTTTGATGTCGTTGTATTAACTCCCCTTGCTAGGTTTGTTCTAGCTAAATTTTTATGGCTAGCTTGTTAGCCTGCTGGCTAGGTTTTTGTTGTTTAGCTAGCTAGCAAGAGTCAAACCTCCTTAATTTGAGGCACTTACTGATTGAATAGAGTTGTTGTTCATCACTTCTTGTATGAAATTATTTTTAAATTTGAGTATTTATCTCATTCTAAAAACAGATCTCTCCCTCTCTCCCTCCCTCCCTCCCTCCAGTGAGGGGAAAAAGTATTTCATCCCCTGCTGATTTTGTACATTTGCCCACTGACAAAGAAATGTTCATTCTATAATTTTAATGTTAGGTTTATTTGAACAGTGAGAGACAGAATAACAACAAAAAGATCAAGAAAAACGCATGTCAAAAATTTTATGAATGAGGGAAATAAGTATTTGACCCCCTCTCAATCAAAAATATTTCTGGCTCCCAGGTGTCTTTTATACAGGTAACTCTTAAAGGGAGTGCTCCTAATCTCAGCTTGTTACCTGTATAAAAGACACCTGTCCACAGAAGCAATCAATCAGATTCCAAACTCTCCACCATGGCCAAGACCAAAGAGCTCTCCAAGGATGTCAGGGACAAGATTGTAGACCTACACAAGGCTGGAATGGGCTACAAGACCATCGGCAAGCAGCTTGGTGAGAAGGTGACAACAGTTGGTGCGATTATTCGAAAATGGAAGAAACACAAAATAACTGTCAATCTCCCTCGGCCTGGGGCTCCATGCAAGATCTCACCTCGTGGAGTTGCAATGATCATGAGAACGGTGAGGAATCAGCCCAGAACTACACGGGAGCATCTTGTCAATGATCCCAAGGCAGCTGGGTCCATAGTCACCAAGAAAACAATTGGTAACACACTACGCCGTGAAGGACTGAAATCCTGCAGCGCCCGCAAGGTCCCCCTGCTCAAGAAAGCACATATACAGGGCCGTCTGAAGTTTGCCAATGAACATCTGAATGATTCAGAGGAGAACTGGGTGAAAGTGTTGTGGTCAGATGAGACCAAAATGGAGCTCTTTGGCATCAACTCAACTCGCCGTGTTTGGAGGAGGATGAATGGTGCCTATGACCCCAAGAACACCATCCCCACCGTCAAACATGGAGGTGGAAACATTATGCTTTGGGGGTGTTTTTCTGCTAAGGGGACAGGACAACTTCACTGCATCAAAGGGACGATGGATGGGGCCATGTACCGTCAAATCTTGGGTGAGAACCTCCTTCCCTCTGCCAGGGCATTGAAAATGGGTCGTGGATGGGTATTCCAGCATGACAATGACCCAAAACACATGGCCAAGGCAACAAAGGAGTGGCTCAAGAAGAAGCACATTAAGGTCCTGGAGTGGCCTAGCCAGTCTCCAGACCTTAATCCCATAGAAAATCTGTGGAGGGAGCTGAAGGTTCGAGTTGCCAAACGTCAGCCTCGAAACCAGCAAAAACAGGTTTTTTAGAAATGTTAAAATAAAAATAAAATAAAAATACAAAACGGAAATCACATTTACATAAGTATTCAGACCCTTTACTCAGTACTTGTTGAAGCACATATGGCGGCAATTACAGCCTCGAGTCTTCTTGGGTATGACGCTACAAGCTTGGCACACCTGTATTTGGGAGAGTTTCTCCCATTCTTCTCTGCAGATCCTCTCAAGCTCTGTCAGGTTGGATGGGGAGCGTCGCTGCACAGCTATTTTCAGGTCTCTCCAGAGATGTTCAATCGGGTTCAAGTCCGGGCTCTGGCTGGGCCACTCAAGAACATTCAGAGACTTGTCCCGAAGCCACTCCTGCGTTGTCTTGGCTGTGTGCTTAGGGTTGTTGTCCTGTTGGAAGGTGAACCTTCGCCCCAGTCTGAGGTCCTGAGAGCTCTGGAGCAGGATCTCTCTGTACTTTGCTCCGTTCATCTTTCCCTCGATCCTGACTAGTCTCCCAGTACCTGCCGCTGAAAAACATCGCCCAAGCATGATGCTGCCACCACCATGCTTCACCGTAGGGATGGTGCCAGGTTTCCTCCAGATGTGACGCTTGGCATTCAGGCCAAAGAGTTCAATCTTGGTTTCATCAGACCAGAGAATCTTGTTTCTCATTGTCAGAGTTCTTTAGGTGCCTTTTATGCAAACTCCAAGCGGGCTGTCATGTGCCTTTTACTGAGGAGTGGCTTCCATCTGGCCACTCTACCATAAAGGCCTGATTGGTGGAGTGCTGCAGAGATGGTTGTCCTTCTGGAAGGTTCTCCCATCTCCACAGAGGAACTCTAGAGCTCTGCAAGAGTGACCATCGGGTTCTTAGTCACCTCCCTGACCAAGGCCCTTCTCCTCTGATTGCTCAGTTTGACCGGACGGCCAGCTCTAGGAAGAGTCTTGGTGGTTCCAAACTTCTTCCATTTAAGAATAATGGAGGACACTGTGTTCTTGGGGACCTTTAATGCTGCAGAAATGTTTTGGTACCCTTACCCAGATCTGTGCCTCGACACAATCCTGTCTCTGAGTTCTACTGACAATTTCTTCGACCTCATGGCTTGGTTTTTGCTCTGACATGCACTGTCAACTGTGGGACCTTATGTAGACAGGTGTGTGCCTTTCCAAATCATGTCCAATCAATTGATTTTACCACAAGTGGACTCCAATCAAGTTGTAGAAACATCTCAAGGATGACCAATGGAAACAGGATGCATCTGAGCTCAATTTTGAGTCTCATAGCAAAGGGTCTGAATACTTATGTAAATAAGGTATTTCCGTTTTTTTTTATTTAATACATTTGCTAAAATTTCTAAAAATCTGTTTTCGCTTTGTCATTATGGGGTATTGTGTGTAGATTGATGAGATTTTTATTTATTTAATCAATTTTAGAATAAGGCTGTAATGTAACAAAATGTGGAAAAAGTAATGGGGTCTGAATACTTTCCGAATGCACTCTCTCAACACATGTATGTCTTTGTATTTATAACACTCACTGAGGCTCTGACAGATAGAAAGCCTGACTCACCGGATCTCTATGTCTCTCTGTGTATTTCTCAGTCACCATGGAAACCAGCTGTCCAACACTGACTGAAGCACGCCCGATGGTGTGTGCGTTTGTGTGTGTCTGCGCGCGCGTGCATGCGTGTTGTAGTGAGCATGACTGAGTGTGCATGTGAGAGTGTAAGTTAAGGTCAATGGAGTCCAATGACTGAGTGGCACACACACACTGATGAGCTGTGAGGGGAACCAACAGAGCCCAGTCAACAGAAGAGGATCCCTGCTGAGTCAGAGCTGGGCTCCATTCCAACACTACAGAAATAAATAGTCACATTGGGGAGAATTGTCAGACAATCTTTGGAGTGGAATGGAGCCGCAAATTTAACCGACTGTAAATGTCAATCACATTACGAGTTAAAATATTCAAATATCAGGTTTTCCTCCACTCAGTCAGCTTCCATGGGAAATGCATGCAAACAATATCTCTGTCTGTACATCTCTCTGCTGCCCCAGCAGTCTCCAGCAGCCCACCCGGGTTCAGCTACTGAAAGCTGCCCTTTCTCTGCTCAGACAACACACACTGGTCTCTCTCTCTCCCAGCACAATGATTGCTCTGTTTCTCTGTCTCAGTCTCTCTGTTGCTGACAATACCCATACAGGCTCTAACTAGACCAGTCCAGCTCCCAGCCTTGTTGACCCTCAGTAGTGTGTGTTTGTTGTACGTTAACCCCATGATTACCTGGTCATTAAGCTAGTCTGTAAATGAGTGGCGTGAGTGAGAAGTAAATTAACCCCATGCTTACCTGGTTATGAAGCTAGTCTGTACGTGAGTGAGTGAGTGAGAGTAAATGAGTGAGTGAGTGTGAGAGGTAAATTAAAACCATGCTTACCTGGTCAAAAAGCTGTTTGCCGGTGGTGTTGGGCTGGATGGCAAACTCCAGCTCTGCATCCATGGTGGTGACCCGCACATTGATCTATACACACAGACAGAATACCCATTAGTAACTTATATCACAACATGTTCATATACAAAGACAGTATTTTAAGTGAAATGAGCGGAAGGATTTGTGCACAGCAGTGTAATTCTCTTCCAAGCTGCTGGTTTTGACAAGACCATTATGAGAACATTCCATTCACACACACAGCTAATTCAAAGCAAGTAGACACACGTTAACGTCCCCACAGATACTTTTATATGCATCACACAGCCCACGTGGCAGTCTGCACCCCCCTCCACCCCTCTTATCTCCCTCTATCAGTCTACTCAGCTGCACCCCGTCTCCACCACCTCACAGCTGGAGAGAAGAGAACACATATTGTTAGTCTACAGCAGCCACGACTGAACCCAGTACACTGAGACACACCACTGCATGGGAATTAGAGAGAGGGGGCCAGGTGCTATAGCTGCATATAGCCTAATGTGTGTTCACATGGATGTTGGATTTAATCAGATTGTGTTGAGTGGGCACGTGTGCAGTCTTCTACTGAAGACGTGAGGGAGAGTGTGTGTGCTTATCACTGCTTATCATTCTTCTATAAATATCCCTATCCTCTTGTAGGACATCTACGCACACATTGCATATGCACGGGCACACAATTCAGACCGGCTCCTATTGTCATTTCCTAATTTGGGTCAACTACCCCTTTAAGTTGAGCAACGATGTAGCCAAGAGGGCTGTGCCACAAACATGAAGACGAAAACACAATAACAAACATCAACTCCTGTCCAATTGACAAGATACAGCTCATATGACCCAAAAGAAGCCAGAAAGTGCTCCGGGCCAGAACCAAAGTGAGTCACACTTGCTCTGTTGAAATGATCCCCTCTCTCTCTGTCCCATTTCCCTCCCCCTCTCCTCTCTTCCCCGAGGCAAAGTCTCTGAGCTTCACAGAAAGAGGGAACCAATAGCAGTGATTTGGCACCAGAATAGCAGCAGCAGCCATTTGCCTGAGGCCATTAAGTGCATGAATGAGTAAACATTACTTGTACAGAAACAGAACTCCATGGGTTATTCACAGCTTTAAAAAATAAATCATCCTTGCCTGTAGAACTTGAGGAGTGAATATTGCAGTGTCATTCTTTTCTAGGAGCTGAGAGGTGGGCCAATGACAGAGACAGAAAAGGGAAGAAACTAAGTGTTTCAGATTTGCACCAGGGGCAATACACAATCAAATGCAATCCAGGACATCATAAATATGTTATGTCTTCGCCTCAGATAAAAGTAATACGACCTTTTAACCGTTAATGAAAACACACGCTATCTTAATCCCATCTATGGAACACGAGGCCTCAGAACAACTACAACAAGTCTCGTACCCAAACATCAAGATGCATTTAGCCCATCACAACTATATGGGTTATTTGTAGCTTCAGTGCAAATATGTGGCCATCTATCTCCCTTCCAGTCAGTGTGTAATAACTTCCCTTGCTCCAGACCCATGGGGCGGCGCACAATTGGCCCAGCGTCGTCCAGGGTAGGGGAGGGAATGGCCTGCAGGGATGTAGCTCAGTTGGTAGAGCATGGCGTTTGCAACGCCAGGGTTGTGGGTTCGATTCCCACGGGGGCCAGTATGAAAAATAAAAAATATAAATAATGTATGCACTCACTAACTGTAAGTCGCTCTGGATAAGAGCGTCTGCTAAATGACTAAAATTTAAAATTTAAATGTATGTGACTGCAGCAAGTCAGGCCCAGCCAGAGGTACAGTATCAGCCAGCCAACAGTAAAATACTGAGCAGCAAGGCAAGAAGCTGTGTCCTGATATAACTCCAGTGAAGAGGGAGGAGGAGAGGCTGGCAGAGAGAAGAGGAGGTGTTAAGAAGCGCGGTTTGGTGCGAAATTGGGGAGAAAAAGAGGGTTCAATTCAGTCTGGTATGAGAACGTTAGCCCCTATCTGCAAAAGCAGACATCTTACAAGATAAGCTTCAATTTGGTCTGTGTTCGAGCTATAGCTACTTAATCCTTAGGTTGGTAGGAACAAATCTAGCCTATTGCCAATGTTATCTGATGATGTATGACTTAATGGCAACATCGAATGTCCACCGAGTGAGTATATCTTTGCGCATCAAAAATATGTTGCTTGCTTAAGCGCCATAGGCATCCATTACACAAGGGATTGACTACTATGGCACCTTGACAGTCTTGTAGCCAATAAGATAATCTTTCCAGGGATATGCAGTTGACCTGGGTGGGACAAAGCAAGGCCTAGAACCTTTTATGCGTAATGCGAACTATTGCTACCTGGCTCAGAGACGAGACGCACCGAGCACGCTACATTACATTGTAAACAGATTTCATCGCTTTCATTTCATTGCTTTAGCATAAAACATGGCTTCTCAAGAAAAAAAGGGAAAAACTAAGAATATCGAACAGGAACCTAAAAAAGGCATCTATAAATAAGTATACCCACATAGAAGCTTTAAATAAAATACTGGAGTCGGACTCAGATCAGGGGAGCGATTTGGTCAAGGAGGATTTAGACTCGGCCGACGAAGATTGCTTTCTAGAAGGATTGGATCCACTTTTAGATCTGTAAATTATTTTCATGACTTTATATAGCTACTACTATGTATTTCGTTTTTTATAAGTTGTCTGCTTTCTAGTGCTTTGGATTTAGTTTACATAGTACAAGTAATTTCAATGTTATATAAAAGTAGTTATTGTCTGTTTCATATTAGTTCAAAGTTTGCTGTTCTAAGTTTCATCCTTGTAACTTTGGAGAGGCCACTAAACTCTCATGGCCACTGTTTATTTCTCCAAAGTGTTACTGTTTGCATTGTGTGTGTGCTTCACACCTTCTATGTGAGTCACTGTACAGATACAGTTTAGGCTTAGGCTTGGTGTTTTTACTTTACAGTAATGTCGTTTTGTAAATTGAGTCAACTGTAATTCTGTGTCTTTTACAACAATATATCCCTTTATTTTACTCACCACAGAGTGGAGGATGCAGAGGATTTGGATGATGACGTTTGGGAGCCACCCCTCCCCAGCAATCGCCCCCGCCGGTCAAGGTCTTCACCCTCCCACTGCTATTTCAATCACCCCGTCTTATGGTTCTACGTCCACTTTTCATAGACCTCTTGAAAAAGAAAGTAGGGGCTTGTGGCACCATTCGTCCTAACAGAATCGGTTTCCCCAAGACCAAGTTAAACAACATGACAAAGACAGCGGAGAGGGGGACCATACGTTGGATCAGGACTAACAAGCTGCTTTTTGTGAAATGGAAGGACACTAGGGAAGTAACCATGCTCACCACACAGCATAAGGCATTCAATAACGATCATGTCTCAAGTAGGGTGAAAAATGCCTATGGGGCATGGGTGAGGAAGAATGTCTCTATTCCTGTTCCTGTGAAGAACTACAATTCCAGCATGGGGGGTGTCAACCTATCTGATGCTCTGATAGGCTACTACCAGGTCCTTCACTAGACCAGGAAGTGGTATAATACTTTTTTTTACCACTTTGTGGACATTGCTACAGTAAATGCTTTCATTCTCCACAAGCAGATGACCAAAGCAAAAGGTCAAACCCCTTTATCCCAGTTGGCCTTCCGAGAGCAGCTGGTGTTGAAAATGGCAGAATTGGGGGCCCAAACCAACCTCACAACCATCACAAGACCCCCCACTCAAGGTGAGCGCCACTATCCAACACACATGCCAAAAGATAAAAGGAAGAACTGCAAGCATTGCACAAAACACGGTGGAAAAAAGGGTGAAATGCCAGATCTTCTTCTGAAATGCCAGTTTTGCTTTTTGTTTCCTGGCAGAGAGGGACTGCTTCAAAGACTATCCCGACATGCACAAGCTACGGTGAAAGTGAAATCTAATCATCTACACCTGGGATGTAAAATGAACACAAATACCATTTGTAAATAGCCCAGCTTATTTCTATTTTTGCACCTTTTTTAGTGAAGGACACGTGTGTAACCAAGTTTGTTTGATAAGACATTTGTATATTTTGTTTCTGTATATCTATTGCTTTTATTGTTTTTGTAAACAGTTCATTTGTATGTGGGACCAATACATTGGATATGCCTAGGCTAAACGTTCAGGCACTTTGGAGAGGTTGAAAAAACACTTGGATATCCCCTGTATGTCCCCCGACACCACCACAATGTTTGAGAGAGGATAGTGTTGTAGAAATTTAGTTTTTATAGTGAACAATAACTTTTAGGCACATCCAGTGTGCAAAAACAGTGCAATTACCACATTCGGACACTTTGGAGAGATTGAAAGGACACTTGAATGTACCCTGGATACCCCATAACACCACCACAATGTTTGAGTGAGGTTGATATGGTAGAAATTGTGTTTTTATACTGAACAACTAGCATTTAGGGATTGCAAATATGTAATAGCACTGGAATAATCTCATTAACATACATATGCCACTTTGGAGAGGTTTAGGGACACTTGGAAACGTCCCGTGACCACACCTGACACCACTTACTAAAACATCTGCCCATTTCTAGTTGTTAGGTGTATCAGTCCCATTTTTTTCTGATATTGTTCACATGATGTGGAAGCCATCTGATGTGTTTCCAGCTCTGGGCATCAATAATTAATTTATAGCAGGTCAATGAAAAATGACTTTCAAAATAAAAAACAAAAAAATGGTTATTTTGTGTGTGCTTGATCTTGTGTATTCTGAACTATGTAACTCCCATCTATCTTCTGATCATTTCCTCATAATCTCACAGATTGTCACGCCCTGATTCTAGGGACTCGTATTTGTTGAGTCAGGGTGTGTATTTTCTGTGTCGTGTTGTGCTATGTGGATTGTCAATGTTTAGATCTAGAATGTGTAGATGTAGCTCGTTGTCTCTGATTGGGGACCATATTTAGGTAGCCTATTGGCACTAGTGGGTTGTGGGATCTTGTTCCATGTGAGGTTTGTTGTGTGTACCTTAGGACGTCACGTATCGTTAGTTTATTGTCTTTGTTCGTTGTGTTTATTCTATCGTTAATAAACATGAATGCATATCACGCTGCGCCTTGGTCCGTTCCGTCTGTAATCGAGCGTGACACAGATGTCTTCTTTCCAAATGTACCAAGTTTTGGCATGTCAGAATCATGTAATTACACATGAATAGCAGTTCCTTTTGGGTATGTCTATTTAGGCGGAAATCTAAAATGTGCCATTACATATAAGAGGTTAAAGGCTTGTAAGTAAGCATTTCACGGTAAGGACTACACCTGTTGTATTCGGCGCATGTGACAAATAAAATTTGATTTGATTTATACTTAGGTATATTTTAGCAATTACATTTAATTTTTATACTGAAGTACATTTAAAACCAAATACTTTTAGACTTACTCAAGTAGGATTTTACTGGTTGACTTTTACTTTTACTTGAGTCATTTTCTATTAAGGTATCTTTACTTTTACTCAAGTATGGCAATTGGGTACTTTTTCCACCACTGCGTGCATGAGGAGAGAGGATCTATTATCAAATAAAATAAACTTGTATTTGTCACATACACGTGTTTAGCAGATGTTATTGCGGGTGTAGTGAAATGCTTCTGCTTCTAGCTCCGACAGTGCAGTAATATCTAACAAGTAATATCTAACAATTTCACAACATATACCCAATACACACAAATCTAAGTAAGGAATGGAATTTAAGAATATATACATATATGGACAAGCAATGACAGAGCGGCATGGACTAAGATACAGTAGAATATTATAGAATACAGTATATACATATGAGATGAGTAGTGCAAGATATGTAAATATTATTAAAGTGACTAGTGTTCCATTTCTTAAAGTGGCCAGTGATTTCAATAGGCAGCATCAGCCTCTAATGTGCTAGTGATGGCAATTAGGAGCGTGTATGAGGAGCGTGTATGAGGAGAGAGGATCTATCAGGAGTGTGCACGAGGAAAGAGGATCTATCAGGAGCGTGAGGAGAGATGCGCTATGCTAGAAGAGCATGAACAAGTAGAATGGCTGCTAAAGAAATGCAGTAGGTCAGGTATTATTAGAGGAGGATGTTGACATGGTGGTAGTCAGTGAATTAGCAGGTCAGGACAGGGCTGTCGGAGTATTAGTGGGTTACGGGTTTGGTGTGTATATACAGTATACACAATACTGTGTCTATGTTTGTGTTATGGATGTTAGGGTTAGATATGGTTAGGGGCTGTATGAGGGGCGGGTGTACAGTGGTGTGAAAAAGTGTTTGCCCCCTTCCTGATTTGTTATTTGTTTGCATGTTTGTCACACTTAAATGTTTCAGATCATCACACAAATTTAAATATTAGTCAAAGATAACACAAGTAAACACAAAAAGCAGTTTTGAAATGAAGGTTGTTATTATTAAGGGAAAACAAAATCCAAACCTACATGGCCCTGTGTGAAAAAGTGTTTGCACCCCCTGTTATAACACAACTCAACTGTGGTTTATCACACCTGAGTTCAATTCCTCTAGCCACACCCAGGCCTGATTACTGCCACACCTGTTCTCAATCAAGGAATCACTTAAATAGGACCTGCCTGACAAAGTGAAGTAGACCAAAAGATCCTCAAAAGCTAGACATCATGCTGAGATCCAAAGAAATTCAGGAACAAATGAGAAAGAAAGTAATTGAGATCCCATCAGTCTGGAAAAGGTTATAAAGCCATTTCTAAAGCTTTGGGACTCCAGCGAACCACAGTGAGAGCCATTATCCACAAATGGCGAAAACATGGAACAGTGGTGAACCTTCCCAGGAGTGGCCGACCGACCAAAATTACCCCAAGAGTGCAGCGACGACTCATCCAAGAGGTCACAAAAGACCCCACAACAACATCCAAAGAGCTGCAGGCCTCACTTGCCTCAGTTAAGGTCAGTGTTCATAACTCCACCATAAGAAAGAGACTGGGCAAAAATGGCTTGCATGGCAGAGTTCCAAGATGAAAACCACTGCTGAGCAAAAAGAACATTAAGGCTCGTCTCATTTTTGCCAGAAAACATCTTGATGATCCCCAAAACCTTTGGGAAAATACTCTGTGGACTGACGAGACAAAAGTTGAACTTTTTGGAAGGTGTGTGTCCCATTACATCTGGCGTAAAAGTAACACCGCATTTCAGAAAAAGAACATCATACCAACAGTAAAATATGGTGGTGGTAGTGTGATGGTCTGGGCCTGTTTTTCTGCTTCAGGACCTGGAAGACTTGCTGTGATAAATGGAACCATGAATTCTGCTGTCTACCAAAAAATCCTGAAGGAGAATGTCCGGCCATCTGTTCGTGACCTCAAGCTGAAGCGAACTTGGGTTCTGCAGCAGGACAATGATCCAAAACACACCAGCAAGTCCATCTCTGAATGGCTGAAGAAAAACAAAATGAAGACTTTGGAGTGGCCTAGTCAAAGTCCTGACCTGAATCCTATTGAGATGCTGTGGCATGACCTTAAAAAGGAAGTTCATGCTCGAAAACCCTCCAATGTGGTTGAATTCCAACAATTCTGCAAAGATGAGTGGGCCAAAATTCCTCCACAGCGCTGTAAAAGACTAATTGCAATCACTTTTTCACACAGGGCCATGTGGGTTTGGATTTTGTTTTCCCTTAATAATAACAACCTTCATTTCAAAACTGCATTTTGTGTTTACTTGTGTTATCTTTGACTAATATTTAAATTTGTTTGATGATCTGAAACATTTAAGTGTGACAAACATGCAAACAAATAAGAAATCAGGAAGGGGGCAAACACTTTTTCACACCACTGTATATACACTGAGTATACAAAACATTAACACCACCTGCTCTTTCCATGACAGACTGATCAGGTGAAAGCTATTATGCCTTATTGAGGTTGCTTGTTAAATCCACTTCAGTGTATATGAAGGGGATGAAAACAGGTTAAAGAAGGATTTTTAAGCTTAGAGACAATTGAGACATGGATTGTGTATGTGTGCCATTCAGAGGATAAATGGGCAAGACAAAATGTAAGTGCCTTTGAACGGGTTATAGTAGTAGGTGCCAGGCACACCGGTTTGTGAATTGCAACGCTGCTGGGTTTTTCACACTCAACCAGTTTCCCGTGTGTATCAAGAATGGTCCACCACCCAAAGGACATTCAGCCAACTTGACACAACTGATTGGAGTCAACATGGGCCAGCATCCCTGTGGAACGCTTTCGTCACCTTGTAGAGAGGGTGGGGGGGGGGGGGGGGGGTGCAACTCAATATTAGGAAGGTGTTCGGCTATTTCAGCCACACCCGTTGCTGACAGGTGTATAAAATTCAGCACACAGCCATGCAAATTCCATAGACAAACATTGGCAGTAGAATGGCCCGCACTGAAGAGCTCAGTAACTTTCAACGTGGCACCGTCATAGGATGCCATCTTTCCAACAAGTCAGTTCCTCAAATGTCTGTCCTGATAGAGCTGCGGGACCATTGAGTGCTGAAGCACGTAGCGCGTAAAAATCGTCTGTCCTCAGTTGCAACACTCACTACCGAGTTCCAAACTGTGTCTGGAAGCAACGTCAGCACAAGAACTGTTCGTCGGGAGCTTCATGAAATGGGTTTCCATGGCCGAGCAGCCACACACTAGCCTAAGATCACCTTGCGCAATGCCAAGCATCAGCTGGAGTGGTGTAAAGCTCGCCGCCATTGGACTCTGGAGCAGTGGAAACGCGTTCTCTGGAGTGATGAATCACGCTTCACCATCTGGCAGTCCAACAGACGAATCTGGGTTTAGTGGATACCAGGAGAACGCTACCTGCCCGAAGGCATAGTGCCAACTGTAAGGTTTGGTGGAGGAGGAATAATGGTCAGGGGTGGGGGGAGGGGGGTTCATGGTTCGGGCTAGGCCCCTTAGTTCCAATGAAGGGAAATCTTAATGCTACAGCATACAATGACATTCTAGACGATTCTGTGCTTCCTACCTTGTGGCAACAGTTTAGGGAAGGCCCTTTCCTGTTTTAGCGTGACAATGCCCCAGTGGATAAAGCAAGGTCCATATAGAAAGGGTTTGTCGAGATCGATGTGGAAAAACTTCACTAGCCTACACAGAGCCCTGAACTCAACCCCATCGAACACCTTTGGGATGAATTGGAACGCCGACTGCGAGCCAGGCCTAATCGCCTAACATCAGTACCTGACCTCACGAATGTTCTTGCTGCTGAATGGAAGTAAGTCCCCGCAGCAATTTTCCAACATCTAGTGGAAAGCCTTCCCAGAAGAGTGGAGGCTGTTATAGCAGCAAAGAGGGGACCAACTCCATATTAATGCCCATGATTTTGGAATGAGATGTTCGACGAGCAGGTGTCCAGAGAATTAAATAGAAAACACACCCCTCTCTGGCTCTCTTTCTCAGACCATACCACTGTTGTATTCAACAGTACACTACGATAGACACACACACACACACACGTCAGTGTTGTGCTAGCTGTGGGTCCTTCGACTGATGGTCTGACCCTGGACTGTCTGAGGCTGGTCAGAGAGAAAAGCCTTTTCACACAATCCCAGGTACACCTTGTTTATGTCCAGACTACTGTCTAGAAGAGACAAGGCCTGGATTCAGATGTACTGTACGCACCGCGTGCTCCTGGGCATGTGTGTGCATGCGTAACAGGTGGGCGGCAATGTGGCAGACACCTTGCGGGATGGTTTAATGTACACTACCGTTAAAAAGTTTGGGGTCACTTAGAAATGTCCTTTCCATTTTTTTTGTCCATTAAAATAACATAAAATTGATCAGAAATACAGTGTAGACATTGTTAATGTTGTAAATGGCTATTGTAGCTGGAAACGGCAGATTTGTAATGGAATATCTACATAGGCGTACAGAGGCCCATTATCAGCAACCATCAGTCCTGTGTTCCAATGGCACGTTGTGTTTGCTCATCCAAGTTTATCATTTTAAAAAGGCTAACTGATCATTAGAAAAGCCTTTTGCAATTATGTTAGCACAGCTGAAAACTGTTCTGCTGATTAAAGAAGCAATAAAACTGGCCTTCTTGAGACTAGTTGAGTATCTGGAGCATCAGCAATTGTGGGTTCGATTACAAGCTCAAAATGGCCAGAAACAAAGAACTTTCTTCTGAAACTCGTCAGTCTATTCTTGTTCCTCAGAAATTAAGGCTATTCCATGCGAGAAATTGCCAAGAAACTGAAGATCTCGTACAACGCTGTGTACTACTCCCTTCACAGAACAGCGCAAACTGGCTCTAACCAGAATAGAAAGAGGAGTGGGAGGCCCCGGTGCACAACTGAGCAAGAGGACAAATACATTAGAGTGTCTAGTTTGAGAAACAGACGCCTCACGTCCTCAACTGGCAGCTTCATTAAATAGTACCCGCAAAACACCAGTCTCAACGTCAACAGTGAAGAGGCGACTCCGGAATGCTGACCTTCTAGGCAGAGTTGCAAAGAAAAAGCCATATCTCAGACTGGCCAATAAAAATAAAAGATTAAGATGGGCAAAAGAACACAGACACTGGACAGAGGAAGATTGGACGCAGACCAAATGAAAAGATGCTTGAGGAGTGCTTGATACCATCTGTCAAGCATGGTGGAGGCAATGTGATGGTCTGGGGGTGCATTGGTGGTGGTAAAGTGGGAGATTTGTACAGGGTAAAAGGGATCTTGAAGAAGGAAGGCTATCACTCCATTTTGCAACGCCATGCCATACCCTGTGGACGGCACTTGATTGGAGCCAATTTCCTCCTACAACAGGACAATGACCCAAAGCACAGCTACAAACTATGCAATAACTATTTAGGGAAGAAGCAGTCAGCTGGTATTCTGTCTATAATGGAGTGGCCAGCACAGTCATCGGATCTCAACCCTATTGAGCTGTTGTGAGAGCAGCTTGACAGTATGGTACATAAGAAGTGCCCATCAAGCCAATCCAACTTGTGGGAGGTGCTTCAGGAAGTATGGGGTGAAATCTCTTCAGATTACCTCAACAAATTGACAACTAGAATGCCAAAGGTCTGCAAGGCTGTAATTGCTGCAAATGGAGGATTCTTTGACGAAAGCAAAGTTTGAAGGACACAATTATTATTTATATAAAAAATCATTATTTCTAACCTTGTCAATGACTACATTTCCTATGCATTTTGCTATATTTCCTATACAAACTCATTTAATGTATGCACTACCGTTCAAAAGTTTGGGGTCACTTAGAAATGTACTTGTTTTCCATGAAAACATACATTAAATGAGTTTGAATAGGAAATAGGCCTCTGTACGCCTATGTAGATATTCCATAAAAAAATCAGCCGTTTCCAGCTACAATAGCCATTTACAACATTAACATTGTCTACACTGTATTTCTGATCAATTTGATGTTATTTTAACGGACCAAAAAAATTGTTTTTCTTTCGAAAAGGACATTTCTAAGTGACCCCAAACTTTTGAACGGTAGTGTAATTGTTTAAAAAGCTAAACCACTAAACAGGGATTTAAACACAGACGCGGGCACAGAAAACAATATCTGTAGGATTAACCTCTTAGGCTGGGAGATGAGTAGCACTGCATCATTAACACGATGGACCACAATAACACTGAGAAGTTCTAACATTGGTGCTACAGGACCTCTAAAGTATTGCACGTAGACCACTTTTCCCTTTCAGCACATGTCCAATTGAACACTGCAGTTCTATATATTGTGTACATAGAATTATGATGTGGCCTGAATGCTGGTATTGGAGCTAATTCTGGTGCTCTACAGGGGAGACAGACTGAGGGTTAGGGAGGTATGGAGATGTGTAAAGATCCTTTCCTTTGTGTCGTAGCGGTCACACCCATCCTATGGCCAAAAATTGCTTATTTCTGTGAGGAAATAATTGAATATGTTCGTGTGTGTGCGCATTCGAGACCAAGAGAGAGCGAGAGAAACTGAGCAGGAGAGAGAGAAGGAGAGAGACTGACAGATAGAGGAGAAGAGCAGACGGAGCAAGATGTCTCGGAACTGATAGGAGCTAATCACCAACTGACAAACCACATGGAGAGCAGAGCAGTGCACAGTGAATACTAGAAACCCCCATTCTCTGACTGCTACTAGGCTATACATAGCCACGTCTCCTAGGGTCGGGGTCAATTCAGTTTCTGTTCAGCCAATTCAAGAAGTAAATTGGAAATGGATTAGAAAATCAGGCAGAAGAACAGATACCATCTCTATACTTGATTGGCTATTTCCAGTTATTGGTCCAGTAACCCTCAAGGCAGAGGTAGTCCTTTACATATCCCCCACCCAAACACGTTTTTGTGTGTGTGTTTGTTCAGTACTAGACAGGCCTAATTAAATGCACAGCTGTTTGTTGCTAAGCCGGTTACCAGGGGCTTTAAGGCAGAGGACCAGACTTGGGCTTTACCCTTCTTCACCCCTCACCCATCCCCCTCCGACACACCCTTCACCTTCCCATCATCTCCTTCACCCCACTAAATCAAATCAAATTGTATTTGTCACATGAGCCGAATACAACAGGTGTAGACCTTACAGTGGAATGCTTACTTACAAGCCCTTAACCAAACAGTTTTAAGAAAGAATACACACAAAAAAAATCACAAAAAAATTAAATGTAAAATAATACAAAATAAAAGTTACAAATAATTAAAGAGCAGCTGTAAAAATAACAATAGTGAGGCTATATACAGGGGGTACCGGTACCGAGTCAATGTGCGGGGGCACCGGTTAGTCAAGGTAATTGAGGTAATACATACAGTGAGGGAAAAAAGTATTTGATCCCCTGCTGATTTTGTACGTTTGCCCACTGACAAAGAAAGGATCAGTCTATAATTTTAATGGTACGTTTATTTGAACAGTGAGAGACAGAATAACAACAACAAAATCCAGAAAAACGCATGTCAAAAATTTTATAAATTGATTTGCATTTTAATGAGGGAAATAAGTATTTGACCCCCTCTAAATCAGATAGATTTCTGGCTCCCAGGTGTCTTTTATACAGGTAACGAGCTGAGATTAGGAGCACACTCTTAAAGGGAGTGCTCCTAATCTCAGCTTGTTACCTGTATAAAAGACACCTGTCCACAGAAGCAATCAATCAATCCGATTCCAAACTCTCCACCATGGCCAAGACCAAAGAGCTCTCCAAGGATGTCCGGGACAAGATTGTAGACCTACACAAGGCTGGAATGGGCTACAAGACCATCGCCAAGCAGCTTGGTAAGAAGGTGACAACAGTTGGTGCGATTATTCGCAAATGGAAGAAACACAAAATAACTGTCAATCTCCCTCGGCCTGGGGCTCCATGCAAGATCTCACCTCGTGGAGTTAAAATGATCATGAGAACGGTGAGGAATCAGCCCAGAACTACACGGGAGGATCTTGTCAATGATCTCAAGGCAGCTGGGACCATAGTCACCAAGAAAACAATTGGTAACACACTATGCCGTAAATGACTGAAATCCTGCAGCGCCCGCAAGGTCCCCCTGCTCAAGAAAGCACATTAACATGCTCGTCTGAAGTTTGCCAATGAACATCTGAATGATTCAGAGGAGAAATCAGCAGGGGATCAAATACTTTTTTCCCTCACTGTACATGTAGGTAGAGTTATTAAAGTGACTATGCATAGATAATAAACAGAGAGTAGCAACAGCATACAAGATGACAGAGAGAGAAAGGAAGGAAGGAGGGAGAGCTGGCCAGAGAGACTAGGAGAGGAAGACAATAGAGAGGGGAAGACTAGAAGCACATCAAAAGGTAGAGAAAACAAGGAGCAGGGGAGAGCGAAGGTAGAAGTGGGGAGTGGAGGATTATGTAGAGCTTACGTTTTTCTATGTGTGTGGGCTAAAGAGAGGTGGGGGGAGGGGGATGGGTGAGTGAACTTCACACCTGATAATTAGATTTAGTGACTTGGATAATTCCCATTATATTAATGAAAACTGGGTTATGAAATATTTAAAGACTTTGTGTGGCGTGGCCAGCGGGCACATGCTTGCTGGTGTGGAGCAGAGAGTAGTGAGGTCAACCAGAGGAGGGGTGATGTGTAAAACGCCTCAATAAATCAATAATGCATCAAGTCCCACTGCGCCCCACACCATAGCTCTACAATGGTGATACATTCTTACAATCCACACACGCAGTATACAGCTCAAGTCAAATCAAATTGTATTCCTCACATTCTTCGTAAACAACAGATGTAGACTAACAGTGGAATGCTTACTTATGTGCCCTTCCCAACAATGTATAGAGAAAAAAGGGAAATAATAGAAAAATAATAACACAAGGAATAAATACACAATGTGAAACAATAACTTGGATATATACAGGTAGTACCAGTACAGACTCGATGTGCAGGGGTACGGGGTAATTGAGGTAGATATGTATATATAGGTAGGGATAAAGTGGCTAGGCAACAGAATAGATAAAACGGTAACAGCAGCGTATGTGATGAGTCAAAAGAGTTAGTGCAAAAAGGGTCAATGCAGATAGTTAAATAATTAACCAATAACTACCCAGACTAACTATTTAGAAGTCTTATGGCTTTGGGGTAGAAGCTGTTCAGAGGTCCTGGATGGCAGAGAGCTCGGCCCCAGTGATGTACTGGGCCGTACGCACTACCCTCTGTAGCAGCTTGCAGTCAGATGCCAAGGACTTGCCATAGCAAGTGGTGATTCAGCCAGTCAAGATGCTCTCAATGGTGCAGCTGTATAACTTTTTGAGGATCTTAGACCCCATGCCAAATCTTTTCAGCCTCCTGAGGGGGAAGAGGTTTTGTCGTGCCCTCTTCACGAATGTGTTGGTGTGTGTGGACCATGATAATTCCTTAGTGATGTGGACACCGAGGAACTTGAAGCTCTCGACCTGCTCCACTAAAGCCCCGTTGATGTGGGCGAGCTCTGCCCTCTGTTTCCTGTAGTCCACGATCAGCTCCTTTATGTTGCTGACGTGGAGGGAGAGGTTGATGTCCTGGCACCACACTGCCAGGTCTCTGACCTCCTCCCTCTAGGCTGTCTCATCGTCGTTGATGAGGCCTACCATCATCGTGTCATCAGCAAACTTAATGATGGAGTTTGAGTCGCTCACGGCCATGCAGTCGTGGGTGAACAGGGAGTACAGGGGGGGACTAACCACACACCCCTGAGGGGCCCCCGTGTTGAGGGTCAGCGTAGCGGATGTGTTGTAGCCTACCCTCACCACATGGGTGCGACCCATCAGGAAGTCCAGAATCAAGTTGTAGAGGGAGGTGTTTAATCCCAGGGTCCTTAGCTTAGTGATGAACTTGGAGGACACTATGGTGTTGAACGCTGGACTGTACTCAATGAACAGCATTCTCACGTAGGTGTTCCTTTTGCCCAGGTGGGAAAGGGCAGTGTAGAGTGCAATAGAGATTGCGTCATCTATGGCTCTGTTGGGGTGGTATGCAAATTGGAGTGGGTCCAGAGTGTGTAGGATGATGGTGTTGATGTGGGCCTTGACCAGCCTTTCAAAGCATTTAATGGCTACAGATGTGAGTGCTACGGGGCGATAGTCATTTAGACAGGTTAAACTTTGCGTTCTTGGGCACAGGGACTATGGTGGTCTGCTTGAAACATGTAGGTATTACAGACTGGGTCAGCGAGAGTTTGAAAATGTCAGCTGGTCATCGCATGCTCTGAGAACGCGTCCTGGTAATTTGTCTGGCCCTGCGGCCTTGTGAATGTTGACCCGTTTAAAGTTCTTACTCATATCGGTTACGGAGAGCGTAATCACACAGTCGTCCGGAACAGCTGCTGCTCTCATGCATGGTTCAGTGTTGCTAGCCTCGAAGCGAGCATAGAAGGTATTTAGCTCGTCTGGTAGGCTTGTGTCATTGGACTGCTCATGGCTGGGTTTCCCTTTCTAATCTGTGATAGTTTGTGAGTCCTGCTACATCCGGCAAGCGTCAGAGCCAGTTTAGTAGGATTTGATCTTGGTCCTGTATTGACGCTTTGCCTGTTTGATGGTTCAGGGCGTAGCGGGATTTCTTATAAGCGTCCGGATTAGAGTCCCGCTCCTTGAAAGCGGCAGCTCTAGCCTTTAGCTCAGTGCGGATGTTGCCTGTAATCCATGGCTTCTGTTTGGGATATGTACGTACGATGCACTTATTAATGAAGCCGGTGACTGACTCCCGGAACATATTCCAGTCTGTGCTAGCAAAACAGTCCTGTAGCTTACCATTCGCTTCATCGGACCACTTCCGTACTGAGCGTGTCACTGGTACTTCCTGTTTGAGTTTTTGCTTGTAAGCAGCAATCAGGAGAATAGAGTTATGGTCAGATTTGCCAAATGGAGGGCGAGGGAGAGCTTTGTAAGTGTCTCTGTGTGTGGAGTAAAAGGTAGCAAGTAAACAAGTACTCACTAAAACACACACACACAGACAAAGAGACAAAGACATGTCCTTCTGCTAACCAAGCAGAGCATATGGGAAATATTCTTCAGCCCCTAGACTCTCTGCTGTGTCCTCCTACAGGTTGGCCCTCCAACTCTAGCTAACAAGGACCCCCTTTACACCAGACAGAAAAACAGGCACACCTTTGGACACCTATTGAGTGGTGTTACAGAGGAATAATCCCCCATTAAAACATGCCCAGAAGAAAGGAAGGGTCCTACACAGAAACCCACTGATTTAATGGCCCAGGCAAGCTAGAGAGACCAGAGATCCCTATATCCCCCCTTTTAAGAACACAACAGACCTGTCTGCCTCGCTCCCCAAAAACACACTGCACCCTGATGGAGGCATTATTTACTCTCACCATGTCTTTTTGTAGAGTATATCTGGAGGGGCCGCTTAGACAGAACCTCTTAAAGTAAGTGCGGACAACAAAACGTCTGAATGACAGTCCACGGTAATACAATTCATTTAGTCCAACAATATGTTAACATATAAAAATGTCTGATGAACATCTTTCCCCTGAGGGCGTCTTGGAGATTAGTTGGGTAATGTAATTGCCCAATGAGCACAATGTGAACAATGGTCTCTCTATCAATCTCTCCCTCTCTCTCCATCCCTCATTCCCTTTCCGTCTTTCGCTTTCTCTATCTATCTATATCTTTGTCTCCCTCACTCTGTCTCCCTTTTTCTCTCCCTATTTCTCTTTCACTCTCTTGTTCCCCCTCTCTTTCTCGCTGTGCTTTCCATCACGTTCTTTCCTCTTCCCCTTTCCAAGAAGTGGAGGTGGCCCCAACCTAATTCCTGTCCAGTGTGTGTATGTGCACACTACCGGTCAAAAGTTTTAGAACACCTACTCATTCAAGGGTTTTTCTTTATTTTTTACTATTTCCTACATTGTAGAATAATAGTGAAGATATTAAAACTATGGAATCATGTAGTAACCAAAAAAGTATAAAACAAATCAAAATATATTTCAGATTTGAGATTCTTCAAATAGCCACCCTTTGCCTTGATGACAGCTTTGCACACTCTTGGCATTCTCTCAACCAGCTTCATGAGGTAGTCACCTGGAATGCATTTCAATTAACAGGTGTGCCTTGTTGAAAGTTAATTTGTGGAATTTCTTTCCTTCTTAATGCGTTTGAGCCAATCAGTTGTGTTGTGACAAGGTAGGGGGGGTATACAGATATCCCTATTTGGTAAAAGACCAAGTCCTTATTATGGCAAGAACAGCTCAAATAAGCAAAGATAAATGACAGTCCATCATTACTTTAAGACATGAAGGTCAGTCAATACGGAAAATGTCAAGAACTTTGAAGTTTCTTCAAGTGCATTCGCAAAAACCATCAAGCGCTATGATGAAACTGGCTCTCATGAGGACCGCCATAGGAATGGAGTTACCTCTGCTGCAGAGGATAAGTTCATTAGAGTTACCAGCCTCAGAAATTGCAGCCCAAATAAATGCTTCACAGAGTTCAAGTCACAGACACATCTCAACATCAACTGTTCAGAGGAGACTGTGTGAATCAGGCCTTCATGGTCAAATTGCTGCAAAGAAACCACTACTAAAGGACACCAATAAGAAGAAGAGACCTGCTTGGGCCAAGAAACACGAGCAATGAACATTAAACCGGTGGAAATTTGTCCTTTGGTCTGGAGTCCAAATTGGAGATTTTTGGTTCCAACCGCCGTGTCTTTGTGAGACGCGGTGTGGGTGAACGGATGATCTCTGCATGTGTAGTTACCACTGTAAAGCATGGAGGAGGAGGTGTTATGGTGTGGGGGTGCTTTGCTGGTGACACTGATTTATTTAGAATTCAAGGCACACTTAACCAGCATGGCTACCATAGCATTCTGCAGCGATACGCCATCCCATCTGGTTTGGGCTTAGTGGGACTATCATTTGTTTTTCAACAGGACAATGACCCAACACCTTCAGGCTGTGTAAGGGATATTTTACCAAGAAGGAGAGTGATGGAGTACTGCATCAGATGACCTGGCCTCCCCAATCATCCGACCTCAACCAAATTGAGATGGTTTGGGATGAGTTGGACCGCAGAGTGAAGGAAAAGCAGCCAACAAGTGCTCAGCATATGTGGGAACTCCTTCAAGACTGTTGGAAAAGCATTTCAGGTGAAGCTGGTTGAGAGAATGCCAAGAGTGTGCAAAGCTGTCATCAAGGGTGGCTATTTGAAGATTCTCAAATATAAAATATATTTTGATTTGTTTAACACTTTTTTGGTTACTACATGGTTCCATATGTGTTATTTCATAGTTTTGATGTCTTCACTATTATTCCAAAATGTAGAAAATAGTAAAAATAAAGAAAAACCCTTGAATGAGTAGGTGTTCTAAAACTTTTGACCGGTAGTGTATGTGTGTGTGACGGACTAGCCATGTCTGTGGAGTAGAGGGTTTACAGTGCTTATGTAAGATCTAGACTACAGGGAGACTCTCTGTAGCTCTCTGTCTGTCTGTCCGCAAGCTCTGAGCCTGTTAGAGACACAAGAAGCCTGTGTGTGTGTGTGTGTGTTGCTCAAAAATAGAGTAGCAAGGGGGCTTTGTGTTTTCTACAAACAGGTCTAAAGTGGGTAATCAGGACTGTGTCTGTACCTGTGTGTGCGTTTTTGTTTGTTTGTTGTGTGTGTTTGGGGGGGGGGTGGGGGGGGGGGTGCGTGCATGTGTATGTGACTGTTTGTTACAGTTAGGTTAGATGTGGCTGTGGTTCCTGCATGGTGTGACTGATACTTTGTGACAAAGCCTCAGGTATTGTGGTGGAAAAGGCATTGTGAAATCTCACAAAACAACCTGAACATTCACTTCTCCTGTGAATATTGTTATATGTCTTTATTTTACATTTACATTTACGTCATTTAGCAGACGCTCTTATCCAGAGCGACTTACAGTTTGTGAGTGTTTATACATCTTTATTTTGATCCTTTCTCCCGAGGTGAGTCTTACCGGTTTAGGCATCTTTGTCCTCTCTCCGGCCTTGCCCTTCAGCTGAGAAAATGCTAAGAAATCGTCCTCCACCTTGTTGCCTCACCCTGGGATCTACCGCCTGGAGGAGTGAACAGAACAGTTATTATTAACACTATAAATAAAAGAGAGACCCACACGAAAAAAATACTACAGTTTACTATATAATTCTATAGTAAACTGTAGTATACTGAAGAATACTATACACTGTAGTAAATACTACAGTAATGTCTGCAAAAACACTACAGTAAATACAACAATATTTAATTTGAATATACCCTGCCCATTCCCCTCCCCCATATCGCAATTTGTGCCACCCATAAGTGAGAAACTTACAGAAAATTATATACCTTGCATTACCCTACAGGTTATAGAAAAGAGCAGAAGGTCTGAACTATCCATTCAGACCCAAGTCCTACCTGCCTACAGGTTATGGTAAAACATTTATTTTAGTATTTCTCCATTAGATTTCTTGAAGAAGAAAGCCTCCACTTCTATGTCAAAGATAATACAACAGAAACAGTACAGTAAATACTTCAGTAAAATCTGAGAGAGAGAGAGAGAGAGAGAGAGAGAGAGAGAGAGAGAGAGAGAGAGAGAGAGAGAGAGAGAGAGAGAGAGAGAGAGAGAGAGAGAGAGAGAGAGAGAGAGAGAGAGAGAGAGAGAGAGAGAGAGGATAGACAGGATAGACAATTACATTTCCCAACGCAAAACATATGCTGGCTTCTGAAAAAAACTCCAAAACATATGAAGAGAAAAGGGGAGGAAGGGAGTGTAGATGGAGGGGGAGGGAGGGCTAGAGCGCCCGCTGTAGGTAGGCCTTGAAGTAGTCCCTGTGGTGCCAGGGTCCTGAGATGGCAAAGGCCAGAAATAGGCCCTGCTAATTAAGTAATAAAAATCTGCCCTAGCCCGGCCTGCAGAGAGAGAGCAGAGAGATGTGATAGCAGCCAGACAGGCAGGCAGGGCTGCAGTCCTAAACAGCAGCACCACTGCTTTATGGAAATGAAGAGCAGGCTTACTGAGGGACAGTAAGCTGACTCTCTATCGCTACCTCTCTCTCTCCTGGGTAGAGACTGGGAGAACAGATATACTGCAGTGTGATAGGAGAGGCAGAGAACAAAAGCTGGGCCTGCCCCATTTACTGTATATCGGGCCGGAAATGCCTCTCTAACAATGTGACACAGGTGCTTAGTTACATTTCATCACTAGAGCAGGACTGACCTCTATATATTCTATAAGGACCTCATGGGTCTGTGTGAAGAAAAATGACCTGTGACTTCCCCACCCACCTCAGGGCAGCCATAACCTGTGACTCTGTGAGGTCATTAACTAGCATCCGGTGCCAAACACAGGTACTCCCTGTTTAGCCCACACACTCATAAACCTGCCTGGCAGAGAAAAGCTATAATCCTGTCTGTTGTGTGTGTGTGTGTCTGTTGTGTGTGTGTGTGTGTGTGTGTGCGTGTGTGTTACCTGACCCCTCTATTCACCCAAAGCCGGAGGGTCACTCTCAAATGGATACAGCTTCCAGGTCACAATTCATGCAGAAAGTATTAGGCTCTGCTCTCCACACACACATCATCATCATCTCTCTCCCCTTCCCTCTCTCTCCCTTTGTTTCTCTCTCTGATGCAGTAGCTTTTAACAGAACATAGCATATACAGTACCCATCAAAAGTTTGGACACACCTACTCATTCCAGGGTTTTTCTTTATTTTTAAAATGTTCTACATTGTAGAATAATAGTGAAGACATCAAAACTATGAAATAACACATATGGAATCATGTAGTAACCAAAACAGTGTTAAACAAATCAAAATATATTTTATATTTGAAATTCTTCAAATAGCCACCCTTTGCCTTGATGACAGCTTTGCACACTCTTGGCATTCTCTCAACCAGCTTCACCTGGAATGCTTTTCCAACAGTCTTGAAGGAGTTCCCACATATGCTGAGCACTTGTTGGCTGCTTATCCTTCACTCTGCGGTCCGACTCATCCCAAACCATCTCAATTGGGTTGAGGTCAGGGGATTGTGGAGGCCAGGTCATCTGATGCAGCACTCCATCACTCTCCTTCTTGGTTAAATAGCTCTTACACAGCCTAGAGGTGTGTTGGGTCATTGTCCTGTTGAAAAACAAATGATAGTCCCACTAAGCCCAAACCAGATGGGATGGCGTATCGCTGCAGAATGCTATGGTAGCCATGCTGGTTAAGTGTGCATTGAATTCTAAATAAGTCACAGACAGTGTCACCAGCAAAGCACCCCCACACCATAACACCTCCTCCTCCATGCTTTACGGTGGTAACTACACATGCGGAGATCATCCATTCACCCACACCGCGTCTCACAAAGACACCGCGGTTGGAACCAAATATCTCAAATTTGGACTCCAGACCAAAGGACAAATTTCCACCGGTTTAATGTTCATTGCTCGTGTTTCTTGGCCCAAGCAGGTCTCTTCTTCTTATTGGTGTCCTTTAGTAGTGGTTTCTTTGCAGCAATTCGACCATGAAGGCCTGATTCACACAGTCCCCTCTGAACAGTTGATATTGAGATGTGTCTGTGACTTGAACTCTGTGAAGCATTTATTTGGGCTGCAATTTCTGAGGCTGGTAACTCTAATGAACTTATCCTCTGCAGCAGAGGTAACTCTGGGTCTTCCATGCCTGTGGCTGTCCTTATGAGAGCCAGTTTCATCATAGCGCTTGATGATTTTTGCAACTGCCCTTGAAGAAACTTTTAAAGTTCTTGAAATGTTCCGTATTGACTGACCTTCATATCTTAAAGTAATGATGGACTGTCATTTCTCTTTCCTTATTTGAGCTGTTCTTGCTATAACATGGACTTGGTCTTTTACCAAATAGGGCTATATTCTGTATACCCCCTCTACCTTGTCACAACACAACTGATTGGCTCAAGGAAGGAAGGAACGAAATTCCACAAATTAACTTTCAACAAGGCACACCTGTTAATTGAAATGCATTCCAGGTGACTACCTCATGAAGCTGGTTGAGAGAATGCCAAGAGAGTGCAAAGCTGTCATCAAGGCAAAGGGTGGCTATTTGAAGAATCTCAAATATAAAATATATTTTGATTTGTTTAACACGTTTTTGGTTACTACATGATTCCATAGGTGTTATTTCATAGTTTTGATGTCTTCACTATTATTCTACAATATAAAAAATAGTACAAAATAAAGAAAAACTTTTGACTGGTAAAACGAATTACAGGTTTCACAGTAACAAGCCTTTTCCAGACCCTGTCTGTGTACCCCTCACAAATCCTGTTTCCCTCCTCCTCTCCATCACCTTGTTCCCTCTCTTCTTTCACACTTTCACTGCAGTTGTACAAGAGAGAGCAGAGAGGTTGCTAAACACATGTGCCAGGGAGTTTGCAGTGTGTGTTTGCGGTGTGTGTGTCTCTCTTTGTGTGTGTGTGTGTGTGTCTCTGTGTGTGTGTGTGTGTGTTTGTGTGTGTACAGAGCTGATGGTACCATATCCAGCTGTGGTGTGAGTGACACTACAAAGGGTATACAAACAAAGAATATGTAGCACCACTACAACAGCTGTGACAACAACAACTGTACTAGGCTCTCCTTATGGGGAATTACAACTTCTGGTTAGTTGTAGGAAAGGCTCACATGAGTGACAACATGTAAGGCCTAATTCAACCCCCTACTGATACAGCCATAGGAGAGCAGAGTCTGGTGAACCATCCCCTACCTTTCTAACCACGACAAAAAGTGTCTTCTTGTAATATCATATATTGCCTGGTTCATTTCCTGATTAATACAGTCCTGTGTTTCAGGGTAATCACGTTGGAATGACAGAGATGGGATTCCCCTGAGGCTGCTGGGAAACCAAATGCATCGCCAAGGTAACCAGATAGCATCAGTCTGTGACCCTACCAGCGATGTCAGTCATGCTGGTTCAGAACACCCTGTACAAACTGTTACAGAGCAGGGCCTTATCTTTGCTACCTCTATAGGTTTACTGTACATCAGTGTGTGAGGAGGCATGCAGAAGAAAAAGTGGCTGACGATCAGTGTTGTGTTTAGTTCAGTTGCATAACATGAGCAACAAAAAAAAAGAGGCTCTTTCAATTAAATGTACTATAGCATTCCAATATTCAACTGGAGGACAGTGTCCATGTCCAAGACTTCCGCAGGCACAGGATTATTCAACACACTATGGCACTGGAAGAAACATAAAACCTGCAGTAAAAAGGATCACATGAGTCCTTTCTCAAATGAGTTGTAACCATAGAGAATGATGGAGGCCTCTAGTGGCCAAAAGGCCATTTTAGCATGGGCAGCACCATTGAGAGCTTCCACCATGCTTCTGCCATTTTAAAAGTAGTCAAAGTGGTAAACTGGGTGGGGATTCCTATGTGTTGTAGCCTCAATGGCGCTGCCCATGCTGTGACACACGCTATAATTGCACAGATAAAGATGAGTCCTCTATCTATGTCTATGGTTGTAACTCAGCCCCACAGCAGGGATGAACTGAGCAACAGGAGGGTTTGAGTGACAGTGACAATGGCCATTAAAATATGGTGTCCCACTGTGACCAGGCCAATCAACGGGCCTAATTAATAAGCGTCATCATAGCATCTGTTTCTGCCAGATGGATATACAAGCGCCGTTATATGCTGCCAGGGCGCGCACATCGAGTGGTGATATTCAAGGACATGTTTGCGCAACAACAACAAAAAGCCACTAACCTATATTGTGTTTCTAGGATCTGAAGTATTTGTCGCTGAGCGGAGACAAGTGGAATTTGAATTAAGCTACTACAACAAAACATTTCTAAAACCACAGAAAAACACTCCACTGGCCAGCTAATTGGCGACCCTGGTCGCGAGAGTGCAAAATAGGCTACAATGTAACAAGAAACTACTATTACAAATACTGCACGCGCGTAATCAGCACCTGCAACAAAGTTGCAAACCGTTGTTTCTGTTATGCCTCAATGGAGGGCATGTCACAGTTGTCATGAAAACAACCAGGTACTAGCCTACTTTCATTAATCTCATAGATTAAAAATATCCTTCTAAATTAACACTGAACATTGAAAGCCTTATCTATGATAGCCTAAAGTGAATTAAATGTAACGTTAATGTGAATGGACGTTACCAATTAGTTTGATGTTTGGTCACAGACAACTGTAGTGACATGAAGCTGTTAACTTATTAGAGAACTTGTTTAACACTTAAATGTTGTTCTATTATCGATGGACCGTATGATCAGTAATGTCCTTGAATGAAATATTGAACATTATACTAAATGTTTTCACAATTACAAAAAAACGGGATTAATACCAATAGGCCTATGTTGTAGTTTACTGGAGCGGGTTTATCTTGGTAACAAGTCTACATTACAACAGCTACTGTCGACCACAGAGCAAATCCCCTTCTGAGCTGTTTAGGAGCCACCAGCGAAAAAATGCACCGGTTAAAAACTCACCTCAGTTTACGGACTGCGTTCAGAAAACGGTAAACTGTCTTCCCCGGGCCCACTGTACACTACTTTATATCCTACGCTACCAAAATAGACCGGTTTGTTTCCCGTTAGACACCCGGGTATTTCCCAGCCTCGGTATACAGGGAAATGTATGAAGCGACTGAGCCAGTTTCACCGCAGGGAAGAGAGGAGGAGGTGCAGTCAGTCAATATGGCCGTCGGACTTTTAGCGTGCCGCGCGAGGCGTGGTTCATTGATGGAACACGCTCACTTCAAACTGGGTTAAGAGAGGAGCACATACAAGCACAACGTAAATGTGATAAGAGTCAACTTCAAAATGTCTAGCCTTAACCTACAATAACCAGAAGGTAGCCCATAGAAAGATGGACTACAGCCAATTTAAAATATTTCTGAAAAAGTAATGCTTTTATATAGGTTGTGTTGAGATCAGTTTCAACGCAGTGTTGTTTCTATTAATCTAATTTTTTCATGGGGCAAAATGTCGTCAATTTATCTTTTCATTTAGGGTATAATTAAATATTGCCTTCATTTTGTGTGTAACATCGTCCACATATAGCTTACAGGCTTGACCAGTTCCGGGGATAACATATGACTGACTGCCAAGATCTGCTTGTGAGGATGAGACTTTAGAAAAATAAGACCTACCCATTTAGACACTGATGTATTGCTGTCTTTCATGAGTACATTACTGTATTACCAAGGAGTGTGTCAACAGGAAATGTGACTCACTGATTATGAACATGCTTCAACATACAGCACATGTTAATAATGAGAAAATATGATGCACATGTTAATAATGAGAAAATATGACTGCAACCGGTCTTCTCTGTGTATCTAGGCCAAGACACCTGTCCTCATACCCTTCTGAGAATACAATAAACCTACATTTAATGCACATAATCAACATGTCCTGGTTTACACACACTCTCTTCTCCCAATCCCACAGTCTCAATTCAATTCAAAGGGGCTTTATTGGCATGGGAAACATGTTTACATTGCCAAAGCAAGTGAAATAAACAATAAACAAAAGTGAGAAGAAACAAAAAACATCAACAAGTAGTAAACGTTTCACTCAAAGTTTTCAAAAGGATAAAGATGTTTCAAATGTTATATTATCAGCTATGTACAGTGCTTTTAACAAAGGGCAAATAGTTGCAGTACGAATAAATATTTGTTTTATTTACAATGTTGTTTGTGCTCCGCTGGTTGCCTTATTTTCATGGCAATGGGTCACAAATCTTGCTGCTGTGATTGCACATTGCGGCATTTCGCCTAAACAGATATAGGAGTTTATCAACGTTTGATTTGTTTTCAAATTCTTTGTGGGTCTGTGTGATCTGTGGGAAATACAGTGCATTCGGAAAGTATTCAGACCCCTTCACTTTTTCCACATTTTGTTACGTTAAAGCCTTATTCTAAAATATATACAATATTTTTTCCCCCCTCATCAATCTACACACAAAACAGATACCTAATTTACATAAGTATTTAGACCCTTTGCTATGAGACTCGAAATTGAGCTCAGGTGCATCCTGTTTCCATTGATCATCCTTGAGATGTTTCTACAACTTGATTTGAGTCCACCTGTGGTAAATTCAATTGATTGGACATGATTTGGAAAGGCACACACCTGTCTATATAAGGTACCACAGTTGACAGTGCATGTCAGAGCAAAAACCAAGCCATGAGGTCGAAGGAATTGTCCGTAGAGCTCCGAGACAGGATTGTGTCGAGGCACAGATCTGGGGAAGGGTACCAAAAAATTTCTGCAGCATTGAAGGTCCCCAAGAACACAGTGGCCTCTGTTACAGGAGGGGGTCGCAGTTCTGGAGCGACCCACTAGGTGTCATCCTCCGACAACCTTAGGCACCTCCTCACTCACAGTCTGGACTAATCAGTATCCTATTGGTGTCACCTGTGTCTACCTGTTCACCTGTGTATTTATGCCCTGACTTCCCTGTGTTCCCTTGCTCAGTTTTCTCTGTTAGTTTCTCTATGTCCAGCAGTACTAATCGGTGTCTGATCGGAGACCTATGTACAGGTACTTGAGAAGTGTTCTCCCTGTTTCGTTATTTGTTTCAGTCGTAGGTAGTATTTCGTATTTTGGCTGTCATCTCTGACTTCCTTTTATCGTGATAAGTCCGTTATTTTGTATTTTGGCTTCGGGACCACCAGTAAAGATCCTTGTTTCACCATCTCTGCCTACTGCCTACTGTATATCCTGCACCGCACCTGGGTCACACCTCACACCAACCCTTACAGAAAACTGAGCCAATATGGACCCAGCGGAGTATCAGAGCTCATTGGCAACACAGGGAGCTATGCTGAACCAACGTGACCGCAGCCTGCAGCAGATCATAGAGAATCTCCGCCAGCTGACGATCGCCGTGCAGAGCCGGGTGGACACCCGACCAGCCCCGGCAGCCGTCGGAGCGGAAGCCGCGGCAATGGCATCTCCAGTCTCGCCTGCGACATCGCGGGAACCCCGCCTACCACCTACGGAGAGGTATGACGGACATCTAGAGGGCTGCAGGGAATTCCTCACCCAGTGTTCCCTGGTATTCAGCCTACAACCCTCCTCCTTCCTGACGGAGCAGGGCTGGGTGGCCTACATCATCACTCTGTTGACGGGTCGGGCCCTTTCCTGGGCAACCGCGGAGTGGGAGAGCCAAACTCCAGCGTGCTCCGACTCCTACCAATTCACCCGGGAGCTACGCAAGGTGTTCGACACCTCTCGGTGGTGTCGGGCACGAGGCCGAGAGGCGGCTCACGGCATGTCGGCAGGGTGACCGTTCGGTGGCGGACTACTCCGCGGATATCCAGTTTTTCATTGTGGACTCTCCGGAGTGTCCCCTCGTACTCAGGCACCCCTGGCTGGTCGCCCACAAACCCCGGATAGACTGGTCCACGGGGTGGCTCATCCTGGAGGGAGGCTCCGCCCCCATCCTGTTCCGGTCTCCACCGACCACTCATCAGCCCAAACCACCATCCCAGACCACCTACCAGTCCTCACCTCTTCCCCAGGTCCCGCACTCCGAACCGCCTACCGCCCTAGCGGTGGTTGCCACCGGGAGGACGGCGGCTACAGACTCCGTCACCGGACCAGACCTGGCAGGCGTTCTTAAATGGAAGAAGTATGGAACCACCAAGACTCTTTCTAGAGCTGGCCGCCTGGCCAAACTGAGCAATCGGGGGAGAACGGCCTTCGTCAGGGAGGTGACCAAGAACCCAATGGTCACTCTGACAGAGCTCCAGAGTTCCTCTGTGGAGATGGGAGAACCTTCCAGAAGGACAACCATCTCTGCAGCACTCCACTAATCAGGCCTTTATGGTAGAGTGGCCAGACAGAAGCCATTCCTCAGTAAAAGCCACATGACAGCACGCTTGGAGTTTGCCAAAAGGCACCTAAAGGACTATCAGACCATGAGAAACAAGATTCTCTGGTCTGATGAAACCAAGATTGAACTCTTTGGCCTGAATGCCAAGCGTCAAGCCTGGAGGAAACCAGGCACCGCTCATCACCTGGCCAATACCATCCCTACGGTGAAGCATGGTGATGGCAGCATCATGCTGTGGGGATGTTTTTCAGCGGCAGAGACTGGGAGGCTAGTCAGGATCGAGGGAAAGATGAACGGAGCAAAGTACAGAGGGATCCTTGATGAAAACCTGCTCCAGAGTACTCAGGACCGCCGACTGGGGCGAAGGTTCCCCTTCCAACAGGACAACGACCCTAAGCACACAGCCAAGACAACGCAGAAGTGGCTTCGGGACAAGTCTCTGAATGTCTTTGGGTGATATTGAACCCGATCGAACATCTCTGGAGAGACCTGAAAATAGCTGTGCAGCGACGCTCTCCATCCAACCTGACAGGGCTTGAGAGGATCTGCAGAGAAGAATGGGAGAAACTCCCCAAATACAGGTGCGCCAAGCTTGTTGCGTCATACCCAAGAGGATTCGAGGCTGTAATCGCTGCAAAAGGCGCTTCAACCAAGTACTGAGTAGAGGGTCTGAATAATTATGTAAATGTGATATTTCCGTTTTTTATTTTTGCAAACAATTCTAAAAACCTGTTTTTGCTTTGTCATTATAAGGGTATTGTGTGTAGATTGAGGGGGGAAAAACAATTTAATCAATTTTAGAATAAGGCTGTAACGTAACAAAATGTGGAAAAAGTCAAGGAGTCTGAATACTTTCCGAATGCACTGTATGTGTCTCTAATATGGTCATAACTTTGGCAGGAGGTAAGGAAGTGCAGCTCAGTTTCCACCTAATTTTGTGGGCAGAGCCAGATCTGCCTATGGCGGCCTCTCTCAATAATAAGGCTATGCTCACTGAGTCTGTACATGGTCAAGGATTTTCTTAATTTGGGGTCTGTCACGGTGGTCAGGTATTCTGCTACTGTGTATTCTCTGTTTAGGGCCAGATAGCATTCCGGTTTGCTCAGTTTGTTGATAGATTCTTTCCAGTGTGTCAAATAGTTATCTTTTTGTTTTCTCATAATTTGGTTGGGTCTAATTGTGTTGCTGTGTTGTGGTCCTCTGTAGCTCAGCTGGTAGAGCACGGCGCTTGTAACGCCAAGGTAGTGGGTTCGATCCCCGGGACCACCCATACACAAAAATGTATGCATGAATGACTGTAAGTCACTTTGGATAAAAGCGTCTGCTAAATGGCATATTATTATTACTGTCCTGGGGCTCTGTGGGGTTTGTGAACAGAGTCCCAGAACCAGCTGGCTTTGGGGACTCTTCTCTAGGTTCATCTCTCTGTAGGTGAGTGCTTTGTGGTGGAATGTGTGGGCATCGCTTCCTTAGGTGGATGTAGAATTTAACAGCTCTTTTCTGGATTTGGATCATTAGCGGGTATAGTCCTAATTCTGCTGTATATGCATTGTTTGGGGTTTTGCATTGTACATGAAGGATATTTTTGCAGAATTCTGCATGCAGAGTCTCAGTTGGGTGTTTGTCACATTTTGTGAATTCTTGGTTGGTGAATGGACATATAGGCTGCACATTCTCATTGTTAGTCAGTCACTGTTTACTGACTGTCCCTCACACTCCCACCACATCGTAACTGTCCCCATTCTGTATCGATGAGTCTTACCTAACCTAACTATTGATGTGGTTACTTTACTCTCCATTACCACAGCCTTATTAGGTGACTCAGTCTATTTCCGAATCAATCATCATCATAGTTTGTAGCTTGGCATCATTAGGCTACTTTGACATCAATAACGCCCAATACCGAATGCACTAACGCCATCTAGTGGACATTCATGGCAATGTCATCCTACACTGCAGGTAAGCACTGCAGGAGAGAGCTACTGTGGTTGGTCATTTGTCAGACAAAGAGATGAGGAGAAATGTAGTTATTGGTTGGTCTTTCTCTCTCTGTCTCTCCCTCTACCGCTCTTTCATTGGCTCTCCCTCTACCACTCTCTCACTGGCTCATGATCTCTCTTGCTTTTCAGCTTTGTTTGCTTTTATTTGTTTGCTCTCTCCTTATTCATCAAATCAAATTGTATTTGTCACATGCGCCGAATACAACAGGTGTAGACTTTACTGTGAAATCCTTACTAACAAGCCTTTTTTTACTCATTGTAAAACTGTTCTGAGATTAGATAAACAAATCTATCCATACAGCCATGAGCTAGACTCTTCTCATTGACTCTTGTGGAAACAGTGAGGTTATGTCTGGGAGAATCGGATTCCATTCTAATCTTGTGGACGCCACAACAATCCACTGAATGTTCTTAGTGCAGTGGCCTCATTATTGGAATGTAGCTCAATGTGTCAATATACAGTAGCATACATCTATAATGAAATTTCTGCATTATACTTATATGATGATGAAAGCTACAGTGGGGAAAAAATAGTATTTAGTCAGCCACCAATTGTGCAAGTTCTCCCACTTAAAAAGATGAGAGAGGCCTGTAATTTTCATCATAGGTACACGTCAACTATGACAGACAAATTGAGAAAAAAAATCCAGAAAATCACATTGTAGGATTTTTTATGAATTTATTTGCAAATTATGGTGGAAAATGAGTATTTGGTCACCTCCAAACAAGCAAGATTTATGGCTCTCACAGACCTGTAACTTCTTCTTTAAGAGGCTCCTCTGTCCTCCACTCGTTACCTGTATTAATGGCACCTGTTTGAACTTGTTATCAGTATAAAAGACACCTGTCCACAACCTCAAACAGTCACACTCCAAACTCCACTATGGCCAAGACCAAAGAGCTGTCAAAGGACACCAGAAACAAAATTGTAGACCTGCACCAGGCTGGGAAGACTGAATCTGCAATAGGTAAGCAGCTTGGTTTGAAGAAATCAACTGTGGGAGAAATTATTAGGAAATGGAAGACATACAAGACCACTGATAATCTCCCTTGATCTGGGGCTCCACGCAAGATCTCACCCCGTGGGGTCAAAATGATCACAAGAACGGTGAGCAAAAATCCCAGAACCACACGGGGGGACCTAGTGAATGACCTGCAGAGAGCTGGGACCAAAGTAACAAAGCCTACCATCAGTAACACACTATGCCGCCAGGGACTCAAATCCTGCAGTGCTAGACGTGTCCCCCTGCTTAAGCCAGTACATGTCCCGTCTGAAGTTTGCTAGAGTGCATTTGGATGATCCAGAAGAGGATTGGGAGAATGTCATGTGGTCAGATGAAACCAAAATAGAACTTTTTGGTAAAAACTCAACTCGTCGTGTTTGGAGGACAAAGAATGCTGAGTTGCATCCAAAGAACACCATACCTACTATGAAGCATGGGGGTGGAAACATCATGCTTTGGGGCTGTTTTTCTGCAAAGGGACCAGGACGACTGATCCGTGTAAAGGAAAGAATTAATGGGGCCATGTATCGTGAGATACAGAGTGAAAACCTCATTCCATCAGCAAGGGCATTGAAGATGAAACGTGGCTGGGTCTTTCAGCATGACAATGATCCCAAACACACCGCCCGGGCAACGAAGGAGTGGCTTCGTAAGAAGCATTTCAAGGTCCTGGAGTGGCCTAGCCAGTCTCCAGATCTCAACCCCATAGAAAATCTTTGGAGGGAGTTGAAAGTCCGTGTTGCCCAGTGACAGCCCCAAAACATCACTGCTCTAGAGGAGATCTGCATGGAGGAATGGGCCAAAATACCAGCAACAGTGTGTGAAAACCTTGTGAAGACTTACAGAAAACGTTTGACCTGTGTCATTGCCAACAAAGGGTATACAACAAAGTATTGAGACATTTTTGTTATTGACCAAATACTTATTTTCCACCATAATTTGCAAATAAATTCATTAAAAATCCTACAATGTGATTTTCTGGAGAAAAAAAATCTCATTTTGTCTGTCATAGTTGACGTGTACCTATGATGAAAATTACAGGCCTCTCTCATCTTTTTAAGTGGGAGAACTTGCACAATTGGTGGCTGACTAAATACTTTTTTCCCCCACTGTATGCATTGTTGCATGTATAAGACATCTGACTATAATATTATATACTCTAGTCTAAGTATAATGACAAAGACATCGAGGTGTATCTGTCAGTTTTAGACATCTCAGCTGCAGTTCCTGGTAAGTGTCTAGTCTTTTTACAGTATTTGGACCTGGGGTGTGGCGAAGGGGATTACGATCCCTCTCTAATCTGTCCCTGAGCTTTTATTAACCCCTCCTCTCCTCCTCCCATCCACTCACTCAGTCTTCTGATTTACCCCAGTAAGTATAAAGCTGCTCCTAGACACTGATCTCTGGTCAGTTTAGCAATTTCTACCTAATAGTTAAGGTTGGGATTAGATGAGGGTAAACTGATTCTAGATCTGTGCCTACGGGCAACTTCTATCCAAAGTCTAATGCTAATGCACAGTCTTACTGTATAAATTGACCTGAGGGTGAATTAAACTGAAATCAAGGCTGCATGAGTGAGTTTAGCAAGTCTATGATTAACTAAAGTCAAGTAAGTGCTTTGTGATGGGATTCATTGATATAGGCCTACAGTAAGTCGATTATATGGCCGGTGGCTGGTTAAGAGTATTATGAGACCATGGAGCTGAGGCCAGTGTGGGAGATCTACGAGCCTATTACTGAAGTGGAGACAGGAACAGGGTTGGGGAGTAACTGATTAGGCCTACATGTAATCAGATGCATGTAATCTAATTACGAAAAAACAAACTAATCTATTATGTTACCAGCTAAAATATTGTAATCAGATTACAGATACTTTTGAAAAAGTTGATTATCTTGGACTACTTTTACATTTAGGAATGATGTTTGCAGGGAAAAAATACATTATGACATATTTCTGTTAACAGCTTGTTAAACCTGAGTGAGTCTAAAAGTAATCCAAAGGTAATCAGATTACATTACTGAGTTTGGGTAATCCAAAAGTTACGTTACTGATAGAAATGTTGGACAGATAACTAGTAACTGTACCAGATTACATTTAGAAAGTAACCTACCCAATCCTTAGACCCTTTTAGTATGTCAAAATGTAAGGGATTCGATTGACAATTTGGTATGTCTAAATACAAAGATTAATTGGTGTTACTCCATTTAAATGAAGGGAAATTACATTGTGAACAAAATGATTAATCATATCACTTTAGTAAATTATTTTTTAAATGGTTAATGACCTTACATTTGAGCATCCTCATTACCAAACATGTTTTATTGGTGTTAAATTTAGAAAGTAACCTACCCAACCCTGGACAGGAAACATAGAGATGAAGGGCAAGAGCCAAACTGCTCCACAAAGACAGACAGCGAGCCCCATATTGTTCCATAAATAGCGTTCTCAAGGGGTGACAGAGGGCAGTAGGCTACTGAGGTTTGTTGGATTCCCATCTGTTTATGTAGTGATGCACAACATTACACACATTTACAAATACATTGATTAGGCCTAAACAATGGAAATAACCAGGTTAAGAAATGACATGCAAAATGGTAATTACGTTGTAAACATATTAGTCTACAGGTTTGTTTCTTAGTGATTGCATTTTAGACTTTGATGGGAGGTAATAACCTTTATTTCGAAATAAACCATGAACTAAGTAGCCTAGGGTTTTTAATGAATCACGTAATCTATCTGGCACAATCCCTGCTCCGCACGCACACACACACACACACACACACAAAGAAACCCTGGGTTCCATTGGTGTGTGTATTTTGTCCCCATTGAGAAACTCCAAGGGAGAGAGGGAGAAATCCACTTACGGGTTGCAAGTGGGGTAAAGGTTTTGTGGTGCTGACATTTCGCTCTCGCCTGGGTACATTTCTACACTCCTGAACTTATTCTTATGCATCAATTGCTATAATTTTGGCTATTTTACATCGACGTTGGGGCAACATGTCGGTTGCGTCTGCATCAAGACAGTTTTTTACACGTTTATTACAATGTCAAACGAAATGTGCCATTCCGTTTCACGCAGCATCTAGGGTTTTAATATCTTCGCACCTGCCCCAGGTCTCAGGCGGTAATAAGGTGCTACTGGGCACCTGTGCACAGCCACTCAGGTAGGAAAATGTAATATCTTTAATTTTTTAAATTTTTATTTAGCATTCAACACTAGCCATGCCATAAAAAAGATAGATTAAACCATTTTTGCATGTCGACTGAATGCACCTGATATGTTTCAATTAGGCTATTCAACGGCTACATACATTTGAGCATATTTTCTGAATGAGAAAGTATGCGATTATGGTCAGCTATCATTTTTCAGCATGGAATGTTATAAAGGCAGGATCCGTGTAAGCCCTGCTGCGTATATATGTGGCACACATTTAGCACTACTCTTTCTTTAGGAAACATCTGAAGACAGCACATTTTGGGTAGCCTGTCCAACTGTTGCATGAAAGTTTCCCTGTTTTTGTAGTGTTTTTATTTATTTAAGTGACGCTTGTCCCCTTGCCTGGCTACTCAAACTCCTTGCTTCGGCCAGACGCTAAGCGACGCACACGCCGCGATCACACTGACAGTGTTATGCATTTTGGGGTACCAGAAGTACATATTTCCAATGGAACGCTGCATTTGCCTTGCAGCGGTAGTTGTAAGTACGTTCTGTGTGGTGCATACGTTGGATTTATCGAATGTATGCGTCAAACTTTATGTGTAGATGGCTTGACAGAAATGGTAGCAGAAGGTGAATGTTGAACTTTTGTTGCACACATATCCAGATGATGCTGCGTTCCATCTTGCCAGAGACACCATCGGTCTATCGGTGTGATCGAAGCGTAAAAGTTTATTTTTCGCAATGAAGTATTTAGCGAACGTAGAGCAGCCGAATAATTCCTTTTGAGTCGTCAGGCAACTTGTCCCCAGGGTTAAGCCTTCCCCAATCACGAGGGGCAACAGCTTTTTCTCTCCTTTTGTGCACGTGTCACTTGCAGTGCTATACAATCTCACAAGTGTTGAGGCCTTTAAATACCAAAAACGTTGCAAAAACACAGCCATGTGACTGTGTGCGCGCGCGCATATTCTTTTTAGGGCTGGGACCATATAATTAGAATAATTTCATAGGATCTCTATGGCTGGGACATTACAACATAATCTCCATAGTTGTTTCTGAACAACAGCTCAAATTTCCTCAGATCAAGGTTATCTGTAATGAGATGGCCTTGAACACATCCACTAACTCTACATCTGGACGGGTGGTGATTACTACTGGGTTCAACAGTCCTTATCTCGCCAATAGGGCAAAGGGCCCAGACAGTTCCTAGATAGAAGCAGCAGTCCCCGAGAAAGTCTTGAGGAACGAACTGAAAGTGCCATGCTTTAAAATCCAATAGAGAGAGTGCACAATTCAGGGAGGAGGTATCGAGACTCCATGCCAAAATGGTCTTCTCACATATAGACACTAGAGGACAGCAACACATCACCATAAACCACTTGCGTACTGTGGAGAGACTTCTTTCCCTTGTGATTCAACTCACTTGATTTAGTATAGCATTTTATGAATTTCATTAGTATTTCACATTTCTAGTAGTAGCCTATGCAGGGCCGTGCACAGACCATTCAGGGTGCAGGTATGTAAAATGGAAAAAAATTACATTCATAATTCATATCTCCAAATTCATAAAATACCAAATGCCTCTAGCGAAAATGTGATTTTTTAAATTATTTTTGAGCAACGACTCATCACAAATTGTTAAGCAAGTTGGTTACAGTGCCTCCTAAAGGCATAATTGACATCGGGAAAAGAGGGTGGCCTATCAGCTGATCATTGATGTTGATGATTGATATACAGTGCATTCAGAAAGTATTCAGACCCCTTCCCTTTTTCCACATTTATTACATTACAGCCTTATTCTGATATTGATTAAATTACAATTTTCCCTCATCAATCTACACACAATACCCCGTAATGACAAAGCAAAAAAAATTCTGGAAAAAAAAAAATCAGAAATACCTTATTTACATAATTATTAAGACCCTTTGCTATGAGACTCGAAATTGAGCTCAGGTGCATCCTGTTTCCATTGATCATCCTTGAGTTGTTTCTACAACTTGATTGGAGTCCACGTGTGGTAAATTCAATTGACTGGACATGATTTGGAAAGGCACACACTTGTCTATATAAGGTCCCACAGTTGACAGTGCATGTCAGAGCAAAAACCAAGCCATGAGGTCAAAGGAATTGTCCGTAGAGCTCCGAGACAGGATTGTGTCGAGGCACAGATCTGGGGAAGGGTACCAAAACATTTCTGCAGCATTGAAGGTCCCCAAGAACACAGTGGCCTCCATCATTCTTAAATGGAAGAAGTTTGGAACCACCAAGACTCTTCCTAGAGCTGGCCGCCCGGCCAAACTGAGCAATCGGGGGAGAAGGGCCTTGGTCAGGGAGGTGACCAAGAACCCGATGGTCACTCTGATAGAGCTCCAGAGTTCCTGTGTGGAGATGTGAGAACCTTCCAGAAGGACAACTATCTCTGCAGCACTCCACCAATCAGGCCTTTATGGTAGAGTGGCCAGACGGAAGCCACTCCTCAGGAAAAGACACATGACAGCCTGCTTGGAGTTTGCCAAATGGCACCTAAAGGACTCTCAGACCATGAGAAACAAGATTCTCTGGTCTGATGAAACCAAGATTGAACTCTTTGGCCTGAATGCCAAGTCTCACGTCTGGAGGAAACCTGGCACCATCCCTACGGTAAAGCATGGTGGTGGCAGCATCATGCTGTGGGGATGTTTTTCAGGGACTGGGAGACTAGTCAGGATCGAGGGAAAGATCAACGGAGCAAAGTACAGAGAGATCTTTGATGAAAACCTGCTCCAGAGCGCTCAGGACCTCAGACTGGGGTGAAGGTTCACCTTTCAACAGGACAACAACCCTAAGCACACAGCCAAGACAACACAGGAGTGGCTTCGGGACAAGTCTCTGAATGTCTTTGAGTGGCCCAGCCAGAGGCCGGACTTCAACCCGATCTATCTCTGGAGAGACCTGAAAATATCTGTGCAGCGACGCTCCCCATCCAACCTGATAGATCTTGAGAGGATCTGCAGAGAAGAGTGGGAGAAACTCCCCAAATACAGGTGTGCCAAGTTTGTAGTGTCATACCCAAGAATACTCGAGGCTGTAATCGCTGCCAAAGGTGCTTCAACAAAGTACTGAGTAAAGGGTCTGAATACTTAAGGTATTTTTTGTATATTTTTTGTATACATTTGCTAAAATGTCTAAACCTGTTTTTGCTTTGTCATTATGGGGTATTGTGTGCAGATTGAGTAAAATGTGTAATTTAATCAATTTTAGAATAAGGCTGTAACGTAACAATGTGGAAAAAGTCAAGGGGTCTGAATACTCTCCGAATGCACTGTAAATCTGATAGTTAGCTAGCTCAATTTATTTTACTGATTGTGATTGACCCCACTCTTTCTGCCTCTCTCTGCTGTGCCCATCAGCCAACCAGACCGAATATTGATGATGATGTAGGCTAAATCAAGTGTTTTATAATTTTTTTAGTTTTATTATTCTACTGATTGGCTATTATTTTATTTGGAAAATTATCAAGGGAGGCAAAATGCTCGCTGTCTTCCCTTGCATTCAATGCTACGGGCGGCAACAATGTCATACTTTTTCTGACCAGAAAGCATCAGAAAGATACGCTACACATACTGAGACAGAGAGGCGCTGTTTTGTTCGCTCTGATGTGTTTTCCGGTGAGATATGTTCAGCCTCTTGCGAATTGAAGGACATTTATGAAATACAGAGAGACAATATATATATATATACATACAGTTGAAGTCGGAAGTTTACATACACTTAGGTTGGAGTCATTAAAACTCGTTTTTCAACCACTCCACAAATGTATTGTTAACAAACTATAGTTTTGGCAAGTCGGTTAGGACATCTACTTTGTGCATGACACAAGTAATTTTTCCAACAATTGTTTACAGACATATTATTTCACTTATAATTCACTGTATTACAATTCCAGTGGGTCAGATCTTTACATACACTAAGTTGACTGTGCCTTTAAGTCTAGGTATTGGAGTGGCCATCACAAAGCCCTGACATAATCCTATAGAAAATGTGTGGGCAGAACTGAAAAAGCGTGTGTGAGCAAGGAGGCCTACAAACCTGACTCAGTTACACCAGCTCTGTCAGGAAGAATGGGCCAAAATTCACCCAATTTATTGTGGGAAGCTTGTGGAAGGCAAAAAGGACTTTGTCCCCATGTGCAGTTGCAAACCGTAGTCTGGCTTTTTTATGGCGGTTTTGGAGCAGTGGCTTCTTCCTTGCTGAGCGGCCTTTCAGGTTATGTCGATGTAGTACTTGTTTTACTGTGGATATAGATACTTTTGTACCTGTTTCCTCCAGCATCTTCACAAGGTCCTTTGCTGTTGTTCTGGGATTGATTTGCACTTTTCACACCAAAGTACATTCATCTCTAGGAGACAGAACACGTCTCCTTCCTGAGCGGTATGATGGCTGCGTGGTCCCATGGTGGTTATACTTGCGTACTATTGTTTGTACAGATGAACATGGTACCTTCAGGCATTTGGAAATTGCTCCCAAGGATGAACCAGACTTGTGGAGGTGTAAAACATTTTTTCTGAGGTCTTGGCTGATTTCTTTTGATTGTCCCATGACGTCAAGCAAAGAGGCACCGAGTTTGAAGGTAGGCCTTGAAATACATCCACAGGTGTACACCTCCAATTGACTCAAATGATGTCAATTAGCCTATCAGAAGCTTCTAAAGCCATGACATAATTTTCTGGAATTTTCCAAGCAGTTTAAAGGCACAGTCAACTTAGTGTATGTAAACTTCTGACCCACTGGAATTGTGATACAGTTAATTATAAGTGAAATAATCTGTCTGTAAACAATTGTTGGAAAAATTACTTGTGTCATGCACAAGGTAGATGTCCTAACCGACTTGCCAAAACTATAGTTTGTTAACAAGAAATGTGTGGAGTTGTTGAAAAACAAGTTTTAATGACTCCAACCTAAGTTTATGTAAACTTCCGACTTCAACTGTATATTTATTTTACATTTTGGGGGGAAGCCTGGCATCCCTTGGCAACTATGAATACACGCCACTGTGAATGTTTGGAAACCGGGTGCAATCTCTGTACAGGGCAGACTGGGAAGTATGTGTAGAATTGCAGAAAACTTGCTTTAAAACTGCAACATTTTCTCTACGCCCCATTGCAAAATGTGTAGAATAGCAGGAAATGAACTTTAAAACTAAAAGGTCTCTCTCCACCGTCAAGAGGGGAGCCAATTAACCAAATATTGCCTAGGGCAGCAGCATTAACACTTTGATCTTAAGCCTTAACCAAGTTGTCTGGTTACAATGAAGACTATGTTTGTTTGCTTTAGGGGGGAGGACCATAGACTGATATGACCATTATTAAACTCTTGGTTTTACCGCTGTTAAACCCTATGGCAGTGATTCATCATGTGAGAGTAGAAACTGAGAAAGTGTGTTGTTCTTATTGTCTAACTCTATAAACCAGAGACTCTGGCCCACACAGTACAGTAGAGCACACAGAAACAGTCTGCCTTGTAAAAGTATGTTATGTGGATGGTGTTTGGATGCTGTGCTCTGGCAACCAAACTACTACAGTGTTGGATGCTCAACAGACAGTGTTCCTTTCCTCAGATGATGTAGTAAAGTGTTCAAGAATATCCTATAATCCTATAAAATGAAGGGATACTGTGACCAGACAGCACTATAGCAGCACCATGTTTGGTCCACCATCCACTAAAAGCCTAAATAGCAGTGAAACTTTGTTTTTGTTATTCTAGGAAAGAATGTCACTGAAAAAGAAGTGAATGACGTGTGTATGGGTAGCATTACCTCACTACCAGACACCTCCACAGCCCCCACAAGGCTGGGGTGCCCACGAGCTCTGCAGGGCCCATGTGCCTATCATCAATGTCCCAAAAAAACTACCTCAAGTCATTAATAAATATTTGTAATTTCCATATGTGCTAGGAAGCTAAGTGTTTTGTTTCTTGGGCTTCAGGAATGTTACTGAAAAGGTGACTCAGGCCTTGATTAGTATTTTTTTTTACTGATTGAAAGTTTAAGGGGATATCGATGAACAAATGCCTTGGTCAAGGCTATGATGGCGCCCGTGCAGTGAGTGGAGCTTACTCAGGTGTTCAAAAGCCCATATCAGACCGAGAGCCTAATGCTTCTTAGGTAATTCATTATGAGTTTAAGGTTTTAATTTAGAAAACGATCTCCCCGCAGAAGTGACAGTTACAGGGACGGTAAAAACAGCTTGATTGCTGTAGCAACATCAGGGAAACTGGGCAGAAGGGTGCTTCAAATACAGCACTTCTGCAACATCTTTAATTGAGCCTCTCATTCTCCTTAATTGCCGGCCTCAACACATTACGAAAATAGATTAACTGTATAGGAAGCTCCGGGGACAGGTCGTCTGGATACTGGACAGCCAATAAATGGGCAGATGCAAAAAGATTATCATCTTTAGCGGACAACGGTTCTTGAGGGCTTGAACAAAAAAATAGGTTTGCGATTTCGTTCATGCTGGTGAACCGGCGTTTGAGTTCTGTGGTTGCAATATCAACAGTCCCTTATCTCTGGTATACACTGTGTATACAAAATATTATGAACACCTGCTCTTTCCATGACAGACTGACCAGGAGAATCCAGGTGAAAGCTATGATCCCTTATTGAATTCACTTGTTAAATCCACTTCAATCAGTGTAGATGAAGGGGAGGAGACAGGTTAAATAAGTATTTTTAAGCCTTGAGACAATTGAGATATGGATTGTGTATTTGTGCCATTCAAAGGGTAAATAGGCAAGACAAAATATTTAAGTGCCTTTGAACGGTGTATGGTAGTAGGTGTCAGGCGCATCTGTTTGTGTCAAGAACTGCAACACTGCTAGGTTTTTCATGCTCATCAGTTTCCTGTGTGTATCAAGAATGGTCCACCACCCAAAGGACATCCAGCCAACTTGACACAACTGTGGGAAGCAGTGGAGTCAACATGGGCCAGCATCCCTGTGGAACGCTTTCGACACCTTGTAGAGTCCATGCCCTGACGAATTGAGGCTGTTCTGAGGGCAATAGGAGTGGATGCAACTCAATATTAGGAAGGTGTTCTTAATGTTTTGTACACTCAGTGTATGTTGGCATGCATCATTCAAGACTAAGTTTAAATTGTGTGTAGCGCAATGGACATATACACTCAGTTGCCAGTTTATTAGGTACACCCATCTAGTACCGCGTCGGACCCCCTATGCCTCCAGAACAGCCTGAATTCTTCTGGACATGGTAACGTTGCTCAATTGATATCAAAGGACCTAACGTGTTCCAGGAAAACATTCCCCCCACCATTACCCTACCGGTGTGGTTGTCTGCGGTAATAGCCTATCTGTGACCGGCGAGTTGTGCATTCCGAGATGCCGTTCTGCACACCACTGTTGTACTGCGCCATTATTTGCCTGTTTGTAGCCTGCCTGTTAGCTTGCACGATTATTGCCATTCTCCTTCAACCTCTCATCAACGAGCTGTTGTCGCCCACAGGACTGCCGCTGACTGGATGTTTTTTGTTTGAGCACCATTCTTGGTAAACCCTAGACACTGTCGTGCGTGAAAAGCCCAGGATGCCCTCCCAGGAGGCCGTCCATTTCTGAGATACTGGAAACGGCGCGCCTGGCACCAACGATCATACCACACTCAAAGTCACTCGTTTTGCCCATTCTAACGTTCAACCGAACAGTAACTGGATGCCTGTTTGCCTACTTTATATAGCAAGCCATGGCCACGTGACTCTATCTGTAGGAGCAAACCATTTCAGTGAGCCTAATACCTAATAAACTGGCCACTGAGTGTAATACACAATGTCTCAGGAAAGACTGTCTGGGTTGGCAATACTCAGTATAGAAAACAGTCGGTCCTGCAACTTGGACCTACAGGCCGTGGAGGAAAAATTTGCACACAAAAAAGGAGGACTTCAGGAGACCAGGGGAGACTCAAGTTGGATTTATATAATTTAATTTAATTTACCTTGAATATTGCAGGCCATTTGTGTAGGCTATAAATTCAACAATAAATAGTGGTTGAATTTATCCTCAAGCCGACTACTTTTTTCCTCATTGTTAGGCTATTTGAGGTGTAATTTTTGTAAAAGGTTTATAAATAGCAGCTAAATAGCAGCTAAGTACGGTATATAGATATAGATAGTACACTGAATAATGAAACAATCCCTAGTAAGACAGTGTTTTGAGGGTGGACTGACTGTATTATTTGCCATTAATAGACTGGTTTTACGCACAACAACTTTCTATCCAAGCTGGGAGAGAGCGCGAGGACGGCTCATGTCATGCAGGTTCAGGTAGCCAGTTGTATATTCAAAAAAATCTATTGGTAGCTGATTAATATGCTGTTGCATCGAACATTTATTTTTACAATCTGCAATGTTAGAATTTCCAGCTTTAATTACTGAACAAATAATAACATTATTGCCACCAGCCAACAGTCTAAAAGTGGCAGCATTGCGACACCGTGTATAGCTTTGTGAACTGTTAGGCTTAACATGAGAAAATGACGACCCAGTAGGCCTACCAATAAACATTTATCCATTGCCCTGGCACCACAGAAAGCCTACCATGAATTCAATAGGCATGCAGCCGCATAAACATGTCAACATTTCAACATTTCAGCATCATTGACAGCGATCGGTAATCTATACTTTGTGAGTGGCTGTCTGGCTAACACATTCTATTTTTTTTATTTTGGCAGCAGCTTGTCCTTGTGGGGGTCCAGTGAAACTACATTACGCCAATGCATTACCTGCATACTTTGTTACCTTTTGAGACTTCAAAGGTAACAAAATATCCTGGCACCGCTAACATACGTCATGCAAACTCGTTTTTAGTTGGGTTCTAAGGCAGGCCAAAATGTTTATCCTGTGAAGGTTTTGTATTATGTTATTATTGGCTCACCTGAAAAGTAATGTATACACCTGAATGATCCTGGTTCTCTCTCTCTCTCTCTCTCTCTCTCTCTCTCTCTCTCTCTCTCTCTCTCTCTCTCTCTCTCTCTCTCTCTCTCTCTCTCTCTCTCTCTCTCTCTCTCTCTCTCTCTCTCTCTCTCTCTCTCTCTCTCTCTCCCCATTCACTCTCTCTCAGCTACTCTAGGTCAGAGGAGAAGGTGACAGTCTATTTCATCAACCACGATGGGCGGAAGATCACCACTTCAGGTGCCAAGGGCGACAGTCTTCTAGACCTGGTGGTCGACCAAAACCTAGATATTGACGGTTTTGGTAAGTGTGGTGTACTTAGGGCTGTCACCTTTTTTTAAAGGTATCTGTGACCAACAGATGCATATCTGTATTCCCAGTCATGTGAAATCCATAGATTAGGGCCTAATTAATTGATTTCAATTGACTGATTTTCTTGTATGAACTGTAACTCAGTAAAATCTTTGAAATTGTTGCATGTTGCGTTTATATTTTTGTTCAGTATACATTACCATGGAAATTATTGCATCACAATACCAGGCAGCCATTGCAAGTATACCCATGAGTTTACCAGTCAAATTGCCAGGGTTAGAGGTTCCAAGCCTGTTCTATTCATTATATTTATATGTTTGCTGCTGCTGCAGGGAGGGGGCTGTTGCATAGGCAACGGAAGACTTGTTTGCTACAACACCTTCCTTGTTTCAGCAAGGAGCAACAAGGTTTCATCACGTTGTTAGGAGTCCATGTTGCCGCAGAAACGGACTCACCCACACGAATGCCCAGCCATCCCATCTTCAGTCAGCTGTTTGTTCCACAAAAAAATAAATGGTTATGACGGTCTTCATCCATAACCGTCGGTTACCCTGTTATATACGGTAATTGTGCCAGCCCTAGGTGAGGAAGTCTGCAGGCTTATGGGTACAGTCCTGGATAAGTGGGGGGGGTGGCAGGTAGCTTAGTGGTTAAGAGCGTTGTGCCAGTAACCGAAAGGTCGCTGGTTCTAATCCCCGAGCCAACTAGGTGAAAATTCTGTCGAAGTGCCCTTGAGCAAGGCACTTAACCCTAATTGCTCTTGTAAGTCGCTCTGGATAAGAGCGTCTGCTAAATTACTAAATAATAATAATAAAAGTGCTTTATATGGTGCATGCACTGTTTGCATCCTGGCAATTGCCAACGTGGGTCCATATTTCTGATGCTGTGTTTATTTGATAAGATCCAAGACACATTTCCCAGAAGAAGCTGATGAAGAAGCCAGAGGATGACATGGCATTATGTCCATATTAGGGCGTGTAGTTAGACTGTCACTTTCTCAACAAGAGTGGCACTTTAACATGCTGCCCAGTTACCTCTGGCACCTCCACTAAATGTTTCCATGGCTTTATATGGACGAGCCCCAGCATCAAACATTCTATCCAGACAGAGGGAGAGAGGCAGAGAGAGAGAGGGAAAGAAAGAGAGGAGTTGAACACAATATGCGTCAGCAACATCACCTTTGATGTTTGCAAGGCTTTCTTTCTTGCGCTATCTTTCCCTTTCTCTGCCTCTGTTCAGCTCATTTCTCCTGCACATCTGTCCTATTTAGGCATTGACATGATACAATCTGGATCCCTGGAAGAACTCCATCGTAGAAAAAGAAAGAGGGGGAAAACCTGTCTGGTGTTCTGTCCTCCCCTGCAGATGCCTCATCCCCCCTTTCTAGAGAGAGCGAAAGAGAAAAATAGAGAGAGAGAGCGAGAGAGAGCAGTAAACGAAGGCCACTGGTGGTGGCTCCTCTATTCCTAGTCTCTAGTGGTACACCGTATACCCGGGGTATTGGGGAAAAAGCCATGGGTTGGTTTTTCAATACCGTCAAAACTATTTCTTTGAAGTTTTTCAATTAATGTTCATATTTGTAGCTACATTTTAAATAAATACCAGCAGTCAACTTGTGCAATACGTTAGGAGATAAAGCAGATTGCGTTCTTCATTTCACCTTACCGTAGTTCCCAGTTGAGCCAGTCATGTGTTTGTTTGTAAATAGCACAACGGGAGAAAGCAGGAGCTGGTGAGTCCATAGCGTTCTACATCTATCTATTGGTTAGTCTTTATTGTGCGGCGCACATGAGGTGATGAAGTTACACTTGTATGCAATTCACTACTAAATGTTTGCCATCAGATATCTTATAATGGCTTTCTGCCAGAAGTGGTCCTCTGTAGCTCAATTGGTAGAGCATGGCGCTTGTAACGCCAGGGTAGTGGGTTCGATCCCCGGGACCACCCATACGTAAAAATGTATGCGCACATGACTGTAAGTCGCTTTGGATAAAAGCATCTGCTAAATGGCATATTATATTATAAAGAGATCTGGATAAGTTATCTGTACAGCTGACATTTCTTACCTGTGCTTCCTACTAGTGTTTTTTTCTCCTCTGTTCTCCCCTCTGCTCAGTGTACACATTCTGCTTTTCCTTCAGAAAAGCATGCATCACAACTTTGTTCATTTGCACAATTTCTGTCGTTGACATTCGCTTGTAAATATCCACACTCACCGAAAATTACATTTGGTAGCTACTAGCTATGCTTGTATAACTTTATGAGCTGGATTTGCCTGTCTTTGCAATTAGTTTGTTAGTTTTCACTCGTTAGCATTTAGCTACTGGTGTCTATGTGATTTAGCTTTTACCTGTACTAATTTTGTAAGCATTCTGGTAATAGATGACCAATGGCCTTTTTTTGCGTTGTTAGCACCCCCTTGTGTGCTATGCCGGTAATACCGTAAATCCCGCGATGGAAGAAGAACGCCCAAATCTACATGTGATATTAGCTACTTTAAGACTCAAGATATGGAGAGTTGAAGAGATAGTTCACCCCAAAATCTTAGGTCTGAGTTCCAGCAAATCTTACTGGAAAATACAGTTAATACCCCACAGCTCTCTTCAGTGAGTCACAGTTCATGTTCAGGTGTGCTCTCACTCAGGTACAGTTGATGGAGCTAGCAATTGGCTGAACTGATTTTAATGGAGTGTTTCTGGGAGGTCCGTAGTTTGGGTGGGTTGCCTGCGATTTGGACGAAGGCTTGGAACAGCGTTTTGGACAAACCCAACCCATGGCTTGGCCTGGTGTAAAGCTCTCTCACAACCTCTCGCCTCTTCCTCTCTCCTCACAGTAAAAACTGTTCCATGCATTAGAGTAGACATTAATCCGGTTGCTTCAGAACTTCATAGTGCCAGGATCCTCTGAGCCTTCTGGATTTCCATGTCTCATTAAATGAACAAAACAATGTGTTTTATCTCCAACCACACCCCCTGGCCACTCTCTCTCTCACTCTCCTCACAGTGAAACTGCAGGGTAAAGGTAATACGATGTGTAAATCCTGTGATTTCAATCAAATGAACTAAAGGAAAGTCAGTCAAGTCATTCCCCACTGGGCTGTTCTGGGCTGTTCTCTACCCATAGATCCTGATATACATCATCCCTCACCCTTTGACCTGGAATAATTTAGAAACAGAACATCGTAAGCCAGCAATGTACAGTGCATTGTAATGTATTTAAATTGTAATGTACAGTGAGGGAAAAAAGTATTTGATCCCCTGCTGATTTTGTACGTTTGCCCACTGACAACGACATGATCAGTCTATAATTTTAATGGTAGGTTTATTTGAACAGTGAGAGACAGAATAACAACAACAAAATCCAGAAAAACGCATGTCAAAAATGTTATAAATTGATTTGCATTTTAATGAGGGAAATAAGTATTTGACCCCTCTGCAAAACATGACTTTGTACTTGGTGGCGAAAACCTTGTTGGCAATCACAGAGGTCAGACGTTTCTTGTAGTTGGCCACCAGGTTTGCACACATCTCAGGAGGGATTTTGTTCCACTCCTCTTTGCAGATCTTCTCCAAGTCATTAAGGTTTCGAGGCTGACGTTTGGCAACTCGAACCTTCAGCTCCCTCCACAGATTTTCTATGGGATTAAGGTCTGGAGACTGGCTAGGCCACTCCAGGACCTTATTGTGCTTCTTCTTGAGCCACTCCTTTGTTGCCTTGGCCGTGTGTTTTGGGTCATTGTCATGCTGGAATACCCATCCATGACCCATTTTCAATGCCCTGGCTGAGGGAAAATCACCCAAGCTTTGACGGTACATGGCCCCGTCCATTGTCCCTTTGATGCGGTGAAGTTGTCCTGTGCCCTTAGCAGAAAAACACCCCCAAAGCATAATGTTTCCACCTCCATGTTTGATGGTGGGGATGGTGTTCTTGGGGTCATAGGCATCATTCCTCCTCCTCCAAACACGGCGAGTTGAGATTATGCCAACGAGCTCGATTTTGGTCTCATCTGACCACAACACTTTCACCCAGTTCTCCTCTGAATCATTGGCAAACTTCAGACGGCCCTGTATATGTGCTTTCTTCAGCAGGGGGACCTTGCGGGCGCTGCAGGATTTCAGTCCTTCACAGCGTAGTGTGTTACCAATTGTTTTCTTGGTGACTATGGTCCCAGCTGCCTTGAGATCATTGACAAGATCCTCCTGTGTAGTTCTGGGCTGATTCCTCACCGTTCTCATGATCATTGCAACTCCACGAGATGAGATCTTGCATGGAGCCCCAGGCCGAGGGAGATTGACAGTTATTTTGTGTTTCTTCCATTTGCGAATAATTGCACCAACTGTTGTCACCTTCTCACCAAGCTGCTTGGCGATGATCTTGTAGCCCATTCCAGCCTTATGTAGGTCTACAATCTTGTCCCTGACATCCTTGGAGAGCTCTTTGGTCTTGGCCATGGTGGATTTTTTGGAATCTGATTGATTGATTGCTTCTGTGGACAGGTGTCTTTTATACAGGTAACAAGCTGAGATTAGGAGCACTCCCGTTAAGAGTGTGCTCCTAATCTCAGCTCGTTACCTGTATAAAAGACACCTGGGAGCCAGAAATCTTTCTGATTGAGAGGGGGTCAAATACTTATTTCCCTCATTAAAATGCAAATCAATTTATAACATTTTTGACATGCATTTTTCTGTATTTCTTTGTTGTTATTCTGTCTCTCACTGTTCAAATAAACTTACCATTAAAATTATAGACTGATCATTTCTTTGTCAGTGGGCAAACGTACAAAATCAGTAGGGGATCAAATACTTTTTTCCCTCACTGTACATATGTAATGTTCATGATCTAATCCAGTACAGATTGGTCTGTAATGTACAGTCTGTTTTACTACATCCACTTCCTTTGTAGTTCCCCGATGCACATTCTTCAGAAATGTCTAGACCAGTTTAGACTTCAGTCGTTACATAACATACATAGCTATAACTCCAAGGTGTTACATTCAAACCCCTAGAGGATGGCTACTTTTGTCCTCCCAGGCATAACACTGCCTAGCTTCAACACCCAACCCTGTGCTGTACATACCCTCCATAATGGAGAATGGATTTGGATATCATTGACATCGTCACATTGTTATCCTAATAAAGTATCAAATTCTCATCCATACAGCCCATATGATGATGATTCAGAGCTCGTGGCTTTGCCGGGGCTTTGTAGCCCTTTAACAAGCATCAATACAGAGAGATGCTAGAGGTGCTCAGCAGTACCATCAGAAGGGCCAGTACTAATTGGAGCTGGACTGACTGGGTAGGTCTTACCTCTTGGATGAATTATGCTCTGCAGTGAATTGCATCCAACATAATAAGGCATTATAATGTCTGAGCCCCGGCCGTTACTCAGAATGGAGCGATTGTGGAGGCGGAGGGGTTTGCCAGAATGCCCCACCCACCCACCCACCCACCAGTAACCCCCTAACCCCCTAACCCCAACCCCCCAGATAGCACAGCGCCAGAGTGTCTAGGGATTCAACCAGAACCAGACCTGATATTAATTTAATGCTTTACATTGATATAGCACGTTTCACTAGGTCTGAGTACATTAGCTACATTGATATAGTACCTTCATAAGCTGTGTCTTAACAGTTTGATTTTGTGTGTGTGTGTGTGTTCCCAGGTGCGTGTGAGGGGACCCTGGCCTGTTCCACCTGTCATGTGATCCTGGATCAGAAGGTGTACAACCAGCTGGGGCCCATCACTGATGAGGAGAATGACATGCTGGACCTGGCCTTTGGCCTCACTGACACGTGAGTCACACACACATACACACTCATTCCAAAACACACATTGGTGGGAAGATGATTCTGGCCTATTAAAGGCCTCACAGACAAATGAGTGACATGCTTGCTGATGCATACACATCACATACTATATACTCTCTCCCACACACACACAGAACACCTATGAACATGTTGAGCCTGGCCCACAGCTTAATCTGCTGATAAATCACATTATTTCAGGTAGGCTTCCAGCCAATAGAGATCAAGAGGTTCAGTTGCCGGGTGACATGAGCAGATTAAAGAGAGAACCACAGTTTGACTAATTTAGGATGATTGTTTCTTTCCAATTCACTTCACATTAGAATATAATTAGTTAGGTATGAAAAGGGTACTAATTCCCCTCAGGTGACAAATCAAATCAGTATGATTATAATGCATATCAAATGTGTGTTTTCTCCTTGTAGTTGAGACTCTTGTCTGTCTGTAACATTTATTTGTCATTTATTTGTCATGTAACCTGGTCAAGGCCAGAGTTTTCCCCTGGCTGACCTTTCACATGTCTAACATGATTCTCTAGAACACATCAATACCAGACACTGACTGAGGGTTTCTCTACTAATGAGGATGTGCTTCACCCACATGGCTCCAATCCCAGTTTAAGACAAACAGTTTACACAGTAACTCACACATTTGGAATGATAACATAACATGTTACGTAAGGTCTATTCACATGCTAGTGTGACTTTTTCTAAGACTTGGTGTTTGCTTTAACTGTCTGTAGCATCAAATTAGATTTTTGTAGATTTTTCTTTTATAAATGATTTTGTCACAAAGTGCATGACACCAGCCTGGGCCTTAACCCCAAAAGAGCCAAACCAAGGTGCTAGTGGGAAGGGAATAGATTTGACCACATGGTTCCCTGTTAATAAAGTGTGTATAATGACCTTGTCCCTGTACCTGCTGTCTTCGGTCCTGCAGGTCTCGTCTGGGTTGCCAGGTCTGCCTATCCAGAGATCTGGAGGGCATAACGGTCCGTGTGCCAGACGGGGTGAACGACATGCGGCGGTCTGATGATGCTGGACCTACACTGTAAAAGCATCTTGTTGTTTTTACAGTATTATTCAATAAAACTAACAGTAAAGTACTATATTAATGATAAATTGCCATAAATCGAAATGCACTGTGGGTGATTTTAGGCGTAACTGGTAAATGATACCATAAAATTCCTAAGAAACTTGGTTTAACAGTACATTACTGTAAAGAAGTGCTGTATTTTGAATGGTACTGTAATTCCACCCCACGGAATACTGTACCCTTCCCTGTAGTGGGGTTCATTTGTATTTGTATTGTATTTGTATATATAATCGATCTCCATTAGCTGCTGCCAAGGCAGCAGCTACTCTTCCTGGGGTCCAGCAAAATTAAGGCAGTTCATACAATTTAAAAAACATTACAATACATTCCCAGATTTCACAACACACTGTGTGCCCTCAGGCCCCTACTCCACCACTACCACATATCTACAGTACAAAAATCCATGTGTACGTGTGTGTATAGTGCGTATGTTATCGTGTGTGTATGCATGTGTCTGCGCCTATGTTTGTGTTGCTTCACAGTACCCGCTGTTCCATAAGGTGTTTTCTTATCTGTTTTTTAAATCTAATTTTACTACTTGCATCAGTTACTTGATGTGGAATAGAGTTCCATGTAGTCATGGCTCTATGTAGTACTGTGCGCCTCCCATAGTCTGTTCTGGACTTGGGGACTGTGAAGAGACCTCTGGTGGCATGTCTTGTGGGGTATGCATGGGTGACCGAGCTGTGCGCCAGTAGCTCAAACAGAAAGCTCAGTGCACCCAACATGTCAACACCTCTCATAAACACAAGTAGTGATGAAGTCAATCTCTCCTCCACTTTGAGCCAGGAGAGATCGACATGCATATTATTAATATTATTAATGGGCTCCCGAGACGCGCAGCAGTCTAAGGCACTGCATCTCAGTGCTTGAGGCGTCACTACAGACCCCCTGGTTCGATTCCAGGCTGTATCACAACCGGCGTGATTGGGAGTCCCATAGGGCAGCGCACAATTGGTCCAGTGTCGTCCGGGTTTGGCCGGTGTAGGCCATCATTGTAAATAAGAATTTGTTCTTAACTGACTTGCCTAGTTAAATAAAGGTTAAATAAAAAAATAAAATAAAAATAAAATAGCTCTCTGTACATCCAAGGGCCAGCCGTGCGGCCCTGTTCTGAGCCAATTGCAATTTTCCTAAGTCCTTTTTTGTGGCAAAATAATACTATTTTTTTCCCAATAGTTTACTAAGGGTTGGTAACAGGCTGATTGGTCGGCTATTCGAGCCAGTAAAGGGGGCTTTACTATTTTTAGGTAGTGGAATAACTTTTACTTCCCTCCAAGCCTGGGGGCACACACATTCTAGTAGGCTTACATTGAATATATGGCAAATAGGAGTGGCAGTATCGTCCGCTATTATCCTCAGTAATTTTCCATCAAAGTTGTCAGACCCCGGTGGCTTGTCATTGTTGATGGACAACAATACTTTTTTCACCTCTTCCACACTCACTTTACGGAATTCAAAATTACAATGCTTGTCTTTCATAATTTGGTCAGATTAATTTGGATGTGTAGTGTCAGCAATTATTGCTGGCATGTCATGCCTAAATTTGCTAATCTTGCCAATAAAATGGTCTGATGGTGATGTGGATATACTCAGAATACATATCCCAAATGAAAGAAATGATCTCACTCCCAAAAAATGTAATAGAAAGTTAGCAAAAATAGATAAGAGCTTGCTACCATGGAAAGGTAAATACCTGTCAATTTGTGGAAAAATCACCCTGATTAACTCTTTAGTATTATCCCAGTTTACCTATTTGGTTATGGTCTTGCCTACGCCTAGCGAACAGTTTTTTTAATTATATGAGAAAAAAATATTCCATTTTATTTGGAACGGCAAGCCAGACAGAATTAAACGGGCCTATTTATATAATGAATATGGAGGACAGAAATTATTAAATATTAAAGCATTAGACCTATCACTAAAAGCTTCAGTCATACAAAAATTATACTTAAATCCGAACTGGTTCTCTAGCAAACTAGTAAGATGGTCTCACTGTCACACCCTGGCCTATAGAACTCTAGGTAGTTTGGTCAAGGTGTGAATATTCTAGGTTTGTATTTCTATGTTTGGCCGGGTGTGGTTCCCAATCAGAGGCAGCTGTCGCTCGTTGTCTCTGATTGGGGATCATACTTAGGCAGCCAGTTTTCCTGCCTGTGTTGTGGGATCTTGTTGTGTTACTGTTTAGGCTTGTGTGGTAGCCCTTTGGACCGTCACGGTTAAGTTTGTTATTTTGGTTATTGTGTCATGTGTTTATTAGTTAATAAACATGTACGCCTTTCACGCTGCACCTTGGTCCGACCCGTCTCTTAACGTACGTGACAGAAGATCCCACCACCAATGGACCAAGCAGCGTACCCAGGAGGAGCAGAGAGTATGTACTTGGCGGGAGATAAGAGAGGATCTGGCAAGGCAGATGGAGGCCCTGAAAGGGATCAGGGTGGAGAAGGAGAGACAGCCCCAAGAACATTTTTTGGGGGGCTAAAAGGGTGGTCGGGGAGCGACAGAGAGGAGCCCCGACCACTACACTCGTGGGGGCTCAAGGAGGAATCCTCACTGGAGGAGGACGGGGCGCGGAGTGTAAAGGACGGAGACAGTCATAGACCTCCAGTGCCGGTTCCCAGTCCGGTACGCCCCGTACCTGCTTCCCGCACCAGTGGTGCGTGTTCCCAGTCCGGCCCGGCCTGTTCCTGCTCCTCGCACCAAGCCGGTGGTGCGCGTCGCCAGTCCGGCCTGGCCTGTTCCTGCTCCTCGCACCAAGCCAGTGGTGCGCGTCGCCAGTCCGGCCCGGCCTGTTCCTGCTCCTCGCACCAAGCCAGTGATACGCGTCGCCAGTCCGGCACGGCCCGTGCCCGTTCCACCGGTGCCTGGTCCGGCACCGGTCAGCGGCTCCACTCCGGAGCCAGAGCAGTCCGCTCCACCGGTGCCTGATCCAGCCTTTGGAACTTTGGTTTTCCTAGATATGGCTACTATATTGTGATCACTGCTTTCAAACAAATCTCTGCAGCATTAGTAAAGATATGATCAATATGTGTTGATTATTTAATTCCTGTACTGTTTGTAACTACCTGGTAGGTTGACTGATAACCTGAACCAGATTGCAGGCACTGGTTACAGTCTGAAGCTTTCTCTTGAGTGGGCAGCCTAATGAAAGCCAGTCAATATTTAAATCACCCAGAAAGTATACCTCTCTATTGATATCACATACATGATCAAGCATTTCACACATGTTATCCAGTTACTGACTGTTAGCACTTGGTGGTCTATAGCAGCTTCCCACCAGAATGGGCTTTAGGTGAGGCAGATGAACCTGTAGCCATATTACTTCAACAGTATTTAACATGAGATCCTCTATAATCTTCACAGGAATGTGGTTCTGAATATAAACAGCAACACCTCCACCATTGGCAGTTCTATCTTTTCTGTAAATGTTATAACCTTGTATTGCTACCACTGTATCATCAAAGGTATTATGTGAGTTTCAGAGATTGTCAGAATATGAATGTCATCTGTTACTAGCAAATTATTGATTTCATGAACCTTGTTTCTTAATTTGTGAGCACTTTTCTTCTGGGATGCTTACTTGTTTTTATTGCTTTACTGGGAAGCTTAGCAGCAGTAGATGTGCTCATGTTCTTTATGTTAGTGCAGGATGAGCTGCACACAGTGGACTTCCTCCTTGGGCACACCAGCTCAGTGCTAACAGTATAAATCTGGTTCTTAGGCACATGATTACTGCATACAATAGCTGTAGGATCAGCAGAGGCATTCAAGGCAGTTAGAGGGACATACATTAGGCTACTTATATTGTGTCTACCGACGCTCCTGGTGTAATGTACATTTGCTGAAGCATTTTGACAACTCTGCGTCACAATGGTAGGGATTAGCTGAGCTGGGCTTGGGTTGTTTTCATTAACAATGTAGAGGCTACATTTGTTGCACTGGTTAGTGAGAGTGATGTACCAATTTAACTGATACAGTATGTGGTACAGTAGTAGTGTCACAACAATGAAATGTGTATACGGGACAGATTGGAGTGGCAGCAAGTCTTAAACCTTTAATGGTTTAGTATTTGCCATGTTCTTTGGTCTGTTTTGCCCTGTATTCACTGCCAGTTTAGAAGCCTTTGTTAAGGCCTCTAGAAGTGCAAGTGATATATAAAATACCAAATATTCATAATGTATACTGTATATTCAATATTATATATACACAGTTGAAGTCGGAAGTTTACATACACTTAGGTTAGAGTCATTAAAACTCGTTTTTCAACCACTCAACAAACTATAGTTTTGGCAAGTCAGTTAGGACATCTACTTTGTGCATGACACAAGTAAGTTTACCAACAATTGTTTACAGACTAGATTATTTCACGTATAATTCACTATCACAATTCCAGTGGGTCAGAAGTTTACATACACTAAGTTGACTGTGCCTTTAAACAGCTTAGAAAATTCCAGAAAATGATGTCATGGCTTTAGAAGCTTCTGATAGGCAAAAAAAATCAGCCAACACCTCAGATTTTTTTTTTTAGACCTCCACAAGTCTGGTTCATCCTTGGAAGCAATTTCCAAACACCTGAAGGTACCATGTTCATCTGTACAAACAATAGTACGCAAGTATAAACACCATGGGACCATACCGCTCAGGAAGGCGACGCATTCTGTCTCCTAGAGATGAACGTACTTTGGTGCGAAAAGTGTAAATCAATCCCAGAACAACAGCAAAGGACCTTGTGAAGATGCTGGAGGAAACAGGTACCACAGTAAAACGAGTCCTATATCGACATAACCTGAAAGGCCGCTCAGCAAGGAAGAAGCCACTGCTCCAAAACCACCATAAAAAAGCCAGACTACGGTTTGCAACTGCACATGGGGACAAAGATCGTACTTTTTGGAGAAATGTCCTCTGGTCTGATGAAACAAAAATAGAACTGTTTGGCCATAATGACCATCGTTATGTTTGGAGGAAAAGGGGGTACCTTGCAAGCCGAAGAACACCATCCCAACCGTGAAGCACGGGGGTGGCAGCATCATGCTGTGGGGGTGCTTTGCTGCAGGAGGGACTGGTGCACTTCACAAAATAGATGACATCATGAGGAAGGAAAATTATGTGGATACAGTGAGGGAAAAAAGTATTTGATCCCCTGCTGATTTTGTATGTTTGCCTACTGACAAAGACATGATCAGTCTATAATTGTAATGGTAGGTTTATTTGAACAGTGAGAGACAGAATAACGACAACAAAAATCCAGAAAAACGCATGTCAAACATTTTATAAATTGATTTGCATTTTAATGAGGGAAATATTTGACCCCTCTGCAAAACATGACTTAGTACTTGGTGGCAAAACCCTTGTTGGCAATCAGAGGTCAGATGTTTCTTGTAGTTGGCCACCAGGTTTGCACACATCTCAGGAGGGATTTTGTCCCACTCCTCTTTGCAGATCTTCTCCAATTCATGAAGGTTTCGAGGCTGACGTTTGGCAACTCGAACCTTCAGCTCCCACCACAGATTTTCTATGGGCTTAAGGTCTGGAGACTGGCTAGGCCACTCCAGGACCTTAATGTGCTTCTTCTTGAGCCACTCCTTTGTTGCCTTGGCCTTGTGTTTTGGGTCATTGTCATGCTGGAATACCCATCCACGACACATTTTCAATGCCCTGGCTGAGGGAAGGAGGTTCTCACCCAAGATTTGACGGTACATGGCCCCGTCCATCGTCCCTTTGATGCGGTGAAGTTGTCCTGTCCCCTTAGCAGAAAAACACCCCCAAAGCATAATGTTTCTACCTCCATGTTTGACGGTGGGTATGGTGTTCTTGGGGTCATAGGCATCATTCCTCCTCCTCCAAACACGTCAAGTTGAGTTGATGCCAAAGAGCTCGATTTTCGTCTCATCTGACCACAACACTTTCACCCAGTTCTCCTCTTGAATCATTCAGATGTTCATTGGCAAACTTCAGACGGGCTTGTATATGTGCTTTCTTGAGCAGGGGGACCTTGCGGGCGCTGCAGGATTTCAGTCCTTCACGGCGTAGTGTGTTACCAATTGTTTTCTTGGTGAGTATGGTCCCAGCTGCCTTGAGATCATTGACAAGATCCTCCCGTGTAGTTCTGAGCTGATTCCTCACCGTTCTCATGATCATTGCAACTCCACCAGGTGAGATCTTGCATGGAGCCCCGGGCCGAGGGAGATTGACAGTTATTTTGTGTTTCTTCCATTTGCGAATAATCGCACCACCTGTTGTCACCTTCTCACCAAGCTGCTTGGCGATGGTCTTGTAGCCCATTCCAGCCTTGTGTAGGTCTACAATCTTGTCCCTGACATCCTTGTAGAGCTCTTTGGTCTTGGCCATGGTGGAGAGTTTGGAATCTGATTGATTGATTGCTTCTTTGGACAGGTGTCTTTTATACAGGTAACAAACTGAGATTAGGAGAACTCCCTTTAAGAGTGTGCTCCTAATCTCAGCTCGTTACCTGTATAAAAGACACCTGGGAGCCAGAAATCTTTCTGATTGAGAGGGGGTCAAATACTTATTTCCCTCATTAAAATGCAAATCAATGTATAACATTTTTGACATGCGTTTTTCAGGATTTTTTTTTTGTTATTCTGTCTCTCACTGTTCAAATAAACCTACCATTAAAATTATAGACTGATCATTTCTTTGTCAGTGGGCAAAGGTACGAAATCAGCAGGGGATCAAATACTTTTTTCCCTCACTGTATATTGAAGCAACATCTCAAGACATCAGTCAGGAAGTTAAAGCTTGGTTGCAAATGGTCTTCCAAATGGACAATGACCCCAAGCATACTTCCAAAGTTGTGGCAAAATTGCTTAAGGACAACAAAGTCAAGGTATTGGAGTGGCCATCACAAAGCCCTGACCTCAATCCTATAGAACATTTGTGGGCAGAACTGAAAATGCGTGTGCGAGCAAGGAGGCCTACAAACCTGACTCAGTTACACCAGCTCTGTCAGGAGGAATGGGCCAAAATGCACCCAACTTATTGTGGAAAGCTTGTGGAAGGCTACCTGAAATGTTTGACCCAAGTTAAACAATTTAAAGGCAATGCTACCAAATACTAACTGAGTGTATGTAAACTTCTGACACACTGGGAATGTGATGAAATAAATAAAAGCTTAAATAAATCATTCTCTCTACTATTATTCTGACATTTCACATTCTTAAATAAAGTGGTGATCCTAACTGACCTAAGACAGGGAATATTTACTAGGATTAAATGTCAGGAATTGTGAAAAACTGAGTTTAAATGTATTTGGCTATGGTGTATGTAAACTTCCGACTTCAACTGTACATGCTGTACCTTTTTTTAATGATAACTTACAGGCAACTGGCTTCCAGTAAATTACCGTAAAAACTACAAGAAATGTTTTAGTGTACAGTAAATAGCTAGTAAACTACAGTAAATAGCCAGTAAGCGAATGGCAAGTTTTGTTCATAGATAAAAGATTTTGTATTGTTGAAATGCTAAAATAAAATAGTTTTCCTAATTATTAAGATCATTGCATCCACTCTGTATATTATCTCTTACCGTCATTTTACCTTGTCATTCCACCTTGTGTCACCCACGTTCAGGTAGGCCTAAGCCATGATACTAACTTTACAAAACATTTCACATTTATAATCTCTAAAAACATTCTGAGCGTTATTCCTCTGTGTTCAGCATCTCTACATTTACATTTTAGTCATTTAGCAGATGCTCTTATCCAGAGCGACTTACAGTTAGTGAGTGCATACTTGTTTTTTTTTGTTTTTTTTCATACTGGCCCCCCGTGGGAATCGAACCCACAACCCTGGCGTTGCAAACGCCATGCTCTACCAACTGAGCTACATCCCTGCTGGCCATTCCCTCCCCTACCCTGGACGACGCTGGGCCAATTGTGCGCCGCCCCATGGGTCTCCCGGTCGCGGCCTGCTACGACAGAGCCTGGATTTGAACCAGGATCTCTAGTGGCACAGCTAGCACTACGATGCAGTGCCTTAGACCACTGCGCCACTCGGGAGATACTACACTGTTGCACTCTTCATTTGACAGACTCCTCCTTTCCACCCTGAGAAATGTGTGTTATGATGCCTCCACTTTCCCCTAGTTCTAATTGAGACATAACTCAAAGATGGATTGTGTGGAATGTGTTGTCAGACTCAGAGGGGTTATTAGTGGGAGCAGTGGAAAAGAGGTGGCTTTCACACACTCAGTCACTCATCTGAGGTGTCTCACAGTGATGACATCGTTTTTTTTCTGAGCGAGAGAGCTGCTGACAAACACATCAATCAACCTTCACTCTGAGAGAGAGAGAGAGAGAGAGGGATGGAGGTAAGAGACAGGAGTAAAGGGGTGAGAAAGGGGAAGACGAGCAAAGGTATGGAAACGGGTTAGGTGACGAGGGTAAAAGGAGACGTGTGAGGACAGGGTTGACTAAAATAGAAACGTGGAGAGAGGTTGGTAAAGAGGTGGTAACGTCAGGGGAGGGGTGAGATGAGGGCTCACGGGTAGGTACAAGTGGAAGGAAATATGGGTTAAAGCCTATTCATACATGAGTCAGAATGGAATAGGGAAGATTGATTTATATATAGAAAATTGATTTGGTCCTAAGGAGGGAAGGACATGAGTCGTAGAAGAGTCTTTGAGGTACTTAATAAAGAAATTATGTTGCCATTCATAGAATAGAATAATCCTTTACAATGTAGACTGGTCTGTACATTGTAACAAATGACTCTGTTTAGTCACAACCACACTGTTCTTCTGTACATCCTTGTAGATCCCTCTCCATCCTGATCTGTAACAAAGGTTGGAGTGCAGATTCCTGTCTCAGTCAGAAGTAAAAGATTATTGGAGGCTGTCCAGCACTGTTATCATTTTATTGTACTGTAGCTACAGTTTTAGGATCTTAATTTGACCAGTTTCTCACAGCAGGAAGATAATCCTGCAGCAACAGGAAATGTTAATTATTGTGTGGATTATAATTAATAAAAAAATTTGTAGGGGTTAATACATTTTTTATTAGGGCAAATCAAGTCTGAAATTGTAAAGTGGAAATTACTTTAAACCTTTTAAACCTTGAATACAATAAAAGCGATCAAATTAAGATCCCTCACCTGTAAGTGGATGCCTTGACAGAAATGTACATTAAACACAGAACCTTGTGTAACTGAAGAGTTCCCCCTGTTAGGGGTCAAAGGTCAGCATAATAATAGCCACCAACTCCTGTGGAGTCTGGACACAGTCACCTCCATCACATACAGTGGGGAAAAAAAGTATTTAATCAGCCACCAATTGTGCAAGTTCTCCCACTTAAAAAGATGAGAGAGGCCTGTAATTTTCATCATAGGTACACGTCAACTATGACAGACAAATTGAGATTTTTTTTTCTCCAGAAAATCACATTGTAGGATTTTTTATGAATTTATTTGCAAATTATGGTGGAAAATAAGTATTTGGTCACCTACAAACAAGCAAGATTTTTGGCTCTCACAGACCTGTAACTTCTTCTTTAAGAGGCTCCTCTGTCCTCCACTCATTACCTGTATTAATGGCACCTGTTTGAACTTCTTATCAGTATAAAAGACACCTGTCCACAACCTCAAACAGTCACACTCCAAACTCCACTATGGCCAAGACCAAAGAGCTGTCAAAGGACACCAGAAACAAAATTGTAGACCTGCACCAGGCTGGGAAGACTGAATCTGCAATAGGTAAGCAGCTTGGTTTGAAGAAATCAACTGTGGGAGCAATTATTAGGAAATGGAAGACATACAAGACCACTGATAATCTCCCTCGATCTGGGGCTCCACGCAAGATCTCACCCCGTGGGGTCAAAATGATCACAAGAACGGTGAGCAAAAATCCCAGAACCACACGGGGGGACCTAGTGAATGACCTGCAGAGAGCTGGGACCAAAGTAACAAAGCCTACCATCAGTAACACACTACGCCGCCAGGGACTCAAATCCTGCAGTGCACGACGTGTCCCCCTGCTTAAGCCAGTACATGTCCAGGCCCGTCTGAAGTTTGCTAGAGTGCATTTGAATGATCCAGAAGAGGATTGGGAGAATGTCATATGGTCAGATCAAACCAAAATATAACTTTTTGGTAAAAACTCAACTCGTCGTGTTTGGAGGACAAAGAATGCTGAGTTGCATCCAAAGAACACCATACCTACTGTGAAGCATGGGGGTGGAAACATCATGCTTTGGGGCTGTTTTTCTGCAAAGGGACCAGGACGACTGATCCGTGTAAAGGAAAGAATGAATGGGGCCATGTATCGTGAGATTTTGAGTGAAAACCTCCTTCCATCAGCAAGGGCATTGAAGATGAAACATGGCTGGGTCTTTCAGCATGACAATGATCCCAAACACACCGCCTGGGCAACGACGGAGTGGCTTCGTAAGAAGCATCTCAAGGTCCTGGAGTGGCCTAGCCAGTCTCCAGATCTCAACCCCATAGAAAATCTTTGGAGGGAGTTGAAAGTCCGTGTTGCCCAGCGACAGCCCCAAAACATCACCGCTCTAGAGGAGATCTGCATGGAGGAATGGGCCAAAATACCAGCAACAGTGTGTGAAAACCTTGTGAAGACTTACAGAAAACGTTTGACCTGTGTCATTGCCAACAAAGGGTATATAACAAAGTATTGAGAAACTTTTGTTATTGACCAAATACTTATTTTCCACCATAATTTGCAAATAAATTCATTAAAAATCCTACAATGTGATTTTCTGGATTTTTTTTCTCATTTTGTCTGTCATAGTTGACGTGTACCTATGATGAAAATTACAGGCCTCTCTCATCTTTTTAAGTGGGAGAACTTGCACAATTGGTGGCTGACTAAATACTTTTTTCCCCACTGTATCTGACACAGACACAGACCCCCCGTTCCATATTTTACATTTTACTCATTTAGCAGACGCTCTTATCCAGAGCAACTTACAGTTAGTGAGTGCATACATTTTCATTCTGGCCCCCCGTGGGAAACGAACCCACAACCCTGGCATTGCAAGCGCCATGCTCTACCAACTGAGCTACAGGGGACTACATCCATCTCTCCCTCGCAAGACCCATTGCCTGCATCTAGTGGTCACAGGGTTCCCTGGAAACTGTTTAAGTCTTGAAGTTACATAAGTGGTCACAAAAGGTTTAGTAGGTCATTGGAAGAACCGTTCATTCTGAGTTGTAAATCACACACACAGGTGAACACAGGAGGAGGGAGGAGACGGTGTCAAAAGTTAGGGTTATCTTATGCTTTTGGAACGGCTAACCATAAATACAGTGTTACATCAGGAGTCAAACAGCACCCAAACCTTGGGGTCAGTGCAGGGTGTTTCTGGTGGAGAAACGTGTTGTACAGAGGCTTCTACAGAGACAAATATGGGGTTTGTCCTCACTAAAACACATGTATGGAAGCATGTCAGCACAGACACACACTCTATTGAGTGTGCTGTAGGGACAGAGGGAAACATTGTGTTTTCCAAACATGTATACGAGTGAAGTTTGTAGCATCATCAGAAAGGGGTGGGTCTTTCTAGATGAAATCTAAAGGCCGAGGGATGTTGGGGGGTCAAATTACAATATGTAAGGTATGATGTGGGGGAGCGAGGTTGTGGTGGGTGGGAATAGACCATTGGATGATGCTTGGCCTAATCCTTTTATTTTAATGCCAGCAAAGGTCAGTCCCCTGCCCCCCTCACCCCCCCTCACCCCCTCTGAAATGCACATGAAAGGGTGCAGGGACCAACACACACTGGCCAGGAAAAATGGCAGCTTTGAAGCCGGGCAATGCATCGGGAGGTTTCCACACACTGATCCTCAAAGCATCCGGAGAATTCTTTATAAGAGAGACTGGTGGCTGATAAGGCAGAGGTGTGTGTGTGTGTGTGGGGGGGGGGGGGGGGGGGGGGGGGTACAGACAGACAGACAGGGTCCAGGGGATTGTGAGGACACAAGTCTTTGAAGTTTCCGGGACCTGTTCAGAACACAGCAAGATCAGACAGGGGGTTTCCGGGGACCTGTTCAGAACACAGCAGAGGCCAGGTGCCAAGAATGTACCCCACTGAGTACAGAGACATCAATGTCACTGAGCGTTCCAGAAATGTTGGATCAACCCAGATTTCCATCACTGCTTGGCTGCTCTTCTGAGACTGTGTGGCTAGTCCCTGTCTTCCCCTCTTCCTCTCCCTCTCTTCTTCTCTCTTTCTGACAGGTGTCTTCCACTCTCGTCTGCCCGCAACCATCTTTGCCCCGCGACGCCTCGTGTCCATCTCAGATTCAACTCGACCAGTCTTATGTTGAATTTCACAACTGGGCTGGGGATTTGGTGTCCCAACACATTTTTCCAAGACCTGTAATTTTGTAGTATTTGGACAGATCTCAAAACCCCTTCAGAAAATGACAAGTTTATCTCGTAATAATATGGTAGTGTCCTAAACTTTAGTTTTAAGACCTAAAGTGACCAGGCCTGTAAGAATCGCCTCTGTGGCTTTTAACTTGCTCTGAAAACTATGAGAAATAGTTGTATCTCCTTTTTTTGACAAAAGTATGATTGTAAAAGTGATAACTAATCCAGTTTATACTCAATGATTGCAATAATAAATATCATTAGTCTAACATATTTATAATGATATAATACGACACATATTGTCATATTATTATCTCTGCCCTAAATTAACATAATATGCTGGGTCCCACAGCACACAGAACATTAAGTATCATATTATTATCTCTGCCCTAAATTAACATCATATGCTGAGTCCCACAGCACATTAAGTAGTGGGTGACTCACGCCTGCTTCTCAATGTAACAGTGTAACAACACCAGTATGTGTGTCAGACAAACAATAGCTGGGAGACTTATCAGGATTTCTGTGCAGGGAGGTAACATGTTATTCCGCGCGGGTCAAGAGTGCAAAACGAGGGGAAAATACTGTTAATGGCTGTTTTGACTGGGATTTGTAAGAGAGCCAGATAGTATAAACTGTGACCTCATCAGAGAGGGCCATGAGCCAGCCAAGAAACCTCACAGAGCAGCTCCCCACCCCCCACACTGTAGCCCCACCACCACCCTCTTAACTGGAACCAATCAAAACAAAAAGCAAATTCACCGTCTCCAAGGAAACCAGAGAGGAACCAGGCATGTTGGCTGCACCTGCGCTACGAGCAACGTGCCCCATAAGAAACCCCAAACCCAGAGTGGAAAAAGTGTAGACAGGCGAGAGTGGCTGTCAAAATACAACCGCACAGATGCTCAGTGCCTCGCTACAGGGTCGAGAGATCAACAGGTCATTATAATGCCTTAGAATTCAACAATGGTCCCAATCAGAGGATGTTATTAATAAGTGTGTATGTGTGGATGGGGTAACCACTCTCGCGTGATGAGAAACATTGCCAGAGACCTGACAACGTTCGTTAGCTCCCCAGTCCCCAAACGAATGCCTAGACTTTAGCTCAGCTGGCCAACACAGTCTTATGATGTGCAAGAGACCGGGGTTTAGGCCCAGGTGGTCACATAAAGCTGCACAGGGACCTTGTCAGAAGCCCTGTCATGACTCTGGCACATTATGTCCTCTCCAAGGGCTCATAGTCTCAGGGACAGTAGATCACTCATGTTGATTGCAGATTGTTAGAGCCTCTCCTCTCCAAAATGTGACTTCTGAGGCCGGTTTAACTTCACAGACTCCAACGCATCAACAACATAGCAATCTTCAAGGCCGAACTTTAGAGTTTGTGTTTCCAAAGAACATGCTGTTATACTAGCAGTGAATTCTAATGCAGTATGTTCTAAATAACGAGGGCCATGAGTTTTTCCTGACCACCCTAGTTATACCTACTAATAACTCCATCAATCTCCCTCACAAAAAAACCCTGATCACTAAACCAACCATTCTTGCTTGTACTACTTTCCCACCTAGTTGCCGAAATGCCACGTGCATCCACTTATATCAGTGCATTCGTAACAACCTAACCATTACGAAACTTATGTTCGATCAAATAAGCATCACGCAGCAAATTAGCAATTACATTTTTTGCTGACCAAATTGGACACTCTCATTGACCTCCGAACAAATATTCCTCACTTTGTGGTCTTATTTTCGTGGACCCCTCTCGCTTCGCCTCTTCCTCGCTGGTGTTAACCTGGGTCATGTGGGCCAGCATATAGTACCTTTTAGATTAGAGACTTAACACCTAATACTGGTGGAATCATGCTAAAGTAGTGTCATCAAAGAGCGGACAATAGGTTGTTTGTGGGGACACTACTGGTGACAAATAATAAGTGTGTGAGTGTGAGAGAGAAGGACCTGCAAACACAGAAATGGGTATAATCCTGAGTCAAAGTAGCTGTTAGATTTGACATATTTCCTATTCACAGCAACTGCTGATCATGCTACAAAAGCCTTCTTATTTTGCCCTTCTAAAATTGGAGAGAAAAACCTTTATCAAAATTCAACCACAGACTAGTGAAGATGGGCGGCTCGTTTTATGATTTCACAGCTTGTGTTTATAAGTCATGACAATAATACATAAAAATATAAATATTTATGTAAACAAACAGCATCCAGCCCTACACAACACATGCACATGTGCAGTATCTCGCACACACACACACACACACACACTGTCACGATCGTTTATGGAAGATACGGACCAAGGCGCAGCGTGATAAGCGTACATTTTATTAAGTACTTAACTCACGACAAAATAACAAACAAACGAAACGTGAAGTCCTAGGTTACACAAAACAAACCTTAACGGAACAAGATCCCACACCGACTAGTGCCAAACAGGCTGCCTAAGTATGGTCCCCAATCAGAGACAACGAGATACAGCTGCCTCTGATTGGGAACCACCCTGGCCAACATAGATCTAAACGATCTAGAACATCAACATAGAAAATATAACACAGAAACTACACACCCTGGCTCAACATTTCAGAGTCCCCAGAGCCAGGGCGTGACAGTACCCCCCCCCCCCCCCCCCCACACAAAGGCGCGGACTGCGACCGCGCCACACAAACACAACAGGGTAGGGGCCGGGTGGGCATTCCGCCTCGGAGGCGGATCCGGCTCCGGGCGTGACCACCACTTTCTCTCCACCTCCCCATTGCGCCCCTGATCTGGTCTGGCACCGCTGACTGGAGCTGGACCCGACGACGGTGGATCAAACCGTACAGGCTCCGGACTGGAGCCGCTGGCCGGAGCTGGACTGGACACCGGTGGAGCGGATTGCTCTGGCTCCGGAGTGGATCCGCTGACTGGAGTTGGACCGGACCCCGGTGGAGCGGATTGCTCTGGCTCCGGAGTGGAGCAGCTGACCGGTGCCGGACCAGGCACCGGTGGAACAGGCACGGGCCGTGCCGGACTGGACACACGCACCACTGGCTTGGTGCGGGGAGCAGGAACGGGCCGGACCGGGCTGACGACGCGCACCACTGGCTTGGTGCGAGGGACAGGAACAGGCCGGACCGGGCTGGCGACGCGCACCACTGGCTTGGTGCGAGGGACAGGAACAGGCCGGACCGGGCTGGCGACGCGCACCACTGGCTTGGCGCGAGGGACAGGAACAGGCCGGACCGGACTGGGAACACGCACCACTGGCTTGGCGCGAGGGACAGGAACAGGCCGGACCGGACTGGGAACACGCACCACTGGCTTGGTGCGGGGAGCCGGAACGGGCCGGGCCGGACTGTGGAGGCGGGTCTGGAGCGGAGAGCTGACACAACCTGTCCTGGCTGAATGCCTACTTCCAAACAATACGTGTGAGGCATCAGCGCAGGACGTACGGGCTGTGCACTCGTACTGGCGCTACAGCACGTGGCACTGGCGCAGGATATACGGGACCGAGGAGGCATACTGGAGACCACGAGCGTTGAGCCGGCACACCCCGTCCTGGCTGAATGCCCATCTTGGCACGACACGTGCGTGGTGCTAGCACAGGACGTACAGGACTGTGCCGGAACACTCGCGGCACAGTACGTGGCTCCGCATAACACGGAGCCTGCCCAGTCACACGCTTCCTAGCCTGAGTACGGGGAGTTGGCTCTGCTCTAACCCTAGGCTCCGCCAACCACCCTTTTAGCCCCCCCCAAAAAAGATTTTTTGGGGCTGTCTCTCGGGCTTCCTCCTCGGCCGGTACCCTCTGCGTTGCCGCTGCTCCTCTCTATAGCGCGCCTCCACAGTCTCCTCCCAAGGACGGCGATCCATTCCGGCCTGAATCTCCTCCCAAGTCCAGGATCCCTTCCCGTCCAGGATCTCCTCCCAGGTCCAGGCTGTCTGTTCCTGGACACGCTGCTTGGTCCTCTTTTGGTGGGATCTTCTGTCACGATCGTTTATGGAAGATACGGACCAAGGCGCAGCGTGATAAGCGTACATTTTATTAAGTACTTAACTCACGACAAAACAACAAACAAACGAAACGTGAAGTCCTAGGTTACACAAAACAAACCTTAACGGAACAAGATCCCACACCGACTAGTGCCAAATAGGCTGCCTAAGTATGGTCCCCAATCAGAGACAACGAGATACAGCTGCCTCTGATTGGGAACCACCCTGGCCAACATAGATCTAAACGATCTAGAACATCAACATAGAAAATATAACACAGAAACTACACACCCTGGCTCAACATTTCAGAGTCCCCAGAGCCAGGGCGTGACACACACACACATACACACACACCTTTTGAGCCTATTTTATACTTTGAGACAGGTCCAATAAGGTGGGCCAAACCCGTGGGCTTCATGGCTCTGCTTCCATTACATAATTAGCTGTGTTTGGACTCTGTCTCTCTGTCTGGGTGACTAACTCTAACAGACCTGTCTGTCCTCTGAGAAGCAGCACCTCAGTGTGAGTGTGTGCATGTGTGTGGACTCTGTCTCTACCAGACCTGTCGGTCTATCCTCTTAGACCCAGACCTACATCACTTCACCACCAGAGACCATTACAGATTAGTTATTCATGGGAAATGTGATGTTTACATCGCACTATGAGTCTGATGATTCATGCTAAACAGGTGTAAAGAGTTTACATTTTAACACTAATACAGTACTGTGCTTTTAGTATAATACAGTGTCCTACTTCATCGGTTCTGCAGGGTCGTACTCCAGAAAGTCACCAAAGACGGCACAAAATAACAGAACCAAAAATTAAGAATTTTAGCCTTTTAAAGAATTTACAAAGACTCCAGCCACCAAAGTCATAGACTGTTCTCTGTGCTAACGCACGGCAAGCGATACCGATGCACCAAGTCTGGAACCAACAGGACCCTGAACAGCTTCTACCCCCAAGCCATAAGACTGCAAAATAGTTAGTAAAATAGTTAAAGCTGCAATATGTTACTTTTTGGGCGACCAATCCAAATTCACATAGAAATGTGAGTTATAGATATCAAATTCTCATTGAAATCAAGTCTAATAAGCGGTAGATCTGTTCTATGTGCACTATTTCTATGCTTCCTGTTCTTACATTTTGTTTTTGCGTCTTTTGGTTTTGTACACCAGCTTCAAACAGCTGAAAATACAATATTTTGGGTTATGGAAAATATATTTCACAGCGGTTTAGATGGCATATTGATTCTCCACAATATACTTGCTTGTTTTGTCACATAAACTGAAATTAGGTGAACTATTAGAATTTTAGCAACCAGGAAATGGCGGAGCGATTTTTGCACCCTTTTTGCACTAACTTTTTTGACTCATCACATACGATGCTGCTACTCTTTATTCCTAGTTATATGTACATACAGTGGGGAAAAAAAAGTATTTAGTCAGCCACCAATTGTGCAAGTTCTCCCACTTAAAAAGATGAGAGAGGCCTGTAATTTTCATCATATGTACATGTCAACTATGACAGACAAAATGAGGAAAAAAATCCAGAAAATCACATTGTAGGATTTTTTATGAATTTATTTGCAAATTATGGTGGAAAATAAGTATTTGGTCAATAACAAAAGTTTCTCAATACTTTGTTATATACCCTTTGTTGGCAATGACACAGGTCAAACGTTTTCTGTAAGTCTTCACAAGGTTTTCAAACACTGTTGCTGGTATTTTGGCCCATTCCTCCATGCAGATCTCCTCTAGAGCAGTGATGTTTTGGGGCTGTCGCTGGGCAACACGGACTTTCAACTCCCTCCAAAGATTTTCTATGGGGTTGAGATCTGGAGACTGGCTAGGCCACTCCAGGACCTTGAAATGCTTCTTACGAAGCCACTCCTTCGTTGGGATCATTGTCATGCTGAAAGACCCAGCCACGTTTCATCTTCAATGCCCTTGCTGATGGAATGAGGTTTTCACTCAAAATCTCACGATACATGGCCCCCTTCATTCGTTCCTTTACACGGATCAGTCGTCCTGGTCCCTTTGCAGAAAAACAGCCCCAAAGCATGATGTTTCCACCCCCATGCTTTACAGTAGGTATGGTGTTCTTTGGATGCAACTCAGCATTCTTTGTCCTCCAAACACGACGAGTTGAGTTTTTACCAAAAAGTTATATTTTGGTTTCATCTGACCATATGACATTCTCCCAATCCTCTTCTGGATCATCCAAATGCACTCTAGCAAACTTCAGACGGGCCTGGACATGTACTGGCTTAAGCAGGGGGACATGTCTGGCACTGCAGGATTTGAGTCCCTGGCGGCGTAGAGTGTTACTGATGGTAGGCTTTGTTACTTTGGTCCCAGCTCTCTGCAGGTCATTCACTAGGTCCCCCCGTGTGGTTCTGGGATTTTTGCTCACCGTTCTTGTGATCATTTTGACCCCACGGGGTGAGATCTTGCGTGGAGCCCCAGATCGAGGGAGATTATCAGTGGTCTTGTATGTCTTCCATTTCCTAATAATTGCTCCCACAGTTGATTTCTTCAAACCAAGCTGCTTACCTATTGCAGATTCAGTCTTCCCAGCCTGGTGCAGGTCTACAATTTTGTTTCTGGTGTCCTTTGACAGCTCTTTGGTCTTGGCCATAGTGGAGTTTGGAGTGTGACTGTTTGAGGTTGTGGACAGGTGTCTTTTATACTGATAACAAGTTCAAACAGGTGCCATTAATACAGGTAACGAGTGGAGGACAGAGGAGCCTCTTAAAGAAGAAGTTACAGGTCTGTGAGAGCCAGAAATCTTGCTTGTTTGTAGGTGACCAAATACTTATTTTCCACCATAATTTGCAAATAAATTCATAAAAAATCCTACAATGTGATTTTCTGGATTTTTTTCCTCAATTTGTCTGTCATAGTTGACGTGTACCTATGATGAAAATTACAGGCCTCTCTCATCTTTTTAAGTGGGAGAACTTGCACAATTGGTGGCTGACTAAATACTTTTTTCCCCCACTGTATCTACCGCAATTATCTCATACCCCAACACATCGACTCTATTATTACGTGTTTTACTTTTCTATTAGTTCTCCATTTTCTTTCTCTCTGCATTGTTGGGAAGGGCCCATAAGTAAGCATTTCACTGTTAATCCACACATGTTGTTTTCGAAGCATGTGACGAATAAATTAGATTTTGATGATTTGATTTGATATAAAGAGAAATGAAGAATCCCGTTGGTACATAAAGATATTTTCACAAGAGCAATGTTTTATTATAATCATGATCATTAATTTTCATAAGCATTAGACATCAGATATACAGGTAACTGCCAAAATACCAACATAAAGTGTCTTAATAGGGTGTTGAGCCACCACAAGCTGCCAGAACAGTTTCATTGCACCGTGGCATAGTTTCTACAAGTGCCTGGAACTCTATTGGAGGGATGTGACACCATTCTTCCACAAGATATTCCATAATTTGGTGTTTTGATGATGGTGGTGGAAAACACCGTATCAGGTGCCGCTCCAGAATCTCCCATAAGTGTTCAGTTGGGTTGAGATCTGGTGACTGAGACACACACACCCTATGCTCCTTTGAGACCCTTTTTTTAAAGTCACATATCTCTTCTTCTATAGCCGTGGTAACCAAATTAATGGGCAACTGGGCATTTTTATACATGACCCTAAGAATTATAGGATATTAATTGCTTAATTAACCCAGGAACCACACCTGTGTGAAAGCACCTGCTTTCAATATACTTTGCATCTCTCATTTCCTCAAATGTTTCCATTATTTTGGCAGTTACCTGTACGTACGTAATATACAAATGGTGCATTCTGTAGCAAATATACTCTATAGGACAGCAGCAGGAATTGGCATCATGTACAAAAATACACATTTGATTTCTTACAGCTCGTACAACACTATATCAAAGCATATGAACATAAATATAGACCTATACCTGTCGTTGATTCACAGAGATATGGAAGAAGAGCTCCAGCACAACCAAACAACTGCATCTACCATGACCAAGGGAAAATAACTGTACATATGACAATATAAACACCAACAAGACCATATAAACATAAAAACGATATGCTACAAACAACATTGACCAGCCATATAAAACAAGCCCAGAGTCTCTTAAAGTCCTCTTTAATGTAGGAGAGTCTTAATCCTTTTAAACGTAGGACTCCTCAGCAAAGAACATTTGGTCAAAGTCGTCAACGCAAGGGTCGCTACACTTCCTGCTCTGCCACTCCCTCTTCCCCTGGACGAGGGCAAGAGCGACCTCCTGACTCCTCTGCAGGCACGCACCTGAATCCGCCCGCCCCTGTGAGGAAAAGTAGTCCCTCACTGCCCGCGTGGCGGAGGGAGACAGGCAGAAGCGTGGCTCTGAGATCGGGCCTGCTCCGTTGTGCTGCGGCTCAACATCAGAGACTCTAAGTCCGCTCTCAGGGAGCTGCTGACCTTTGACCCCATGGGTCTGGGACTTGACCCAGGGCCTCTCCAGGGTGAGGCTGGAGGCTGCGTCTGTCACCATGGAGGGCTCAGAGGCTCTGCGAGGCAGGGTGAGGACCTTGCGGCCAGCCTCCATGGCCAGGGTGAGGGAGTGAGACTTCTGCCTCTGGAGGGTCAGTGTTGAGCCACTCTGTCCATAGAACACACCCTGGGGAGGCTGGATGATCTCACTTCCTGTTCCAGTGGGCCGCTGGGTGACACGTCCAGTGGGGGGTCTGTGGGTGGCATTGCAGGCCTGGTCGTGCAGCAGCTGTAGCTCTCTGACAGTAAGGGGTTTCTCTGTGCCTCTGTAGAAGGTAGACCTACTCCTCTGCAGCTGTAGGATAGCCTGCTGGTAGGATGGAGGGCTGCTGGACCTCCTCTTGGTGGTCACCTCTACACCTTTAACCTCAGGGGCTTTTGTGAGGCTAACCCTTTTCCCCTTCCCCACTTCCTCCTCTAGGTGTCCGTTGTCAGGTTGCCGTAGTGACAGTCGGAGGTCCCTCTTGAGCCAGGTGTTGGGGTGCAGTCCGTGGTGGGTAGAGGGTGTCCGGGAAGAGTGGCTTTCACTCCAGTCCATGGTGTCTCTCTTGGGGGGTGAGCACTGGGGGGAGCGGGGGGAAGACTCAGCCAACAGGAAGCCGGCGCTGGTGACATAGTCTGTGGAATACTGGGAGAAGGCGGAGTCTAGGGAGCTGAGGGAGGAGCATGTGGGGGAGGTCGCCGGGGAGGACAGGCTAGAGCAGCTGGCGTCCAATCGTAAAGGAGAGGGTGGGGCGTGTTTCAGCTTCCTCTGCCTGAGAGTTCCAACCCCTCCTCTTTCTCCACCTGCGACTACTTTGTCTTTCAGCTGCAGAGCCCTGAGCCCCTGAAACACTTCATCCTCCTCCTCCTCCTCCTCCTCTCCCTCCATCGCCGCGTCATAGCTTGCTTTACGAGATGCCAAATGGTGCTTATCCGATTGGACGATCAGAGCTCCGGGGATGTGTCCGATGGCGGGCTCTGAGCTGCGTCGTAACCTCCGAGGGCCCTGTGATTGGACAAAGGATTGGCGTGGGCGTGGTTGCCGTACGGCTGGGGTGAACTTCCTGGGTCTGGCAAGTGGGGGGATATGTAGGAGGTCAGCCTCAGCCTCAGGGTCGGGGTCACAGTCACTCAGGGTGATGACAGAGTCTCTGCTGCGGCTTTCAGGCTTGGCCTTGTCCCTCAGAGGGAGGGACTCCTGGAAGGGCGACTCTGGGTCCTCGTTTAACTCGTTCTCCAGACTGTCGTAGGATGAGTCATTCATCTGGAAAGAGGACACGTCTACGGATGGAAGGAGAGAGGAAAAGAGCGTTGCGGGGGAGGGAGAGAGAGTTCATATAATTACATTATTGTTATGACATGCGGTCCATTTTCCTTATATTATTTCCTTCCCAGTTATGGATTTCATATGTTCCTACATTATGTCCTTGCTTTGGAAATATTGCACTGACTGTCCATCATGCCAATAAAGCTTAAAGAATTGAATTGAGGTGGGTGGGTGGGGGGATGGGGTGGAGGGAAATGGAGAAGGGGAGAGTTTGAACAAACCTCCATTTCATTATAGATACAGGGTTTGAAAACAAGCACAAAGTGCTGTCATGGTCCCTCGCATACATCTGCCATTCATAGAGGTTGGTTTAGGTCATAAAGAATGATAGAGGCCTCTAGTGACCAAAAGGCCGTTTTAGCATGGGCACCATTGATGGCTTCCACCATTTTAAAGTAGTCAACCTGGGGTGAGTTTTTGGTTTAAAAAAAGACTCTAATTTCACCAGGAATTCAGCTAAAAATTGGATCCATGTACTCCAAAATATATAAAAAAAATAGACATATGATCGTGTGTTCTCTTTTCGGGCTTAGTTGTGGTCAATTTGCAGTGAACAAATTATTATAATTATGTTCCGGCCCCCGACCATCCGCTCCAACAAAAATCGGCCAGCGGCTGAATCTAGTTGCCTACCCCTGGTTTAGGTGGTTTAGGGGAGAAGAGTAAATAGACTGGTGTGTTAATGAGTGTCTGAGAGTGTACTAATCACTTTAATGAACGAGGTCAACATAGTGACCCCAATCAGCAGACCTCACAGAGACACAGACTTATGGAGAGGTCTGAGAGAACACTCAACACGCACACACGCACACACACACACACACACCAGCTAGTCAGGGTTAATATGCTCTATACATTTTACATTTTAGTCATTTAGCAGACGCTCTTATCCAGAGCGACTTAGAGATAGTGAGTGCATACATAATTGTTTTATTGTTTTTAATTTTTTTCATACTAGTCCCCCGTGGGAATCGAACCCACAACCCTGGCATTGCAAACGCCATGCTCTACCAACTGAGCTACATCATCTATAATGATAATAATGGCTACAATACACAGAACCACTGTCTTACCGTAGACACACACACACTCATGACCTTTCTAAACCATTGTGAAGAGCCGTGGCAAATTAAACCACCTCTGTGTTGTTTCAGTTCTGCTTGGTTTGGGACATCTCTTCCTCCCTCTTCCTCTGTCCCTATCCAACTTTATCTTATGACGTTTTCTCCAACCAAAACTAACAGCATTTGTTTAGAGCACTGTACGATATAATTTGCAATTAGATGTTATTTCTTCAGTGAATAAATTAAGACTTTGTTTACCAGATCCATGGTCGCTGCTGTTGCTCTTCTGAGGGAATCCACCAAACAGAGAGGATACGTCATCTCCCAGGACCTTCCTGCAGTTCTCAATTAGGAACCGGACCAGCTCACAGACCTAGGAACAGATCATAGACCTGGTTACACCTCAGTCACACAAGTCAATGACTGGTCCTAGATTAGGGCTCCGACTGCAAGTTATAGGTTATTTCACAGGTAGTTTCCATGGTAAAGGGATATAAAGTATTTCCAACTTTCCTACTGGCCACATATAGCTGATCAAAATCCACAATGTAAATCGTCTAAACTCCTTTTTCTAAGATGAGTATCACAACTTAAGGAGACTTCATCCGAAAAAAAATTCTGAGAAAGAATCTTGTCTGTTCCCAGATGTTTACAAAAATATCAAACATTAATTAAACCCAAGTTACACAGTTTAAACCTCCAAATCTGAAACACAAAATGTCAGTCATACTCCCAAACAGTCAGTTCCAGTCTGGGACTTGAACGTTTCCCTAGGGCCAAAGCTGACTGTTTAAAGCTGACTGTTTACAAAACAGTGTTGTTTTTATTAGACAGAATGAGGTTATGGAAATATGAAGGAGACAAACATGGGGCCTATCTGTGTGTTGTTGGGCCAGATGTCTGTCATGATTTTCACCATATGTCACAGGAGTGAATGGACTGCTAAATCTTGGCTATGAATTTCACAGGATAGTCCAATACAACGGAACTCCATCTACGGAAAAAGGCTTCTCTCGCTCCCTCCTGCCTTCCTTGCGTCCCTCCCTGTATTTAACCTGGTTCTGTCCATCAGGAGGGCTGCCTATTCAACCCATTCAAGATCTAGAAACTCACTCATTCATCAAGAACCTGTCAACATCTGTGAAGGTGTAGGGGGCCTTTTTCAGGGGTAAGCTTTTTTCAATCGTTCAAAAGCAAACAAGTTAGTCTGTGTAGTTAAGCCACCTTTTCTGACAAACACAGCCTACTATATTTACTCAGGCCACTCAGAGACTAACATGTCTGTAGGAGCCACAAACATCTAAATGATAACCGTGGAGTGGTGGAAAAGGGAGAGGAAGTGGAGGATAATAAGGGTCTGCGTGTCAAACGGAAGGAGAGCAGAGTGTTCCAGACTGCCCAGTGCCATTGGAGACCAGACCCACGCCAGCACAGTTTGACTTGGCTCCTTGTGAGACCGCGACCAACCAGGGGAATGTTGAAATATCACATTTTTCCCCTTCAGAGGCGCTGGGGCCACACATACAAACAAACATTAAACAAGTGTGTGCTGTATGTGTATGTGCGTGAGATAGAGATTGTGTGCGTGTGTGCGACTATGTGTTTGAGCCCATGTGTAAAGATAAAAAGGAGTGTTTTAGTGTGGTGGGTTTGTGAAAACACACTCGCCCGCAGGAATCTGTAGGAAATGCTTTAGATTTTTTCCCAGTAAACCTCAACAGGCCCAAGCCTCAGCAGAAATGAACACACATTTGACAAGGAGAGAGAAAGATCTGGAAACACCCAGACTGAGTGTGTTTCAACAACAATGTGTCCAAATCGACCATGAAATTATAGACTATTATAGACATTATGACTTATTCTTGCTTATTATTAACTTACAATACATCTGGGGCCACTGGTGGTGAACTCAATCATTTCAGGGCTAGCATGGTTTGCTACAGTCTTGTGGTAGGGTTAGGACTGTGAACTGCTGTGTCAATTAAGAGATTTACAGTCTCCTTGTGAGTAAGTTACGGTAGCATAAAATGTCAAGCTTTTCTGTTAGGGTACGGATTTCACGTTTGTTATGTGTCACCGTGACCGCAAGGATAGAGTGTGTGTGTGTGTGTGTGTGTGTGTGTGTGTGTGTGTGGGTGTGCGTGTGTCAGTACAGAGATTGAAAAACTGTGATTAGAGAAATGTAAAAGGAGTAGGTCAGTCCAGGTTTAAAAGAGGAAACGTATATAGTATAGCCCAGCATGAGGCTCCTAGTAGGAGGTTGACACACACTCTCTACTCCTCACTGCTGTTTGTTCTTCCATTGGACATCCTGCTTGGTCAGACAGCTAGGTGGCATGAGTATATCTTTCCTTTACACCCTGTCCTGGCCCCTAGCCTCAGCCCTCCAGACCCTTAGGTGAACAGTATGTACAGTGGGGAAAAAAAGTATTTAGTCAGACACCAATTGTGCAAGTTCTCCCACTTAAAAAGATGAGAGAGGCCTGTAATTTTCATCATAGGTACACGTCAACTATGACAGACAAATTGAGAAAAAAAATCCAGAAAATCACATTGTAGGATTTTTAATGAATTTATTTGCAAATTATGGTGGAAAATAAGTTTTTGGTCACCTACAAACAAGCAAGATTTCTGGCTCTCACAGACCTGTAACTTCTTCTTTAAGAGGCTCCTCTGTCCTCCACTCGTTACCTGTATTAATGGCACCTGTTTGAACTTGTTATCAGTATAAAAGACACCTGTCCACAACCTCAAACAGTCACACTCCAAACTCCACTATGGCCAAGACCAAAGAGCTGTCAAAGGACACCAGAAACAAAATTCGGGGGGACCTAGTGAATGACCTGCAGAGAGCTGGGACCAAAGTAACAAAGCCTACCATCAGTAACACACTACGCCGGACATCAGGTATAAAATTGTAGACCTGCACAAGGCTGGGATGGGCTACAGGACAATAGGCAAGCAGCTTGGTGAGAAGGCAACAACTGTTGGCGCAATTATTAGAAAATGGAAGAAGTTCAAGATGACGGTCAATCACCCTCGGTCTGGGGCTCCATGCAAGATCTCACCTCGTGGGGCATCAATGATCATGAGGAAGGTGAGGGATCAGCCCAGAACTACACGGCAGGACCTGGTCAATGACCTGAAGAGAGCTGGGACCACAGTCTCAAAGAAAACCATTAGTAACACACTACGTCTGAAGTTTGATGAATGGGAGAAGGTGAGGAATGGGAGAAGGTCATGTGGTTTGATGAGACAAAAAAATAGGTTTTTGGTCTAAACTCAACTCGCCGTGTTTGGAGGAAGAAGAAGGATAAGTACAACCCCAAGAACACCATCCCAACCGTGAAGCATGGAGGTGGAAACATCATTCTTTGGGGATGCTTTTCTGCAAAGGGGACAGGACGACTGCACCGTATTGAGGGGAGGATGGATGGGGCCATGTATCGCGAGATCTTGGCCAACAACCTCCTTCCCTCAGTAAGAGCATTGAAGATGGGTCGTGGCTGGGTCTTCCAGCATGACAACGACCCGAAACACACAGCCAGGGCAACTAAGGAGTGGCTCCGTCAGATGCATCTCAAGGTCCTGGAGTGGCCTAGCCAGTCTCCAGACCTGAACCCAATAGAAAATCTTTGGAGGGAGCTGAAAGTCCGTATTGCCCAGCGACAGCCCCGAAACCTGAAGGATCTGGAGAAGGTCTGTATGGAGGAGTGGGCCAAAATCCCTGCTGCAGTGTGTGCAAACCTGGTCAAGACCTACAGGAAACGTATAATCTCTGTAATTGCAAACAAAGGTTTCTGTTCCAAATATTAAGTTCTGCTTTTCTGATGTATCAAATACTTATGTCATGCAATAAAATGATAATTAATTACTTAAAATTCATACAATGTGATTTTCTGGATTTTTGTTTTAGATGCCGTCTCTCACAGTTGAAGTGTAGCTATGATAAAAATGACAGACCTCTACATGCTTTGTAAGTAGGAAAACCTGCAAAATCGGCAGTGTATCAAATACTTGTTCTCCCCACTGTATATATACAGTTGAGGTCGGAAGTTTACATACACCTTAGCCAAATACATTTAAACTCAGTTTTCACAATTCCTGACATTTAATCCTAGTAAGAATTCCCTTTCTTAGGTCAGTTAGGATCACCACTTTATTTTAAGAATGTGAAATGTCAGAATAATAGTAGAGATAATTATTTATTTCAGCTTTTATTTCTTTCATCACATTCACAGTGGGTCAGAAGTTTACATACACTCAATTAGTATTTGGTAGCATTGCCTTTAAATTGTGTAACTTGGGTCAAACATTTCAGGTAGCCTTCCACAAGCTTCCCACAATAAGTTGGGTGAATTTTGGCCCATTCCTCCTGACAGAGCTGGTGTAACTGAGTCAGGTTTGTAGGCCTCCTTGCTCGCACATGCTTTTTCAGTTCTGGTTCCAGGTTTTTTCTTTGTTTTTTACTATTTTCTACATTGTAGAATAATAGTGAAGACATAACTATGAAATAACACATATGTAATCATGTAGTAACCAAAGAAGTGTTAAACAAATCAAAATATATTTTATATTTGAGATTCTTTAAAGTAGCCACCCTTTGCCTTGATGACAGCTTTGCACACTCTTGGCATTCTCTCAACTAGCTTCATGAGGTAATCACCTGGAATGCATTTCAATTAACAGGTAACCTCCCGAGTGGCGCAGTGGTCTAAGGCCACTAGAGATCCTGGTTCGAATCCAGGCTCTGTCGTAGCCGGCCGCCACCGGGAGACCCATGGGGCGGCGCACAATTGGCCCAGGGTATGGGAGGGAATGGCTGGCAGGGATGTAGCTCAGTTGGTAGAGCATGGCGTTTGCAACGCCAGGGTTGTGGGTTCGATTCCCATGGGGGCCAGTATGAAAAATAAAAAATTATGTATGCACTCACTAACTGTAAGTCGCTCTGGATAAGAGCGTCTGCTAAATGTAAAATGTAAATGTGAGCCTTGTAAAAAGTTACTTTGTGGGATTTATTTCCTTCTTAATGAGTTTGAGCCAATCAGTTGTGTTGTGACAAGGTAGGGGTGGTATACAGAATATAGCCCTAATTTGGTAAAAGACCAAGTCCATATTATGGCAAGAACAGCTCAAATAAGCAAAGAGAAATTACAGTCCATCATTACTTTAAGACATGAACTTTAAACGTTTCTTCAAGTGCAGTCGCAAAAACTATCAAGAGCTATGATGAAACTAGCTCTCATGAGGACCGCCAGAGGAAAGGAAGACCCAGAGTTACCTCTGCTGCAAAGGATAAGTTAATCAGAGTTACCAGCCTCAGAAATTGCAGCCCAAATAAATGCTTCACAGAGTTCAAGTCACAGACACATCAACATCAACTGTTCAGAAGAGACTGCGTGAATCAGGCCTTCATGGTCGAATGCTGCAAAGAAACCACTACTAAAGGACACCAATAATAAGAAGAGACTTGCTTGGGCCAAGAAACACGAGCAATGGACATTAGACCGGTGGAAATCTGTCCATTGGTCTGATGAGTCCAAATTTGAGATTTTTGGTTCCGTCTTTGTGAGACGCAGAGTAGGTGAACGGATGATCTCTGCATGTGTGGTTTCCACCGTGAAGCATGGAGGAGGAAGTGTGATGGTGCTTTGCTGGTGACACTGTCTGTGATTTATTTCGAATTCAAGGCACACTTAACCAGCATGGTTACCACAGCATTCTGCAGCGATACACCATCCCATCTGGTTTGCGCTTAGTGGGACTATCATTTGTTTTTCAACAGGACAATGACCCAACACCTTCAGGCTGTGTAAGGGATATTTTACCAAGAAGGAGAGTGATGGAGTACTGCATCAGATGACCTGTCCTCCCCAGTCATCCGACCTTTTTTTATTTATTTTTTTATTTAACCTTTATTTAACCAGGTAAGCCAGTTGAGAACAAGTTCTCATTTACAACTGCGACCTGGCCAAGATAAAGCAAAGCAGTGCGATAAAAACAACAACACAGAGTTACATATGGGGTAAAACAAAACAAAGTCAAAAATACAACAGACCTCAACCAAATTGAGATGGTTTGGGATGAGTTGGACCGCAGAGTGAAGGAAAAGCAGCCAACAAGTGCTCAGCATATGTGGGAACACCTTCAAGACTGTTGGAAAAGCATTCCAGATGAAGCTGGTTGAGAGAATGCCAAGAGTGTGCAAAGCTGTCATCAAGGCAGCTTTGGCTACTTTGAAGAATCTAAAATCTAAAATATATTTTGATTTGTTTAACACTTTTTTGGTTACTACATGATACCATATTTGTTATTTCATAGTTTTGATGTCTTCACTATTATTCTACAATGTAGAAAATAGTAAAAATAAAGAAAAACTCTTGAATGAGTAGTTGTGTCCAAACTTTTGACTGGTACTGTATATATATATATATATATATATATATATATATATATATATATATATATATGAATGTATGTATGCAATGTTCCCTCTAAACTGCGCGCGTGTGTGGAGCAGCCCCGAGACTGCAGCGTAGAAATATCAGCCCACAGAGAGAAGCATGAGATTGGATTTCACTCAACTTTCTAGAGCAGTGGTCATGTCGATCTCCAAGGCATTCCTATTCGATTGCCAAACATTTAGGTAAAAAAACCAACGATAAAGCCTTGTGTTCCTATTTTTTTTTTTCATCTGTGGCTGTTGGCGGTAGGTGCACCAGATTCAGCTGCCCTGCGTGCCGGGTAGGCAAACTGTTGCCATTTTGAACAATTTCATGTGTCTGAAGGTACAAACTCTGCCTTCTTTTATAAACCATAAAATGAGTGTTCTTCCTATTTCCACTCAGCGCTACAACAAGCACTGCAGCAGTAACGAATGAGTAGGAAAGTGTATCTATAGGCTTGTGTTGTTATTATTAGCGGCTTGCGGCTTTTTTAATATAAAGGAATATTCCACTTTTCTCATAGGAGTAACAACATGAATTTGTGCATGAGGCAGAAATAATACGGTGCAACTCGAGTTTCGCCATCAGCTGGAAGACGGTGTCCTTTTTTGGTCAGTGTCAGTGGAGGAAGCGGAGGGAGAGTGTCACGGTCGTTCATGAACGAGAAGGACCAAGGCACAGCGTGATATGCATTCATATTTATTTCACGACTAAACACACGACAAAACAACAAACGAAACGTGACGTCCAAGGTAGACAAATAACATACCTCACACGGAACAAGATCCCACACCCCACTAGTGCCAACAGGCTACCTAAGTATGGTCCCCAATCAGAGACAACGAGCTACAGCTGCCTCTGATTGGGAACCACCCTGGCCAACATAGATCTAAACGATCTAGAAACTAACATAGACAAACCCAGTACAGAAAATACACACCCTGACTCAACAAATACAAGTCCCTAGAGTCAGGGCGTGACAGAGAGAGGGTCCGCCTCCCTTTCTTCCACTGACACTGACCAAAAAGGGACACAGACTGACCATCAGATGCAGGCACCATCAGCCCAGTAAAATAAAATAAAAAGCAAATTATTTAAACAAATGCTCACTCAGCTGTGCCTCACAAGTAATACAACAACGGATCTATTACCGGATCATATAGATCATATTACAACAACGGATCATATAGTCTACCTCAAATCTTGAAATATAAATTTAAAAAATAGCCCGAATAACAATGCATTGGCAAGGCATTTCAAGCAAAGCTAATATGCGGTGATAATGTATTAGGCCTATAGCAATCTGCACACAAACCTCATTGCTACAGTAATGTTTTTAATTGGTTAGGATTAAGTTTTTAAAGTAATGTTAAAAAAAATCTGAGCGGTAGATCTCGGCTTGCATTCTGACTCAGAAAGTTAACACTATCAACGTTTGCCTTTACTGTGGCAATTGTGACCAAATCAACACAATATTAGCCACTTTCAAACAAAACAAAATGAACTATGCAAGAGATTTTGTTGTAGGCAGAATGCATCCGAGTAGGATTCTATTGCATTGACACGCACTACTCATCCCCTAAATAATCAGAGCTGCAGTAGGCCTATATGCAAATAGACCATTACCATATATGGATCTGTGCCATTTACTTTTAACTTGATTGTGATTACAGCATGAGCGGTCGTGAGTAGATGCGCTTGTTTCGAAGGTCAAAGCGAGAGCTGCATGTAGCCACGTGTGCACATTTTGTTCATATCCTTTGCTGGTTAGTGTGTTATTAGCCCAGTTATAGATCATTTGTAGTCATCAATAAGGGAGTGATTGCTTCCTATAAGAGCACAAAACTTGTACATTTCTAAACATTGAAAAGCGAGTCAGGTAAAGAGCTTTTTTTTTTGTCTTAAAGGGGCAGTATTGTATTTTGAGAGCTAAGTAGCCAGTAGGCAGAGGGTAGCATAATTTGTCTGATTCTCTGTAACAATGGTATGAGAATAATAATGCATTTTATTTTGTAAAGTGGTTTCTTGCATCAAAAAACACAACAGCATTTTCAGTCACCTACTTGTCTGAAGGACAAGTGGATAAACAGGTTAATGTCCAGCCATGCATGTTTTTTCAAAAGTCTCATGGAATGTTGGCCTACATTGAACACCACACATTGGCTGCTACTGTAGGCTGAATGATAGAACAGCTATTTCCATGTTAAAATGTTAAAGGATGCGTTTTCTCCATTGTTTTTGATGGTAGGCCACTCTGGTAAGCCTACATTATGATCAAATAGCCACAGTAACCTACATGGCCACTGTTAAAACTGCAACTTAAAGGGGGTACAGCCTCAGAAATATCATATTTACATAAATATTCAGACCGTTTACTCAGTACTTTGTTGAAGCACCTTTGGCAGCCATTACAGCCTCAAGTCTTCTTGGGTATGACGCTACAAGCTTGGCACACCTGTATTTGGGGAGTTTATCCCATTATTTTCCGCAGATCCTCTCAAGCTCTGTCAGGTTGGATGGGGAGCGTCACTGCACAGCTATTTTCAGGTCTCTCCAGAGATATTCGATTGGGTTCAAGTCCGGGCTCTGGCTGGGTCACCCAAGGACATCCAGAGACTTCTCCCAAAGCCACTACTATGTTGTCTTGGCTGTGTGCTTAGGGTCGTTGTCCTGTTGGAAGGTGAACCTTCGCCGCCAGTCTGAGGTCCTGAGCGCTCTGGAGTAGGTTTTCATTAAGGATCTCTCTGTACTTCGCTCCGTTCATCTTTCCCTCGATCCTGACTAGTCTCCCAGTCCCTGCTGCTGAAAAACATCCCCACAGCATGATGCTGCCACTACCATGCTTCACCGTAGGGATGGTGCCAGGTTTCCTCCAGACGTGACACCTTAGCATTCAGGCTAAAGAGTTCAATCTTGGTTTCATCAGACCAGAGAATCTTGTTTCTCATGGTCTGAGTACTTTAGGTGCCTTTCACTTTCTGGAAAGCGATGTCGTGTTGCTTGTCCCAGAGGAACTCACTGGACTGCTTTAGCAGCTGACGCAGGGGTGCATTAGCATTGGAGAGGCTGGGTGCGAACTTGGCTAAGTAGTTGACCATGCCAAGCACTGTTTCCAGCTCTGCGCGGTTCTTTGGTGGCTCCATTTCCTTTATGGCTGAGATCTTCTACGGATCTGGCTTGATTCCATTCGCTGTGAGAAGATGTCCGAAGTAGCTAACCTCTGTAGCGCCGACTGTGCTGTTCTCGGGGTTGAGCCGGACTCCTCTTTCGCGGGACCTTTGCAGCATTGCGCTGAGGTTTCTGTCGTGTTCCTCTTTGGTTCGACCATAGACAAGGATGTCGTCCACAAGTGCCACGACTCCGTCGAGGCCTTCGTACACCTCGTCGATCTTTCGCTGAAACTCGTCTTGGGCTGAGATAATCCCAAAAGGCAGGGGACGGAACCTGTAGCGTCCAAACGGTGTGTTGAACGTTGTGAGCTTAGATGACTCTTCTGTGAGCTTGATAGCCCAGTAGCCTGATCTGGCGTCCATGACACTGAAGTAGCGTGCGCCCGCTAGCTTGTGTGTGATGCCATCTAGCGTCGGTAAGGGGTAATGGGGGCGTTTGATAGCCTTGTTCAAGTCTCTTGGGTCGAGACATACTCTGAGCTTGCCTGTGCGTGGTTTCTCCACCACCACTAACGCGTTGACCCAATCCGTCGGTTCTGTAACCTTGGTGACGATGTCAGATTGCTCCATGCTCTCCAACTCTTTCTTCAGACGGGCGCGGAGAGCAAGTGAAATCTTTCTCGTGGGTAGACCACAGGGGTTGCGTCTGGGTCAAGGTGAATGGTACATTCTCCTGGGAATAGTCCTATTCCTGTAAAAACATCAGCAAACTCCTCCATGACATTCTCTATCTCTACTGGTGCTGTCACTGATAAAACTAGCTTGATAAGGTCCATGTCTAAACATGCTTTAAGACCTAGCACTGCAGGTGCTCGAGTGTCAACAACGTAAAAGTCCAACATCATGTCTCTTTCCTTGTATTTGCATTTGAGAGTGCATGTGCCTTTTACTGGGAGCTGTTCACCACCATAACCAGTCAGTCTGCGCGTGGTGGGCTGTAGCTCACACTCAGATGTCATGCTTCTGTACTTACTCAGAGGAATAATCTTTACTTGTGCACCAGTGTCTAGTTTGAATTTTAGCTCTGTGCCTTGTCTTCCTATTTCAATGTCAGCAAAGGCTTGCTCTGTCTCTGATATCTGACTTTTCTGTGTCACTGAATCAATAAACAGTTCATCAGCATTTGACTCTTTGATTGACATTTCATCTTCACACACTGTATGTTTTTCCACGGTAAACTCTGCACACTTTTGCAAAGTGATTCCATTTTCCACATTTAGTACACTGTTTGCCTTTAGCTGGGCAATTCCCCTGTTCGCCATGCACTTTGTATCCACAATATCCACATGTTTTGGGGCGTTTGGAGTCTGTGTCGCTCTGTTTTGGAGTTCTGTCTCTCTCCGTTCTGAAACATGCTCTCTGGGCACTGGAGGTGTGCTTTGATGTCTGCCTGACTGCGTGCACTGCTTGTTCACGTGATGCGCCCGTGCTGCCGCCTGAAACGGTTTTCATTTGAACCTGTGCTAGCTCGTGAGATCCGGCTATGGCGATAGCTTTGTCCAGCGTTAGCTCTGATCCAACATTCAAAAGTTTCTCTCTCACTCGCGGTGAGTGTATTCCAAATACAATACGGTCCCTGACCATCTCATCCTTGTTTGCATAATCACAGTCTTTCACAAGCAGACGCAGCTCAGTGACAAACTGTTCAAACGATTCGCTAGCGCCTTGTACTTTCTCATGGAATCTGTACCTAGCGAAAATTGTATTGGTCTTTGGCACAACATATGCTTCAAAACGATCGTAGTATGTTTTCAGTACCTTTGATTCAGCCTCGGTAAGTGTCCATGTGTTGTAAATGTCTCTCCCTTTTTCACCGATCCAGAGGAGCAGGTAGCTGCACTTTTCCTCTTCTCCTCTGTCCTTCAGAGGACCCGTGAACATTAGCTCCACATGCTGTTTGAACTTACGCCATCGGGTAGATTTGTAGACCCCCAATCCATTCGAGGTGAAGGAACTCCAGCAAAATCCATCTTTTAGTCCTTTTACTCTGACACTATGTCTTGTTTTGTATGCTTTGTACAAAATAATAAAATGCAGGACGACAGGATATTTATAAACGTAGCTCTTTATTAACTAGCTATAACTGGCATGTCCATGTGTCTCTGGCCATGATCATCTTAAGAATGACCTTACCACCTGGGTGGTCTTAACCAATCATAGCACAATATGATATGACAGTAGAATGCATCCAATTACAATTCAGTATGCTGACACATATGAATATTACATATGATGTAGTAATACACATACACGTTGAAAGTATGGTACAATTATGTGTTTGAAATAAGACATTAAAGTAAAATAAAGAAATATAAAAAGTAACTTAACAGAGAGGGAAACCTAAAAAAAAGTTTGACGTTTGCTCACCTTCTTGGTGGCCTCCCCCTCCCCCTCTGGGCTACAGGGGGCCGGGGTCCACAGCATGCTGGGAGCGATGCACACAGACAGGTTGAAGGCATTCATCTGGTTGTCGTCTGCATTGCCTTGGATACAGTGGAGCACGGCAACCACATGTCTGAGTAGCAACAGGTTCTCACTGGGCAGAAGATGGACCAACCTGAGGTGGGGGGGGAGTGGTGAGAACAGACAAATTAATCAGTGATGAAAACACAACATCAACAACATCTAGTAAGACTTTGGATGTGTCAGACACATATTTAAATATTGGATAGGATTAAAGGTGCACTAACTGCCCCCCCACCCACCCTCTCTCTCACTACATTTACATTTGAGCCATTTAGCAGATGACTTACAGTAGTGAGTGCTTACATTTTCAAATTTTACACACACAAATACATTGCTACATCCTCTAGGAATCCAGCAGATTGTAGAGTTTGTCACATTTCTGGGGACAGTTTTTTCCCAGAGAAGAGATCAGAAATTGTTAGATATTACTTGTTAGATATTACTGCACTGTCGGAGCTAGAAGCACAAGCATTTCGCTACACCCGCAATAACATCTGATAAACACGTGTATGTGACCAATAACATTTGATTTGATTTGAGATTAGCTGTGTTATGTTATTGTTTGTCTAAGATTCTTCTGGAAAATAATTATTCAGATTTTCATTGTTTCTTTTATGTTATTTTTTTCCTCTTGGCCTGAGAAGGACTTTATTTCCTGCAACTGGAGCTTTGTTTTCGCTGTGTGTATGTGTTTGTAAAGGTGCGTTACAGGGAGTGCCACTACCTGTGGATGGCTTGCATCTTCTCCTCTTCCTCCTCGCGCTCCATCAAACCAACCCACTGCTCATACAGATTCACACACAGCAGACTGCCCGGAATGTTCCGCAGGAAGTCCTGTTGGGTCACATCCACAGGGACACGTTATAGGTTAGAACACCCTTTACCATCACCACATATGCTTCTCTTCAGTAGAGTTCATACGGATCCTGAAAATATGGCATGTAAAATAGAATGGAATGCTATGAAAGAGGCTGTGCAATTCAATGTGTTTTTACAGAAGCAATCTATTCCTTTTCACTCGTTTGTTTGTGTCAGCTCACTTGTTATTAGTTTGTTGGTCGGAGTGGGTATAGAAATATGCCTAACTGAACAGCAGCATGTGTTTTCTATGTGTGTTCTGTTCTACCTGATCTAATACAGCTACAGGTTTTCAGTAAAGCTATTGGCACCAACCTCCCAACATGTGCATTGAATTGAGTGTGTTTTTCTACCTGAGCTTTCCCTTCGCTCCAATCATATCACTGCTTTCCGTCTGTCTAAGACTTTCTATGGGGATTTCAAAAACACACACACACACTAGATACTGCGGTGAATATGTGTGTGTGAGAGTGCAGCTGTGTTAGCTCTGTGCAATGAATTATTCTGATGTGTTTTGTTGAAGCAGGATGAAACAGATCCTTCAAACCTCCTCTCTCTCATGTCTCAATATATCTGATCTGACAAGCCTGGCTAGACCCTTTAAACTCTGATTAATCCACACGGACCCTGGTGTGTGTGTGCGTGCGTGCGTACTGTCCTACCTTGAAGACTGCGGCAGTGACAAACACAGACTCATGTGTAAGTGTGTGTGTGTCCTCTGTCCCATTGTCCAGTCTGTCTCTCAGCTCTCTGCAGGCTTTGGCCCCTGCAGAGCGACGGAATATACCCCTGGTGTAGGGACCCTCCTGGTACAGAAACACCAGCATGTCCATGACAGGTTTGGGCAGGGTGTGGTCAGGGGGGCAGATGGAACTGAGAGACCGTCCGAACAGGCGTCCCAGGGTAGGGGACAGGGGGACACTGTCCAGCTGGCTACTGGAACCCCTCCAGAAGGCCCAGTTTATCAACGACCTCTTCCTCTTAAAGGATTTCTGGCCTGGCTCTGCAGAGAGAGGGGGGATTATTCCAACATTAAATACATTATTTCAACATTAAGTAAGGCCTACTGCTCCATAAAACACAATGAGAGGACGAGAGGGGAACGAGTTGGAGAGTGGAAGGTGTTTGGAGAGAGCAGAGGAAGGGGAAGGGGAAAAGAGAGAGAAGGAGAGAGAGAGAGACAAAGAGGCATTGATTCAGAAAGAGACATGACTAGAGAGGGGTCTGAGTCTGAGGGGTGGCGATGGGGAGGTCTGTCTGGAGAGAGAGAGTGTGTGAGTTTAGTAAAACTATGTTTCTGAGACTGGGTAGATCATGTTAAGAAGCTGTGGGTCTGTGAGTGTTCATATGTGTGTCTGTGTGTCTGAAAGACTATGAGCTCTCTGTCTGTGTGTTTTATTTTTAGTTCTGGTGCAGACATGAGGTCTGTTCTTACGTTGCCCGTGTGTGTATCTGTTTGTACCAGTGTGTCACTGTGTGTCTGTCTACTTGGCCTTTCTGAAAGAAAAATAACTTAAATGTGTGTGAAGCACAGCTTATGCAGTGTTTTTGTGGGTGGGGGGAACAATAAAAAGCCCTTCCACATTAGTGGCGCAAAACCCTTAGCTGCCCAGGGCCCTGCCCGATCAAAACTGAAAATTAACAATCCACTCCAGCTTTACACTCAATTACACTTTAGCAGCCAAATCCAAAACAACGTTGTTACAGAGCCACTCCAACATTATTTAACGAGCCCAAGTTGATAAAGTTGTAAAACACACATTGCATCATTATACGCCAGTGTGAGAAATCTTGGAGGGGTGGGTATTTTGAAGAGAGAACGGAAACAAGAGAGAGAGAGAGAGAGAGAGAGAGAGAGAGAGAGAGAGAGAGAGAGAGAGAGAGAGAGAGAGAGAGAGAGAGAGAGAGAGACAGACAGAGAGAGAGAGAGAGAGAGACAGAGAGAGAGAGCGAGAGAGAGAGAGACAGAGCGAGACAGAGAGACAGAGAGACCGAGTGAGACAGAGCGAGACAGAAACAGAGAGACAGAGAGAGACAGAGCGAGACAGAGAGAGAGAGAGACAGAGAGAGACAGAGAGAGAGAGCGAGACAGAGAGAGACAGAGAGAGACAGAGACGAGAGAGAGAGAGACAGAGAGAGAGAGAGCAAGAGAGAGAGAGAGAGGGAGAGAGAGGGGGCTGGTTGTGTGCGCAATGTTTTGATAATTTTATGGCGTTTAATGGATCCATGTTGGGTTGTTGCTAAACAGATGCTATATTTCTCTCCTAGCCAATAAAAACCTCTGGATTTTAGATGTATTAGTAAACAACGATGGTGTCATGGCAGAATTGACCCCCAAATCTATCAGTGACACACTTGGCCTAGTTGGACACCCTCTGACACACCCTATTAGCATACACACATGTGTGCACACTCGTAAAACTAGTACTAAGCGATTAACCAAAATATCTGTTATTTTTAGTTTTTTAAACAACTAATTGTTTTTTCTGTGAGCTCAATGCGCACATTGCGCAGTTTCTCTAGAGATAAATCAGATCAAACCCAAAATGTGCGATGTATTAGGCAGTTGTAGTTTCCAACAGGCCAATATTCTACATAGTTTAGCGCAGAAAACATGGTAATTAAATACAATGACCATAATCTATTGCGCGCCTACTTGTCCGGTCTTTGTGTTTCTTTTCCATCTGCTATGTTAGGTTAGTAGTGTGGGCAGACATGGAGAGAGAGAGAAGAGACAGAAGAATGTGCGATTGAGAGGGATAGAGAGCAGTTGCTTCGCAAGGTATCTCTACCTGAAAACACATGAAATAAGTGATTGATAGTTGGTATTCAGCAGTCAAAAAAGTATGCCTTATTTACTTTGAAGAACTACTAAAATAGTGATTTTGTCAGACAGCATAGGCAGCAGCTCTATAGAGATGAGATAACTTGCAATGAAATAATAAAGTCAACAAATAAAACAAATGTAATATACACAACTGAAATATTTAATTAAAGTAAAGTACTGTGAATAAATGATGATTAATAAGTGATAAGCAGTAATGGGCCGTCACTACCATCATGGGACTTTTATTAATTGTTTTATTCTGTGTTATTACAGCATTCAACACACATAATGTTTCACTATAGAGAGTGCATTTAATGTTTACAAAAATAATCACAAAAAAAAGAAAAACGTTTTTATAATCAAACCGAAACGGAACCAACCTCAAAAAGCATTTATTAGATTTAAATAATTAGGCTGATGTAGCGGGTAGGGTAGGGGAGGGTATGGATTTTAAATGGAGACTTATGTAAGAACTTGACATGGACAGAGAGGAATCTAAGGGAAGGCTTGTGGTTGATTCAGTGGAGCCTCCTCAACGAGCCTCCTGGAAAACACTCTCACACACACTCTCTATGTTCACTCTCTCTCTCTCTTTCTCTCACTCTTTCTGTAAGTATGTATTGAAAGACTTATGAAAGTATGGAATTAAAGACGTTTGAGGCAAAATAAGGAGGTATGAAGTAAACAAGGGCAAAGGGGAGGGGACACATTTTTTGAATGAAACGCAACCCTTTCTTTCTGTTGAGTCGGTCACAGTGTGTAAAGGGGCCCTTACCTATGAGCGGAGCCTGTTTGGGACCCACCCGGCTGGGCTTGAGGATGAACTGGCACTGGGTGTCTAGAGGAAGACACTGGTCCAGCAGCATCGCCCCCTGGCCCTCCGGAGAAGGAACTGCATCCTTCCCTCCACCTCCTCCTCCTCCTCCAGCCCGAATGTGACTCATCTTGATACTGAAGGGAAACTCGTGCCCTGTGGGGTTATAGAAGAGAGGTTCAAAATGTTAGAGGTCATGAGTCTCACCAGAGGTGTGACCAGGCCAGGTTTACAGTACGTCCAGCTAGTCTCTTATCTACCTCATTGTTACGTCAATAACAGGAGGAAAATACCTCTTTGAGTAACAAAACAAAACAGAGCAACTTTTGACCCCAGAGTAAAAGGTTGGAGTAGGTACAGTGGCGTGTATTCATGGGTGCCAAGGGAATCCAGGCTTCCCCCAAAAATGCAACAATTAAAAAAAAAGAAATAATACATAAAATAATGTATCTTTCGTTTCTCTGTGTTTCATAATTGTCCTTCAATTCGCAAGAGGCTGAATGTAGCTCACAGGAGAAAGCATCCGAGCAAGCAAAACTGCACCCTTCAGGCCATCTATCTGATGCGGTCTGGTCCAAACGAGTATGACATTGTTGCCGCCCGTAGCTTTGAAGGCAAGGGAAGCCAGCAAGCATCTGGCCTCCCTTGACAATAAAATAAAATAAAAATAGCCAATAAGTGTTGAGCTAAACTTAGCGAGCTCAACTGTGAATGGTCCTGGCGCACCAAAAGAAAGTGTCAAGGGAAGCCAGCTTGGATTTGGCGTCACTCCTATCAAATCCCATTGAGTGCATACGTCATTGACAAAAAAACTTGAATTGTTGCATCTCGTTGTGTTGTTGTCCTCCGGTGGCTAGCTAAAATGGACCCTTTCCTAAATTAGCCATGGATGGAGATAGAGATTTGGACTTGTTGTTTTACTTAATTCTCCGTACTAGCCAATGATTATAACGCCAATTCTGATTCAACCATGAATTCAACCTGGCCTGAGAGGATGGAAGTTCAATATGTAGCTAGATGTAGAAGGGTAATGTTAACTAGCTAATGTTGCCCATGAATGGAAGTTAGGCTAGCGAGCAAGCATTTTAGCCAGGTAGACTACGACAACAAAAAATTCAAGCGTGTACAGTATGACAGAGTGATAGACCGTTTCTTCAACATGAAAGAGAGGAGGATGGCAGGGTGAGTCAACATGTTTTTCTACTTGCACGAACGAACGCACACACACACGTATGTACACACACAGAAATCAGAATCATGGACTGCCACATCATACTTAGCTTACGTTGATTGGACTAAATTGTTTTTGGTATCTTTTAGTTGTCACTGTATTAGACTAAGCATAGGTGATTTGATGATGTTGAATTGTTGAAGTTGAAATGGTGCTGGAATAGTAGAGGCAGCCCTGTTTTCTTTGCGACTTGTGGTAACTCTCTGTGGTTCTAAATCAATAGTTGTTTAGTGGTCCGAAAATGTCGGAAACATTAACTTGCTTGACCATGCTGTAGGTCATGTAACTGTCTGTTACTGTACATGTAATAATACTTTGTGGACTTCATTGGACAGAGGTTGCTATTCGGTTTTGTGATAAAACAAAGGTGTGGTTGAATTTATTCTGCCACTGTGTCTTGGCCTTTAGGCCTGTATATCAGGGTCACAAGGCATATGAATTAACAGGTTATAGAGCAAACAACGCAATTATCACAACACATAGGTTGGGGTGAGGGTTGGCTTCCCCAGTGATTTTACCCACTCACCGCTACTGAGTAGGTACAGTAGAAGTTGCCCTTGACCACTGACTAGGGTCAACTTGTACCACAAACTAAACAAGAGGGATATGGCTGGGTTTAAGGTGATTGTAATAGTGCTGTGGGGTAAAGGAGTTGAACTCACCAATGAGAGGGTAGGGGGAGTCATCCTTAATGGAGTTCACCCACAACTGGTGGTCTTTCACACAGCCCAAAATGCCAAACTGCTGTAGTGCCATTTGGATGACATCAGTGGTGCTGTCTGAATTACTTACAGCTAGAGTCTTAGCCTGGGGGAAGACAAAAACATTAGAAAAATGCACACACACACACACACACCTGCACCCATACACAAACAGTACTTACATAAGCGCAATTCCCAATGTCGTTTGCAAATATCTTCAAAGGAATGGTCTTGGGGTTATCCTTCTCTTTCTCTTCGTTTATTCGACTAGAGGAATGAAGGAGGAAGTTAGCATAAAAAATACAATACTTTCTTTAACACAAGCAAGACTAAACACCACATTATTCAAGCTACTGACGTTAAGCCATAGACTATTAGTATCAGAGGAAGTTATGAACAATATCGTCTCCCGTCATTTCTGGTTACCTTTTGATGAGAAAAAGCCACTTCTCCTTGTGCTCCACAGAACTGCAGACAGACAGAGAGAGAGAGAGATAGAAAAATAAGTTGGATAACCAATATTATTTTTCTCATCTTCTCTTGCATAATGTGTCCATGTAAAACTGCATAGTTCCTATGAATTCTTGGTGTCAAGGCATATAGTGTGTGTGTGTGATATTTTACAACCCCTGGCTCTCTGTGGTCAGAGTAAGGGGGTTTTACGACTAGGAATATGACTCTGGTTGTGGTGCGGTATTGGCTTGAGAATTTACTGTTCTAGTGGTTGTTCCTTTTTCTGAGACAGAATAACAAGTCCTGTACTGTACGCAAAATTTCCTTTCATAGGATACCCGGAGGCAAAGTCATTCATATCCGTCGGGTGATTGGTTGAGGACCCCGTACCAAAACACAAAACATGGCAAACAAGTTCTCTCGCCTCGGATCTGAAACCAGTAGTAACCACAAAATTAAATGACAATTAACATAAAAATAAAATATGAATCTGAAATTCCCACACCCCAATAATATTGTTGCTGAGGAGAGCTTGTTAGCTAGTTACAGTGTTTGATTCAGATAGCTAGCAAAATGCTAATTCGCGACACTAGCTAGCTAAAGTTAGCTAGACTTGGGAGCTCATGGGGACATAGGCTTCAGGAGCCAGTGGGTTAGATATTACTCCACCATAGGCAACAACAACTGGCTACTTTTCAGCCAAATATGTTCAACTCATAGCTAGCTTTCTGGCTAGCTAGCATGCTGGCTCACACTGGCCATGCAGTAGCCAACTAGCTAGCTAGCTCGCTAATCGTGGACGCCAAGACACAGCTATCTAGACATGGGAGCGCATGGGTACATAAGCTACATTAGCCAACTGGTTAGACATGATTACACCATGGGCAACAATAACTGGCGACTAGTTCGTATTCAGACAAATATTTTCAACTCATTGTTAGTTTACCCACTGACCACCGCATTTAGGAGGATAGCTAATTACTGAAATGTAGCTAGCTATATCACTGGCCAGGCAGTAACTAATTGTAGACGCATGACCTATTCTTTAATACATTTGGGTTAACTTGCTCATATCAAGCAACACATACCAGACCGTTTGTGGAAAGGTAAAAATAACAATTTGTGGGCTCATTTTTTGAATGATCGGACAGTGAAACTAAAATAGATCGGTAGCTAGCTGGAGAGGCTTTCTTTTAATAACCTATTAATTTGGTAATCAAGTTTAAGCTGGGTTTCCCAAGTCGTTCGGTCGGTGCTAACTGCTCATGCCGGCAGCTAGCTAAACAGACGGCTCTGTACATAATCTGTGTGACGTCACGCACTCAAGAAGGCTCAACCGTCGAGACTCATGAATATTCAAGTCCTTGCTTGCCTTCCTACGGAAGGAAATGTTGCATACATCCTACATACTCAATGAGGATTTATTAAAGGAACATTCTCACTACAAGAGTACAGAGTATACAGTAAGCATATGTGTGTGCTTCTCTGCATGTGTGTGTGCGTACCTGAATGTGGAGACACAGTTGAAGGTAGGCCAGCCCATGACGAAGCTCCTGTCTAGACTGGTGCTGCCCTCACACACCTCCTCCATACAGCCTGCTGTCCACATCTCACACACACGCACCTGAGCCTTCAGTTTGAAGTGTGTGGATGACCTGCAGGAAACACGAGAGGGTCACACACAGTTTAACACACCAGCATGCGCGCGCGCTGAATCACGTTTCTGAGCACATACATTTATTAATAGCCATGGTGGAATTCTCAACATTCCTACAGCAAGCCTACTGTATGTACACATCTCTGTCTGTGAACACCCCTGATACACACACACTTTCCTATCATACTCTTTTTAACCCAGAATGTAATAAAGCCAATATAGCTGTCTCCACTATGTATGGGTCAGCTCCACCCAGAGGCACATGATGTTGAATATACAGTAGTTTGGCGAGAGAGGCCCCGTTCTGCTGCCACAACATCACAGCAATGTTGCATCAACACCCTGAAAGTATCTGGAGCGTTGCCTGAAGGTTGTATTCTGGGTGGGGAGCCCCTTGGGCCCTGATGAGTGGTCTTTGATCTGGGCACGGCCTCAGATGGATTTAATTGGCTGAGAGGTAATTATAGGCCGGATAGGAACAAGGGGGGGATGGAGGAGAGGGCGGGAGGGATGAGAGAGGGAGGGAGGGAGGGATAGGGCTCACAGTCCTGGGAGACAGTTTTTAGACTTGTTGTAGGGAAGAGGGATGGAATGCAGTTTTTAGCAGTTGCCTTCCGCTCTTTCATGCCCCCTCTCTCTCTCTCCCACAAACACACACACACAGACTCACTTGGCCTTGGTGATGAGGAGTGTGTCAGTGAAGAGGAAGAGGTGTCTCTCCTGCGTCTGCAGGCCGGTCTTCAGCTGGGTGTAGGCGTGGGCCAGGAACACCCTGCCTGAGGAGAGGAACGCCTGCACAAGGGGACATGTCTCTGGGCTGACCGGAGACAGGCAGTTCTCCCTGTCAACACATACACACACTGTTAGAATAACCAGGTAACCACATCACATGCTGTTAGAACAACCAGGTCAACATACAGTAGAGGGGTCATTTCAGGTTGGCTCCCAATGGGCCAACAGGTCAGGAGGATTACTGTTTGGGGTCAGAGGGAGAGGAAGTGTGGGTCCCTTTGGTTGTGTTAATTAATTAACCCAGTGCTCCCTATAGGCGTTCCCAATGGCCTCCTAGTAGCACTTTAACAAGGTTATACACTGCCTCAGCTAGGGGCTTACATAGCCTTACAGCCCTGGTGTATGTATTGAGTCGTGAGCTGAGCTGTGAGATTAGCCGGGTGGTGTTATCCTCATATGGCTGGGATAATGTCATTATTTTTGGAATAAAAATAGTTGTAAAAAGACAAAGACCAAGGCACTTCAGCCAGTCAGTCTTCCATTAGTTAATTATTTACAGTACGTACCTGATTAATTACACAAGTCAATGGGAAAGGTACAGTATCAGTGTTTTTGAATGACTCTGGAATATGTATGTGGAAGGATATTCCATGGCAAGCTTTTGGTGCTTCCAAGTGTTGGGAGGGAACTGTTTGAAGGGAATTCTCTGGGGTTGAGGGCTAAGATGATGTGTGTGTGTGCGCACCCGTTTGTGTGTACGTGCATGTGTGCCCATGTTGCTCAGTTGTTAGAGCATGGTGCTTGCAACGCCAGGGTTGTGGGTTTCGATTCCCACGGGGGACCAGTATGAAAAAGTACAAAAATATATCCATTCACTACTGTAATTTGCTCTGGATAAGATTGTCTGCTAAATACCTAAAATATAAATGTAATGCTGCCAAAGAGGAGAGAGTCAATCATCTCCTTCAGTCTTTAATAAACACAACACCTTTCGCATGTCTAAAAACACAGGACTAATGAATGGCCTGCACAGAGCCCTGACCTCAACCCCATCGAACACCTTTGGGATGAATTGGAACGCTGACTGCGAGCCAGGCCTAATCGCCCAACATCAGTCCCCGACCTCACTAATGCGTTTGTGGCTGAATGGAAGCAAGTCCCAGCAGCAATGTTCCAACATCTAGTGGAAAGACTTCCCAGAAGAGTGGAGGCTGTTATAGCAGCAAAGGGGGGACCAACTCCATATTAATGCCCATGATTTTGGAATGAGATGTTGGAAGAGCAGCTGTCCACATACTTTTGGTCATGTAGTGTATATCCACTGGAACAAGAGAATAACTTTTCCTGGATATTATTATTATTAGAATATCAACAAGATGTGTGTGTTAACTTTGGAAGGGACAAATTGTCCAAGAGCGGGAAGAGAACAATGATAGTCATCCGATCATGAAAAACACACGGAAAAACACAGATATAACCACTGTATCAGGTTCTAGGGAAAGATACATCTTCCTGAATTATGTCAATATCTGCTATGGGCAAGTACAGCAGATGGAAAAAGTTGGCATTTTTACGGCGAACAAAGGAAATCGTTACAGGGCTCTGTCCTTTCCTGTTTACAGCAGGCTGTGAGATCCGATTCTCAGCTCGCATTCAAGAGATAATGACTCTGTACACACACACGCGCACGCACACAAACGGGTGCACACACACACCCATCATCATAGCCCCCTAACCCCAGGAATTCCATTCAAACAATTCCCTTTCACCACTGGGAAGCACCAAAAGCTTGGCATGGAATATCCCTCCACATGCATATTCCAGAGTCATTCAAAAACACATACCTTTTCCCATTGACTTGTGTAATTAATCAGTTATGTCCTGTAAGTAATGAACTAATGGAAGACTGACTGACTCTGAAGTACCTTGGTCTTATTCTAAAAAGAACGAGGGAACTAGAAAACCAATTAATCACAGACTAAGGTCTTCAGTTCGCCAATGATTCATTGCTTATGGATGAGTCTTAAAGACAGAAACCATGATTCAAAAACCAGGGTGGAATTTGTAAGAGGGAAAATTGGAGAGGTTCATATCCCCGGAACCCTCTAAAAATTCTGGAATATAACCGTAATTAACACCATAACAGACAAAAGACGAGCTTCAACGGGAGATTATAAGACCTCATCACCTTCTTCTCAACATGCTTTTCTTAATATATCTGGGAAATGCCTATGTCATCGAGCCCACATACACACAGAACACCTTCCCATAATATCTCTCCCTCGCTCTCTCCCTCTATAAAAAAGACACCAGACTTCCATATTCAGCCCCCATCCCTCCCCCTGAATGGTTGATTGGCAGCTGAGCTCCTGGTCCATTGAAGCTGATGGATGACTGACTAACGATCCCATTGTGTGTCATGTGATGTTGATAAATTGGGCATAGAGGCCGTTTGCATCTACACACCACATTTCCACAGCCATCTTTGTTGGGGAACAGTCCTGTGGAGGGAGATGTTGACATTTCAGGAACAATGCTGTTTGTTTATTCTCGGGGGGCTCCTGTGGGATAAGGTCTCTAAACCCAATCCTGGGAGACAAACAGCACAACACAACATACTAATGTCCCAGCATGCCTTTAGGGAGAGAATGGTGAATATTGATGAACCCACCATCACTATATCAGGCCTATAGCCAAACAGAACGCCTAACGAGTGTCACCACCCTCTTATCTAGGGCTGGTAATTGCCAGGGACCTCACAATACGATATTATCAAGAGATTCTCACGATTGACACGATTCGGTATGTATTGCAATTCGACACTGCGATTTTATTGTGCTTTGATGTTCCAAACATATTTCTCACTATATGACTGCTGCAGAGAGACAAGAGGGAGCATGATCTTTTTGGGGGGCTCGGTCATGTTGGCTCACTATTTAAAAAGAAGATGAACAACCTATAGGATAAAAAATACTGGAGTTTTGGCGCAGGTACAGCCGACTAGCGCAAGCTAGCGCTATCTAGCATAAATCAACAGCCCCCCCAGTGTGGATTAGAACATCTGTAAGGAGAAACCAAGAAGACATGTCCCTCAGATGACACCACCCACCCACTACCTCATCTCCACACATACAGTTCTCTAAACCCTGTGTGACCCTCATGAACTGTATCCCCTAGGCAGACATTATACATCCATATATAAAACACTGTCCTTTTGCTTTGCTCTAGTTAAGATATCTTTCTCTCTCTCTCTCTCTCTCTCTCTGTGTGTGTGTGTGTGTGTCCTGCTGTCTATCGTCTCCACTCCAACAATGAATGGCCAAAAGCTCTCCGGCGTATTTCAACTAATTTATTATAGAGGCCCAGTGGCCAATATCTTTTAATTATTATCAATTTGTCTGCACCTGTCCAAACCCAAGTAGTGCACTTGAGTTCTTTGAGGTGCACAACAGGTTTTGTAGTTGATGACGACAATCTGAGAGAAAGCAAATCAATTGTGACCCCTTGGCAAGAGACAGGAAGGGGGAACTTTATATAAATCTCATTGACTTATGAAACATTTTAACTTTGACCGGGCGATAAACTCAAACAGTGTGTTTGGACCTGGCGGTGTGTGTGTTGCGTGTCTGGACAACAAGGGTCAGCAATAGCTTGACTTCTCCTCCAGTCAAACACTGTCCAGACCAACGCCAGTGACACTCTGTGAAGTGGTGTGATTGACAGCGCAGTGTGTATGTGTGTGTTAGCCGTCCTGTCAACCCATGGTGAAAGACCTAAGTCGAAGTGCACACGGCACCAATACACTGCTGCCAATTCACCATGGTTACGTCTTGAATGAAGACATCACTACTGACATGGATTTTAATCCACACTTTATCTGACCAAGGGCACTATACTCACTTTATCTCTCTTCCCATCTACCCAATCTTTCTCAAACACACACACACACACACACCTCTTCTGTTCACAATCTGTTTCCTTATCTGATATGAGTCATTAAGTGTATCCAGTGACTCATAGAGTGGACCCCTGTAGCAGAGGAGATGGGGGTCCACCAGTGTGTTCTTTCCAAAACTCACGTCATGGTTTTAATGGAAAGCGAGGGCAACACACTTAATCTCTCATACATAGGGTAGAAGGAGTGCTGGAGGGTGCCATGGTTGTTGAGAATGAGAAGGTAGCATAGGGAAGGACAACGGGAGGCATATACTGTACCTACATAAGTTCTAGTGTGGACAATGACCATAGTGAATATATATATATATTTCATATAACTCCAGTGGTAGGTAGTAAAGGACTCCAGGCTATTGGAAATAATAAGAGATGTTTATAAAAAACTATCCATATCAGGAAATGTCTCCTGCATGGTGACATGGTGGCTGGTGGCCATTAAAAACAGGCCACCAAACCCCCTCCTCCCATATCCATTTAACTGCTGCAGGCCGGATGCTCTGTGGAAGTGTGTCCCGTACTGTACTGTGCCTCAGGAGGGACTGACTGTAGCCCTGGAGTGGTAAAGCTGGAGCAGAGTGAGGCGACTTCTAGATGAGGTGAAAGGGGGGAGGGGTGACGTAAGTGCCTGAGCGAAAGGACAGCAACTCTAGGCCTGATAATAAAAGCAGGCAGGAATCACCTGGGCCAGCAAAAAGGTTTGTGTTTAGCTGAGGAAAAGTATACAATTTGGAGAGAGAGAGAGAGAGAGAGAGAGAGAGAGAGAGAGAGAGAGAGAGAGAGAGAGAGAGAGAGAGAGAGAGAGAGAGAGAGAGAGAGAGAGAGAGAGAGAGAGAGAGAGAGAGAGAGAGAGAGAAAGAAAGAAAGGGAGAAGAAAGAAAGAAAGAAAGAAAGAAAGAAAGAAAGAAAGAAAGAAAGAAAGAAAGAAAGAAAGAAAGAAAGAAAGAAAGAAAGAAAGAAAGAAAGAAAGAAAGAAAGAAAGAGTGACAGACAAAAAGAGAGAGAAAGAAAGAGAGAGGGAATGTGTAGATTGGTGAGTTGAAGAAGAGAGAGAGAGAGAGAGAGAGAGACAGAGAGAGAGCGAGAGAGAGGTAGAGATGTCTTCATCTCATCCAACACGCCTCGCTTCCCTGACCTTTAACTTCTCCCCACTGTGAATCACATGATAGCACCATGCCACCCCTAGCGCCATGCTCTCTCTCTCTCACACACACTCACTCTTTCTCTCTACACTCTCTCTACACTCAGACACACAAAACCTCCAGCCACGAGAGCAATGACCCATTAAAGCGTCAACAGTGTTCAGCTCAACACTCCTATGTGGTCCAGTTTCACACAACATGCTCCAGCTCAGCCTATACTCACTGAGTAAACAGTCAGCACTAGAACACACATAAACATGTCAAACAAAACCAGGACAGGTTTCTCTACTCTAGTCTCTCTAACTCTGCAGTAATGTTAGATTGACGTGTAAGAGATGGCAAGTGGTCAGATGACGCGGATGCTACGCTACAGGACTGTTTTGCTAGCACAGACTGGAATATGTTCCGGGATTCTTCCAATGGCATTGAGGAGTATACCACCTCAGTCAACGGCTTCATCAATAACTGCATCGACGACGTCGTCCACACAGTGATCGTACGTACTTATCCCAACCAGAAGCCATGGATTACAGGCAACATCCGCACCGAGCTACAGGCTAGAGCTACCACTTTCAAGGAGCGGGACACTAATCCGGACGCTTATGAAAAATTCCGCTATGCCCTCAGACAAACCATCAAACAAGCAAAGCGTCAATACAGGACTAAAATTGAATCCTACTACACCGGCTCTGACGCTCGTCCGATGTGGCAAGGCTTGCAAACTATTACGGACTACAAATGGAAACCCAGCCGCGAGCTGCCCAGTGACGCGAGCCTACGAGACCAGCTAAATGCCTTTTATGCTCACTTCGAGGCAAGCAACACTGAAGCATGCATGAAAGCACCAGCTGTTACGGACGACTGTGTGATCACGCTCTCCGTAGCCGATGTGAGCAAGACCTTTAAACAGGTCAACATTTACAAGGCCGCTGTGCCAGTCGGAATACCAGGACGTGTACTCAGAGCATGCGCGGACCAACTGGCAAGTGTCTTCACTGACATTTTCAACCTCTTCCTGACCGAGTATGTAATACCTACATGTTTCAAGCAGACCACCATAGTCCCTGTGCCCAAGAAAATGAAGGTAACCTGCCTAAATGACTACCGCCCCGTAGCACTCACGTCGGTAGCCATGAATTGCTTTGAAAGCTGGTCATGGCTCACATCAACACCATCATCCCGGAAACCCTAGACCCACTCAAATTCGCATACTGCCCCAACAGATCCACAGATGACGCAATCTCAATCGCACTCCACACTGCCCTTTCCCACCTGGACAAAAGGAACACCTATGTGAGAATGCTGTTCATTGACTACAGCTCAGTGTTCAACACCATAGTGCCCTCAAAGCTCATCACTAAGCTAAGGACCCTGTGACTAAACACCTCCCTCTGCAACTGGATCCTGGACTTCCTGACGGGCCACCCCCAGGTGGTAAGGGTAGTCAACAACATCTGCCACGCTGATCCTCAACACGGGGGCCCCTCATGGGTGCGTTCTTACTCCCTGTTCACCCACGACTGCGTGGCCAAGCACGACTCCAACACCATCATTAAGTTTGCTGACGACACAACAGTGGGAGGCCTGATCACCGACAACGATGAGACAGCCTATAGGGAGGAGGTCAGAGAGTACACTGCTGCTAATCGCTGTTTATTATCTATGCATAGTCACTTTACCCCTACCTACATGTACAAATTACCTTGACTAACCTGTACCCCCGCACATTGAATCGGTACTGGTACCACCTGTATACAGCCTTGTTATTGTTATTGTATTGTGTTACTTTTTATTTTATTTTTTACTTTTGTTTATTTAGTAAATATCTTCTTAACTCTATTTCTTGAACTGCATCGTTGGTTAAGGGCTTGTAAGTACATGTGGCGCAGCGGTGTAAGGCTCAGCGGTCCCGAGAGGTGCAGCAGTCTACGGCACTGCATCTCAGTGCTAGAGGCGTCACTACAGACCCTGGTTCGATTCCAGGCTGTATCACAACCCGGCCGTGATTGGGAGTCCCATGGGGCGGCGCACAATTGGTCCAGCGTTGTCCGGGTTTGGCCGGGGTAGGCTGTCATTGAAAATAAGAATTTGTTCTTAACTGACTAAAAAAAACATAAAAATTAAAAAGTACGCATTTCAGAGTAAGGTCTACACATGTCGTATTCAGCGCATGTGACAAATAACATTTGATTTTATTTGAGATATGTATAGGGGTAAGGTGACTAGGCATCAGGATATATAATAAACAGAGTAGCAGCAGCGTACTGTATATGATGATTGTACAGTATGTGAGGGTGTGTGTGTGTGTGTGTCAGTATAAATATAGAGTATCAGTCAAAGGTTTGGGCACACCTACTCATTCAAGGGTTATTCTTTATGTTTACTATTTTCTACATTGTATAATAATAGTGAAGACATCGAAACTATGAAATGCCACATATGGAATCAGGTAGTAACCAAAAGTGTTAAACAAATCAAAATATATTTTATATTCTTCAAAGTAGCCACCCCTTGCCTTGATGACAGCTTTGCACACTCTTGGCATTCTCTCTTGGCTTCCAGCTTCACCTGGAATGCTTTTCCAACAGTCTTGAAGGAGTACTACATAGAGCCATGACTACATGGAACTCTATTCCACATCAATTAACTAATGCCAGCAGTAAAATTAGATTTAAAAAACAGATAGAAATACACCTTATGGAACAGCGGGGACTGTGAAGCAACACAAACATATACACATGCATACAAACACACGATAACATACGAACTATACACACATGTACACATGGATTTTGTGTTATAGATATGTGGCAATAGAGTATGGACCTGACGGCACACACTTAATATGTTGTGAAATCTGTTATGAATTTATCATAATGTTTTTCAAATGTATAACTGCCTTAATTTTGCTGGACCCCAGGAAAGAGTACCTGCTGCCTTGGCAACAGCTGATGGGGATCCATAATAAATACAAATACATATGCAGAACACTTGTTGGCTGCTTTTCCTTCACTCTGCGGTCCAACTCATCCCAAACCATCTCAATTAGGTTGAGGTCGGGTGATTGTGGAGGCCAGGTCATCTGATACTGCACTCCAGCTCTCTCCTTCTTGGTCAAATAGCCCTTACACAGCCTGGCGGTGTGTTGGGTCATTGTCCTGTTGAAAAACAAATGATAGTCCCACTAAGCGCAAACCAGAGGGGATGGCGTATTGCTGCAGAATGCTGTGGTAGCCATGCTGGTTAAGTGTTCCTTGAATTCTAAATAAATCACAGACAGTGTCACCAGCAAAGCACCCCCCACACCATCACACCTCCTCCTCCATGCTTCACGGTGGGAACCACACATGCGGAGATCATCCAATCACCTACTCTGCGTCTCACAAAGCAAGTCTCTTCTTCTTATTGGTGTCCTTTAGTAGTGGTTTCTTTGCAGCAATTCGACCATGAAGGCCTGATTCACACAGTCTCCTCTGAACAGTTGATGTTGAGATGTGTCTGTTACTTGAACTCTGCGAAGCATTTATTTGGCTGCAATTTCTGAGGCTGGTAACTCTAATGAACTTATCCTCTGCAGTAGAGGTAACTCTGTGTCTTCCTTTCCTGTGGCGGTCCTCATGAGAGCCAGTTTCATCATAGCGCTTGATGGTTTTTGCGACTGCACTTGAAGAAACCTTCTTGACATTTTCCGGATTGACTGACCTTCATGTCTTAAAGTAATGATGGACTGTCGTAAAGAAAAACCCTGGAATGAGTAGGTGTGTCCAATGAGTAGGTGTGTGTGAGCAAATGATGGAGTGAGTGTTTGTATGTGTGTTGGAGTGTCAGTGTGCGTAAGTGTGTAGGGCCTGTGAGTGTGCATAGAGACCGTGCGGAAGCAGAGAGAACAGTCTATGACTTGGGTGGTTGGAGTCTAACGATTTTCCAGGCATTCCTTTCACACCGCCTGATATAGAGGGTCCTGGATTGCAGGGAGTTCGGCCCCAGTGATGTACTGGACTGTCCACACCACCCTCTGTAGCGCCATGTGATCGAGGGTGGTGCTATTGCCATACCAAGCAGTGATGCAGCCAGTCAATACACTCTCAATGGTACAGCTGTAGAACCTTTTGAGGATTTGAGGGCCCATGCCAAACTTTTTCAACCTCTTTAGGGGTAAGAGGCACTGTCGTGCCTTCTTCACGACTGTGCGTGTGTATTTGGACCATTTTAAGTCTTTAATGATTTGGACACAGAGGAACTTGAAGCTGTCTAGCTGCTCAACTGCCGCCCTGTCGATGTGGATGGGGGCATGCTCGCCCCCCCCCTTTCCTGTAGTCCATGATCAGCTCCTTGCTCTTGCTGATGTTGAGGGAGAGGTTGTTGCTCCGGCACCACACTGTCAGGTCACTGACCTCCTCCCTGTAGGCTGACTCATCGTCGCCGGTGATCCGGCCTAACACCATCGTGTCGTCAGCGTACTTGATAATGGTGTTGGAGTCATGCGTGGCCACACAGTCGTGGGTGAACAGGGAGTACAGGAGGGGACTAAGCTTACATCCATGTGGGGCCCCTGTGTTAAGGGTCAGCGTGCCGGAGGTGATGTTGCCTACCCTCACCACCTGGGGTCGGCCCATCAGGAAGTCCAGGATCCAGTTGCAGAGGGAGGTGTTCAGACCCAGAGTCCTATGCTTGGTGACGAGCTTGAAGGGGACAATGGTGTTGAACGCTGTGCTGTAGTCAATGAACAGCATTCTCACATAGGTATTCCTCTTATCTAGGTGGGTGAGGCCAGTGTGGAGAGCAATTGAGATTGCGTCATCTATGGATCTGATGGGGCGGTATGCATATTGGAGTGGGTCTAGGGTGGCTGGCGATGGTGGAGTTAATGTGTGCCATAACCAGCCTCTCAAAGCACTTCATGATTACAGAAGTGAGTGCTACAGGGAGGTAGTCATTGTGGCATGAAACCTTAAGAGTTCTTAGGAACAGGAATGATTGTGGTCATCTTAAAACATGTGGGGATTACAGACTGGGACAAGGAGAGGTTGAAAATTACAGTGAATATGCCTGCCATCTGTTCTGTGCATGCTCTGAGAATGCACCCTGGAATACCGGCGGGTCCCGCGGCCTTGCAGGTGTTGACTGCATTAAAGACCCTTCTCACGTCGGCCTCGGAGAGCGAGAACACCCAATCCCCTGTGTCGGTGACAGCCTTCATACCCGGCTTGATGTTGTTGTTATCAAAGCGTGCATAAAATGCATCGAGTCTGATAGAGAGGCATCGTTGGGCAGATCACGGTTGGGTCTTCCTTTGTAATCCGTAATGGACTGTAGCCCCTGCCACATGCGGCTGGCATTGGAGTCTGTGTAATATGATTCCACCTTATTCCTATATTGTCCTTTTGCTCATTTGATGACTCAGATGTCATAGCGGGCCTTCTTGTACTTATTCCTGTCTTCGGCCGTAGCGTCAGGGTTGTCTTCGATATCCCTGTGTGCGGTAGCCCTGTTCTTTAGTTTAGCGCCAACCTCAGTGTTAATCCAGTGCTTTTGATTGGGGAAGCAGCGAACCCCAATGCATTTTCTAATGAAGCCAGTAACTGAGGTGGTTAGCTCATCAATGTTATTGGCAACGTCTCTAAACATATTCCAATCAGCGCTAGCAAAGCAGTCCTGTAGCCAGTGTTGTGTTCGAGACCATCTAAAGCGAGACCGATTCAAGACCAAGACTGGAGCAAATCGAGTCGGAGTCAAGACCAAAGCCCCCCTTCGCAAGACCGAGTCAAGACCGAGACCAGAATAATGCGAGTCCAATTCAAGACCATGATTGTAATTTTGTCAAAACAACATATGGATTCTTTAGACATTCAGAAGAGTGAAAAAATGCATGCTGAGGGAAAATAGATCCACTCTACAAAATATGACTAACCCAAACACAGTGGGGAACGATGGGCCTTCTATGCCTTCAGAGAAGAGCTAAGGATTTATAAAATAATGATTATAATAATATAATAAGTATTATAATATTATTTTCAATGATGTTCTGATTTAATCTAGCTTTTGTTGTAGGCTAGCTTGCAGCGGCTGCAGCAGGTGTTATCAAAGAGGATATTGTTGCTAATTTGTTAGCTTCTCCCTTTTCAAGAATAACTTTCAAATGATCATCATCTGGTGAGTGGAACTGTGTTTTTTATTGCACGGCGCTTGCTGTTGTTAGCCATCTCTTTGAAAATAACTTGTGTGTGAATCATTGATGCATTTAAAGTGGAACTGAAAGCATATTAGCAACATTAAATCTGATTAAATCTGTCATATACACCCCCAGGAAGAATATGACACTTTTAAAAACATTTTCTGACAAGCGACCACTTCGATATGGTAATTTTCAAGTTTTCATAAATTCATATAATGTTTTTGGAATGATGTATACTAAGGCATTTGTGAAAATTATATCGTAATACAGAGTGGGAAAGCAGCCGTGCATTTTGAAAATTAATAGACACTGCTGTAAATAAAACATCTGTCTTGTCCTGGACCGGAGTCTACACAGACCGGTGAGCTTCTGCAGCTTGCCTGCCAATGCATGCTTGTTCCAACCAAGCACCCAAGCTAACTTGCTAAAGTTGGCTAGCTTGCTAGCTAGCTACTTCCAGACACAAATGAGAGAACGCCTCACTTGTCACGCCCTGACTCAGGGGACTCTTATTTGTTGAGTCAGGGTGTGATTTTCTATGTGGTGTATATCTATGTTTATATTCTAGTATGTGTATTTCTATGTTGGCCGGTGTGGTTCCCAATCAGAGGCAGCTGTCGCTCGTTGTCTCTGATTGGGGACCATACTTAGGCAGCCTATGGGCACTATTGAGTTGTGGGATCTTGTTCCGTGTGAGGTTTGTTGTGTGTTACCTTTGGACGTCACGTTTCGTTGGTTTATTGTTTTGTCGTTGTTTATTAAGTTTAAAATAAACATGTATGCATATCACGCTGCGCCTTGGTCTGACCCGTCTATGAATGAACGTGACATCACTGACCATTTTACTCATCGTAGCAGAGCTGGTTAGGCTGTTTACATGTTATCTAGAGCGTTCTTTACTAGCTATTACTTTTTTTGCCTACGCCGGTCATATTCAGCAGGTGTTGCATGTTCATAAATTCATCAGTTATTCTGCGCTCTGGCACACTCAGACAAGAGTGCTCTGAAATCGGAGTAGATAGCTAGAGTGAATTTGCGAACACAAGAGATAGGCTAACTGGATAACAGTCATTCAAGTTCTTGCTAGCTAAACAAATGACACCTGCATCTCTAGCTGTGTATAGCCACCGAAAAATGATATGAGGGGGAAAAGTCAGTCACTCACCCACTCCTCCAATGGCATGACATCCTCCTAGCAGCTAGCTAGCTAGCTATCTAGCTAACATTAGACTCCATGTTTTTAGCTTGCTACAAAAATAGATATGCTAGCCTATTAGCCACGTTATGACTGACTTGTAATCATTGCCCTTGCTAGTTTGATTGTATTGACATTCCCAGCCTTAGTTACATTTGTCTGTTTTTGTCTAGGATATTGAGTCATTGAAACTGAAACGGTGCATCTTGAATGGGTGGAGGCAGCAAACAATGTACCAGGCCAGATGTGATTTACAACCTGATGGCAATATTTTTTGGACTACCAAGATATGTATTGGTGAATTATATTAATCATGCATTGAACTGCATCCATCTATTCTGCCAACAATGCCTTAGTGCACATCATGGAACGTTGAGTCAAATAGAACCAGTTTTTAAAACCTCTTATAAAGTTGGTTTTGTAGCATAAACTGGGAATTTGATATTTTTCACTGATATTATGATTGTCTGTTTGTTTCATATCTGCAAAGTAGTTAAAACGCTGTCAGTACCACTTTAAACTTTAGTTCACTGGTTACTTTGTGTACTAAAAGTGAAATGTTTTTTGCAATGGGAAGTATTAGTTGTACATTTCGATTGGGAAATGCTTAATGGTTGTGTTTTTGTATTCTTATGATTGGGACCTACTGGCTTATTATGTCAGAGTTTATGGACTGCTTATCCTTTAACATCATGATGTGCGTGACTGCTGTCTTTCCATCGGCCCTATGCAGTGGTGTAGTGCTGCCTGGAGAAGTGGGTATACTCATATTTTGCCCAAAAGTTCCCAAACGGCCCACCCAGCGAAGCAAAGGCACCCTGTGTGAAAAATCCAATGTTTTCCTGTTTTTTAATGAGTTTTCCTATAGATTTAAAAAATGTCACTCTCAAAATCACACTTTTGTTTTATAGAAAAAATACACCAATTTGATGGTCCACAGCAATGCTTAAACCACATCAATCTGATTGGGTGGGCCTGTCAGGGCCTGGCTCCCCAGTGGGTGGGCCTCTGTCCACCCAGGCCCATCCATGTCTACACCCCTGATGCAAACAGCGTATGATGACAACTGCGCATCACAAATAGCCTACTAACCAACACTTCAGACTAAACTTTTTAAATACCTGGGTTGCATTCCCATTGTTGCCTTACTTAGCATTTACTGGTAGATCTCATAAGTTGAAACATCTTTCCTACCATACTGGCTACCGATGTCATTCTTCTGTGATCTGCTCCATGCCAAAACCAGTTGAAAGCTGCACACTCTTGCTGCCTGCAGATGATATTCCGCTGAAACTAGGCTATGTGCGCGGTGCGCATGTGAATATATTTCACGTGCTTTGCGATTGTGTAGGCTACTTTGTGCATGATTTCTCTATTGTACTACATAATTGATAAGTCGTATACCTCCACTACACTACTTTGATACGCATCAGTAGAGATTAAGAAGTGAGTATAAGCAATGCCCACTGAAACAAAAGTGGGTATAAGGCTTATACCTGCGTATACCCTCCACTACACCACTGGACCTTTGTGTTTTACAAAAAGTGCACTCTCATACATGAGTGTGCTGGTATTACGGTTGCTGTCCTTTCAGAATCACGAACCTGTCACACACTGAAGGAATATAGGTTCACCACTATGCAAACATGTTATTAATAGATATAAAGGCAGTTAAGATATATATGTTTCAAAAAATTAGTGTATATATTTGGCCTGGCGAAGCGGTTTTATGCACTGACTGAATGGAAGCTGATAATTATTAGTTTTTTACTCTGCTGGTCTCGGCTGGTGTCGGGAAGAAATTATGAGTCCTCACTGTCCGAGACCGAGTCAAGACCGAGTACAAATGTATCCGACACCGAATTAGCACACCAGTTGGAGTTGATGAAGAGGCAAACCCCTCCACCCCTCGATTTCCCAGAATCCACTGTCCTGTCCGCCTGGTGAATGGAGAATCCATCGAGTTGGATAGCCGTGGGGGGTATCTTGTCCGAGAGTCATGTTTCTGAAAAGCTACAAATATTGCAGTTCCGAGAGTCCCGTTGGTAGAAAATCTGTCCATCTTATTATCAAGTAGAATGGAGGGAAGAGGTGGCCGGTTTTCCCTTCACCTTAATCTCACCAGGATCCCACCTCTCTTGCCTCTGTAATGGCTCAAACAGGAAGCACCCATGCTAAGGACTATTCAACGCTGGTCTGACCAATCGGAATCCACGCTTCAAGATTGTTTTGATCACGCGGACTGGGATATGTTCCGGGTAGCTTGCGAAAATAATTTAGACAAATACACTGAAATGGTGACTGAGTTTATCAGGAAGTGTATAGGAGATGTTGTGCCCACTGTGACTATTAAAACCTACCCTAACCAGAAACTGTGGTGGTGGTTCGCGCAAAACTGAAAGCGCGAACCACCACATTTAACCATGGCAAGGTGACTGGGAATATAGGCAGAATACAAACAGTGTAGCTACTCACTCCGCAAGGCAATTAAACTAGCAAAACATCAGTATAGAGACAAAGTGGAGTCGCAATTCAACGACTCAGACACGAGATGTATGTGGCAGGGTCTACAGACAATCACGGACTACAAAAGGAAAACCAGCCACGTTGCCGACACCGACGTCTCACTTCCAGACAAGCTAAACACCTTCTTCGCCTGTTTTGAGGATAACACAGTGTCACCGACGCGGCCCACTACCAAGGACTGAGGGCTCTCCTTCTCCGTAAGCCGACGTGAGTAAGACATTTAAGCATGTTAACCCCCGCAAGGCTGCCGGCCCAGGCGGAATCCCTAGCCACGTCGTCAGAGCATGCACAGACCAGCTGGCTGGTGTGTTTACGGACATATTCAATCTCTCCCTATCCCAGTCTGCTGTCCCCACATGCTTCAAGATGGCCACCATTGTTCCTGTACCCAAGAAAGCAAAGGTAACTGAACTAATTGACTATCGCCCCATAGCACTCGCCTCTGTCATCATGAAGTGCTTTGAGAGACTAGTCAAGGATCATATCACCTCTACCTTACCTGACACCCTAGACCCACTTCAATTTGCTTACCGCCCCAATAGATCCACAGACGATGCAATCGCCAGCACACTGCACACTGCCCTATCCCATCTGGACAAGAGGAATACCTATGTAAGAGTGCTGTTCATTGACTATAGTGCAGCATTCAACACCATAGTACCCTCCAAGCTCATCAATAAGCTCGAGGCCCTGGATCTGAACCCCGCCCTGTGCAACTGGGTCCTGGACTTCCTGACGGGCCGCCCCCAGGTGGTGAAGGTAGGAAACAACGCCTCCACTTCGCTGATCCTCAACACTGGGGCCCCACAATAATATGCCATTTAGCAGACGCTTTTATCCAAAGCGACTTACAGTCATGCGTGCATACATTTTTTTTGTGTATGGGTGGTCCCGGGGATCGAACCCACTACCTTGGCGTTACAAGCGCCGTGCTCTACCAGCTGAGCTACAGAGGACCACAAGGGTGCGTGCTCAGCCCCCTCCTGTACTCCCTGTTCACCCATGACTGCGTGGCCAAGCACGCCTCCATCTCAATCATCAAGTTTGCAGACGACACAACAGTAGTAGGCTTGATTACCAACAATGACGAGACAGCCTACATGGAGGAGGTGAGGGCTCTGGGAGTGTGGTGCAAGGAAAATAACCTCTCACTCAACGTCAACAAAACAAAGGAGATGATTGTGGACTTCATGAAACAGCAGAGGGTGCACCACCCTATCCACATCGACGGGACCGCAGTGGAGAAGGTGGAAAGCTTCAAGTTCCTTGGCGTACACATCACTGACAAACTGAAATGGTCCACCCAAACAGACAGTGTGGTGAAGAAGGCGCAACAGAGCCTCTTCAACCTCAGGAGGCTGAAGAAATTTGGCTTGGCACCTAAAATCCTCACAAACTTGAGAGCATCCTGTCGGGCTGTATCACCGTCTGGTACGGCAACTGCACTGCCCGCAACCGCAGGGCTCTCCAGAGGGTGGTGTGGTCTGCCGGGGGCAAACTACCCGCCCCCCAGGACACCTACAGCACCCGATGTCACAGGAAGGCCAAAAAGATAATCAAGGACATCAACCACCCGAGCCACTGCCTATTCACTCCGCTATCATCTAGAAGGCGAGGTCAGTACAGGTGCATCAAGGCTGGGACCGAGAGAATGAAAAACAGCTTCTATCTCAAGGCCATCAGACTGTTAAATAGCCATCACTAGCACATTAGAGGCTGCTGCTGCCTATTGAAATCACTGGCCACTTTATGAAATGGAACTCTAGTCACTTTAATAATGTTTACATATCTTGCATTACTCATCTCATATGTATATACTGTATTCTATAATATTCTACTGTATCTTAGTCCATGCCGCTCTGTCATTGTCACGGTTTCGGCCGAGGCTGCTCCTCTTCCTTGTTCGGGCGGACTTCGGCGGTCGTCGTCTCCGGAGTACTAGCTGCCACCGTTCTATGTTTCTTGTTCTTTTGGTTTTGTCTGTTCATAACACCTGTCCCTTATTTGTGTCTTGATTGTTCCCCTTATTTAGTTTGTTTGTTTGGGTCAGGTGTTATGCGTGATTGTTTTTGTCAGCCTGCCTCTTGGAGTTTGTTCTCTCGTTGTGTATTTACGAGAGCTCGCACTGTGTGCGCTTTTCCTTATTTTCTCGCACTGTGTATTTTTCGTGCGTAATTGTTCGCGCCACCCGGTTGGGTTGGCGACGTATACTTGTGTTTTGGACTCAGTAAAGTTCTGTTGACGTCCTCCTGGTTTCCTGCGCCTGATTCCTATCATCCACCTACACCACTCTGACAGTCATTGCTTGTCCATATATGTATATATTCTTAAATTCCATTCCTTAGTTCAATTTGTGTGTATTGGCTATTTGTTGTGAAATTGTTAGATATTACTTGTTAGATATTACTGCACTGTCGGAGCTAGAAGCACAAGCATTTCGCTACACCCGCAATAACATCTGCTAAACACATGTATGTAACAAATAAAATTTGATTTGATTTGATAATGCCAGCTTTCCTCTTGGGTAG